>NC_090450.1:865939619-866566892 GCF_031143425.1 Pleurodeles waltl | reverse complement strand
TTTTTATATTCACTAAATGAATTGTAAACAAGCCATACTATTGCAGGATGATTTTAAGACTACTTAATGTAATTTAAAGTAGAAAATCCTTAACTGCCTTCTCGCTCCGCACCCAAGAAATTGGCTCTGCCTGATTTGAGCAAGGTCTGAGTCTTAATCGAGGTAACAGCACCAAGATTTCCTTTCTCTTCTTTTGAGTGGAATTGCTTATCAATCCATTTCTTGGAAAACCTTTAGTAGTTCTAGACAATTTATCACATAAGTATTGAACTATACTTCTTGCTATAGGTAGTATTGTATTGCATATATTCCTATTTTTTTATTCATCAATACTAATATGATCACACACAGGCAACTGCTTCTCAACTCTCTTTTTGATGTCTCATCTCTCCTATGTGCTTTCGTGTATCTGATTTATGTGCCACTGTGTTGTAATAGCTCCAGCCAACCCCATACTCATTTCATCACTTCATTTCAATAAATATTTCTTCCACATTGTTCGTCCATTGTTTTCGGTTGCTTAGCCTACACTTGCCTTTGCAGACCTTTGTGAGCTGTAATGTGTAAGAACACAGCCCAAAAACGTTTTCATCCAAAGAAAGTTTAAGTAAAGTGATGTGAAATAATTAAAGAGAAATTGAAGGTTGAAACAGACTACCAGCAGCACAATGGTGATGAAACCCAAACAGACAAAAAGAGCAGCAATTTTATTTCTGTTGAATGTCAAAACCTGCCCCAAAAACCGGCACAGTTACTGATCGCAAGTCTTTTTGTGGACTTTAGGGAACAAGGGTGGGTTCTACTGTTTTGAGGAGTAGTACCTTTTTCTTTGATTGCACATTCTGAGGATCAGCTGAAAGTATCTTGGTGGAAAGCAATTGCAATTCATGTAGATCTGATCACACTACCATGCCTTTTAATATGACATGGCCAATGGATGCAGGTCAGGCCAACACTGGTTCCGGTGCTTCTTCTTGAAGATGCTGGGCTTGCTGGTTAAGGGACCTCTGCAAGGCAAAAGGGTCTTGCTCAGGGCAGGGTTTAAAAGCTGTTGTTCAATAGCTGTTGTTTGTAAGAGAATTCAAACTGTCTCTAGTTGAATATGACTGTTTCTGCTCATTTTAAGGGTTGAAAGCAATGTTGTTCAAACGCATTTGTGTTGTATTTCTTAAGGACTTGTTCTATTAATCCTAGTCCACTTGGTTCAGGGTGACTCCGATGAGCATCTACACAACTCTTTCAGCTTCCCAGTACACATCTCCCTGAAATAATCTCCTCTAGCAGACTACCAAGGGAATTGCATCCCTCATGATTACCTTATCAGTCTGGTCAGTCTCTTCCCTGATGTACCACTGTGTCGGTACAGGTGGCAGCTGATCATCCAGTGCTGTACCACCAGGCACTTCAACAGTTGTTTGACGTGTAGAACTTGGCATATTTGCGAGATATAGCTCTGAGTGGGTTCTGCTTCCCAGTCCATTATGACGCCCACCACCTTGCTTTAGTAGGGTTTTTCAATTAAAAATGTCTTTCTTTTTGGCTGACGTTTAAGTGTTTACCACAAAAGGTACCTGATGGTAAGGCAAGGGCTTGTCCTAGGTTCATATAGCACTGAGGAATACTCACTGGCTAGTTGCACCCAACTGGAATGTTCCCTAAAAAGGACCAAGACCCTTTCTCACGGAAGTGGCGTGCTTCATCATCTGCCTTATTCGCTGTAGTTTAAAAGGGTCTACATGATGTGCTCTTACTGGAGTTCTTTATGAGGAGATGTGTATGCCTCGTTGTTTGTGAGACATATGGGAACTAATATGTTAAAAATATTTAAGAATTGGTGACGTTCTCAGGTTTTCATTTTGAGTTTTTTCCCCAGCATCTGTTTCTGAATGTTTGTACATTTTCGCATGTAGAGTGCGTTTATTTAAGGTGCCTTTGGATTAAAAAATGTGTGCTATTGTAAATTAAATACATAGAAAGCGTGTTTAAGGAGCAGTTCTGCAGAAACTATTTTTTCTGTCTCTGTATGCATCTGTGCCTTTGTGCAATGAAAGCACAAACAAACTAGTGAACAGTTGTTTACAGTGTTGTGATATTTCAAGGATAGTGTTCACTGACAGAGCTTTTAATACCTCACTAGTTTTTGTCCTTCACGCAAAACACCTTTGATTAAACCGGTATAATAAATTAGTTTTTTAGTGAAAGTAAATTTTAAATGTCGCTAAAGGTTTTGTCTGTCCTATTTAATTCACTTAATGCCTTTGTGACATTTCAGAGATAACCACCAAGCATACCTCTTCATAATATTTGATCAGTTTTAAAATTGGCAAGCAAAGCTATGAATTGATCACAGAAATGCAGTCTTCAGTATGTTCATAAAAGTCTGTGTCTCTTTATTGGTTGTGTTGGTTCGTGTTGTTATGGTGCATCATATCTGCTTTCTGAGAGTGTGGATCTGAGTGATTAATAATGGGTGATGGACGACTAGTAGGCTCTGTCAGGCATCAGTAACTTGGCTTTCTACTTGTAGTGCTTAGCGGGCTCGTAAGCCAAAGCCGTGTAGATCTGTGAAATGTTCAGCCTAACTTAAATTTAACGGGTCGCTCACCAAATTTAGCAGGGCTGCTGCATCATTTTGCAGTCCCTCCACTAACTCCTGCCACCTTTTAGGTCTGTCAACAGCACATCTGTTGCTCAACCTTATGTGAACATCTTAAAGTTTTCAGAAGTACTACGAAGATGAGGTTTGGCTCTGCCCAAGTGTTCATGGACAGCAGTAAATGTTTTGAGTTTGCAAAAGTTGTGTGCTTGCACAGAAAAAGTGCTTCCTCTTTATGGGGCTGTGATAATTTTGTTTGCTTATCCATTTAATTGAGCGAGCATCATTATGGTTGCCTAGAGAAGGCTTATTAAGACTCATAAAGTAGCAAGTTTAATATGGAAAGAAGCTTAACCTTTCAGGGCACAGCTATAGCTCTGTAGTAATGTTAAAGTGGATTAGATAAGTAGGTAATGTACACTGTTTGTTATACTCTGGCAGCAGCACAGATGGCAGGAGGGCAGTCATGAGGATTGTATTGCTATTTTTCAGACACATTAGAAAGATACCCCTCACACCCCCAAAGGGACAGGGTTAAAGTATATACAATAACAAAGAATTCCCTTTGGGAATTGTTCCAAAACCAATAGACTTGGAAAGTGTTGCTGTCACACCTATATAATCAATGGTGGCTAATTATCATCCTGTAGCCAAATCCCTATTTCAAATAAAATACCCTTGTTAGACCACAATTTGTTATTCATTTTTCACTCCTTTTTATTTTTATATAACATTTTTCAATAAATACACAATGTGGCCTCTACTGTGTATACTATTTCATATTCACATATGGTTAAAATGTATAATCTATTACATTAAAAACATTCATATCAACACTTGAACTTCCTCTCTCGTATACACTCTAAAAACCTATTACTTAAAGACTTTATCTTTCATATACACTCTCAAAAGAGTATCGACGTGGCATTTCAGTGGTTTTTCAGTTGGTTCGCCCCACCTTCTTCAGGACAAATTCGTTAATATATACATTCTTTATTTCACAAGATTTGACTGAAAATACACAGAAATCAATATTTACAATTTCATAATTTCTGTAATTAGGAGTTTGTCAACGGCAACATTTTATGCACCAGATATCCTTTACTCCTATCTCTATACTTCTCATCGTTTTCTAAGAAATATCATAATAATCATCTTATTCCAAACATCTAAAAATGATATTCCATCCATCTACTAAGCACTTCTACAAATTTTTGTACCAGCCAGCCTAATTATTTTTTATATTCGTAAAGATTCCACTTTGTCTATATCTATTTTCTTCAAATCTTTTTATTTATTCAATAAGTGTCTATTTTCTTTAAGTGTGCAGCCTGTGTGTGCAGTTTTAAACTGCCATTTCAACCTTTTTGCCAGGCCCAAACCTTCCTTTTTGATACAGATCAGTCATCCGTAGGATAGGCCCTGAACAGCTACTAGTAAAAAAAACTTAAATCCACTTTTTACTACTACAGGGCCTTCTTTTACCATAGAAAGACACTGAGTTTCCTTATTACACTTAATAAGTGATAACTTTTAATTGGTAGCAGGTGGACAGATCAAGTTTGGTGTCTAAAGAATTGTAAGTGGAAGTCCTACTTAACGGTAAAGTCAGATTTTAATTCACAATTCTGACAATGCTACTTTTAGAAAGTTGCCATTTTCTTGCCCTAACCATTTGGTGCCTGCAGCCTGTGTCACATGACTAGGTGTAGCTGGCTGTTGGTCCTTGTGTATTGCTCCTTGACAGTGAGACAAAGGAAAGATAGGTGTTGGGAGGATGGGCCACCCTTATTTAATGAGGGGGCAGAGCCAAAATTGCACACCACAAAAGCTGTGCCTGAACACACAAAGGAATTTTCAATAGTTTTTCGTCTTCCCTGACAAATGGGGGCCAGGGCTGGGAGTAAGGGAATGTCTGACACCTCAGGAAGATGGAAACCTCCAGAAACGTCTCCTGCTTCAAAGTGGTCACCAGGTGTAAATAATGGACCTTCAGACCCAACTCTTGCGTACACATCGAGGCCTGTGGAAAACTCACAAGAAGGACTGCTGAACACTCAACAACTAGGGTGTCTCCAATGGCTAGTTGGCAGGGCCACTGATCAGAGTACCAAGGACAGAGCAGGCCCCAATAACATTGAACCCCGTAGCTTGACACTGCCAACTGCAAGTCCTTCCCTCCCAAGGAGTGCCACCCCAGTCCCTTGGAAGTGGGCCTTAAGGTGCTTTGCCGGCCCTGCTGAGGTCCCAGCAGAACTGACATAGCATGACACTTCCCCGACACAGGACTTTACATCTCAGTCCCCTCTTCGATGCAATCCTCGATGACACCAGACTCCATACTACCAACCCCGCAACTTCTACAAGACCAGCTGGTGTGCAACGCATCTTTGAAGCAGGACTTTGCATCCAAGCCCCTTGTCAACGACATGCTTGATGATGATGCAGGACCTCCCCTCACAGCTTCACAGAACCACTGCTGCATGATACATCTCTACACCAGGACCTCACATCGCCTTTGCTGCACAGCACATCCTCGACATGGGACTCTGCATCATTCAGCAACCAGAATTTAAAGTATATTGTTTAGCGGGCCTACCTTGATCCCTGTATCCGGCCTGCACTCTCCCATGGCTGACCTGAACTTATGACTTTGTCCTGGGCCGGCATGACTAGATAACCACAGTTGGCGCTTTGTGGGTTTGTTTTGGCTCTATTTTCACTCAAATCTTTACAATTGCATATCTCCGGTTTTAATGAGTGGATTGTTGTCATTTTGGTCTTAAATTATTTATTGAACAATTCTCTAGGTTTCTAAATTGGTTTCGAATTTTTCTTATGTTGTGATTCACCTTATTAATGTTTGAATTGCTGCATAAATACTTTACACATTGCCTTTACGTTAAGCCTGATTTCTCTGTGCCAAGCTAACACAGGGTTGAGCGCAGGTTAATTTGTTGTTTGTTCGTGACTCCACCCTGACATGGTTTGTGGTTGGTACTTGAGTAGTGTTCCACCACCCCTCAACCAGTAACTCAATTTCCAACATTGGAAGACAGCAATGTGCCTGTCCTCACTGTTCTGAAATTCCGATGATGTGAAATTTACTGGTGTTTATGGAATGGGAGCATACTACCAACATTCTTTTTGAAACTGTTTAAAAATATGGATAACAATTATTTTTCAGTTATTGACATTGTAGCTGCTTTTGATACTGTACTATATGAAAACTATCTCCCTGAAAGCACTTTTCCAAATTTGGACATTACTACCCAGAGCACATCCATGGTGTCTTCTTCACATGCTGTAAACAGTCTTACTGTGTGTAAAGGAGTAATCACATCAGAAAACGTGTTACAGAGCATAGTTCTGAATTATCCTAAGCATGTCCTGGGGACCTAGCACATGGATGAAGTGCAGAAAATGTGTAAATTTGTTTTCTGGATTCCAGAAAAATTACTCTTATTAGGGCAACAAGATAACCATGCTTTTTTGTTTACTGTCGACAGTATGACCAGCAACAGAAAATAGATATTATTTGGCGTGTTAAAGTGCTGGATAGATGTAAAGATGTTATTTTTCAGGAAGTCGGGTAAAAATCGGAGGCTATTGTTTAATTGGCTTTTGCATATATAGTTGCTGTCTGTGTGATAGCACCCTGCTAGCAATCAGTGCAAGTATGATAGCACTTAAATAGCAGAATTTAGCCATCAACAGAAGTTATAAATGATTCTAAGCATTGCGGTAGCAGGCACAAGGTGAAAAACATTAGGGACACTGGGGGCTATCTACAAAGAATACCTAAGCATGAGTATAACTACACAGGTTAAAAGTTATATGTATTTATTATGTAGTAAAAAGTGTTAACCATTATGTACAAAATTTAATTTTCATCATTTAATTAAAACATTAGTAACATTCGTTTTTAAATTTTAAAACGTCATAAACCTATTTTATAATAAACTAAAAATGGTTGTATTTATATATAATTTTTAAACATTCAATTCATTTATATTTTTAAAATGTTAAAATAAGGTAATTTATTTTAACATTAGTTCATGTGGGTTTTTTATTTTGTGTCCCTGTCTCCATTATTTTCTATGGAAGGATGTTGCAGTACCAGTGCTTCGACATGTATGGTGGCTCACATACATTTACAGCTGTTTTGGGTCGTTTTTGGGTGTAGGAACTATTGACGAACTTTTTGTGAATATGAATGGGCTTAGGCTGTCACTCATTTTCCTCATTAAACACCTCCAGAGCTCTCCCTTAAACCCTCCTTACTCCTTCCTTAACCTTGTCTTTAGTAGTACTACCCATTAGCCATCCACTCCTCCCCACCCCCTCACATTTACTACTGCAACTAAAACCTACGTGTGCAGAGATCGCCACAGTTGAGCAGAGACACCACACATAAAAGATAGGAGAGGCAGAGGCATTGACCTCCACATGTAGGTTTTTGGATAGCATTTTGTAATATATTAGTGGAACTATTGTATTATTATTAAACATGCTACAAAATTGAGTTTTTGAATAGGCCCCACTTTGTGAAAGTCCAAAGATGGCACAGTCAAGGGTCCTACTGCAGAGGACTCAGGAGCACTGGCAGACCCATAAATGGGTGTAAGCACTGTGAATGCTGCTTCAGAACTGAGGTATATCAGTTGAACTGTTTCTGTTGGCAAGGTGTGTAGAAAGGAGGAGTGCTGGTGGAGTTCCTTGTGAGTATTTGTGCTGCAATAAGAGTAAGGAAGTGTGTGTATGTGTGAGTATAAGCGCTGTAGTGGCAGTAGATGCAGCTTTACATCAACCCGGGACTCTGTTCTCTTTAAATTATTTTCTAACCTGTTATGTCCAGTGAGAGGGTGTGGGGAAAATGGGACTTAAGTGGCTTCGCAGTGATAAAGTAGAAGATTTCCTGTTGTGTGTTACACATAAATCACAACCAGCAGGCAACATTTTAATTTTTTTATTTAATTTTGAGATAGCAAATAACAATCCATACTAGGGTTTTCGAGACATACTCCATACTAGAAATTATTGAGTCATGTATATGAAGGTCATGAAGTCAGAAATAATATTCAGCATCGACCTATGCAGGTAGGATGAAATCTATATATGTCTTTAAAAGTTGGTAAGTTTCTTGTTGAACCACATTACCATTAAGCACATTACCAACTCGACTTAATTACATTCTTTAGAAGGCTCAACTCAAAACGAATAACCCCTGCAATCAGAAAGCTCTTTTTGCTTCATTTACGTTTCTGGCACACTTAAAAACGGGACTGCCTTCAGGGGCCTTAGCAACAAGCATGTTCTGAAATCAGATATGTATTTTATTTTTTACTGCAAGAGTTGTGTTCTATTAAAAGGAAAAGGGGCTTGCATAGATTCTTACATTTGAAATCAATGTTGAAGCACTTTCCTTCTGAGGAGTTGGTATGACTAGGGGGACTAGACGTACACTTCCATGCTAATCTGTATTTACAGCTACAGGTTAGTGCAGGCTCAGTCAAGCTTGGATTCACAGCTCTTAGGAAACCATGCATAGGGGTTTACAGATAGACCACTTTTATGCCCAGCTACAGTTCAGAGCTGCTACCCCCTCTTCCAGAGATGTCCATTTGAAAGGTGATGGTCAGCGAAGACAACAAGAATTTATACCATGGTTCTGAGCCATCCACGCCTCCGTGGGCTTAACGGCTGTGGCCACCCCATAGTGCCCCCAATTTACCTCATGGACTATCTCTTAGCCTAGCTCTCTCCATCTGTACCTAGTACAGGAGCCGTCTGTAGGGTAAGGGTCTTCGCCTGTCCCCCAACCATATCACCACGTGGCATAGGGACAACTGTGTGCAAGCAGGAGACCATGGTACATCACAACAAACACATTGGTGAAGAAAAAAGGAGATGCTATGACACCGCCAGGTCTGGTGCAGTCTGTTTACTCTGCTAAAATGCACAGCCTACTGTTAAGTTAAAATGCAAAGTGCCTTACGGTTAGATTCCATGTGCATTAATTTGCAGATCCATAACTTTAGTCAAGAATATAATATATAGATACAATTCATGGCACTTCCAGCACCCTTCCACTGCCACAAAAAACTCTACGACTTTCAATGGCTCTTCCAAAAGCAAGAAAGGAAGAAATACTTTCTCACTGAGTCCTTTTTTCCAAGGCTCCCTAAAATTGTATAAGGTCTTTAAAAAATATATAGGCTTTCCATTGTCCTCATTATTTATGAAGAGACAGCTAGAGCAGAATGTTAGACCACAGGAGAATGCTGCTAACCCTTATGTCACTGGCCTTAGGTAAGGAAAGTGCTTAACGTGCTAGAGTTACCTGTAGCCCTCCACTGGGCACCTCCAGTCCATACTCTTGGGCAGCAAGAGTGTGAAGTCTTCCTATCCATACCTTTGGACTATCCCATCCCTGGGAGCTCCGCAGCGATAGTCAGTCAGGTGCACTCTGGTAGCTCTATACAACACTCTTACTGTGCCCCCACCTCACCAAGCCAATACAGTAACCTTGCCAAGATAATCCCGGTCTCTTGGTATACCTTTGTAAAAACAATTGTTCTCCAGAGATTTACGTTTTTGATTTCTGTTTTTGGATCATTAGAGAAGTTATGTAGCTTGGGTAGACATTGCTGATCCAGGCTGAATTTTTCTGGACGACATGTTTAAAAATGTTGTTTGTGTTGCAGTGATAATGTAATATTTCAGGAACCATGAGGCCCATATACTTTATTTTGGTGTCAAAACATAGGTTTTGGGGGTCAAGTAGTCTTACAGACACAGAAAATAACTCCTCAGAGCAACCCGTCCACCATTTTAAACAAATGGTGGCTATAATAGAGGAAGAATAGACATATATAGAAATTAAACAAATAATAATGGTTTTAATCCTTTTATGTATACACCAAACAATGTTTATAATCTGAATATGGAAAGAAATTCTGTTCATCACTCCTGTGATTTTCATAGTTCAATTCTTTTTTCTTTCTGCAATCGCTCTTGGTACATTTTCAGAATATTGAACATTTGAGAAGAGCATATTGACAGGAACATCTTTTTGTAGCACTGGTTTTGCAAGTACATGTACGTGTAAGTTCTGTGGGTAGAGGCTTTAGAAATTTTATAGGTTTTAACACCCCATCAATATTTTTCCAACCACATTCACATAGATCTTCCTCTACATATGCATGATCCAAAACATTTACACATCTTCTGCTCTTTTAATGTGTCCACGCACAAAATATGATGTCGGTGGAAGGTCACTTAGCAGAACTTATCTCTTAAACTCATTATACCGAAGATTGTCAAGTGTGTGAAATGTGTTAAAGCTTCAAGCTTTGTTCCAGTTTTGCTCATAGTGTCATCACCCATAAGAATATGTGCCTTGATAAGAACATTGGGCATATCTGGGTCAACTTTCTTGTACAGAATATGAAGCGGGATTAAGTGTCTTTCCTCCCCTGTTCCATAACGCATCCATACCTCTGACATTCCTTGACTTATGAACATTGCAACAAATCTAAGTAGCACAATAATAACATCTGTGTCATTTGACAGTTGAATGCCTCAGTTGGAACCATTTCAAATAGTCCACTGAACATGTGGCACAACATGAAGGTCAGCTTCCTCCAATTTGCTGTTAAGTTCTTGAACAATATGGCCCATACCTTTTGAATATCTCTCTGTAGGCACAAACTCCTTATTGACCATTATTCCACTTGCTATAGTTGGAAATTCAGTGTTCACTGAAGCATCAGCAATGTTTTGGTGAGTTAACATCTTCAAGTTAATCTTCTTCAATGTTAATGACCAGAATATTCAAGTTGCACAGGTATAGGTGTTGAATTTTTGATGCAGGCGAAGTTAATTGTTCCACTGGTAGACATTTGTCTGATTATCTCGCATTCTTTGACTGATAGTTCAAGATAACTGTCAAAGAAAATGTGCAGTTCTTGCAATGTGTACACTGTCTATGATATCTGTAGAACAATCTGAAGGATCGCTCTGAGGTTTTGCATGGATTAAATCTTGACCATTCGCAATTGTGACCTATAGTCCACAACAACAGCAGTTTTCAATGAGGATACCTTTTCAGATTGAAGTTCTTCAGGTGAAAGGTTTTTTTTTTCGAGCTCTTGTGCGAGTTTGTGCTTTACTGGCTTGGTTGCAGCATGTTAATCAAATAATTTACTTGTTGGAAGAAGATCATGCAACAGAATGTCCTTGATAAATTCCCCCCTTTCTATTGCTACATTCATTTCTCTATGTGCGTGCAATAGTTATTTTTTGTAGTGGCTATTTGGCCGAAACTTTTACTGTGTCAGTTAAAGCGTGGAAGTGTAGCTTTAGTGAATATATCAAACAGCTTTTTCTCTTTCAGTAAAAATCTGTCCTGCTTCAGTTCTGCATATAGTTTTGGTCCAAGTTCCAGGACATCTAGTAGATGTGTCTTTATATCTATCCACATATTGTTTGGTCACAAAGTTGTGTAGTCGCACAGGCTCAGTCATTTCAAAGGGGTTTCCTTGCTGCTGCATGAAATTAAGAAGGCTGTCAACATGTTTATTAAAGCGTTCCCCTCTATTTCCCACACATTTGTGGTGAGGAACAGTTTCATGATAGTCCATTAATTTTGAATTTGTCCTCTCTCTGAAAACATTGCATATAGAAAGGACTTCATGGTAAACTAGCTGCTATTGAGCAACATATTCACTTTTACGTGTTTGAACAACAATTCCCTTGGAGCTTTTCTATGACCTCTGGATCATCTGTTCCAGTTGTATATCTGGAGCCAAAGCATTGAACAGTTTCTCTCTGTCTTTCACCACAAAATGTCTTTGGATACATTTTCTGTAGAGGTATGGTTTTTCCACCTCTAGCATCTTCACTCTTTCCAAATACCACGGCTCATCTCTCAGGTAGTTTATGCAATTGAATTTGTGAATCACAGTAATCAGTGACTCCTCAGTCTTCATGTGTGGCTCCCAATCATCTTCCTGATCAGCATGTAACAGGTTTTTCACTACACTTGCGAAGTTCTGATTTTTCTTCACATTCTTTGACAAACTACGAACTTGGTATTCAGGTTTTCTGATTTTGAACTGAGTGTATTGAGCATTGCCTGGCTTTGCACTATGTATTTTGAATGAAGTGCTCTCTGCGCCTTGTTCACTTCTGAGATAAGATATGCAAAACCTAATATTTCATTCTTGTTCCCGAAAGTATTACAGCGCATTGTTTCTATGGCCTCCGATATGATGAGCATACCTTGTAACGAACAAATATAATGAGTTCTGCTTAATACTGACTGAACAGGTTTTCTTCCAAAGATTTGAGCCAAAATAAGTGCATTGTCTATGCCACATACACTGAGATGACTTCCTGCACACCACAACACAACTTTTGTCTTGTAGAAAGCTCTCATCATAGGATAAAGATCATCAAGTTCTACTGAATTGCTCATAAAAAATGTCAACTACAATACGAAAACACCTTCATCACCGAAAATTGGCAGGACAGACTGTCCTTCTAGCTGAGCATGCACATTTTGGAAATTTTTTAGAGCTGTGCATACTGTTGCACGATTTGTGACTGGTATTACTGGTAAAAACCCAACCTTCTTCAGTAGGATGGTATTTTGGAAGGTCAGAGCATATATTCCAGCCCCAGAAGAACTGGCTTTTCTTCATCCTTCAGTCCGCACTGAATAAGTGATAGGATAAATTCAGTTAATCTGCTTTGTACACAGCAGCATCAGGTAGAAGAAGGTCCAGGTGCTCAGCCACTTTGAAACTTTGTGGTAGAGTGAGATGTGTTGAGTGTTGATGGCTTGAAACGATTTTGCACACATTGGCAGGGCAATTGGGTTATAAGTTTGCAGATTTGTTTTTTTATGCCTACAGCTGACACAGCTTGTTTTCCAGCAGCTACTTACTTGATTGGTGCAGTCTTGAAAAAGCACCATGCCAGTATCATTTGTGCAGGATGTTCCAGACAAAGAAGAGTTGTTGTCTTCAAGGTAAAAAAAAAAAGCAAGAGCAGCAATTGTAAATCCTTTCTCCATAAAGTGACTTGGAAGTGGTGTGAGGTCGGATCCACAAGATTTTACAGCATGAGCGGCTAACAAGTTCCTACTCCATACTATGGGCCTCATTACAACTTTGGCGGGCGGCAACTGCCGCCCGCCAAGTTGTAACCGCCGTGCGGCCGCCAATGCGGCGCACTCCCGCGGTGCCCATTTTGACATCCCCGCTGGGCCAGCGGGCGGAAACCGAGTTTTCGCCCGCCGGCCCAGCAGGGATGTGGGCCGCAACATGGGAGCTGGCTCCAAATGGAGCCGGCGGTGTTGCGGCCATGCGACGGGTGCAGTTGCACCCGTCACGCTTTTCACTGTCTACAAAGCAGTCCTGTCAGGGGGCCCCTGCACTGCCCATGCCACTGGGGCCCAGCGACTCCCCGTACCGCCAGCCTTTTCCTGGCGGTTAAAACCACCAGGAAAAGGCTGGCGGTCGGGGACTCTTAATCCCCTGGGCAGCGCTGCTAGCAGGCGGCAAATGTGGCGGGAAACCGCCGGCCCCGGCGGTGTGACTGCGGCGCAACCGCTGCGGTCGTAATGACCTCGGAAGCACCGCCAGCCTGTTGGCGGTGCTTCCGTCATTTCAGCCCTGGCGGTCCTGTACCGCCAGGGTTGAAATGACCCCCTATGTCATTAAAACGTGTTGATACACCAGTCCTATTCACGGAAGTGATTAGCTCTCTGGTTTTGCACTTGTCATAGATCGCGTGGGCAGTCTTCATGTCTAGCGGAGTTTTCTTTTTGCAGTGATATAATTCATAAGACATGGTTTGGAAAAGACCGTACGTTTGCACAGCATAAGCTTGTTGGTTCATGGGATTGTCTTCTACTTCTTCGCCTAGATCTTCAAAGCCATCATCAATGTTGTCGACTTCTGTTCCGAACTCAAGAACTTTATCAGGCATTCTTGTTGACTCTCATGATTTGTGGAGCTCTGGGGCATCTCAAAATTCGACATTAAGTCCAAAACCTAAATCTTTCAGGACGTTTTCCTAAAATGGTTTCTGCGTATTTTACTGCATCCTGTGATCTTCTTTTGGCAGGATGAACTTCAGGAGCTGCTGAGAACATCAAAAGTCACTCATTCTTTTTGTTAGATTGACAAAAAAGGATTCTGTCATTTTACATTCTCACCAGAAAAATCTTAATATTGTTGTTATCAATCAGTACAGTTTCATCAATGTTGACCATTATTTCTCTGATCTTACTGAGTGTGAATCCATAGCCAGCACTCGAGTGACTTTAAAACATCATTTGCTTTTTCAAATAGTGCAAACTTGACTGAAAGTTGGCAGTTATGTTGCTGCTAAGAGCTCACTGTACATTCATATTTTCAAATGTATGTACGCATGCAGTTCGGGTGTACATACAAATATGCTGCAAATACATTCAACTTTAGATCAGCCACTCAGCTGAAAACTTAATCTTGGAAGAAACTAGCTGCAGAAAAAAACATGTTTACCCTTTGAGACTCATATACTCTGTACTTCGTTCTTTTGTCAGTCCCTTTGACCCTTGTTCTGGCTAAACCACAGATAACACATTGAAGACCCTCTGCTTTCTGATCAGTTGTTGGAGGTGGATGAGGGGTAGCCATCGATCCTGTAAGTGGATGGGCATTGGGTTTGTTTGTCGTCGCTTTCTCAGAAGACTCTGATTCCTTTTGGGATTTGCTGGTTTCTGCTATTTTTTGACATTTTTTTTCCAGGCTTTTTTCTGCTGTACACGACTTTTCGCACTTGTTGTTACAACAATAAAATATTTGATCCTCTTCGCCCATCAGTTTCAATCTGTTGTGAACTTCGCCTTGCCGTATTTCTGTAGCATCTTGAACTCTTTTCTGTTCCGCCGCAGCATTTCTTTTGGATGAGTTTGACATATTTTTCTTTGTTGAATGAATCCTCAGATTTATTTAGTTAGAAACACTCTGTCAGAAGGTAAAGATCCTCTGCTACCACCTGCTTCAGTCATGTTTATGAATTTGAATCCATGGCAAATCTGAAACAAAAACAATATTAAAATAATTAACAAATATGATGGCTAAAACTCACCATTATAGAGCCGTCATTTTGGAAAATGGAGGAAGGGTGGCTCTGAGGAGTTATTTTCTGTCTCCTTAAGACTACTTGACCCCTCCCCCCAAAAAACTATGTTTTGACACCACAATGAAGTATATAGGTCTCATGGTTTGTGAAATACTACATCATCACTGCAACACAACCGCCATTTTTGAAAATGTTGTCCAGAACAAATCGTTCAGATTAAGAATGTCTACCCAAGCTAAATTACTTCCCTAATGATACAAACACACATATAAAAAATAAATATCTCTGATAAACATTTTTTTACATACGCATATCAAGGGGGCAGGGCTAAGATCACTGGGGTCTACATGAAACAAAGCTTTGTGTTACGCTTAGTTCCTTATGGGGGTAGGAGGAGCCACTTTTTATGCAAATCTATGTTTCAAACACAAGTCTTCATTAAGATGTACCCTATGAAAAGTGTTATTAAGGATGTCCTCAGTACTACTACAAGGATATAAGCACTCCAGGCAATATAGCAAAATTGACGTTGGAGCACTCCCTCCACTCACCCCCCCGAATCCCCCCACCCTCAACCGCCTCCACCACTTTTGATAAAGTCAGTAGGGAGGACTTTCATATGTTAAGCATTTGTGCATGCAACATGTGTAAACCAGTGAATGCTTCTGTGCAACTGCTCTGGCACTTTTATGCCAGACCTATTGGCTTTGCCAATGCTTATTATTATTTTTTAACTTTTTGGGGGTATACAAGGATGGAGATGGTACCCTGAGATCTAAAAGCTCGATATAAGAAGGTGTGCAAAAATACACTTGTACGTATGTGAAATAAAGCAATTATTAAATTGCATGTATTCCTAAACTCATTGTGAGATGCACATACCTGGATTGCTGCACATGTGCTGCTGCTCCCCGGTATAGCTTGCTTTAGGGGTGAATGGTTCTGTTTGACAACTGCTTAGTGAGATTTACATTCAGTATGTATTGCTTACTGAGCCTGTATTTGTTTAAATACTATGTGTTGCGTGCCTGTGACTAATTTGGTCCCATCTATATTGAGGCACTAGATATCACTTAGCTTCGCCCTACATATATGATGGTCAGCAACTGCAGGCTCAGATAATATGAGCCATGAAGCACGCAGGCTTGTAAACATCAGTAAATTGAATCAAAATGAAACCGTGAAGCACGTTGGCTCTGCAGTCATTAGTGGGGCTTAGTGAATGACCCACATTTGTGACTGGTAAGGTAACCATATTGTGGTCGGTTGAGAGGAAGACATATATTATTAAAATGCTGACATGTGTGATGCCCCTCCTATAAATTTATATTGACAGTGGTGAGGTTAATATTGATGAGAGATCAGTTTCTGAAAATTTACGTTTTCAGTGCAGGACAAGACCTGCTGGACCATAACTGCAGAACGTGAATTAACATATAATGAATTGAAATGCAAAATATTTATACAGTGAGTGGTTATCGCAAAAATCTTCCGTGGACTTGGCCCTCCTGAACTTTCGTCGTACCACATTTAACTGTGCCTTCGATGATGTTCCAGGGTGATTGTAGGTTTGTGTGTGATCTGTATGTTTGGGCGAATTACGTCACTATGACAGTCTGGCACCAGTTGATATAAATGTTTGGCATTTAAATTTTAACGTGGCCTCTTTTTTTTTTTCGAAGTAAATGGCAGCATTAAAACATCTTCGTAGTGGAAAAGCAAGATGATTGCCTCATCTTTTTGCTTACAGGACCTCCCGCAAGCTGAGAATTCATGTGCTAAATTAGAATATAAAAATAGATTCACCCTTCCAGGATATGTAATTCCAAGATGCGATTGCCTGCTCTGTCAGAGTCCGAAATTAGCTTTTCTTGTTTATGTAGCAATTTTTTTATGAAGGAATATTTCCTGGATATTTTATCAAATTTGGTAGATTTTATAGTCGTATATAGTAACTCTTCCTTGCGGACATTGAAGTATAGTTCTTGCTTAAGATTAATTTTTTCTGTGTAAACGTAGAGCATAAGAGATCTTGTGTGAATCTTAGTGAGGTCCTCTTTTCGAAGTTATGTTAATAGTCATGAGGGAAATGCGCAACTTGATTACAGAAATTATATGCTCTGTAGGGTGAACCTAAAGCCCTCTTTCCTGATCATTTACCATGTGCAGTGCTACATTGAATCCCAGCCATGTTTTCAATTTGGAGGACACATACAGTTTATATAGCACTTAATTGCGATACTGCCTGCAAACTTTTCACCGATTCCAAGGGCAGTCTAACCCTTTTTTTTTTTTTTTGACTTGCTGGTTTATTTCTGTTGCATCATTGAAATAAGGTTCAAATGAGAATGGATAGTGAGCTGAATACTTTCCAGTTTATTATCTTTCATGATGCACAATTCAAAATTACATGCCTTAGCTGTCTTTGACATGTGCCTTTATAATATTCTTTTGGCCCTATCATCTTGCCATTTGTACCAAGTCTTTGCCAGGTCTAAACTCTTGTTCACTGCTCTGAAATAATCAGTGTTTATCCATTGCTTAACCTTCTTCTCTGGCAGATGTGTTTTTTGTAATGTGCAATTCCTTAGACCATGTTAGAAATGGGGTTTCTAGTTGGCAGGGGTATGCACCCAGTCCAAGTAGTCAGGGTAAGTCAGATACACACTATTTGTGGTGAGGAACAGTTTCATGATAGTCCATTAATTTTGAATTTGTCCTCTCTCTGAAAACATTGCATATAGAAAGGACTTCATGGTAAACTAGCTGCTATTGAGCAACATATTCACTTTTACGTGTTTGAACAACAATTCCCTTGGAGCTTTTCTATGACCTCTGGATCATCTGTTCCAGTTTTATATCTGGAGCCAAAGCATTGAACAGTTTCTCTCTGTCTTTCACCACAAAATGTCTTTGGATACATTTTCTGTAGAGGTATGGTTTTTCCACCTCTAGCATCTTCACTCTTTCCAAATACCACGGCCCATCTCTCAGGTAGTTTATGCAATTGAGTTTGTGAATCACAGTAATCAGTGACTCCTCAGTCTTCATGTGTGGCTCCCAATCATCTTCCTGATCAGCATGTAACAGGTTTTTCACTACACTTGCGAAGTTCTGATTTTTCTTCACATTCTTTGACAAACTACGAACTTGGTATTCAGGTTTTCTGATTTTGAACTGAGTGTATTGAGCATTGCCTGGCTTTGCACTATGTATTTTGAATGAAGTGCTCTCTGCGCCTTGTTCACTTCTGAGATAAGATATGCAAAACCTAATATTTCATTCTTGTTCCCGAAAGTATTACAGCGCATTGTTTCTATGGCCTCCGATATGATGAGCATACCTTGTAACGAACAAATATAATGAGTTCTGCTTAATACTGACTGAACAGGTTTTCTTCCAAAGATTTGAGCCAAAATAAGTGCATTGTCTATGCCACATACACTGAGATGACTTCCTGCACACCACAACTTTTGTCTTGTAGAAAGCTCTAATCATAGGATAAAGATCATCAAGTTCTACTGAATTGCTCATAAAAAATGTCAACTACAATACGAAAACACCTTCATCACCGAAAATTGGCAGGACAGACTGTCCTTCTAGCTGAGCATGCACATTTTGGAAATTTTTTAGAGCTGTGCATACTGTTGCACGATTTGTGACTGGTATTACTGGTAAAAACCCAACCTTCTTCAGTAGGATGGTATTTTGGAAGGTCAGAGCATATATTCCAGCCCCAGAAGAACTGGCTTTTCTTCATCCTTCAGTCCGCACTGAATAAGTGATAGGATAAATTCAGTTAATCTGCTTTGTACACAGCAGCTTCAGGTAGAAGAAGGTCCAGGTGCTCAGCCACTTTGAAACTTTGTGGTAGAGTGAGATGTGTTGAGTGTTGATGGCTTGAAACGATTTTGCACACATTGGCAGGGCAATTGGGTTATAAGTTTGCAGATTTGTTTTTTTATGCCTACAGCTGACACAGCTTGTTTTCCAGCAGCTACTTACTTGATTGGTGCAGTCTTGAAAAAGCACCATGCCAGTATCATGTGTGCAGGATGTTCCAGACAAAGAAGAGTTGTTGTCTTCAAGGTAAAAAAAAAAGCAAGAGCAGCAATTGTAAATCCTTTCTCCATAAAGTGACTTGGAAGTGGTGTGAGGTCGGATCCACAAGATTTTACAGCATGAGCGGCTAACAAGTTCCTACTCCATACTATGGGCCTCATTACAACTTTGGCGGGCGGCAACTGCCGCCCGCCAAGTTGTAACCGCCGTGCGGCCGCCAATGCGGCGCACTCCCGCGGTGCCCATTTTGACATCCCCGCTGGGCCAGCGGGCGGAAACCGAGTTTTCGCCCGCCGGCCCAGCAGGGATGTGGGCCGCAACATGGGAGCTGGCTCCAAATGGAGCCGGCGGTGTTGCGGCCATGCGATGGGTGCAATTGCACCCGTCACGCTTTTCACTGTCTACAAAGCAGTCCTGTCAGGGGGCCCCTGCACTGGGGCCCAGCGACTCCCCGTACCGCCAGCCATTTCCTGGCGGTTAAAACCACCAGGAAAAGGCTGGCGGTCGGGGACTCTTAATCCCCTGGGCAGCGCTGCTAGCAGGCGGCAAATGTGGCGGGAAACCGCCGGCCCCGGCGGTGTGACTGCGGCGCAACCGCTGCGGTCGTAATGACCTCGGAAGCACCGCCAGCCTGTTGGCGGTGCTTCCGTCATTTCAGCCCTGGCGGTCCTGTACCGCCAGGGTTGAAATGACCCCCTATGTCATTAAAACGTGTTGATACACCAGTCCTATTCACGGAAGTGATTAGCTCTCTGGTTTTGCACTTGTCATAGATCGCGTGGGCAGTCTTCATGTCTAGCGGAGTTTTCTTTTTGCAGTGATATAATTCATAAGACATGGTTTGGAAAAGACCGTACGTTTGCACAGCATAAGCTTGTTGGTTCATGGGATTGTCTTCTACTTCTTCGCCTAGATCTTCAAAGCCATCATCAATGTTGTCGACTTCTGTTCCGAACTCAAGAACTTTATCAGGCATTCTTGTTGACTCTCATGATTTTGTGGAGCTCTGGGGCATCTCAAAATTCGACATTAAGTCCAAAACCTAAATCTTTCAGGACGTTTTCCTAAAATGGTTTCTGCGTATTTTACTGCATCCTGTGATCTTCTTTTGGCAGGATGAACTTCAGGAGCTGCTGAGAACATCAAAAGTCACTCATTCTTTTTGTTAGATTGACAAAAAAGGATTCTGTCATTTTACATTCTCACCAGAAAAATCTTAATATTGTTGTTATCAATCAGTACAGTTTCATCAATGTTGACCATTATTTCTCTGATCTTACTGAGTGTGAATCCATAGCCAGCACTCGAGTGACTTTAAAACATCATTTGCTTTTTCAAATAGTGCAAACTTGACTGAAAGTTGGCAGTTATGTTGCTGCTAAGAGCTCACTGTACATTCATATTTTCAAATGTATGTACGCATGCAGTTCGGGTGTACATACAAATATGCTGCAAATACATTCAACTTTAGATCAGCCACTCAGCTGAAAACTTAATCTTGGAAGAAACTAGCTGCAGAAAAAAAACATGTTTACCCTTTGAGACTCATATACTCTGTACTTCGTTCTTTTGTCAGTCCCTTTGACCCTTGTTCTGGCTAAACCACAGATAACACATTGAAGACCCTCTGCTTTCTGATCAGTTGTTGGAGGTGGATGAGGGGTAGCCATCGATCCTGTAAGTGGATGGGCATTGGGTTTGTTTGTCGTCGCTTTCTCAGAAGACTCTGATTCCTTTTGGGATTTGCTGGTTTCTGCTATTTTTTGAAATTTTTTTTCCAGGCTTTTTTCTGCTGTACACGACTTTTCGCACTTGTTGTTACAACAATAAAATATTTGATCCTCTTCGCCCATCAGTTTCAATCTGTTGTGAACTTCGCCTTGCCGTATTTCTGTAGCATCTTGAACTCTTTTCTGTTCCGCCGCAGCATTTCTTTTGGATGAGTTTGACATATTTTTCTTTGTTGAATGAATCCTCAGATTTATTTAGTTAGAAACACTCTGTCAGAAGGTAAAGATCCTCTGCTACCACCTGCTTCAGTCATGTTTATGAATTTGAATCCATGGCAAATCTGAAACAAAAACAATATTAAAATAATTAACAAATATGATGGCTAAAACTCACCATTATAGAGCCGTCATTTTGGAAAATGGAGGAAGGGTGGCTCTGAGGAGTTATTTTCTGTCTCCTTAAGACTACTTGACCCCTCCCCCCAAAAAACTATGTTTTGACACCACAATGAAGTATATAGGTCTCATGGTTTGTGAAATACTACATCATCACTGCAACACAACCGCCATTTTTGAAAATGTTGTCCAGAACAAATCGTTCAGATTAAGAATGTCTACCCAAGCTAAATTACTTCCCTAATGATACAAACACACATATAAAAAATAAATATCTCTGATAAACATTTTTTTACATACGCATATCAAGGGGGCAGGGCTAAGATCACTGGGGTCTACATGAAACAAAGCTTTGTGTTACGCTTAGTTCCTTATGGGGGTAGGAGGAGCCACTTTTTATGCAAATCTATGTTTCAAACACAAGTCTTCATTAAGATGAACCCTATGAAAAGTGTTATTAAGGATGTCCTCAGTACTACTACAAGGATATAAGCACTCCAGGCAATATAGCAAAATTGACGTTGGAGCACTCCCTCCACTCACCCCCCCGAATCCCCCCACCCTCAACCGCCTCCACCACTTTTGATAAAGTCAGTAGGGAGGACTTTCATATGTTAAGCATTTGTGCATGCAACATGTGTAAACCAGTGAATGCTTCTGTGCAACTGCTCTGGCACTTTTATGCCAGACCAATTGGCTTTGCCAATGCTTATTATTATTTTTTAACTTTTTGGGGGTATACAAGGATGGAGATGGTACCCTGAGATCTAAAAGCTCGATATAAGAAGGTGTGCAAAAATACACTTGTACGTATGTGAAATAAAGCAATTATTAAATTGCATGTATTCCTAAACTCATTGTGAGATGCACATACCTGGATTGCTGCACATGTGCTGCTGCTCCCCGGTATAGCTTGCTTTAGGGGTGAATGGTTCTGTTTGACAACTGCTTAGTGAGATTTACATTCAGTATGTATTGCTTACTGAGCCTGTATTTGTTTAAATACTATGTGTTGCGTGCCTGTGACTAATTTGGTCCCATCTATATTGAGGCACTAGATATCACTTAGCTTCGCCCTACATATATGATGGTCAGCAACTGCAGGCTCAGATAATATGAGCCATGAAGCACGCAGGCTTGTAAACATCAGTAAATTGAATCAAAATGAAACCGTGAAGCACGTTGGCTCTGCAGTCATTAGTGGGGCTTAGTGAATGACCCACATTTGTGACTGGTAAGGTAACCATATTGTGGTCGGTTGAGAGGAAGACATATATTATTAAAATGCTGACATGTGTGATGCCCCTCCTATAAATTTATATTGACAGTGGTGAGGTTAATATTGATGAGAGATCAGTTTCTGAAAATTGACGTTTTCAGTGCAGGACAAGACCTGCTGGACCATAACTGCAGAACGTGAATTAACATATAATGAATTGAAATGCAAAATATTTATACAGTGAGTGGTTATCGCAAAAATCTTCCGTGGACTTGGCCCTCCTGAACTTTCGTCGTACCACATTTAACTGTGCCTTCGATGATGTTCCAGGGTGATTGTAGGTTTGTGTGTGATCTGTATGTTTGGGCGAATTACGTCACTATGACAGTCTGGCACCAGTTGATATAAATGTTTGGCATTTAAATTTTAACGTGGCCTCTTTTTTTTTTTTTCGAAGTAAATGGCAGCATTAAAACATCTTCGTAGTGGAAAAGCAAGATGATTGCCTCATCTTTTTGCTTACAGGACCTCCCGCAAGCTGAGAATTCATGTGCTAAATTAGAATATAAAAATAGATTCACCCTTCCAGGATATGTAATTCCAAGATGCGATTGCCTGCTCTGTCAGAGTCCGAAATTAGCTTTTCTTGTTTATGTAGCAATTTTTTTATGAAGGAATAGTTCCTGGATATTTTATCAAATTTGGTAGATTTTATAGTCGTATATAGTAACTCTTCCTTGCGGACATTGAAGTATAGTTCTTGCTTAAGATTCATTTTTTCTGTGTAAACGTAGAGCATAAGAGATCTTGTGTGAATCTTAGTGAGGTCCTCTTTTCGAAGTTATGTTAATAGTCATGAGGGAAATGCGCAACTTAATTACAGAAATTATATGCTCTGTAGGGTGAACCTAAAGCCCTCTTTCCTGATCATTTACCATGTGCAGTGCTACATTGAATCCCAGCCATGTTTTCAATTTGGAGGACACATACAGTTTATATAGCACTTAATTGCGATACTGCCTGCAAACTTTTCACCGATTCCAAGGGCAGTCTAACCCTTTTTTTTTTTTTTTTGACTTGCTGGTTTATTTCTGTTGCATCATTGAAATAAGGTTCAAATGAGAATGGATAGTGAGCTGAATACTTTCCAGTTTATTATCTTTCATGATGCACAATTCAAAATTACATGCCTTAGCTGTCTTTGACATGTGCCTTTATAATATTCTTTTGGCCCTATCATCTTGCCATTTGTACCAAGTCTTTGCCAGGTCTAAACTCTTGTTCACTGCTCTGAAATAATCAGTGTTTATCCATTGCTTAACCTTCTTCTCTGGCAGATGTGTTTTTTGTAATGTGCAATTCCTTAGACCAGGTTAGAAATGGGGTTTCTAGTTGGCAGGGGTATGCACCCAGTCCAAGTAGTCAGGGTAAGTCAGATACACACTAAAAGATAACCTGTGCTCCCTCTCTGGTAGCTCGGCACAGAGCAGCCAGGCTTATCTAAAGAGGCAATGTGTAAAATATTTCTGCAACACACACACAGTAACACAATGAAAACACCACAGAAAAATATTTAGAAAAATAGAGAATAATTTTATAAATAAATCAAGACCAAAGTGTCAAAAATCCAATAAGAAGTCAAGTTATGAATTTTAGAAGAATAAGTGTAAAAATAGCGCTTACAAGCAAAAAGCGCTTTAGGGGTTTCTTGAGGTCATGCTGGACCGGGACAAAGTCAACAGTTCAAGCCGAACCCAATGGAGTGTGGGCCAGATATAGGAGCCACGCAGGCCCGGGTAACAGAGTCCCTTGATCCTGATCGCAAACATGAGATGCGGGATCAATGCATTGGTAGATGCGTCAGTGTCACTCCTGCAGTCGAGGGATGAATTGATTTTTCACATGCATTGATGGCAATGCTTTGGTTTCTGAAGACGAGTGTCAGGCCGCAATACATTGATTCCGAAGCCAATGCTCCGGGTATCTCCACACTGTTGAAGGGATGCATTGATCGCCTTCAGCAATGGCGGCCTGCTGGTTTCAGTGCTGCACCTATGCGGTGGGTACTGCTTCCAGCAGGCAGGGGATGCGTTGGTCGGTACAGTGGTTTTGGAGGTGCTGCTTGGGCCCCCAGTGCGATGTCAGGTTTTACTCTCGCAATAGGGTAGATGCAGGAAGCGGCAACCGATGCAGACAGTAGATGCATCGATTTCACTGGTGCAAGTATCTGAGTCCACTTCCAGTGAACCATGCACAGGAGAAGGGTTAGGGATTTTGTCATCCCTGAGTTTTTAGCAACAGGAGGTAAGCCAAAAAGCCTTTTGGACATCACTTTGGGATGCATGGCCGAGTCCAGCTCTCCTTCAGCAATGTCAGAGAGCCGCAGGGCAGCACAGCAGAAAAGCAGTCCTTCTAGGTCAGCAGTCCCTCAGAGTGACTGTCAGAAGAATTGCTGTGCTCATCAAGGACTGAGTCCAGTTGTAGGTCCAGAAGTGTCTGATTTGGTGAGGTCAGAAACCTAGTATTTATACCCAAATGTGCACTTGAAATAAGGGTGACATCAAAGAAGGGTCTTTGAAGTGCACAGACATCCTTTCTCCCTCAGCCCCGGCTCCAGACTATCAGTAAGGGTAATCAGCCCTTTGTGTGGGGACAGGCACTGCCTATTCAAGTATGTCAGCCCCTCCCTTCCTTACTACCCTGGAAGAGCCATCATAGTGCAGATGAGTACTCACACCCATCTCACCTTTCTGTGTTTGTGGCTGTCTAAAGGGAATGCACAAAGTGTAGCTGTCATCCACCCCAGATGTGTATTGGAGACAGGCTGCAGACACACAGATGCCCACTTTCTAAAAGTTATTTTTGCATTTGTCACCCTAAGTGAAAAGGGGATGCCCAGATGTGGGTCCCATGCTCGCTATGCCACTGGATTCAACCTAGCGTGGCTGATGAGGGGTGATACCCCAAAACTGGTCCCAGGATGCTTGTTGTAAGTCCAGGCAGTGTGGACTGGACTGTTCCCATGGGCAACAGGGTCAAGACTGATTTGCATATGGCTGGGCCAAACTTGAATGGCATAGTGAGCAACAAGACAATGGATTTAACCCACATCTGCGACTGGGGTGAATGTTTGACATTCCGTCCATCTGTTCTTTTTACATTTGTCGCCCTAAGTGGGAGGGGTGTTGGAAATGGCCCTTTCTACAGTGTCGCCCCCAAAGTATTTGCCTTCTTCCTCCTCTTTTTCTGACCTTCTTTTTGTTGGCTTTAGGACTCTGAGCATTTTACCACTGCTGCCCATTGCTAAAATACATGTGCTCCCGTCTCTAAACTTGGTAACATTGGTGTATCCACAATTAGCGTATTTAATGTACTTGTAAGTCCCTTGTAATGTGGCATACCATATACCCTAACGCCTATAAATTTAATGCTACTACTGGGTCTGCAGTACTGATTGTGCCACCCACTTAAGTAGCCCTGTAAACCTGTCTCAGCCTGCAACTTCAGAGCCTGCGTTTCACTGCCACTTCGATTTGGCATTTAAAACCTCATGCCAAGCTTTAATCTCCCATTTTTGTTACATATGTCACCCCTAAGGTAGGCCCTAGGTAGCCCATTGCTATGTAAGTAAAAGGCAGGTCATAACTGAAGTGAAAAACTCTCGTAGTTTTTCCACTGCTGTGAGGTCTACTCCTCTCATAGGCCAGCATTGGAAATTCCTTAATATAATTTTAAGATGTAATTCCTGATCAGAAAGGAGTAGCTATATCATGTTTCATATTGTTGGATTGATAATGATAAATACTCTTTAATGGTAAAATCAGATTTAACATTAATATTTTAGAAATGCTACTTTTAGAAAGTGGGCATTTCTCTGCTCTTACTGCTCTGTGAGCCTTGCAGCCTGACTCTAATATATGTCTGGGCTAGTTGACAGCTACACTTTGTTCGCTTTCCCTAGACAACCACAAACACAGGAAGTGTGGGTGTGGTAAAGGGTTAATCTGCATTCTGATGGGCCTTCTTGGGCTGAAAGGGTGGATGAGTGCTCACATTTAAACTTCAAAAGGGAAGTGCTGGCCTCCCACACATAAGGGCTGATTACCCCCTACTGATAGTCTGCAGCGAGGGCTGGGATGGAAGTGGGGCCTGTGCACTTAAAGGATCTGCTTTGAAGTCACCCCCACTTCAAAGGCACATTTAGGCATAACTATTGGGGCTCTGACCCTACTAAAATCAGTACACTACTGGACCTGGAAAGAACCCTGCTGGAGAAAAGGCTGCTATGCTGAAGGTTTGCCACTCTGCTGTGACTGACCGTTCTGAGAAACTGCTTCCCTGCTTTGCTGAGCTGCCCTGCAGACTTCTTCCATGCTAAAGTACCAAGGATTAAGGGCTTGCCGGATTATCCCCTGTTCTCCCTGAGATCTCAGGTACATCAAAGACCTCGTTTTCAGCTTTTGTTTGCCTACACTACTAAATCGCTCCGTTCCAGAGCCGTCTGAATCTCCACTTTGTGGAAACATGCCCGATAGCCAGTGGGTGCTACTAAGGATTGAGTGCAGTGCTTAATTCCCCACACTTCCTCTGGTCTGCAACTAACCAGAACTCTGCTCCGTAAAAGACAGCCCGGCGCTCTGCCTGAGCTTGGAGCTCAAAGCCCTGAAACTCAGCACTTTACCTCTCCATCAACAAAGGGTGGTCCATTCTGTGAGAAGGAAACCAGACGTCTCGGGGCTGCGAGCGCGCTTGACACATCCTTGGCCTGATGTGTTACCAAGGTGATAGGGAGCTCACCAGCCCTGCCTCAGCTCAATTACACGAAAGGGGCATGAACACTGCATTTCTCCCATCGGCGGCCCTCCTAACCGGCACTGTGTCGTGGACTTCGGAGTTCAGGGGCTTGAGGGACCGGCTTGGAGTAGTTGGTACATAACTTGGAAACTCCAATTTAAGTAGGACCTAATACTGGGTCTTTGCCATTTTCTCCCAGACTAATGTCCCTCAGCCTTGTGTCAAAAACAAGGGTTGTTTTTATTGTGAGGCTTTAAACTGTGTAAACCGGGAAGCACTTCTCTTTACACTCCTTCACTAAAGATTCATATCTCTTGAATTACTCATTGGATTCTTGTTGGTTTGGTCTTGGTTTGCTCAGATAAATACGTTCTATTTCTCTAAAACAGTGTAGAAACTTCTTGTGGTATTTTCATTGTGTTACTGTGTGTGTTTGTGTGTATGTTGCACAATACTTTACACATTGCATCTTAAGTTAAGCCTGACTTCTCTATGCCAAGCTACCAGAGGGTGAGCACAGGTTAATTTAGGGAGTGTAACTGACTTACCCTGACTAGAGTGGTGGTCCCTACTTGAACAGGATGCATACCTCTGCTAACTAGAGACTCCATTTGTAACAAAGGGTATTCCCAGATGTGGTTGCTGTGTTCGCTATGCCACTGGATTTAAACTAGCCTGGCTGATGAGGGGGTGATATCCAAAACTGGTCCCAGGGTGCTTGTTTGTGGTCCAGGGAGGACCTGGCCTGGCAGTTTGGACTGGACTGTTCCCATGGGGAGCAGGGCCAAGACTGATTTGCATATGGCTGAGGCCAAACTGGAATGGCATTGAGAGCAAAAAATAATGGTTTAAACCCAGATCTGTGGCTGGGGGTGTATATTTGAATTGTTCAGCATTCTGTCCATCATCTGTTCTTTTTTCACTTTATAAAAGTGCCATTTCTAAAATAGTAATGTTAAATCCAACTTTACCATTAAAAAGGATTTACCATCACTATTCCAATGATACGAAACATGACATAGCTACTCCTTCTCAATCAACAATTACAGCTTAAAAGTATAATAAGGAATCCCCAATGTTATCTTATGAGAGGGGTAGGCCTCACAGTAGAGAAAAACGACTTTGGGAGTTTTTTAATACTAGGACATGTAAAACTTAAAAGTACATGTCATACCTTTTTAGTTGCATAGCACCCTGCCTTATGGGCTACCTAGGGCCTACCTTAGGGGTGACCTATGTGTAATAAAAGGGGAGTTTAAGGCTTTGCAAAGGGCTTTAACGGCCAAGCCGAAGTGGCAGTCAAACTGCACACACAGGCTCTGCAGTGGCAGGCCTGAGACATGTTTAAAGGCCTACTTCAGTGTGTGACACAACCTGTGCTGCAGGCCCACTACTAATATTCAGTTCACAGGCCTTGGAAATATGGTATCCCACTTTACAATGAAATTACAAGTGAATTAAATATGCCAATTGGGTAAACACCAGTGTTGCCATTTTTTAGGGAGATGCACATGCACGTTAGCACTGGCCAGCAGTGGTAAAAAGCTCAGAGTCCTAAGACCAACAAAAGGAAAATGCAGAAATATGAGGCAAGCAGGCAAAAAGTTTCGGGGAAGATCAACTTAAGGTTGACAGGTCTGACAGACCAGTATATTATTGAGGAGCAACATCTAAAAGTAGTTCAACTTTGAAGTAATGTAGGTTAGGTCTCACAACATCTGTGGGCAGGTAAGGTCGAGTCCCAATATACCCAGTGTGGCTTGAGACACCCCCCCTCCTGAACATGTTCTGACATATAGCCACACAACAAACATCATATCCAAAACAAGCACCACCATACACCAAAAACACATAACATTGTACATTAAGAAGCCCACCAGTTCATCCACCAGATGCCCACACCACCCATGTCACATGCAAACACACCCAAATATGTTTGCCAGCACAACAACCAACAATCGTCCAAACTACCAATATGGAAACTTGTTAAATAATGACACTTAAATTAAACCTAAACGTACCGCTTATGGTACAGGAAACAGAAGCAACATATTTGACTGTGGTATGTAATTAAAGGCCTGGAGGAACTCGCCACCCGCAATTTTGTTTTTTCAGGTTCTTTATTATTGATTATTTAGTCTATTAATGTGTATATCAGGAATGCGGTGTGTGTGTTACAGGTGGTAAACCAAAACAATAACTGATGGAATACTTTTTTTGACTCGTCAGACTAAAATGTGTAAGATAACGAGTAAACTGAATGTTCCATTTGTACAAATGAAAATTAATTTTAAAAAAAAGTTTTACAAAAAGATTGGGTGTTTGTAACACCTGCTATTCAGTGCTGCTATGTTGTGATACTATGGCAGCAAACAGTGAGAAACAAGGTACAGTAATTATTGTGCAACTCCAGTATGAGCTAAAGTTGAAGGTGGAGACAACCTATGTCTCTGCCTTCAAAACCAATTCACTAGTGGCTTTTCAGCAGCCGGTACATCTGAAAGTTAGATCTGGGTGTTGCAAGTCCAAGTCCGTCACATGTCTTGAGAGAAATCTAGACAATAGCAGCCCGCCCAGAGATCATGAAAAGCTGAACATAAATCTTGGTCATTGGGTTGGCGAAAAGTCAATATTGTTAGTATTGCAGGTGAGCTCCTGAAAGTTCACACACCTGTTTTCAAGAATGGGCCTAAATGCATACAGTGCAGTAACAGCAAAAAGCAGCAAAAAAAGTAACACTTGAAAAACATTGTCCCCTTACTTTTTGATGTGAAAACATTGTGTTAGACCTGTTAGCCTTACGGTGATCTTACACCAAACTTTTAACCTTCATCCTTCCTAGTTTTGCCTAATTCATTTTTGTTGGCCTTAGGACTCTGTGCTCCTTTTCACTGCTAAACAGTGCACTTTTTCATTGCTAACCAGAGCTGCCCGCCCTCTCTCCTTTAAACATGGTAAAATTGGCATTCATTTACTTAGAAGCCCCCTTTAGAGTGTTATACCATGTACTCGGGGCAAGCCCACAATGCTTACAACAGGTCAAAGCACTTGCGCGCTTGACCTAAAAATGGGACCCTCAGACCCACTCTTCAGTTCACTTTCGGGACCTGTGAAAGGACTTTGAAAGGACTGCCTGCTGATGCGGCCTGCAATGTACACCACAAGACTGCTTTTCTGCACCTGTAAGGACTGCTTTGCTGCCGGGAGTCTGCCTTGAACCCTCGGAGGTCTGCCCTGCAGCTTTAGCCCTGTAACCTAAACTTCACCCAGGACTACCAGAGTGACTTCAAGGGGTAGTTTGCTGGCCTCCTGTACAGAGCCTCGGGGGCAGAAAAGGCGTACTCCATCTTGAACCCGCACCTGGGCCCCGCCCGAGTGAGTCTTAACCCTCAAGTGGTGCCCTTCGAGAGCTGGACCTTTGGTGGTGGTGCTAAATGTGCCTAGATAGCCAAAATCCAAAACTTTGGATATATATATATATATATATATATATATATAATTTCTTTTTAACTAAAACTGCTCTGAGAACCAAGGGAAGATCGCAACCAACCTGCCTATCTATCCCTCCCAGGTGCATCACCAGTTGGGTTTACATTGCAGCCTCTCCTGCCACGTTATTCTCCGCAGCAGCAAATCCTGTTCAGTGGTCCTTCACCAAAGAGGTATCCAGCCTTGTGGAACTCTCCTCAGCTATTGCCTCCTGCCTTACAATTTTGACAAATTTTCTCTCAAGTCCAAAGATGAGCCCTGACTGGGCCCGTCTACTTTTGGTATCTAACACACATTCGATCTCAGTTGGCCATATTTTTTAACTTTGACCTGGTGTTGTGCGACCAGATGCCCGTGGTTGACACTTTGATCGTTTAGGTGCTAGATTTTCTTCAAAGTGAAAAAATGCCTACCCCTGGTTCAATTGATTGGATTTTCTGTTCAATTTTGGTGTCAAATACTTTATTAAAATATACTCTATTTTTCTAACTTGATGTGGGATTTTTTTCTTGTTTTTTCACTTAAATACTGTGTGTATATAGCATAAGTACTGTACACACTCCCTCTAAGTTAGTAAAGTCTGACTGTTTTTGTGTCAAGCTACCAGAGGGTTAAGCAAGGTTAATTTAGTGACTTTTGTGGTTTACCCTGACAGGGATTGTGGCTGTTGCCTTAACAGGGTTCAAGCCCCCACAACCCCCTTCAACTAACAACCCCATTGCTCACACACTGATTTTCTAAGGATTTGAGAATTCTGATACAACACCACCAAAATTCGGAGCTCAAAAATAGCCCAGAAAATAGGGATCTGAGTCTCTAAACTGGTACAGCACCCAAAAAAGGGAGGAAAATCATTGTGACCTGGTGTTATGAGGAGCTTCGATGTAATTGCACATGGCCAGATTCATCTTTTTTTAAGACACAAGCAGATAAAGTGATTTACCCAGAATCACAGGCTGTTGAGCAGACGGTAGGTCGCGTACCTGGTTCCTCAGTTCCAAGATCTGCAACTGTGGCCGTTAGTCTGTCCCAACACAGCACACAGGCATGCCCGCACACACACTTTGTAAATGCATAGATAAATGCAGAAGTCAAACTTTATGTGTAGGAGTCTGTCTCTTGCTGTGCTGTTTACGATGGGTGTCTGATCTTCTCTCCACCAGGGGCCATATTATGGAAAGTGTCGCTGGAGTGCAACGGGCATGTGCACCCGCTTTGCGCCCCCGGGGGACTTTGATATTACAGAAAGGAACGCAGATGCTCGTGTGTCCCTTTCTGTAATACAGATAGTGGTGGTACACTTATAGTACCAACACTATCACCAGAGGGTGTTCCCTCATTTATATGGGAGTTTTGCCCCATGCAAATGAGGGAATCCCTTTGCCTCTGCGCTCGTGCCGTATTCTAGACGTGGGCACACAGGCAAAGAAGGTGTCAGGAGGTGCACAGACATTAAAAGGTGGTACACTGTCAGTGCGCCCCCTGATGGCAGCCTTCTGGAATGATGAAAGGGTGTCCCATGGACCCCCCAGATGTCCCCTTGCAGGTGGGTGCAGTCACTCACTGCACCCGCCTGAAGGGGATCTCTAATCCCTCTTAAAAGTGCAGGCAGGTTGCCGCCTGCACAGTGAAACATAGAGTGGCTGCTTCAAAGCTACTCTGTATTTCCCTTGAAGGACTGCCCCAGAGCAGTGTAAGTTTGTGGCTGCCCTGGGGCAGCGCATTCAATGTAATACGGTGCACTCTCCTTGTCGGGGCTGGGCACACCTTTTAAAAGGTGTGACTGACGCAAACAAGGAGAATACGCCACAAAGCCCTGCAAACCTTAGGGCACTGACCACCAGAAAAATTTTAAACTGCTTTTTTCTGAGCCCTCCCTCCCCCATCAACCAGTGCTGTATTTCGGTCCTACCTCCGTAAAGTGTGAGTCAAAAATTCCTTAATCTCCAGGAAATATAATCTCATACCAAATGGTGACAAATGTACTCTGTCATTGCGAAAAAAAACTCTACTGCCTCAAAACGCAAGTCTGTATGTGCTAACCAACCGATCCCTAAATCCCTATTAAAAAAAAGCCTCATCTGCCTATTGATCTTCCTCTCGGCCTTAGCTATGGCAGCCGGCTTATGTGCACCTCTCTAGTTCCTTCTAGGTACAAATTGTGTCCAAACCTGGAAACTACCAGACCGCTGTTTCTTTACTTCCCTAAACCCTTCTCCTGCACTAGGTTGTTCTCCCCTAGATGTATAATATGTCTGGGCCCAATGCCCCCCTTTTCAACCTATTCAACATAGGCAAAGACTCTGCCCATTTCAAACAATGCCAGAATACAACATAAAAATCTTTATCCAAACCCAAGTTGACACCCCAGCTGTTCACCTCAGCCGCTTTTGCTTCCCATTAGAATTTCTTGTGTTGCAGTAGGTGACTCGAAAGGTTACCTGAAACCATTAAAGGAAAGAGTTCTAGTAAGGCAATGCTAAGTCCCCATCCTTTCCACTCCTCTGGTCATTCCTCAGCACACCATTTACCCTGCCATCAAATCTCGAAACCTACCCCATCGGAGGAATAGATCAGTACATCCCACTCCATCTCAAATGGTGTATGTTTGGGTATGCCATTAAAAGAGTCCAAAAATATGAGCCACATGTGCAGATCCTCCTTCACACCCTTGGACAGGCGTAGGGTTGGTGAGGCATAGATAGTCCTGGCAGTGCTAAGCTCAAACATTAACAAAAAGTCCTGCCAGCTCTCACCACCCTGCATGCAAAATTTAGATGTCCTAAAAGCACCTGTACGTCCCGAACAGTGACCTCTTGCTTCACCGGCATAGTATCCAATAACATCTGCATCCGCACTGATTTGTTCACTGGCAGGCGGGTTTCCATTTTAACCGAATCCAGCTCAATTCCCAAAATTAAATGGTCTCGCTCAGACCCACTGTTTTTTCAGGTGCAAAAGGCATCCTCACATCTTCCATGAGCTCCTGAAAACTTACCAGTAACTTTTGTCAGTCCTCAGAACCAGCGTTTGTGACAAAGAAAAAATCGTCCAGATAGTGAGTCCCTCCCTTGTGGCCTGTGAACCATGCGAATAACCACTGAAGAAACGGCACACATGAAATAGAGCAGCCCGTAGGCAACTCTTTAGCCACATACCATTGCCCTTCCAATTGAATGCCTAGGAGTTGGAAGTCATCTGGATGCACCGGCATCCGCCGAAATTCTGACTTAATGTCACACTTAGCCATTCATGTGCCCTTTCCTGCCTGCGCCACCAGTTCCATGGCTACATCAACTGATGAATACGACATCGATGAACTCTCTTCATCAATTAAATTATTGACTGACATATCCATGGGCCATGACAAATGCTGCATGAGCCTGTATTGACCCGGCTTCTTCTTTGGAACCACCCCAATCTGGGATACGATCAACATGGTTATTGGCCAGTCATCAAAAGGACTTGCCATCTTTCCCTCCCCGACTCCGTTCTAAAGCTTTTCCGAACCACCTGTAGATGTGCTTTGGCTGATTGGAGATTCTCTGCCCACCTCCTTTCACTGGGTCCCTTATAACCCAATCTAAAACCCCTTGTGAAACCTTCCGCCAAGCTTGTTGCATCTGCCTTCATGGGGTAAAACTGCAACCAATGCATTAACCTGTCCTGCTTAACCAGCATACGAGCCCTCACCCTCCTAACCCCATAGCTTCCCCTCCGTAGCTGCCCTGTGGGGTATTATGCTATCCCTGCCCCCGTAACTGCTGCTGACCCTGGCCCACAGTATTCACTGTCTGAGCACCCTGTGCTCCCCTTGGGTTGCCATAGCATTGCTCAAGGGCGTGTTTCCCTGTGCACATGAAGCGCTCATGTATAGTATTCTCGAGTGCAAAGGCCTTTATTGAAGTCCTATCATAACCCCCATGCTCCCTCTTGACTCTCCCCCGTGGATCCCACCCCTCCCTGTGTTGGACAGGCCTTAACTTCTTTGGTGCCCTGAACGAGCTGGTCTTGTTCTCGGCTACAGCACTGCTGTGCCGAGGGTGACACCAGCTCATCATGCACCTAGCCTAGCGCTCCCCCCGTGGGCCACTCTCACCCCCCCCCCCCCCCCCCCCCCAGGGCAGCGATGGCAGGGGAAGCACTTCCCCTGACCCCCCTACTGACATCTGATGACATCAGCGTGCGATCGTGCTGGAAGCTAGGGTGATTGCACGCTGACATCATCAGCTTTCGTTTCTCTTCCGATTGGGGGTGTGGGGGATCTCCAAAACCCTCCCACCTCCTTTTTGTCTGTCTACTCGAATATTTAACCTGTGTGTCAGTCATGTGAGCGCTCATCTCAACTTTTTGTATATTTGCTCTGACCTGTGTTTTAGTTTTATCTTCCGTCCCCACCCCGGTATCCTTTCCGTATCTGCCTTTAATGAGCCGCAAGTCATCCAGTACTCCTCCACAACCTTTGTCTACCCTCTGAGAAACCACTCTAGTACCCATGTGCCCCGAATGTGTGAGCTTACATGGTGTTAAGGTCGGTACCCTCTCCAAAGCTTGCCAGAGGGTCAAAATTCAGGACAAAAATTCAAGAACAAAAGTCAGTTTTATAGACACACCCAAGAGAGGCAATGCCTCACTGTCATCAGTGCATTTATTTACTCTTTTTAACATAGCACTATTTATTCACTGTGGTCTTTTTGCAATTGCCTCCTGGTATGCTACATTCAGGTGTCACATTACGCCCTTGTTCAGTAGTAAATTAATGCCCTTCAGCAACTCCACTCTATGCTATTCTGCAACACTGCACTGTACCCCACTTCACTCTATGCTAATACACTCTATGCTAGTGCATTTTACTCTGTAACACTCAACTCTATGCCCCTGCACTCTACATCAATACATTGTACGTCACTTTAACCTACTGTGTACCACTGCACTCTATGTGACAGCACTCTACACACTTTATGCCATCACACTCTGTGCCACTCTATACAACTCCACTCTACCTTGAACCTCTCCACTCTATGCCACTTTACTGTAGTGTGAAACAATCCACTTTATGCCACTGCACTCTGCGCCACTGCATTCTATGCCACTCCACCCTACCCTGCACCTCTCCACTCTATGCCACTGCACTCTACTCTGAAACAATCTATTCTACGCCACTGCAATCCATGCCACTCTAAACCACTGCACTCTAAACAACAGCACTATACACCACTACACTCTGACACTCTACTCTGAAACACTTCACTGGCCGCCACTTTACACCACTCTACTCTGTACTACTGCATTCTGCACCAATACACTCTATTCCACTGCATTCTATACCACTCTACTCTGCATAACTCCACTCAACGCCACTACACTTTACAACACTATACTGTGCTCTGCACTGCACCACTCTACACTACTGCACTCTCTTCCATTCTATTGTATGCTACTCTTCTCCACTGCACTCTATGCTACCCTACTCTGCCCCATGCCACTCCATGGCACCACTGCCATTTTCTCTGCACCACTGCACTCTATGCCACTGCTCTCTGTCCACGCTGCACAACTGCACTGACACTCTACTCTGCAATATTGCTCTTTCCACCACTATACTCTACACCACTCTACTCTGTACTATTGCATTCTATACCACAGCACTCTATGCAACTGCACTCTGCCACTCTACTCTGCATCATCCCAATCTGTGCCACTGCACTCGACAGCACTATACTCTGCTCTGCACCTCTATACACTCCACTTTGCACCACTGCACTCGATGCCATGTGAGTCTACTCTGCACTCTATGCCACTGCACCACTCTACACTACTGCACTCTCTGCCACTCTATTGTATGCCATTCTTTTCCACTGCACTCTATGCCACTCTACTCTGCCCCATGCCACTGCACTCTAAACAACTGCACTGTGTGCCACTGCTCTCTGTACCACTCTACACTGACACTCTACTCTGCAACATTGCACTCTCTGCCTCTGTACTCTACACCACTCCACTCCACTCTGTACTCCTGCATTTTATGCCACTGCACTCTGCATCACTCAGCTCTGTCACTGCACTCTACACCACTATACTCTGCACTGCACCACTCTACACTATTCCATTCTGCACCACTCTACGCCACTGCACTCTGCCACGCGAGTCTACTGTGCACTATATGCCAATGCACCACTCTACACTACTGCACTCTCTGCCACTCTACTCTGCCCCACACCATTCCATGCCACTGCACTCTAAACCACTGCACCCTATGCCAGTGCACTTCAAACAATTGCACTGTATCCCACTGCACTCTACTCTGCACCACTGTGCTCTACGCCACTGCTCCTATGCCACTCTACTCCACTCTAGCCCACAATGCCACTAACTTTTAGCCATGCTAAACAGCAGCCACTCTGGTGTATAACATGGTTAAAACACATTGCCAAAGCCAGTAACTCTTGCATATATGAGACCTATTGGCTTTGCCAACGTTTGTTTGTACTATGAGGTACCGAGTCCCTGAAAGAACTGTGAATGTGTAAGTCCTTATTTTAAACACGCATTACACTCATCATAACATAATATAGGCTGCTACAAAATGCATAAATACATTTCGGTTAAATAAAAAAAAGTCCTTCTAAAATACAGATTTGAATAATATACAGTTTATACCTAGTACTAACATTTTTTTTAACAGTCCATTAAAACCACACACTCCACGGCTCACCATGGAATACCATTACAGTACATCTCTAAAACAAAATATCTTCAGATGTCATCAGAAAGCTTCAAGTGACTCCTTTGATTAAAGTCAATGCAGGTTTCCAAGCCCCTTTGCATTTGCAGATTTACCAGTTGCACACATTTCATTTCTTTAGGGAAGGAGACACCCTGGCAAGAAGGCCTTTTCTTATCTGTCTGCCCCTCCCTCAGAGCACAGGAGACTCCCTGCCTTTCAATCCAGCTGGGGAAACTGAACTGTCCTAATTAAGTTTTCTCCTTTAGGTGAAAGGCTAAAATTACGGTTGCCAGTGACTGTGTGATGTGTGTGTATGTACGCTACGTGTCTGTATTAAATGGTTACATATCTGTTTTTGAATCCTGTGTGAAGGGGTGCATGTATGTTTCTTTAGCCCTGTATGCATTTGCGCCTTCATGCCTGACCTGCTTTGTGAAGTTCCGTTGGGCTTGTTGGGCTGTGTACCTGGGTGCCTGTTAGTCTGCTGAGCTCTCTGTACGGGTGCTAGTTTGTCTGACAGGTACTTGCAGGCTCTTGTATGGGCGGGTGTCTGCTTGTGGAACTGGGTGCAGAGGTGTTTGTATACTTGCTGCTCCCTGTGTATGGCTCCCGGTGCATCTCTGCACCTTTATGCATTCATGTGTTGGTTTGCCGTGTGTACGCTAAACGTATTGGTTTAATCGTTGCCCGTTCAGAATACGATTTTTTAAATTAGGCATTCAGTCACCTCTCCCTCTCCTTGCAAACATTCTCGTCGTGTATTGCTTTACCTTTGATGACATTTCTTTTTTCCCCATGTATTTTATATTATTTGTGCATTAGAGGGCTTTATTTAAGACCTCGTTCTTTTTTTCTGGGCAATGCCTAATTGTAGACCACTATAATTTTTATCTTCGTTTTTTTATCGGTCTAGCTATTGTAGTGCTTTGCCAGTCTGTGGGTGCCCTTTATTTCCTTTTACAAGGACAGCGGCTGGGTCACTTATCAGATCAAAGCCCGCCCATAGCTTGCTCCTCACACCATGGATCCCAGTGTCTGAGATTTTAGTTGCATACACGCACTTTGCATCAGTGACTTTTCTGCCTCAGTTGCCATGGCAGTGAAGCTTTACTGTCGCCCACTGAAGTAACACGAGGCGTCTGAATCTTCATGCTCACTTATTGGACAAGTCGGCTAGCTCTTTTTGAATGTTTTCATTAAAATAATTTGTAAATGGAAAATTTCAGTACGCGTGCCCCATAACTGAATTAATCTACAGGTGAATGGGGAAAGCACTTATGTACGTTTTTTTTTTTAATGTATCTCTTATTGCACTGTCAGTCTCATTCTGTTTTACAGGTTGTCACACTTTGACTCTATATGAATTATTAAACGTTTTATTTTGGAGAGACAATGACGCTGCTTCGGTGCCTTGACAGAGACAGAAACTAAGTTTGTAGACTTCAATACCGCGACCATAAGCAGCACTTGCTGAATATCAAAAAGGATAATTCTAGGTGTCTCGAGCATTGATTTGCTGGATGCACCGGTGTGGTGTTCTGACATTGAACACCAATCATACGATGCCACAGTAATGTCTTGAGAGTAGTCCAGATTGTACTTGGGCTGCAATAATCTTTCCAAAGAGTAACTCAAATTCCACTGTTGGGTTAAGAATAAAGTTTTTTGTATGGATTGAAAGGAAAAATAATTCAATCTAATTGAATAGTCTGATCAACTAATTGTTACAGGGTTCAGTTTTCATCAAGAAATACTCAGTGTATTTCACACTGATTGCGCTTCTTCAGGCGCAAGAATATCTACCAGAGAGACTGAAATGATTGTAACGCAACATCACTATAATGTATATGAACATAATAATACGGGCCAGTATCAACAAGGAATCCAAAATCAAGGAAATCGCTAATTGTGTAACAGGAAACCTAGAACATTGTGCATAAGAAACACAACTCAATCAGTAAAAAAAATTTTTTTTACCAGAACCCTATTGTACTTGGAGTCTGATATGCCTGCTTGGGTCTACTAATGGAAATCACACTACAGTACATGTTTAAGCTCACATGAAGATTGCTAACAGATGTGGCGTACACATAAAAGTTTCCTGAATATATATATCAAATACTTATAACGGTAGCTGTATGTTTAACAAACTATTAATATTGCACATAATGACAAGTAGAACAACGTTTAGATAGAACTCAAATAAGTTGTGCACAGACGGTCTAAAACAACCTAAAGGCTAAAAAATAAAACCATAAAAGTTGTTCAACCGATAAAACCAGATTCGTATATTTAACATCAAGTGTGAACCATGGATAGTAGAACACCAACCAAGTACGACAGGCCACCAAGTAGTGTCAAGAGGCAGTGTATGGCTCACTAACCGAACAAGACAAGAACGTTGATTGAGCAAAAGAAGGCAAATAGGGGGATCCCCAATTTCTGGTAATTGAATGAAGTGGGGCACCACAAGAAAGGGACATATTTTGAGATACACTTAACAACAAAATACACTGTTCCAAAAAAGGAAGAAGAGGGAGAAGTCATAATTCTAGGAGCAAGAATCCTCACACACCCAAATGGGTGTCATGCTTCATCATCGGAATTGCTCCTTGTCAGACTGGCGCTGCAATGTCTGATGGGCACCCCCCAAAGGGGGGCTCTTTGCCGGAGATCTTTACTCGATGATGCCAAGACCCCAAAAGTGAGCTTGGAAAGAGGAGAAAGAGAAAGAGAGTAGAAGTAAGGATTAAAATTGGCTCAGGACCCAAAGCCTAGGGATAACAATTTTATTCAGCCATGGAGGGTAAAGGCCAAGGTTAAAAAATAATGAGGAGAGTGAAATGAGTATAATGGTCAAAACACTCTCAACCCCATATAATGGAGAAAGGAAGGTGTGGAATCACCAGACCGTCCCTGAAACAAGGGTCAACATGTTTCGTGTCTTTAATGGTCCAAATGGATCCAGCGACACTTCATCAGGACCAGGAGGAAATGTACTTCTCCTTCTATACAACTGAAAAAAACTCCTATCAATTAAGACTGTCTGTTATCAATACACCAGTCACTTACACTACTTGTGTGTAGCTTTAACGTCCTATTGCTAACTGTCGAACGAGCTTCATGGGACAGCGGGGGCCAATGGCCGGGCGTGACCTTTTTGAGACGCTCCATAGCCAAAACGGGGAACCTACCTCTGGCTGCGCTCCTGTTCCTGTTGAATAAGGGAGGTTATACACTGGACCATTATTCCTCCCCATCCCTTCATTTGTTGACCTACATATTTTGAGATGCCAGCATCCATGTTAAAAACTCGGAAGGGCATTAAATGCGAGCCTCGCAAGAGAGATACACTGTAAAAAAAAGTATTTCTTAGAAAGCAAGTTCATTAAAAGTTTGTGATCATATGAAAGAAAGAAAACACCCTACTGGTGGGAAAAGGTAGAGGCATGGAACCTGTCGAATTTGCAGATCTAAGCTACTAGTTGAGCCGAGGTGCCATGTGGAAACAAAAACATGAGGACGCGAATCTAATTCAGGAATCCTAAAGGACTGCATGCCAAATATGTGTGTAAAAAAAGACAGAAATTGGAGGACTCCTAGGGGGATGGTGGATAGAAAGAAACAGGAAAATTGTATGACGTCTACCCGGACTCCAAACAGATGTGGGTGTCAGGACGTATGTGTGGCCTTGAATGACGCGCTCTATATCGGAAAAGTTACACCATTCTACATAACAGAAAGGACAGACCTTCTGTCAGAGTGCACCTCAAAGGTGCTAAACAAATGGCAGACTTTGAAAATCAGATAAGAAAGCATGGCTTCTTTATGTAGGTGTCTGGAAACCTTTAGCTTTCTTTAGACAAAAATCCAGTAAGGGTGTTGGAAAAAGCTTCATAGTCATACGTAATGAGGCAAGTCCAAGAGCTAGAAAGAGATAACCTAGTTTGATGTGCATTATACTGAACAACCACTTTGCCACCAAAGAACCAATAACTTAATGATGTGTGTCTGCATAACACCCAAAAACCAAAAGTGTGAGGGTCTAACAAGCAACCGGTGTTCATAAATCACAGATAAAATATCATAAAAGTAATTGGACTAGGCAGACGGTATTCCTAAAAAATAATCTCAGTTCCTGACATTGAGTCCTTGTGGTTGTAGACTTCCTATTCTCATAATCCAAACGTTTTCCCTATGAGAGAGACAAATGGTGGGATTACCTTTCAAATCAGTTTTTTTCCAGGATTTCTAGGTCCTGAAAACAAACCTGCTCTGATTATTGCCCATATTAGCCCAGTGTTTTTACAATGAAGATTTGAGGTTGTTGATGCTGGTGTTGCTTTTATGCTCACCTACACAGACTTTGATTTTGTGGCTAGTCTTGCCCATAGATCCCTTGACGCAGAATAATTTTACGAAATTGATGCATTTCAGCCAGTCAGCAGGTGATGTTTGGGGTCATATTTGATTAAGTTGGAGCAGTGTGTGCAGTTCAAACAAGGGTAAGTGCCATATTTTTCCATGTGGCGAGTCAGTTTACTGTAAGTATTTAGTTGGTACTTTCTCAAAATCATGCTATTGATCTTATCTCTTTTGTATACTATCAAAGGAGGTTCAGTAAATTTGTGATTGAGTTAGTCATCTTCTTAAAAAAGTTTTATTTTTTTTTAACTGCAGTTACTACATTACATTCTTTATTTCAGTTATTTTAAGGTACAGGATATGTTCTGTCTCCAAATCTGTGAAACTTCAGTGGGCTCAGCAGTAGCACCTGGGTACACACATTTATTTATGCATACATTTAAAGAGATGCAGTTAGACCTGGCATCGTTGGGGTGGTTTCTCCTGACTTTTTGCCTTCAGACCTCCTGTTTTGCTGACCTCGTTGTTGCTGGCTTTAGGACTCGGGCACTTTACCTCGTCTAAGCAGTGCTAAAGTGCGTGTGCTCTCTGCTTAAAACATGGTAACATTGGCTCATCCACAATTAGCATATATAATTTACTTATACGTCCCTAGTAAAGTGCACTATCTGTGCCCAGGGCCGGTAAATCAAATGCTACTAGTTGGCATGCAGCACTGATTGTGCCACCAGCTTAAGTAGCCCTTCAACATGTGTCAGGCCTGCCATTGCAGAGCCTATGTATGCAGTTTTAAACTTCCATGTTGGCCTGGCAAGTTAACCCTCTTGCCAGACCCATAATACGTACGTCACTCCTAAGGTAGGCCGTAGACAGCCCAAGGGCAGGGTTCAGTGTATTAAAAAAAAAAAGTAGGACATATACTTTTAAGTTTTACGTGTCCTAGTTGTGAAAAACTCCTAAATTCGTTTTTCACTACTACAAGGCATATCTCTCCAATAGGATCACATTGGGATTGCCTTATCACATTTTATGAGTGTAATTTCCTATTGGAAAGAGATGGGATCCACAAGTTTGGTGTCTCCGCAATCATCATTTAAAATCACAACTTATGGTGGAGTCGGATTTTACATTGTAATTCTGAATATGCCCCTTTTAGAAAGCTGGCATTTTTCGCACTTTAGCCATTTGGTGCCTTCTGCCTGTCTCTGGATACACATCTGGGGTGAGTGACAGCTGGACTTGTGCATTACCTCCTGACAGACACATACATGCAAAGGGAGCTTAGGTGTGATTGATGTACCATCCACAGCCTGTTGGGCCATTCTGGGAAGGATGGGATGGAGAAGCTGACACACCTGAATTGGCTGTGTCCTGTCCCCTAGACAATGGGCTGCATATCCCCTGTATTGAGTCTAGAGCCAGGGTCAGATGGTCCAGGATTCTCTGCACTTTAAAGGCCTCTCTTTGAAGTCTTCCTCAATTCAAAGGTACACATGGGTATAAGTACTGGACCTCAGACACCACCAACTCAGTACACCTTTGGACCTGTGGATACTCTGCCAGGAATAAGGACTGCTGTTCTGCTGAAAGGACTGTCACTCTCCTCGACTCTGCTGGACTCCTGCTCTGCTGTGCTGACCAGCTGTCTTCATTGACTGGTAGTGAGAAGGACTGGACTTGCATGTCCCCAACCCAGAACCAAAGTGACCCAAAGGGCTTGCTGGCTTGCTTCCTGTTTTCTGAAGTCTCAGTGACACAAAAGACTTCGGCTCACCTGCTACATCTGAGAGTCTTGCCCTGCCAAGTGGTGCCAATCCAGAGTGGTGCCAATCCAGTCCTTGCCCCTTGGAAGTGAGTATAAAGTGCAGCTCTATTAGAAATCCATGCATCAACACCATTTAGGGAGGCGGAACCAGTACATCAACACTGTTGCAGGAATTGGAACCAGTGCATCAACTCCATTGCAAGGATTCAGCCTGGCATTTCGCAGTCTGAACTGACGCACCTCTGCCCCAGGAACCATAGCAGCGCATTTTGACCCAGTGCATCATACTTGGAACAGATGCATCGCCACATGGCCTGACACCGATGCATTGCCTGGATTAAGGTACTTTAGTTCAGTTGGTCAAGGCTGGTCCCTGTAGCCAACCTGTGCTCCATCGCGGTCTGCCTGAACTCTTGACACTGTCCTGATCCAGCGCAACCGGATAACCCCACATCAGCTCCAATTGCTACTAAGCAGTATATTACAGTTATTTTTCAAAAATTCAAATTTTAGTTATAGGATTTTTGTTGTTTTGCTCTTATTTTATTTATTACATTTAGTTCAGTTTTTCTAACCATTTATGATATCTTTTTGTGTAGCGTTTTCACTGTTTTACTGTTTGAAGTGTTGCAAAAATACTTAACAGATTGCTTCTTAAGTTAAGTTTAACTGCTCTGTACCAAGCTACCAGAGGGTGAGCACAGGTTAACCTAGGGTGTGTTTGTTATTTACCCTGACTAGGATTGTGGTTTCTGCTTGGACAGTGAGCACATCCTAAATCACAGTGCTTTGAATGGAAATTTGCAAAAAATCCTCAGATTCTTTGATGACTTCTTGGTTAGTCTTACAAGATAACAAGCTGGACCTGTTGGATAATATTAAGGTTCACAACTACCTTCATGACAGAATGTAATTTACTGAAACTGAGCACTCAAATAACACTCTCCTTTTGAATGTCCCATTGCAATTTACAAATGGCAACTGGGTGACTACTTTGTACACTAAACCCACTGATCATACCAGTTTATTATACACCACTTGCGTCTGTTACAGTAGCTTGATCTCCTACTTCCCATACTCAGACATGGAAAAATAAACAAAGATGGATGGCAAATGTAAGGTTCGTCGATACTTCACAGCCACTTTGGATGTGGCTAAAAGGTGAGTAGCATTACAAACTAGTCTGTATTTTACTACGGGACAGCAGCCTCGAGAAACAGACACACCCTATTCACCTTCATGTGCTATCAGAGTATTAGACTTATCTAAAGATTGAATCATATTTGACTTCCTTGTCTAGTCAGACTTAAATTGCTCTCAGAAACATCTTAAATTTGTGCTCTCCCCTAGAAATTATTGACTCTTGACTCCTGATTATGTGTCAGGCAGCGCAGGATTACTGTATGCAATTCCTATCCCCTGATTAAGATGGGGTAAGTGCTCCCACACCTGTTTTTCCTACGTCTGGCAGCACTGGACCTGAATTTGCCTGATGGTAATTTTTTCTTGGATAAATCACACAAGGCTTTGGCAGTAGTTGAGCCTCCTCTCCGTTTTTTTTGCTGCCCCCTGCCAAAACTTACCTCTCCTTTCCCCCATCTATTCCTCACATACTTCCACTTTCCACCACCTCACCCTGAGGCAGAAGCATACAGTTACCACCTGCTCAGAGGTATCACATATCACTTTCTGATGGACTAAACTTAAGTTGGGCCAAAATATTGCAACAAAAAAGTAGTGGAGAAATATTTCTTTCTTTATTTTCCTTATTTTTCTTAGTAAAACTATTTACATTTTATCATTAAACACTGCAACAATTTTAAAGTCTCATTAGCATCTCAAGCCCTGTTAAAGCTTACAGCTATACCAACATTTTGCTTTTGATGAGTTCCCAGAGAAACCCACTAGTTCAAAATGCTTGTTCGGAATCCATTCCACCTGTCTCATAGAACTATACTCACCTTGCTCAAATACGTTCATGTCACGTTTGGCTGCCTTTGTACGTTGCAGACTTGTATTTCTAGTATCTGACATCAGTCCTACCCAAGTCTCCACAGTAATGGAAGAAGCACTTGTTTTAAAATCATTCGGACCACATTACAGTCTACTGTTTTTCACCCAATATACCACTCTAAAAATAGACCTTCTGTATGCAAATAATTCTTGGTCCTGTTCCAATAGGAATAGCCTTCCAAACTGCCAGGCTATTCCACAGTGAGCCTGTAGTTTCTAATGGACACATTGGTTCATAATCTCTCTGTCTGTAGCTTTGTTTAGGTGCTGTGGTTGTCACATACAGCACTTTATGCCTGTACCTTTCCCTCACCTGTACCAAGCCAGTGATTTCTTCAGAATCCCTTTAGATATCCACTTTGAGTCAGTGGGGTTTGTAGAGCTGTGCTGTACAAGGACCCTCTTTCATTCACTCTCTGTTACCTTTTCATAAAATGACTCACATTTTCAAGCTCTATTTAGTCCATTTGTAGATCATATTCAGCTGTACACCAAAGCAGTAAGCAGCATCATTTGACTGTTTGATGCATGACTAATCTTGAAATCATGCTGTAGTTTGAATACATAAATGAATACCCATTTATTTGATTTAGCATATCTACATTTATAGCTTTATCTTCAGGCAGGTTTGTCGTGCTTGAGGCTTCAATTCTGTCACACACGAGTAGCTTTACTTAATGTCCTCTTAAGAAAATTCAATATTATATTATTTTTTTACTGATTTGTAGTATTTTAGTTTTTACTGGTTTTCTTTGAATTTTTTACAACAGTGAAGATGGACATTAGCATCTCGATAAATTCTGATAACTAACAAACTCACACACATACCTTATTACCAAACACTTACTCCCTAAACCAACTACCTCAGTTTTCTCAACGTTATGTCATTAAAGGATGGTAGAAGAGCACATTCAATAAAACAAATGTCTGAATGGCCAAAGTCCTGATGAGTATAGTTGTCAAGTAATGCAACAGGAACAGCAAAAGCATGGCTATGGACAAATATTACAGTAATTGTTAGAGTTAGAAGAGTTATACCATTGGTAAAGCAGAAACATTGATTGATTGTCAAAGAGTGACATTAATGGATTGGTGACGAATAGCATTAACAGGTGAGGAGGAGGTAGGCTTTGTGAACAGTAACGGGTGGGTTAGTGAAGAGTACATCAAACGTCTGGCAAGGATAGTTTCGAAAGGTTGTTGAGGAACAGTAGGCTGGTGAAAAACAACAACAGTCGGTTGATGAGAAAGAATAGGACTTTTTTTTTTAGAAGAAATTCTGAATCTTAGGGAGTAGTCAATTTCATATTTGGGTGCATACAGTTTTGAAAAACTGTTTTATCAATGCCTGTCCCTTTCTAGCACTGTGCTTAAAGTCAAATGATGTCTTCTCTTTTCTTTCAAATCAATCTTTATTTGTTTTAAGAAGCTGTTTATTATGTTTTATACAGCATCAACAATGCCCTGAGAGATAACAGCAACTTTCAAAGGTATATGTACTCAAATTAAAGGTAACAAGATCCAGCAAAATTAATGTGAAATAAAGGGTGACAAAAAACATTGGAATAAAAATGTTAAACAATCTCAATACATTCTGATAAACCAAAATGAATTAAACATTCCCACATCTTTCAGCTGAGAAAGCATATAGTTCTACAAAGGGGTGATTTCTGTACATGAGTTACTCCAAAGAATACAAACAGAATGTCTAAAAGTAGAAAGTAAGTTTCTAGTTGAGTTTGCACAGGTTAGCATAAATTGTGACAGTGGGTACGCCAGGTGTAATTTCCAGAGGTTTAATGATTCGTCATGGTGATTATATGAAGCAATACTTAAATGAGATTTGGAATTACATGATTTTCTATAGTGGAAAGTTGTGTAATAAAAAAAAACTTTTGTTAAAATTAAGAGGTCAGTTTATATATTGCAGTTTTATTTTCTGTGTGGTATTCTATAAAAAAACATGATTTACACAGAGCACTTAATAGGGTAAATATGAGGTAATCGAAATGCTTTTTAGGGCTTTTTGAAGCAGACATTCTGAAGACGTATTGCAGTAGCATCCCTCTGCCCTCCAAGACAAACCCTATGATATGGAGAATGCTAGTGACAGAAGGCCATTCTACCCAGACCAATTCCCTGTCTAATTATTTTGGACCATATAAGGTTGGTGTATGGGAGCTGATGGGTCCGCCTTCTGCACACAGGGTTACAATGTAACATGATTGAAGCTTGTGTAGAAAAAGGCAAAAAGCACCCATCTAGTATAAATAGGAAAAGGGTTTGACACCCTTTTTTGCATAATAAAATTACTAATTTGATCATTATGTACAAGTTGTAATAATATTCAAACATGCCACACCTAGTAAATTTGCTTATAGGACAAGGTTTTGTTGTAAATATAGTTTCTTCCTTAAGCAGATCTTCGATCTGACTAGACTGACTATGACATGTCAGCTGAGTATGGGTACTGAAATTGTATGAAGTAAGAAGTAAGCACATTGATTCTGCTGAGTAGCCTATAATTGTGTAGCTAATACGGTAGTTATTTTGAAGTATTTGAAAAACGAATCAGGTAATAGTTTTTGCAACCACATAAGGATTATATTCAGAGGGACGATATTATCAAGGTGTTAAATATGTATATTGTTATATTTCGTTATATAGTGAGACCTTTGAGAATGTTATACCCGGAATTTGCTGCTTCATTCTGCTTGCTGCCTGGGCTGCTCCCAAGTGCTTAGACTTTTTAAATTGTGTTTTAGTGGAGCTTTTAATTCGTAAACGCTAACAGCTATACCTGAGCTTTTGATGTGCAGACCATGCCAATATTCTCTTGATGGAAACACATAAAGTGAGTTGTTTGAAGTTCTGTTAGACTAGTACATACCTTGGCAGGAACAAATAGTAACAAAAGTGTATAATGGTATGGAAACAAAGCACAGGCTGACAATTTCTAGTGGTAATAAAAAAAAGAAAACTCCCTCCCCCCTACAGAATGTAAAAAAATTGCCTGATATGGGATTCTAGAGGCATTTTAAAAACACTGCAAATTGTTGGTTTAAGCCTTAAGGTGAGGTGATTTTTTAAAATTTTATTTCCTAATAAAAAAGTGTTACAGTCCGATATTATCTTTGTAAATCATCATCTGTTAGAAGAAACCTTGCCTCTTTCATAAGGCATTCTACCTGTAGTCCATTTCAATTCATGAAAATATAGGGATAAAAGTAATTCTGGATGGAATATTAGGTAATGTGTTGTATGGTACTCTTCTAAAGCAATTGAAGTTCCAGCCTGGGCCTTATTTTGGGCTGTTGCCACTATTACTTTCATTCAGATAATTCCAAAGCCTCTTTTAATTCAACCGCCTCAGCCTATCTGATAAGTCACAATTATAGCATAGAATAGTATAGATAATTTATAGAGCAAGGCATTGATGTAAAACTTTATCTCAATCTTTGGATGCCAAATATTCCTGTTTAGCTTTTATTTCATTGGAACAACATGGAGTTGTATAATGACAATGGATTTAAACAAATGCATACATCACTTTTGTAAAGTTTGAGTAGTGTATAGAGTTTGCAATGCCCAAATTAATCATTTAAAGCACACCCCTATAGACAAATGCTTGTAGTACAATCCAGCAAGTAAAACTGTAAAAACTAATAAAGTCTTGGTTACTTGCTTCCATCCATGCACACACACACATGTCCACCCAGTCATGAACTCATTCATTCATAGATAGTCATCAGTGCACACCTGCTGTCATAGCTCTTATGGTATACCTATTTATGGAACAGTGTGTACAAAAGAAGATTGGATTATGTCATCAGTGACGTCATCAATTATGTCATTTGAGATGTCATCAATAATCTCATAAATGATGTCATAGAACGTGTCATGAGTGATGTCATGAGCAGCGCATGGTGGGGGTGCATAACTGGTGAGCGTCTGTGTTTTTTTTTTATAGTTCAAAACATCACTGTCAAATTCTCCTAACTATAACTTTGTTTTAACCCTTAGGTTTTTTTTTTTCATTGAATTTCTAAGATTTTCTTATTTTGAACAAAAACAGATTTTTCTATCACATTCAGTGAATCGTCTGTTTCTTCCTCCTTTTCCTGCTGTACACCTACAAATACCCTTGCATCCATTACCCTTACTCGACATTAAACCCTAAACCCTAAAAACATCCTTACCATCCTATCCCCATACCCACCCCTAAAACCTAAAGACATCCTTTCTACCCAATACCTTCACCCTAAATATATATAGGCATTGTGGTAAAGACATATGTGTGGTAAAGGAATGCGTGGTAAACACATATTGTTGTAAAGAGAGCATTGTAAAGTCTGGCTTCCAGTAAAGACTTGTCGATCTGCAGCCTAATTACAGAATCTCAATGGTTTTGCATTTGACTTGTGAGGGACACCTAGTAATGACTAGTGGAACCATAGCTTTGTGTAAGAATTTCAATGCTTTTTTATTTGATTTGTGAGGGACACCTAGTGACCACTAGTGGAACTGAAGTTTCATTTAAGAATTTCCATGCCTTTGTCATGAGGACCCTTTTAGAACCTGGGCTGGACTGGTCTTAGATCAGTTGTGTGGCTTGTGCGGTAGTCTACATTTATATGTGTTTTTATTCATATTTTAGCAAGCCTGCTTTTAGAAGTTATTTTTATGTATTATTATATCAGCTGCTTCTTCTAGGAAGGCAAGGTTCACGCTGCACATTTAATCAGCTTGTACCAAGTGTAATCTGTACGTCTTGTCCAAGGTGGTACATACAGTAAATGATGTGATAACTTGTGTTGCCAGTCCAGGAGCAATCTTCTATCTTAAAGACACAGCATTACATCACAAATGATGTGTTGGTCATTATATAAATTACATTTAGGCCCAAGGAAGGTAAAGGGCATTCCGGTCATGATCATCCTAGGATGCATACTACATGACAGACAGATTTGCTGACGTTGGTGCTGATTTCTCAGTCTCCAGAGAGGATTATCATCTGCACAACAGGTAGACCCCTGCTATTTGATTTGGGTGTGGTGTTGAGCTAATCACTTAGGTCGGGCCAGGCAGAGGGTACAAACAACTATGCTCTCAGCTGTAGAAATAGGGCTTTGGTAAGAACCTCTAGACTATCTAGAAACACATAACAAGGTGGGGATTTTCATCATCACTTTGACTGTAATGTTGGTTACCTTGCTTTGTTTCACCTGTCTCATTATCGCAGCACTTGCTTTTTATACCAGAATGCGATTGCTTCAATAAACATATTGCAATCCACTTTGTATCTTGTATCTTGTGTCTTGCCTTGTCATGCATGAGTAACTGTGTTAGCTTTCACAAAGGTGAGGATTTGGAGTAAAAGCCTACCGAAGTGCACCTATGTGGGATGATTTGTACAATCCACAATGCACTTTATTATATCTTGTAAATTTTATCACGATATTAGGAAGCAATTTTTAAAACTTTTATTTGTTATTAACAAACTATTTTATTGTAGAGAAGCTTTTAATTACTTATGTAAACTGGATACCAATGAGAAATGTGATGCAGTGATAAAATGTATCCTAAATGCCATAGAACAAAGGTAAAAGCTGTCGTATTTAGAAAATCTCCGGTATGAGAATGAATAATTGCTCAACTTGTAGTAGCAAAGGCTTTTTTATTTATTTATCTATTTATTAGTAATGTCCTTTTGAAGTATCTTATTGTATATTTTTACCATTTTAAAGAGATTATTCGGATTTTACTCCATAAAAGATAAACAAAGATTGATTTGAAATTGAGTAACTGTGTTAAAAGGGTTTGATCTGTTTCCACAATTTCCCTGAGGAATCAGAGTGTCACGTTGAGGTTGTTGTAATCACCTTTTACCCCCACAGGTTTAGCGGTTGGGAGAGGCACTGTGAACTAGCCAGGAGTTAGGCCAACAGCTACATGCAGCGTGGTTTGCACTTAGTCTCCCACGCTTAGTGGTACTGTCATCCTAAACATGCAGTCATATTACCAAAGTAGGAACTGTATAACACTTTTGCATCTGACTCAATAGGGACACCTAGTAATGACTAATGGCACTGCAGCTTCATGTAAGAAGTTTTTTTTCCTCTTTTTAAAAATTTTATTGAATGTTTAGCATTTTACAAACAAAAGATGACAGCCATCCAGTAGCATAGACAGCAAATAATTGGCATGCATAGAAAGTCGTGACAACCTTAACCTTATTTCATAGATCACCATACAGTTCCCACCTCTGCCCGAGGTCAGCATCCTAGTGTAGCAGTTAAGGATATTTATTATGTAGCTGTTGAGGCACTTAGCAAATATGTTGTGAGTGGACTCAATATGTTTATTGGCCGTGATGGTGGCAGTAATTTCTCAGCATATAGCTCCAACTGCTCTGTACAATAGGTCATATCAAGCAGCCATCGACTAGGTTTTGATGGAGCCTTTTTACCCCAATACATAGCATCTCTCCTCTTTGTTAGTAGTAGAGCCACTGCTACAAATATAAATACATTTGCGTTTGATTTGTGAGGGACACCTAGTGAGCAACTTGTGGGACAGCACCTTCATGGAAGATTATTGATGCTTTATTAGAGTAGCAAAAGTGGATATGTACTTTTTATGTTGAAGCTATGCCCCCTCAACTTTGTGAAGGACATTTTAAGGAGTGGCGTCTTACTTATGGAACATTTAGTAAAAACCTGAATTATTGCAGCATTGTGACAGGCTTGTTAAACAGTTGCTTCTTTCTTGAGAGGTAGATCTAGTAAAGTTTTGAAGGGCTGTTAAATACTGTACACAGTTTTTTTCTGACTCTGAAAGGACAACTTGTAATTACTAGAGGTAGCTGTAGCTATGTGAAATGCCAGACTTATAAGCTTTGCCATTGCTTGTGTAGGTCTGGCAGGGTAATGCAACTTTCTTTACCTTGTAACTTTAAACTGCACTGCTGGAGAGATCTTCAGTTTGTCCGACAAGTTGATTCCCTTAACTACATCATTTGATTGAGCAGAGGTAGTGAGTGCTGAAAAAGACTGCATGCATTACAATTTATGCTTTCCTGAAAAGCGTATCCTGCATTCAGCCTGAATTGGGTATGGTGACAAGAAAATTATCCAATTTGTGTAATGTCATAGGTCTGATTTATTATTATGAAATGTTACGACAAAAGCAGTAAGCCTGACTTATTTATTGTGAAAAGCATGTGTTAACGTCAATAGGCCTTTAAAGGTGGATTGGTATTTCACTATGTTAAAACATGTACAGAGGATTTTTTATGAAATATTGTAGATTACAGCACTAGACTGGTCTTAAGGTGTTGATTACCCTTTCTGACAAAACCTGGGGGTACAAGATTTGTATTGTGAGAATCTCTGTTAGGCCCACTTAAGAGTGGGTGAATTTTGTTTTCCCATTTGTAATTTTGTACATATTTGCAATTTTATGACTGTTTACCACTTGTTGTATTATGGGAAATCTTATGTTCAATATCACGGACTTAAGTTGGTTGTGATGACAAATCATTGAGAAAAGATATAGGCCTTTCTGTTCAATGTTTATGCATTACCTTGGAGAAATTTCAGGCTCATTGTTTCAACTTGGGACACCTCTCACGCAAAAAACAGGTGTTTGGTGGATTTTTATGCTGTCTTAAAGAATGTAGACCAATATTTTGCTATACAGAAACTTACAAATTTCTACAGTAGGCCCAGGTTTTGGTTTAAGTAATCCTCTGACAAAACACTAAGGGAAGAATATTTGCATTTTAGGACTGTTATCTTGTGGGAAAGTTAATGATCCACACACTAGGCCTGAGTTGGTTATAAGTCAGTGGTAAAAGGTATTGTCCTGATTGGTTCTTTGTGAAATGTTCTGTACTATGCTATAGGTCTGACCTGTTTATTGTGAGAAATTACAACAAATACAGTTGGCCCAGCTTAATTTCTGTGAAAAGCATATGTTAAATCCAATATGTCTTTAAGAGTGGATTGATTTCTCTCTCTTTTTTTAATTTTTTTTTTTATATGTGTTAAAACCTGTAGACAGATATTTTGTCATATCAAATCTTGGAGATCATAGCAGTAAGCAAGTGTTTTGGTGCCTTATTATGAGTGTGGCAGTCCATGGACTGCCACACTCGTGCTGGCGTTCTGGAACGCCACCAATGCGGTGGTCCAACCACCACATAATGTCTTGGATCCCAGCGGTTAGGTGGTGGCGGAGGTCCTAATCCTCCAGGGCAGCGCTGCCTTGGGGATTACGACCTCGTTCTCCGCCAGTGGTTTCATGCCGGTAGCACCGCCATGAAAAGGCTGGCGGAGAACAGGCGCAGTGGGCCACAGAGGGGCCCCTATACTGCCCTTGCACTTGGCATGGGCAATGCAGAGGTCCCCTTGCCCAGCACAATTGTAATGTTCACTGTCTGCTTTGCAGACAGTGATTATTAGGAGGGTGCTGAGACACCCTGCAGGCTACAGCATTGCCGCCGGCTCGATTACAAGCCAGAAATAAATCTGTAGCCTGTTTCCTGTTAGGCCAGCGGGCGGAAACATAGATTTCCGCCCGCCAACCTAGCAGGAAACCCATAATTGCTCTGGCAGGGAGGTCGTTGCGTAGGCAACTCATAATGGGGCCCTTTGTGTTGCCTTCCCCACACGACAAACCCTGTGGTAGATATTTTCACAGTGATAATCCTTGTAAAGCCAGTTGGCATGATTAGTTCAATGGGAAACGTTACATCAAATGGTGTAGATCCAATGCGTCCTAGAATCTATCACAAAGGCAGCAGGCTTGACATATTTCTTGTGAGAATCATATACTTGGGCAAAAAAGGTATATTATTATTGATACACGCTTTTGTGTCATTCCATTAATCATAATACCGGTCCAGAGTGCTGTTGTAGCAAGGAGAATGGTGTTGGTTACCCACTCTGAGAAAACCCAGGAGTAGAAGATTTGCAGTGTGATGTTCCTTATTATACTTTTTTCAAATTTAGTTTTTTGCTCATTTGTAATTGTATTACTGTTGACGGTTTTGTGTGAAAGTTTATGCTTGATAAATTAGGCTTGAGTTGCTTATGGTGACAAGTCAGTGATAAAGCGTGTAAGCCTGATTGCTTCCTTAGAAGAATGTTAGATGGCGGGGGTGTTATCTGTTTGTTATGAAAAAGACAGTAGTCCTGACCTGTGTATTTTGAAAAACAATAAGCTTCTATGAGTGAATTGTTATTATGCTGTCTTAAAATCTGCAGACAGGAATTTTGGTATGTGAAATCTGACAGACTTAGACAAGGGACAGGTGTAATAGACAAGTTTGTTGGTGTTGTTACCATGCTCCGACAAGCCCCAGGGATTAAAGATTTGCTTTTAAAAATTCTTGTTGCACCTCTTGAGAGGGTTGTATAATGTTTCGCCAAGTGTAATTTCATTTGTAGCATTTTGCAATGCATGTATTAAAGTATTTTTTTTATATATTATTTGTTCTTTTTGTGGTGCCTGGTAACTTCGTAGAAAATGCTACTTGGCCATTTGTGTACTGCTAATGTTATCTCCAGTGCACGGCACCTTGTGTAGCCACTGCTTCAAAACTTGGCCGTTTTTCTTGAGCAAGTCCTAGCAATTAAACACTACACATAATAGGGACCCCAGATGACCGCTCAGTGATATCTATACTTTTTAAAATACTCCTCAATCAAACACATGCCTGCTACGTTTATGGTGTTGCATTTTTCTTTTTTCCACTTTAGTGATTTGCATTTATCTTGGATATGCTTTTTGAGTTCGTGATTTATTGTGTATGAATAACTACATGAATGTGAAAATGAATCATTTGTTAGGTGAATGGATGCTTGTATGATGCAGGGATGAGTGACTAAGCGCATGTATGTTGATCTGGACTGACATGGCACTTTGAGTTAGTCATAAGACATGCCTATTGGCATTGCCAATGCTTGCTAATTCTTTTTGCTCTGATTTCATAAGTTCTGAAACCTAGCTAAAAATGTATTTAGCCAGATCTAATGACATTTTTAGTCTTATGAGGCCAAAGTGAGCAGACTGAATTTATGTTCCAAAATAATTCATTGCCTTTTCAGAGAGCAGGAAACTTTAATTAGCACGTTAGTATCTTAAGTAGTTTAACAAAATTGAAAATCTAATTACTTCATGACTACCATCTTTTTGTTGTTACTTTTTTAATAGGCTTTGCCCATTAAAAAATGGATCTCTCAGGATTTGGCTATTTCAAAGTGCCTATTTTGCATTAGGCATTGTTCTGAATTGTGGGCACACTTCATTTGACATGAGCCCGCTCCACAAGGACCTCTTTTTCTGAAGCAGACAATTATGTTTTTGAAAGCGGTTGTTCTTGAAGCAAAGCTCATCCGATTACCCACAATTGCAACATGCACAGAATATTCCTTTTAATCAACCAGCAGTTGGATTGTAATGAGAACATATTTTAAAATAGTTTGAATTCTACATCAGAAAGAAAGTTGGGAACCCATAAAAATCTGCTTCATGGCATAATTGCTTTAGCAGTTGTTTTTAGGTGTCACCTGTGACAACTCATGCTATTGTGTTTTAGATCAAAGGAGATTTAGAGCCTGTCCATTGCTTACCATTGGTTGGGTTCATGTCAGTCTCATTTTCTTGCTCTTCAATGGGCAGTGTGTGCCCATTTCATTTTATCTCTGTGCATTCCTCCTTTACCTGTACCATGTGTTTGCGGGCTACCTTGCAGCCCCCCCCCCCTCCTCATTGTTATTGCTATTTCCGCTTTACCATCCCTCGGTGCTGCTGCTTGCACCCTCCCACTCTCAGCAGTGTTGCTTGCCCTGATGTCTGTTGTTGACCTTGTTGTTGTTTGCTTGCACGTTTCCCTTTCCCTCGTACCGGGAAAAAATAAACCTAGCAAGAGGTCAGCACTGGCTGTTTTTGATTGCCTTGTAAGCCACCTCCCTGCCGTTTTTGCTTGCTCTATCCTCCCCAACCTCTGTTGTTGTTTGACCTACGGTCAGAAACAAAACGCGATGCAACATGGTTCTGGCCAAGTCAGAATACTTTTTTGTGTCGCCTGCTCCATAATCTCCCTCCTGACTTGTTTGTTTTCCATGGGTGCTGGTGGTTGTTGAGACTATTTGCATGCCATGGGGGTAGAGGGTAAAGCAGGATCGTCTTTGTGGATACTTTAAAATGAACTTCAAACTGTTTGATAGAGTTTGCAGGGTGAAATTACTCATTGCGTCTCAGGTTGCCCGCTTGTTCAAATGCAAGGTCCTAAATGGGTGGGTGTAATTTTCTTTTCTTTTGTTAATCTGGAAAAAACAGAATAATAATTTTAGCGGAGTGTGGGGCACGTCTTGCCCAGTTTCAGGTGCAACAAACTTCCCTTTTGCACTTTCTCAAAGTAGGATGTGTGTCTGAGTCCTGGTTAGATGGTCACACGTAACATTGAAGTAAAAAAAAAAAACACTATTATGAATTAACCATGTCATATCGCTTTTTTTATTTTGCCGTTTGTTTTTATTTTCAGCCATGCCGCACTGTAGCTGTGCTGCAGTGCAACCTCACTAAAGAATACATTGACAAATCCAAAATATCTTGCTTAGGCGAGACGCTAGATTTGCCAATTGTTGCTGAAAGATGAACTTTTTGTGAACCACAGGAATTGAAATCTAGCATATATTAAGTTATCCCTAATTTCTTTTTGAATGAAATGCAAAAGCCAGTAGTTAGTTTTCCGTGCCATGCCTCTTGTTTGCTGCAGAGCAAATAGCTTGTTTTTTTTTTGTACCCTTTTGAAATCTCTCTGGTGTAGGTACAGTAGGGCTCATGATTATTATACCTCACCTGTGGGACACCATTTATGAATGTGTTGATAACATCTATCAGTTAATGAGATAGCTGTGAGTACTAGATTCCGTGCGAAGTCTAGGTTTAAGAAGCGTAACTTACATAGCGATCCCATAAAGTAATATATTTATCTACATGACTATGGCGCAAACATCTAAGGGATAACTTGTTAGTGGCTGGTAGCAGACACGTTTCCATTGTTGAATTAAAGTATGCCCATGACACTGGCCAAGCCCACTGCCCAATAAAGATGAACCATTCAACAAACCAGTATAAGCAGTCACCATATTTATTGCCAGAGGACACTCTGAAAAACTACTTCTAGTCCCTAAGAATGAATCAGGGATGCCTATATCAGTTGAAATGGTGGCTTGGGTACGTTATAAGCAGTACAACAGCAAAGTTGTGTCAAAGCCTCCGAGGAAATAAACAGCACCTTCCAGTTCTTGGTCTCGAGCCTTCCACTTATTTGTCCGTTTTTTTTCTGTTTAACTTTAGCTGAAATGAAACGACATAATTTCACTTTTACCCCACCATACCTCTGTAATATCCATCTACTGTGACTGGTCCAGTGTCTCTGGGAGAATTATCTGTGGTACCTCCGTCTCCAGTGATACTTTCTGAAGATCAGAGGTCTGATATGAATAACTTTTTGAACCAGCATAATCACCAGTGTTGTTAAGACCGTGACAGACTTCGCTGGTGCGATTCATTGTGTTCAATTTTGTGTTTCCTGTTGATTCGCCTTTTCACTCTGGCACACCATCCTGCCCTCCAGTACTTTAAAACTTGATAAAATACAAAATGTACGCTCCTCCTCAGCGCAGATAGTTATGTTGTTGGTATTGCTGTGGTCCAGGTTCATCGTATTATTGGGCAGCCTCTTGATTCACACTAGATCATGGGAAAGGATTGCCAAGTGTTCATTGGACCACTTTATAATGTGCATATTTTCAGTATGCTTATTTGGCATTCCTGTATTTGCAATATGCTTATGTGTGCCATTCACACATTTATTGATGACAGTTTTATGTTGGCAGTATAATAATGCACCATTGTCAATGCCAGAATGCCATGGGACCTCCTTGAGTTCCAGCTAAATGTCTGACAAAAACTTTAAGCACTGGTAGTTATACCCTTGTACAGCAATAGACATTTACTCCATAGTACAGTTCTCATATGTGACCAAGAGCTGTACATTCATTATTCTTGTAACAACTCCTTGCCGGTACATTGATAACATGTGTTAAACCATGCATTCTTCCCACTTCAGCTGCTATTTTGAGATACAATTTTGAATGCCAGAACATCATGTTTTACTCCCAAGTCTTTCCAAGCCATCGTGAGATGAGCACTGCAAAATGTTCTTAATTAATAGTTGTTGCAGCTCAAGGGTGTATAAGTGCTGTAGCATTGCTTTCTCGTAACACAAGCAAGATATTTTCTGCATTTGCGGCCTACATGCCCACATTTCCTTCCTTGTGGTACTACATGCCATCATTCTTATGACTCAGTGTCTTTAAAATGCCTATCCTCCTTCTAGAAATTTGTATTCCCTCTCTCTTTCTACCTCCTTATTGCCTAATCCATGCTGTAACTTTTGGACCCTCTACAGATCCTTCCCATATTATAACATATTGAACATAAGCTAGGTCCTATGCAGATTAGTAGAAACAAGAGAAAAGGTAAAACAATTCTAAAAGGACTAGGATCCACTTTTCCCAACTTCCTAGCTGGCTTCCCAATTTTTTAAAAAATACGGGTTTGCCCAGCTCATGCTCTGCCGGTGAGACCTTTGAGATGTCCAGTATATGATCAAGTATATTCTGTTTATTGACAGCGGTAAAAGTGCAACACTCTGTTGATTACATTGCAGACCGCACATCATTTGATAAATAATTTCTTCAGCAATATTAGGTAAAGCAGCAGCTGTGTCACTACAAGTCTTTCTATTACTTGAACTTGCTTTTTTATTCTTACTACATTTAATGTTGCTCCTACTGTAGGAACCATCACTGGGACAGTTTTCACCTGGAACCCTCCTTTGGTGGTAGAAGTTGACGCTCCTCAATTGTTTAGCGTGTTATGTGTGGAGAGACTAAAAATAGATGACAGGAGCCACCCGACCCCACTAAGGACAGTAACCCTTGATAGATATATAATAATATGTATATAGAAATGTATATAAAACAATAATACATTTCTTAGTATATCTTTATCTCATTGTAGCCCATAAATTGCTCTGCCATGTTAGATTTGGTGCATTTACTTTCACCCAATGCATCCCTGCCCTTTCACAACATAGATTCAAAGCTATAGCTAGCATTTTTCCACTAAGTAGGTTTATCGTGGAACCTTAACATGCTCTTTTTTACATGTATGTAATGCCTAGTATTGTTTTTATGCGCATCTTAAAAAATATTTTGCTCTTTCTAACAAAATGCATTGTGCATCTTTAGGCATTTAAAATAATTTCTCTTGGCTTCTCATCTTACCCTTTAAATTCTTGTTTCTGCGTGAAATGTCCCATATGCTTGTGTGCGAGCCAAGAAAGGTAAATAACTCATAACAATGGAAAGGAAAGTGGCCTTTGCGCATGAGTATCTCCTACAGCCAAGGAGGCTGGCATGCGTGTGCAATCCTAAAAGTTAGACACATTCATAATTGAGTAGTAAGTTTGGATCAGCTGGACATATGTGTTTTCTCACTGCTCGTTTTGTTGATAAGAACACTTTTTTTCCATCATTTTCTTTCTTCTTTTGAAGCATCACTGGGCTGCAGCACCTATCATATTTTACAAAGTGGATCATTTGCATCAACAATGTGATGGTCAGTCCAGTTGTGTAGCTAGAAAATGTGACCCCCCCATGATAATCAGCACAGTCTTCTGCCTCCGATTGCTTTTTTCATTGGCATGTGACGTTGCCTCGCTTCTGTTTGCTTCTTGTAATTCGGCCACCTTCTTGGCTTGCTTCCAGCAGTGACCATTGATTGGGGTAGCTCATCCTTGGGCTGTAGTGCTCTTGGACTTTTTTAATATGAGATGCTTGTAACCAAGCCTGCAGTTTTTCACATTTATAGAAGTGTTTCTTAACAGTAGGAGAGAGATAGCTTTCTTGGACATAGTTCTTCACTAGGACCGAATCTCCGTTTTGTGGACTATGGCAAGCAGCAGGCAGCAAAGGTGTTTGGCTTGCTTGCTGGCTGGACTTGGTGAGACACAAGGGCGTACCATATCAGACAGTCTTTTAAGTTTGTCTTTGATCAGATTATCAGCTGGTGCCATCAACACAGTTTTGGGCATGCTCTAAATCCTCATCAACTGCCCGTTTAGGATTTCATGAGTGGACAGACCTGTCTTTTTCTCTGGTGTGCAACAGATACTCATTAGCACCAGGGGTAGAGCATCGGACCATTTCAAAGTGGAGGACGCGCACAACTTTGCCATCTTGCTCTTTGACACCGTTCAAGCACTCCGTTATGCCCAAAAGATGGAGTGTGGTAAACACAATGCAGTCTGTGTGATGCTCACAGCCTCGCATATTAGTTTCATGTTCTAATTTTTTAAATTTCCACCTTGATCACTGTCTATGTACACTGGTACCACATAACACGGAATCAATGTTGCCACTTTCATAGCCTCACAGGGTTGTGGAATGGACAGCCCTCTATCCATTTTGGGAACATGCAGATCACCTTCCTTACAAATGCATCTGTATCCTCTGCAGGATGGCATCTCTATAAAGTCTATCTGTAGCCTCGAAAATGATCCATAAGCTAAAAGGGAGTTTCTCATCATAACAACAGTTAATTTTCCTGTGTTGTTTCTCTGACAAATCGTACACTGTAAGCAATAGTTTTGGGCACATTTTCAAAAGAGTTTGTTCCACCCTATTTTTTTGGGAAACTAGTTGTCATTGTATCTGTACCTGCCTGTTTGGGCTTATGTGATAACAGCATTTAGCAATGCAGCCATTCTTCTGTCTGGCTCTTTCCATACAACTCCTTGATTTTTCTTGCAACTCATTCTCTCCCATTCCTACTTCTTCCGATCTGCATCTTCCTGAATGCTCCTAACCTCTTTCATTGTATGTGCAGGCAGATTAGGGACAGTCACTGCTGCACACAAAGCAGTGTGCTCAGCAGAGGCACTTGGGATGTAAAACCTGGCCATGTGTTCACAAAATTATTTCCTCTCTGCACTTCATCTGATCCATCTCGTTGTACTGTATATTTTAGAACAGCTATCTGTGATGGCATTTGCAGAGCCCACTGCAGATCAAGCACTCACAGGCCATTCTGTGTTTGAGTACCACCTTTCTGTGACCACAGCTGCCCATATTCACGCACAACACCAAGTACATTTCTTAAAGGAGAGGCTTCATTTACTTTTTCAATGGTGTATACAGCATTTGCAGCTTTTATATTTCTTACATTATCTCTTAAAAAGTACACACCTATGACAATACATTGGCAAAATGTTCTGGGGTTCATCTTTAATGCCTGGACGAGCAGCACTGCCAACCTTCCAAGGTCCATGTACTGCCTCAGTTCAGGTTTTTTCTTTGAATTCCGGGACTTGTGTCTTGTTTCTTCCATTATAAAATGGGACTATAAATGCCAGAGTCTGAAGAAAGAAGTCTGGACTGGGGCAGCACATCTCCCATGGACCTGGGAAAGTTGGCATCTATGGAGGAGGTTTTGTACACAGTTCTGTCATCTGTACACATTTGTGATCTTCATCGTGTTGGGAAGGTAAAGTCAATAATGTGGGAACATTCAAATTCTGCACCTTCTTACTGGTACTGAGGAGTAGTAGGGAAGGTTATTTCATAACGTGTAAGTCGAATATCTGTCAAATGTGTTTTATATTCTGATAACAAAATGTCAGTTGAATGGGATACATACAATTCTAAAGGAACAATGGTCCCCGAAAGAGGAACATAATAATCATAGAGTTGCAATGAAATCTATGAAAACAGATGAATAAATTGTTTCAAAATGGTATATGCATTTATTAAATAGACAACGTGGGAAACCAAAAGCATTAAAAGCAACAGTCCTCAAACAATTTCATTGTCACATGACAGAAATACAGAATGAGTTACATACATATGTTGCCTATGTTCATACACATTAACTTAGTTACAGCACTGTGAGTCATGTAACTTTAGTCGACGATGTTTCAATCCCACAATTAATACTGAGATCATCCGAACATGGGATGTGCCTGAGAGACTGAAGAATGCTGCACAAGCAGCCAAAACCTGTGTAAATATCAGGAGGTAAGAGAGAGAAAAAGAGAGAGAGAGAGAGGACAGGAGATTGGGAGGGGAAGGAACAAGGAAAAAGGGAGATTATTGATTTGAGTCATATTAATATAAAGAAAAATGAAAACACCCAGTGAGGCACACCCCAGCTCCCTTTGTGTGTGACTGTCTAAAGGGAATGCACAAGGCCCAGCTGTCACCCACCCCAGACGAGTATTCAAAAACAGGAAGAGGCACAGAATGGTTAAAGTAAGAAAATGCCAATTTTCTTAAAGTTGCATTTTCAGACTTACAATTTAAAATCCAACGTCACCATAAGTTGAGATTTTAAATTGTGAGACCGTCTTGAAAGTGTTATTTCCAGTTGGTAAAAGATAGACATTTGGAGGTTGGTGACTCCTCATCTTCACTTCCCTGTAAGAAGCAAGTGGTGAATGGGACTGATTTCCTGAGGGCCTGAAGAAAGGGCCTTGTAAAAACCCAAAATATCTCACATGTGCCCACAATACGTCAATAAGGGAACCATTATGGCAAGGCTACCATTTTGCAAGGCATAGACACAAGATTGTTGAGCGTGCTCAGCATCAGGAAGAGGACATTATGAATGGGCCACTGTTATGGCAGGCATGACTACAATTAATTGAGAGTGTCTCAAATATGTCATAGCTGGACACTATTAGTTTGGGCCCACCCTTACGCCAGGAATAGTCACACATGATTGAGATGGGCCCACCATATATAAAGAAGAATATAATTTTGCTGGGCACCCAAGTAGAGACCAGCGTTGGGTATTCAGCCATTGTCAGGGCCTCCCGTATTCCTGTGATAGTCACTTGTATAATCACAATTCCCCCCATTATACTAATAATGGTGAAGGACACCACAAACATGTCAAGTTTGCCATTAAGAAGTGAAGGAGGACACCAATATGCCAAGGTCACCATTTCAGTGACTACTAGGTGGTGCATTTAGCCAGGGCCCTCATGGTCGGAGAATGTCACCAGGTAGTATGCTGCACTCCCAAAAATATGAGCAGCATGTCTTCTATGCATTGTGACCAAGCAAGAGAAGTGCTTCGTGTACAGCCAATAGACCTTTGAGTCTCCTACCACCCCTTGACAACATTCACAATCCACATGAACAAAAAAACAACCCAGCAGTCTTATGTAGGAGTCGTACCTCTTCATGGTGCTTGTAGAGCATAAAAAATGTGTTTAGAGGGTTCTGTGCATAAAATATTCAAGGAGCTGTGTATCGGGTGGTAATACGCCAGATGTATGAGCCGACATAGACTGTTCCAATTGCTTCACTCGGTTTGTGACGAAAGGTTGTTCATTTCTGAGTGAAGGGGCTTTCTTTAAAACAATTATCTTTAGATTTTGACTTAACTCATAATGCATTTCAAATAGCCTTAAGATCTGTTATTCTTCTAGACGAATTTGCTTCAGACAGCCCAAATACAGATTTAAAGGGGCAGATTCTGAAAACGTGGCATAGAGGACCAGCGATGAACACCCTTAAGACACTGCTTGAAGTGGGCTGTACAGAAGAAAGAAAGACTTAGTGGGTTTTCAGCTTCTCCTTAAACTGAATTGCCTTGACACAGACTGGTTAAGTGTATCCTCTGGGATATGTGCTAGTGTCCCAACGCAGACAAAAGTGGAGATACAAGGGCCAGAATAAAATCAGCTCTCAACCACAAGGTCCATTGTAAGGTGGGTAAATATATTAAACTAAACATCAAAGACGACCTAATTGTAGAAGACGGTTAGGCCGACCTACTGCCCACCCTAGAAACGAGAGACTCGCTTAAAAGAAAATGTGACTACTGGCTCACGGTTCTTGTCCATATTAACTGAAGTAAACTGTTCAATATAAGTAACTGTTGCATGCAGTAATACATAAAAGTGAAAACATTTATAGGTCCTTTTCTGAAGAAGTTGCAGTACTAAGACGAGAGATAACATTGTTCTGGTTGACATGGAAATCTCTAAGAATATAAACATTTAATTTCTTCTTGCGGAGTCCCTTCAACTGCCCTACCTACTCCTGCCCCTCAAGTCACTGACACCATTGCCAAATTTGCAATTTCCTACTAGGAAATTGCAAATTTGTAATTTCCTCATTGCGAACGTGAATCCATAGGAATCGCTATTAGGAAATCACAGGTTACATGTATTCCCTTTCACAGTTCCCAAATTGCTATTTCTACTTGAGAATAGCTATTTGGAATTTCGCACATATGGCCCAAAGTTCTCCACAGGAAGCATCATTTGGGAGGAATTAAGTGAACATTTGTGCTGCGGAAACTATATATAGAACTTGGTTTTTAAAACACTTGGCACTTGGCTTTTCTGTATATGAAATATGGTTGAATTATAGACCTTAATATCTTCTGCTACTGCGGAGTTATGATGAGATCGTCTTGAATGGTTGCTGTACCTTAATTTCTTTATTAGATATTTAACCACGAGGACTGTATATGAATGTACAATTTATGCCCTTGATTACACAATATATTTGTCTAATTACTTTGTTGGAATTATTGTTGTTGTCCCTCTGCATTACCCCAAATATTTTAAAACTTTTGACGTCTTGGTTTTGAGGAACACATAAAACAAATATTTACTGCAGTGACACTTCATTTTGTAATAGCAGCATGATTATTGCAGACTTGGGAGTTATGCTAACATATTAAACAACGCTGCACTGATTTTATGATGCTACCTATAACCCGATGAACTTTCGTCCTTTCCAGTGTGACAGAGAATGCTGGACAGCAACAAATGAGTATCAGTAAATCTTTTCTTTATCTTAACATACTCGAACGGAACTGCATTTATCCATTTTTGCCATTGGTCCAGTTTGCACTATTTATATGCTTAAGTAACCCGCACCAAACATGTCAGCGGTTAACCATGAAAAAGCAGAGTGTGGCAAAACATGTCAGATAATGCTTTGGATACAGCCACTTTGAAAATAAATGAAGAATAATGCCTTGATTAGTTGACGTTTTGACAATACAGGATTGCATATGATTTACAGGTTCTCCTCATCCGATACAAGTACCGGGGGAGATGGCACGCGACTTGTTGAAGACTGTTGAAGTGATTGTCTGTGTGTCTGTCTCTGTACCTACCACTTCCATATGACGACATTTCATGCTAGGAGTTGTAGTTACATCTACTTTTCACTTGGCTTCAACCAATATTGTGTGTAATGTGTAGAGCAACACAAATAGTTTATCATTAACTGCGTTGGGAACAAGTTATGACATTGAAAGATTTAGTAAATTATCCTCAGTTCTTCTTGTCAGAGGCTTTTACATTCGTAAATGTATGTAATCACCAATGAACAGTCTCAATCTGGATTTGTGGGCTCTGTAGTCTATAATTATTGGAATATGCTGCCATTTATTTCACATCCCTTGTGTGCCCCATCGTTATGTAAGCAGCAGAATTGCACCACTTTTCACACCATGTGATATTACAAACAGTTTGCTGAAATCAAAGTATTGGTTGTTTTAATTTTTACACTTCTTATGGTATCCGGTTTAATCATCTAGATTATTCTAAATCATTTTCTATGTTTGGACATTATGTGGGAACGTAGTTTTTAATGTGACCATCTACTTTCTCATTTATTTGTCTGGTAAAGGCTAGAACCCTAGTGGTTCGCTGAGAAACGTTATGTAAGATTAGTTAGCTGTGACTTGTTTATAAGAACAAGTTAGGACAACACAAGTAGGCTGTACTTATTGTGAAGAGCATGTGTTAAAGGAAGTAGGTTGGCTTTTTAGGGTTAATTGTTAATTCACTATACTAAAGCCTGGAGGCGTACATTTTGTTACATGGCATCTCGAAGATTATCTTATTAGGCAAGGGTTTTGGTGTTGGTGACCCAACCGAACAAACCATGGGGATAGACGATGCAGTAATCCTAATTATACCCTATTACTAGGAAATGTATATTGTTTTGACAACTGCATTTTGTATCTATTTGTATTTATATTACAGTATACCTGATTGTTGCCTGGTGAGAAGGTTTATAATCCACATAGTAGGTCTGCTTTACTTATGGTGAAAAGCTAATAATAACAGCTAAATGCCTCAATGATTCACTAGAAAATAATATTTCTGATGCCATAGTTCTAATCAAGTGGTTCCCAACCTGTGGTCCAGGGACCCCTAGGGGTCATTGAAGCCTCCTCAGGGGGTCCACGACTGCTTAGAAAATTAAATAATATTAACAGATTAATAAAGTGTATATAAATAAAGTGACTAAATGTACAATTGAAAATTTTAAAACTTACTGTAAATGTCAAGCAATTTGAAATTGGAGGCTAAACATATAATTAGTATCCTGAGATTGATTTGTTTGAGCAGTGCAGGTGCATCAAACAGAATATAGTATGGATGATGTGTGGCTCCAACTGAATTCGGAAAAGCTTTAAGTTTCCTATTAAAAATATATATTTTTATTTTGTATTTATTTGTTTGCAAATCGAATAAATTTTTTATCATTTGTGTATGTGTTTGATGAATGCTTGTTCTGTATTTTTTGTGTATGGTTTTGTATTTTAAATCCTCAACAGTGTTTAGGCAGGGGGCCCGGGATTCCAGTAATGATTCAATGGGGGGGGGGGGGGGGTCCCCAGATTCCAGTAATGACTCAGTGGGGGGTCCCCAGATTCCAATAATGATATAGTGCGGTTCCCCAGGTTCCAGTAATGATAAAATTGGGGTCCACAGAAGTCAAAAGGTTGAGAAACCACTGATCTAATCTGTTTGTTATGAAAGGTTATGATAAACGTAGTAGGCCTGATAGATTTATTGTGAAATGCATCTGTTAAAGTCAATAGGTATTTAAGGATGGATTGTTATTTTTCTGTATTGAAACCTACAGATAGGTATTTTGTTAAATAAAATACGACAAATTAACTTTGTAAAAAAGGATTTTGGTGTTGGTTGCCACCTCTGACAAACCCTCGGGGGAGAAGATATGCACTGTAATAATAGTTGATAGAACCTCTTCTTAGCGCTCTGCCAGGATCTTGTAACAATGAAAACCATTAAATAAATACATATATTCGGACATATTACAGGGTGTTGGTAGGCATTCTGTAGTTATCATTAGGGTGACTAGAGATGGGGATTTTTTGGGATTTTTGTCCCTTTTTAACTTTGCGCCTGTTTGCCAAAGATCCATGTAGCAGCTCAGCACTATAGCTCTATCACCATATTCAGGTGGGTGTCCACTATCCAAATCCAGGCTATGCTTTCCTGTAAGGAAGCACTGATCATTAATTTCTTGGAGCCAATACACCTGGAATATGGCTACATGGTAGAACATTTCTAGGAAGTAGGGAATTAGACAGCTGCTCTGCCTTGTCACTTTTAGGCCAATGAGTGACCCTGCAGCAAGGCTCAAAACCAGCTTCAAACCAAATGGGAAACCACTCCTCCCCTTTACCTCTTAAAGCCACTGCTCCTACACAGTGGTGTGATGTACGCAAAGTTTAAGAATCTTGATGTTATTGGGTCATTAGCCACTTGATTATGAGTGCCGTGAAGGGACAAGTGCTGAGCTCATCACTTCCAATAAAATAAGACAACGGAGGGTTAGAATGTTATTAGGTGTAAAAAATAGCACCAATTACAATATTTACCCTAAAAGCGAAACACAGGATGTAGATGTTTGTGTTTTTCAAAGTAAAATGTGCATGTCCTGGTATTTGCTGGACCATCTCCCCCACCCCAAGTAAAGTTCAAAAGTCTTTTACCTGCTGGAATTTCATCCACACTGCAGACGTTACTGGGGGTGGTAAACCTTTGGAAATTTGTAACTGTGATACCTAAACAAATAAAACAGGGCTCAGTAATGACTAGTTGCACATTTAATTTAGGGCCACATGTACGAAGCTTTTTGCACATCGCAAAGAGTGAATTAGCTGTTTGCGACGTGCAAAAAGCAAATCGCAATGCACAAACCCCGTTTTGCGATTCAGTAACCTGGTTACAGAATCGCTAAACGGGTTTGCGAGTCGCAATTAGGAAGGGGTGTTCCCTTCCTAATTGCGATTTGCAGTGCAATGCAGGATTGCTTTGTGACTGCGATTGGTTTGCGGCCGCGTTCGTGGTTTGCACCCTTTTGAAATGGGTGGTAACCCATTCCCAAAAGGGAAGGAACAAATTGTACGAACAAGTCTGTTGATTTCCCTTTCCGCACCTCTGTCTGAGGTTCTTTTGTTTGTACTCTCTCTTGCCCAGCAGGGCTCTGCTTTGGGCACACTCAAAGATTATCTGTCTGCCAGCTCTGCTTTCCTCAGACTACCAGACAAACCCTCCTTGTTTCAGTCTCCTTTTGTTGGGAGATTCTTTAAGGGTTTTACCCACATGTTTCCACCTACCCTGTTCATAATGCCCCAGTGGGGTTTGAGCTTGGTGCTCACTTACCTCATGTGTGCTCCCTTTGTGTCCCTTCATAATTGTCCTCTTTGGTTTCTCACTTTAAAGACCGCCTTTCTGGTTGCCATCCCCTCTGCTAAAAGAGTGAGCTGCAAGCTCTTTCTTCGAAGCCACTCTTTATCTCTGTCCATCCTGACAAAGTGGTGCTTCGTACCAGGGCTTCTTCCTCCTTAAAGTGGTCACGCCCTTTCATGTAGGCCAATCCATCACCTTGCCTACTTTTTACACCCCCACATCTTTCTCATGAAGAGGAGAGACTCCACCATCTGGATCCAAAAAGAGCATTTGCGTCTCTACCTCAATTGTACCAAAGACTTCAGGGTGGATGATAAACTCTTTGTTGGTTATGTGTGTCCGAAGAAAGGTCAGGCAGTGTAGAAAAGGACCATCTCTGAGGGTTTGCGTGCTCATTGTACCAGAGCAACTCCCACAACCAATGCGTTAGCACTCAGAGTTCCAGTCCTGGACATCTGCTAGGCGGCAAAGTGGGCATCCCTGCACACGTTTGATAAACACTCCTACCTGGGCAGTCAGGTCCACAGGGAAAGCTACTTTAGACGTTTGGTTTAGCAGGACTTCTTTTTTTTTTAACTGTTTTTATTGAGTTTTGATAAATTAAAACCAACCAGAACACACGTACAGTGCAGATAATGGCAAGACAATACATCATCCTCATATAGGAGCACCAGAGGGCCGTTCACATCCAAGTTCGAGTCATGTGAGAGTTATAACCACTGTAAGGACATTACCCTCCATCCCGCCAGCCCAACCCAGAAAATTGTGAGACCAAACATTAAACCGCTTATGCAAGCAGGAACATATCTAAACCATAGTTGGCTGTCCCCTATTCAGAGGACGCAGCAAGTGTCCCCTCCCCCTCATCCTCCGCCCTGCTTATGGAGCTTATGTCCTCTCCGCCAGTGAACCGTTCCAACAAAGTTCCTCAAGCCGCTACATCAGCGAGTACCTTCTCATCTCTTAGTGTCAGGCGCATATGCCGCTCCTCGGCTGCACCCCATTCCAGTAAATCCCTTAGCCATCTGGAGGCCATCGGGCTGCAGGAGCTCATCCAGCTGATTGCTACTCTATGCTTGGCCAGCACCAGAGCAAGCTGTACCAATTTATATGGAATGCCCGACCTCACGGCTTCCTCACCACTCCCAGAAGACAGGTCATCGGACCTGCCTGTAACCCCAATCCTGTGGCCTCCTCAATCGCTGCTACCACTTTCTGCCAGAAGTCATATACTGCTGAGCAGGTCCAAGCTAAATGAAGGAAGGAAGCATCAAACACACCACACCTACGGCGGCTACGGTTGGGGTTGATCCTGTTTAGTCGATGGGGTGTAAGGTACGTTCTGTGCACAAAGTTAAAATGTAGCAGCTTAAACCTATAATTACAGGATACCGCACGCACCAAAGAAAGAGCCAAGTCCTAGTCAGCATCCGCCATGGGTTCCCCCAGGTCAGCCTCCCATGCCTTAATTCTTACACTAATCACACCTAGTTGATCCTCCTGTAGGGCTTTATAAAACAGGGTTATCAAATGCGTCCCCTCACCCCAGTTAATCAGTCCGTTCAGTACCGATGAGGCCTCAGGGGCGACTGGGAAACTACTCCAGATCTCACGTACCACATTCTCGATTTTTGCATATTGCAGGAATTGACCCGGACCCAATTCAAACAAATCTTGAGCGTCAGTAAAAGAGAGAAACTCTCCATTAGGGTAAAGATTCCCAGCTACCTCACATCCTCCCAGTCTCTACTGACATTAACTTCTCCATGTCCCAAAATGGGGCCAAGTCCCACAACTTCAGCTCCCTATCAAAGGGGCTCGTCTGAGTACATGGTTAACTACCTGCTCCCTAATCCCAGAAATGGTCTTGACCAGGTAGGGCGCAGCATGGTCAGATCTACCTCAGACATCAATATGTGCAGCAATGACCGCCCATCGCACGATCCTGCATACAACCTCTTCTCCCAGTTATCAGTGTCCTTCATCCACTTGGCAGCATATTGCAAGTGTGCTGCATAATATTAGTGTCTGATGTTAGGGATCGCCAGCCCGCCCCCTTTAAGGTCTTTCTGCAACACCCGCAGTGCCACCCTACTTCGCCGACCAGCCCAGACCAAAGAGATCAGCAGACTAACCAAATGACGAAAGAGCCAGGCAGCCAACAGAAATAAAGAGTTCTGGACCAAGTATAGACACAGTGGCAAGAACATCATCTTAGCCACCACAGGCCCTGCCCGTCACAGAGAGAAGCAATCTGTTCCAAAAGGAGACTGAGCGTTCCAGGCCAGCTACTACTCGCTTGACATTGTGTTTCTCATGCGCAGCCAAAGAGTGAGTGACCCATATAACTAAGTACAGAAAACTCTCAACCTCCCATCGAAGTCCAGCTCCAGGCAGATCATCACACAAAACCCCACAATGGGACCATAAGGGGAACAGAAGCAACTTCTTTCTGTTGACTCTGAGACCAGAGACAGCACCAAAAACCTCCAGCCTCTGCAGCAGCATCGGCCCGAGACACGAGGATCCTGTACATAAACCAATGCATCATCCGCATACAGGGAGATTACATGTGTAGACTGTCCCACCCGGATCCCCCATGGCTCCATCTCCTCACTAAGCCAAATCGCTAGTGGCTTCACCACCAGAGCAAACAAAAGAGGCGAAAGCAGGCATCGCTACCTCGTGCCCCTACCGATCTCCCAGGTATTTGAGAGCTCTCCCCCCACCCTTACTTGTGCAGTAGGGGCAGTTAACAGCAACCTCACCCAACTGCAAAAACCAGAGCAGAACCCCATGCCCTGTAAGACCTCTAAGAGGTACCCCCACTCAACTGTGTCAAAGGCCTTTTCCAGGTCCAAGGACACTAGCGCCAGCTCAGTCTCCACATCTTCGTGTCAAGCGGCACAAATTATAGGATGTACTCTGACTAGGAATAAACCCACATTGATCCTTGTGCACTAAACCCTGAATCACCCCACGGAGCTGGGTGGCCAAGATCTTACAAAGTATCTTGACATCACTATTTAACATGGTAAGTGGGCGATACAAGGAGGGGTCTCTACGGTCTCCTCCCGGCTTGAGCATCAAGCAGACAATTCCCTGACTCTTGGTGTCCGGCAGCCTACTATGCACTCGAGCTTCCTCAAAGACCTCCAGGAGCTTCTTCCGTAGAGACAAGGAAAATGTTTGATACAACTCAACAGGAAAACTGTCACTACCAGGGGATTTGGACTTAGTCATTGCAGCTACTGCCTCACTCACCTCTTCAATAGTAATTACAGTATCAAGGGCATCTCTACTCTCCAAGTCCTAGCGCAGAACCTGCATCTGCTTCAGAAACCCCCCCACACCCTCCTCAGTAGAACGTCCTCGCGCTTCGTGAGCATTTCGCTGTCAGCATTCCTGATGTGCAGTATAGGAGGGATCTCCCTCTCCCGTTTCAGAATCCATGCCAGAAGTTTGCCAGATTTATCTCCCTCCCGGTGTAGTCGCTGTCTATACCCTCTAAGAGTGATCCGGCTTAAAGTATCCCCACAACTATTAACCCCCTTGTGTAATCTAAGTTCCTCTCGTTCATCCATTCTCGTGTCTGGTGTCTGTTGCAAATCCCCCAGTTTCTCCTCCAGCACTGTAAGATCCCGCTCCAATTGTTTGCGTACCCCACACGCCATGCCTATTCACTCCCCCTTATGACTGACTTCATAGCCTCCCATTCCAGGCCCCCTAGTCTGTGTTGTGTTCCAATTCAATTCCATGTACTGTTTAACGGCCTCACCCACCCGTTCATGACACCCTGTATCAGTAAGAAAGGCCGCAGGCATACGCCAACTACGCACTAGACAGGTGGCCGCTGCATCCCACCAAAACTGTAACCGGACCGGTGCATGATCGGACAAGAATCTACCCATATGTATAACCTCCAGTACTTGCGAGCTATTAAGACCTCCCAGCAGAAACCTTTCCAATCTGGTATGCGTATTGTGTGTTCTAGAATGACAAGTGTATTCCTGGCCCTCAGGGTGCAGCTCCCTCCAACTATCCCATAGTCCCAAATGTGTCATCACATCCCTAAGGGACTTCACCATCAAGGGCTTAGTTCCCAGCTTCGGCGGAAGGTGGTCCAGATCACTGTGTAATACACAATTGTAATCCCCCGCCAAGACCAAAGGCCCATCCACACTGTTCCCTAAAATCTCAGGTATTCTGTGGTAAAAGGAAGGCTCATCAGTATTAGGTGCATATGTGTTGAGGATAACAATGTGTAAGCCGTCCAACATAACTTCCACCAGAACATATCGGCCTTCGACATCTACTTGACTGTATATGTGGCTGAATGGAACCCCCGGTGCCACCCATAAAGACACACCTCGCGCATAGGAGGAGAAGGAGGATGAAAACATCTGACCCCGCCACTTCTTGGACAGTTTGTGTGCTTCTTCTTCCGTCATATGTGTTTCCTGAAGGCAGGCAATGTGAATTTTATGTCTCCTAAGAAATGAGTGTACCCTATAGCGCTTGGTGTAACACTTCAACCCCCGGACATTCTAGGTCAACATGTTAATTTGACGACCCATAGTAATACTGAATTGTCCTCCATCCCAACTGAACACCTCCCCCTATGTCCCACCCCCACGGGATGACAAGGAAAGGACATATAGCATGTCTCACCCTTATACCTGCACTGTTGAATAAACTTCAGACGTTGACAAACTTGGTCAATAAAACCCCCCAAACCCCCAACCCCCACCCTGGATATACAGTAAAACAACCATAACAAACAATGATGTAATTCCATTCCATAGCTGCTGCCAGGACAATAGCTTAACCTCCGACTTACCATGTCTTAAGTCCTACCACAAATGTTGAGTGACCACCCTCCCCCACCCCAGCATCAATCCACTGATGACCCGAGTACCGCCCAAGTCTTAGTTCATTAAGTATCCAAAGCCCCCCTAATGGCATGTGGAGTCCAATCCTGAAGTGAGGGCCCAACAGGACCCAAGCCAGCGTTGAAGCCGTAGCTCTCCCCTAGAAAAATACATCCATTGTTAACACCAACCCTGTAAAGAAGAGCACAGTGGCACCCTGAACCATGAGGATCGTAGTCAGACTTGCACAGGTACCCCCCGGCTCCTCACCCCAGTTCCACATCCTGACCCATAGCCAAACCAGTAGACACTACTGCCATTTTTCCGTCCTGTTGTATCTCCACTCTGTGACTTGAGTCCTCAGCCGACCTGCCAGTCCCAGCATCCACCAGCTGACCTGCCTCACGTGACCTCCAATCCGGGCTCTCCGCTCCAAAGGCACGGAAAGCGACGCCTCCAGCTCTCTTGTCCTCCCTGGAATCGCCTTATCCCGCATCTCCAGTCATCGCCACACCTCCTCCAGACAATCGAAGAAGTGTGATCTCCTGTCTGAGATCACCTTTAAACGTGCCGGATACAGAAGCATATATCACACATTCATGGCTCGAAGTTTTGCCTTGACCTCCATGAATCCTTTTCTAGAACTCTGTACCTTGTTTGTGTAATCAGGATAAATGGATATCTTGCAGTTCTCATAGATGGCCTTATCGGACTCACGAGCGGCCCGCAACACACAGTCACGATCCTTATTGTTCAGAAGACGGGCTATAATGGCCCTGGGCAGAGCACCAGGCCTTGGAGGTGCAACAAGGGCCTTATGTGCACGCTCCACTACAAAAACCTTGGATAGCCCAGGAGGCTGTAACACATCTCTGATCCAGTTTTCCACAAAGGATTCCGCAGCAGACCCCTCTGCACGCTCCGGGAAGCCCAGCAGCCTGACATTGTTTCGCCGTGTCTGCCCCTCTGCATCCTCCAAACTCGCCTCCAGCCGTCCGACCATGGAATTGGCCTGCACCATTTGTTTCCGCAGGGCACCCACCTCCTTCTGTAGCTCCACAATAGATCCCTCTGCCACTTGGACCTTATCAGACACCTTCCGAAGGTCAGCCCAAAGCAGGTTCACCTCCACTGCCAAAGTCTCTCTTACCCTCCAGTGCCACCCTAGAGCCCTGGATGGCCGTGAGGAGCTCTGCACATGAGGGCTCCTCAGGATTTGCAGGCACCCTCATATTGTCTCCATACTCATCCGATCGGGCCGGGCGCTGTGGCAAGGGCACCGGAGCAGTATACTGGTCCATGGTGTTACCCTGCGATGTATCAGTTTGCTTATGCTGCCCCATCCCGTCCAGCGCCCGGACCAGGGCTCCGACCCAGTCCCTGTTGCGACGGTGGCCCACTGGTGAAGGCCGGATCACAAAATGTCACAAAAACTAAGTCCGCCGCGCTCTGGACCGTCAGGCACCACCATCCACCACTGTGTCCCAAAGTGTCCAGTGCAAAGGCCGCAGGTACTCCTAATGTGAGAGGATTCCTCACAAGGTACTCACGGGTAGGAGCCAAAAGGAGCAGGAAGGCAAAACAATGTAGGTCCAGGGGCCTCTTCTGCTCATGCACATCCGGTCGTGCACCATCCAGCAACTGTAGCCCTCCAGAACCCAATGCGCCCCCCCCCCCGCCCCCGGGGTACAGCCAACTCCCCCGGTGCTCCCACAGAAAGCCGCCTCACGTCACCAGGCCTGGATAACTGGTACCATATGCAGGGGGCCACACATCCGACAGGCCCATCCAATTCAGCAGCACGTGGGACACTGCCCGCCCCCTGGAGCTGCACCCGGCAACAGGCCCAGCTGCCAAACCCCGAACAGCCCAGGGGAGGCCTTCGCCCACCACATCCTCTAACTGCAGGCCCCCGTGGAAATCACAAGGGCCCAGCCATCGGGTCCCTCAGGGGCGCTGCCGCCCTCCTCGCCATCTGGGAGGCCCCCTGTGCAGGATAGAGGCTGCCGAACCAGAACGCCCTCCAAATTAACTGCGCCAGCAATGTGGCCGCCTGCTGCTCCAACTCGAGCACCCCTGGCCTGGCCACCGCCCCCAGCGCGGCCCAAGAGAGGCGCGTGCTCTCCGGCTCAACTCTGACCCCGTTGTGCTAAAAGGAGGAACCGTGCTGTGCACGACCTCTCCGCACTTCGTCCTGCTGCCGAAAGAGGGTTCCCTGCAGCCTGAGGTACCCAGGATCTTTGAAGGATGTTGCCGGGCGCGGGAGCTCACTAGGAGCGCGTCCCGCCGGCCATGTTCCTTGGCCACGTCCCCCCAGCAGGATTTCTTAGTATGATCTTGTTTCGCAGACCCACCACCGTGTACTGTATTGCCTGGGTATCTATTCTAAAGTAAGGAATCTGCAACTTGAAGTCTCTATCAGATGAACAAGTTACATACCTTCGGTAATGAATTATCTGGTAGAGACATATTCTAGTTGCAGATACCTTACCGAACCACCTATCCTTACCGCTCTGCAAACTGATTTCCAGAGACAAGGAGTGAAATTCAGGGCCTATTAGACCTGACAGCCTTAGGGTGGTCACCCCTAAATTTTTGCCTGCCTCCCTCCACTTTTGAGATACTGTTTTTGCTGGTTTTTAGACTCTGCGCACTTTACCACTACTAACCAGTGCTAAAGTGCATATGCTTTCTCCCTTTAAACATTGTAACATTGGATCACACCCAATTGGGCTATTTAATTTACTTATAAGTCCCCAGTAGAGTGCACTGTATGTTCCCAGGGCCTGTAGATTAAAAGCTACTAGTTGTCCCGCAGCACTGATTGTGCCACCCACTTCAGTAGCCCCTTAACCTTGTCTCAGGCCTGCCATTGCAAGGCCTGTGTGGGCAGTTTCACTGCCAATCCGGCTTGGCATTTAAAAGTACTTGCCAAGCCTAAGACTCCCCTTTTTCTACATTTAAGTCACCCCTAAGGTGTGCCCTAGGTAACCCCTAGGGCAGGGTGCTATGTAGGTAAAAGGCAGGACATATACTTGTGTAGTTTACATGTCCTGGTAGTGTAAAACTCCTAAATTTGTTTTTACACTACTGTGAGGCCTGCTCCCTTCATAGGCTAACATTGAGGCTGCCCTCATACATTGTTTGAGTGGTAGCTGCTGATATGAAAGGAGTAGGAAGGTCATATTTAGTATGACCAGAATGGTAATACAAAATCCTGCTGACTGGTGAAGTTGGATTTAATATTACTATTTTAGAAATGCCACTTTTAGAAAGTGAGCATTTCTCTGCACTTAAATCCTTCTGTGCCTTACAATCCACGTCTGCCTGGGTTTAGTTGACCGCTCCTTGTGCATTCACTCAGACACACCCCAAACACAGGATACTCAGCCTCACTTGCATACATCTGCATTTTGAATGGTTCTTCCTGGGGTGGGAGTGTGGAGGGCCTGCTCTCACACAAAGGACTGCCACCCACCCTACTGGGACCCATGCAGACAGGATTGAACTGAAAGGGGACCTGGTGTTCTCCTAAGCCACTCTTTGAAGTCTCCCCCACTTCAAAGGCACATTTGGGTATAAAAACAGGGCCTCTGCCCTACCACCTCAGACACTTCCTGGAGAAGAAACCTGAACCAGAACCTGCACCTTGCCAAGAAGAACTGCCTGGCTGCCCAAAGGACTCACCTGACTGCTTTCTGAAGATGACTGCTGCCTTGCTGTTACCCCGCTGTCTTGCTGCTCTCTTGCTGTGCTGCAGAAGTGCTCTCCAAGGGCTTGGATAGAGCTTGCCTTCTGTTCCCTGAAGTCTCAGGACCAAAAAGACTTCTCTCCTGCAGCTGAAATCCCCGTGCAGCGAAAATTCGACGCACCACCTGCCAATAACTAGACACAGCCTGCTTGCGGTGAAAACGTCACTGCACGCCGATTCCGGAACAACCCAGCCTGACTTCGCAACAAAAGATTGACTCAGCGACGCAACCGGAACTTCAACGCACTGGCTACTGGATCAACGCAAGCCGGCTCAGAACAACGACACCCAACTTCCTGAGAGGAATCGACGCAACGCCTGTCGTGCGGTAGAAAATTCCACACATCGCCTACCAAAATCGACATAGCCCCTATTACTTCGCTCCGCAAGCCCAGGATTCCACGCATCGTCCCCGGGGCGTCTGAAAACCCCACAAACTGAAGAGGATCCAAGTCTGCGTGCCGGAAATCAACGCAACGTCTTCCCCGTTTGGGAAATAATGACGCAAGTCCGTGTGCGAAGGGGTGAAACCGACACACACTCACCGTTTTCCACGCATCTCCTCCTCTGTGATCCCTTGCGAGGACTTTTCAACGCAAACCAGGTACTTTGCCCTGCAAGAGACACTTGTTGTTTCTAGGAGATCTTAAGACACTTTTTATTGCGTTTACAGTACTGTCTTTCAGTGATATCCCTACATTTGCTTATTTCATCTTTAATCGTTTTGACCTGCATTTATCCAGATAAATATTATATATTTTCCTAACACTGTGTGGTGTATTTTTGTGGTGTTATATGGTGGTATTGTATGATTTATTGCACAAATACTTTACACATTGCCTTCTAAGTTAAGCCAGACTGCTCAGTGCCAAGCTACCAGATGGTGGGCACAGGATAATTTGGATTGTGTGCGACTTACCCTGACTAGAGTGAGGGTCCTTGCTTGGACAGGGGCTAACCTGACTGCCAACCAAAGACCCCATTTCTAACGGGCCCTATTTCTCGTGCACCAGTCTCCGTGTTCTTTATGTCTCCTCGCTTCTGGTGTGGAAAGTTGTGAAAAGAAACTGATGTCAATGCGCCGGGGTGGTGCCTATATACCACCATGACGTAATCACGGTGACCACACCAGCGACGGAAGTGGAATAGACAGACACCACCTGACGGCGCGCTAGGGTACTGCTTGACGAAAAATCTCCAGATCCAGTCTGACGCCTGGGAGAAATTCTAAGGTAAGGAATCTGCAACTAGAATGTCTCTACCAGATAATTTGTTACCGAAGGTGAGTGACTTGTTCATCTGGCAGCTTTCCTGGATTTTGTTCTTTAGCTCCTGGAGGCTCATTATTTTTTGGCACCTTGGTCCAGTGCTTTGGCGTGAACTGGTACCCAGTAGAGATCTCTTGGTGCAGGGATGATTAATGTGAATGTGCTGAGGAGGGGATTGCATGTGCTGCTGAGAGGAATATTGGTGTGTGAGCAGCCACAGTCTAGTCCGGTAGTACACTGAGTAGTATATTATTCCTATCTATGTATGAAATTACCAGTGACTGGGCACCTTAACAAAGGGAGGACGTGTTTTATTTTTCCTGGAGACTATGCAGTTTGTGCCTCACACTGCCCTTAAAAGATAATTCAGGATCAATACTGAAGCCGAAAAACACAACACTGTTGAAAAGGAATGGTGCGAATTTCTTGCAGGCCATTCTTGAAAGCCAGCAGTAGATCTGGGTACACAGGTGGCTCTGTTGGTCTCAAGACAAATGAGTTTCTGGTGTAATTCTTTCTTTGTTCACATTGTGGATGCGAATCCCAGAAATCTAGCAAGCCATTATTTATAGTTTTATTGCTGAGAGCTCAGAGCATCCTAGGAAACAGACACTTTTATTGTTCCAAGGCTATGACTGATAGACAGGTGGTGCATGGCGGAGGTGGCTCGTGCAGCAGCACGAGAGGCTGGCAGTTTATGTCAATTCAGCTACTCATTGCAGCTGCTCTCTACGAAAGCAGGCCTTGGATCAGAGGTGAAGCGGCATCAGAAGAGAATGTGGATGTGTCGGGGAAAAGGTGTAGGTTGACGATACAGTAGGAATTGGCTATGCGAGGAGCAAAAGGATAAACTGGAGGCAGTCTGCACTAATTGATAAAACGGTGCTGTGTGCAACGCAGATTCAATTATTTCTTAAACAGCTTAGCTGATAATGTGTGGCAAAAATGAGCCTTGTGGCAACAAAGGAAATCCTGCCAAATATGCTATCTATAAATAGTATGCATTAGAAGTATTTATTCCTTGGGCCGCACAGATGAAACACTGCCTCAGCTTCACTCCCACAGGTAACACGATTACAAATGCTGCACCTGCCACTTAACAGAGGGAACAAAAGAGAGTAGGTAACCCAAGTGGACATCTGCTCTGGTGGGACCGAGGTCGCCGGGAAGTTGACGAGGTCATAGGGACAAAGGTGAGTTATGATTCTGCCTCCAGGAAAAGCTTGCTTCTGCCTCATCTTCCTGATGTCTTGGTGCTTAATTTCCCTCTCGCGTTTCGATGTATCCAGTATTGTTGATCTCTGAAAGTGGGATATATTATGACAGAGTAAGCTTGCGAAAACATTTGACGCTGCTCTACTGCTCGCTGCAAAAAATAAAGCTGTGCTCCGTGCTGTAATTCAAAAGATTTTCCAATGTGTACTAAAATTCTCCTAAACAGATAGCTCTTTCTTATTACACTTGTTCCGTGCTTTAAATGGGCCGGTACTGTCCGGTACTGAGTACCGGCACTTTTTTATTTTGAGAGGGAGAGTACCGGCACATCTCAAGAAAAACGTGATACTTTTAATTGGAGAGTACCGGCACTTCTCAGAAACAAGCAGGTACTCTGGTACAGAGTACCTGCACTTTATTTTTTCCATTTCAAGCACTGCTTGTTCCACAAAAATAATTATCTATACGTAGTGTACTGTGAGTTAAATCATTAATCGGAAAACATCTATAAATTGGTCAATGGGCTACATACCGTCAGGTTAGAGTGAATGTAATTCCCTATCACATAGACTGATTTGCATAACGGTAAGCGCTCCAAGCGTGTACTCCTGTTTTGGATGTTGAGCCTGGTTAAGGATACATTTTCAATTTTGAGCATGGTTGAATAGCATCAATATAGGTATAATTTGTGTTTACCTGTATTACCAGAATAACCTTCTTGAAGCATACTTAAGGTAATTATCAAACACATTCCTATGAGAGGCACGAGAATAGCCATATCTAGAAGGTTACAGTATTGACACATATAACCCAAGAGTGAGAAATTTATAACCCAAGAGGGAGAAATTATTTTTCGTGAGACTATTTGGTAATATTGCTTGTGCACTTAGCACTACAAACGAGTAGCTTTTTAAAACATATGGGGCTGATGGTTTCTATATTTAATGTCCAACATTCGTCCTTAAAGACCACAGTCATAGCAGTTTTCAGAGCAACAAATTTACAAGACTGCCATTTCTATTCATTGCTTGTAAACCTCTTATGGTGCAAGTATTTTTCGGTTCCTGTGGGGTGCAATATTATTTTTACGTTTTTAGCGTTTAGGGTGTCCACCACAATCTATTCAGAGGCATAGCGTCAGGGGTGTTGTATAGGATGTTACACGCCCTAATAAATGTATTTTCAGGTAAATATTTGGGTACAGGGGATTTCAGTCGGGTATTGTGAGTTGTCTGTCAGATTGTACCAGGACATTTTCCATACACACAGACAAAAACCCACACACACTCTCGCCTCTGTTTTTATAAAGTCTTCAAAATGTTGGTTATTGTACAAAACGTCTTTTCTCTCGCTCAGTAATCCTACGAATCTGCATAAAGCAAATAAAGTAAGGCATAAGCCTCATCTCGGTCTTGACATAGAATCAGTAACTCACAGCCACCCCCCCTCTGAAATAGTACTGACCAAGCTAAGCCCCTGAGTCAGTTCAGGGAAATTATGCCTATAAAACATTGCAGTGATGTTTCACAGAGTAAGAGAACTGCCTTGGCAGGAGACTGATGCAGTCCACAAATTAAAATGAAATAAATCTCTTGTTATGTTAATTTGAATTATACTTCTCACGAATCACCCTGGGAGGCGCCACGCAGATCACTGACAGGAGATCGAACTGGTAGGCCACAAACACTTGGTTTTGAGACGTTTCCTACATTTAAGTGGTCTGTACAGTGCCGTATCTGGGTTGGAAGCTTATTCCAAATCAGCGGAGCTAAGTATGAGAAGAATCTTCCTCCTGATCTGGCCTTCCTAATTCGTGGGATTGTAAGCAAAGCTTTGTCATTAGATCTTAAGGATCTGCCTGGTCTACATTGAATGAACTTACTGGATAAATAGCTCGGTCCTTTTCCAGTCAGGGACTTGTGCGTCAAACAGCAAACTTTAAAAAAATTCTCTTATGTATAGGCAGCTGGTGCATAGAGTGCAGATGGGGGGGGGGGGGGGGGGGGAGGAGGCCGTCCTAGCTACAAGATTGTAGATGAGACATGCTGCATTATTTTGAACAACTTGTAGTTTATTCAAGAGGCAAATAAAGCATTGCAATAATCCAAGTGACTAGTAACCAGTGCTTAAACCAGGGTCTTCCACTCTGTGCATGGGAGAAAGGGAAAGACTTTCTGTAAAAAGCAGAGCATATGAAAAAAGGTGCCAATTGTGGTCCCAACCTGATCTTTCATAGTGAGAGATTGGACGAGACGAATGCCCATATTTTTCACAACTAAATTGGGCGTAGTAGCTTGGCCTAATTTGGAGGGCCACCACTTGGAAGTCCAAGGCAGTTTGGCCTTGCCAAACAGCATATATCTGTTTTATTGTCGTTCAGTTGGAGACAGTTTTCTGTCATCCAAGCTGCAATAGCTGTCATACCTGCTGAGAATTGAGCTTTAGCATTATTCAGATATTTATCAAGAGTGATGATTAGTTGCCCATGATCACCATATGACAGTGGTTCAAAGCCAAATTTTTTAACCACATTGGCAAGGGGGTAGCACGTAGATGTTGTAAGGTGTAGGGCTGAGACACCAGCCCTGGGGCACCCATTGTCCAGTTTAGAATATGAGATTTATAGACGCCCAGATTGATAGTCTGGGTACAGTTGGATAAAATGTCTCTGAACGATGCTAATACTGTGCCTTGTATGCCTATTTTCTGCAGTCTTTGCAGCAACCTGGGATGAGATGCTGTATTGAATGCTGCAGATAGGTCCAGCAATACACACAATGAAGGAATATTTTTGTCCAGAGAGCATTGTATATGGTCGGTAACTGCGATTAAAGTGGTCTCGGTACTATGCACGGGTCTAAAATCCGATTGAGAAAGGGTCCAGCAGTTTATTCTTTTAAAGATAGTCTATATGTTGAGAGGTTTTTTGACCTTCCAACAAGTTGCCTAGTAGAGGAAGTAGCTAAATGGGTCTGTAATTAGAAAGAACCATTGGTGACACATTGGACCTTTTTTTTTTTATTGGAATGACCTGTGCTGATTTTCAAGCTGCAGGAAAATTCCCTGAGTTGGACAGGTTAAATAGCGAGCATATGGCGGATGCAAGTTGAGAGGACTAAGCTGCCGTAATACGGGGTAGACAAAGATCTGAAGGAGACCGTGATTTGGCAGTAGTCAATGTTTTCTGATTAGTCTTGAGCGAGGATGGCTTGAAATTGCCAAAAACGAGATCAGGATTCGAAAGCTGAGAGCAGGGAATAGACTGCCAGCAGTCTAAATCAGCTATTTTGCGGAAATTCTGATAGATAGTATTGATTTTATCCTCAAGTGGTTTGCTATGTAGTCACAGAGTGCTTGTGATAGCATAATCTCTTGAGAGCAGGGATGAGGATTTAAACACGTTAAAAACTTTAAATGACTCCTTAGAAGAGTTACCTGCCTGATTAATTGGTTGTGAGATATATAGTTTACATGTTTTTTATGTAGTGGTGATATCTGGTTAAAGCTAATTTATATGCCTCGTTATCAGCACCATTTTCGATTGGTGCCACAGCCTCTTGAGTTTTTTACGCAGTGCTTTTTCGACTCGCAAATTAGGAGTGTACCATGGTGCATGAATGCTATGGTGAAAGTTCGAGCAAGTTTTCAAAGGGGCTGTTTTATCAAGTTTCAGACTGAATGATAGTCTGTGAGAACTAGATCTGCATTAGCCGGAGGGGATAAATTTAAATTCATTTGAAAAATAATCCGGGACAATTTTGCGAAAGTTTCTTGTTCTAATCTTCATGACCCTCTATGTTTGAACAGGCCTCTTGGCAATTTGAAAACCGATTAGGGAGTGATCAGTCCAGAGTAAATGTAGAGATGTGTCACAGAGCAAGGAGGGGGAGTTGTCAGATATCAAATCTAAAGTGTGTCCTGCACGATGCCTGGGTCCTGTGACTTTCTATGTAAGACCTAGAGAAGCTAGATTAGCAGTAAGTAGTGCAATCTCAGTGTTAGAACAGTCCTCTCCATGAAAGTTAAAGTCACCTAATAGCAGCAAATGATGGGAAGATAGAACCTGTGGAGCGATGCATTCAATACGCTGCTGACTAAAATATCTTTAAGGCACCGGAGGACGACATAATAGGGCGCCTCTCCAGCAATCCTTGGGGGAGACTTCAGCCGTAAAGACACAAATGTCTACCCAATCTACTAGTAAGGTATCTAGGAGTGAAACTTTAACTGTGTCTTTCTGAATGATAGCCATGCCGCCACCTTTCCTACTTTCTCTATCTAGTCTCCGCATTCAGTAGGTATCTGGAATTGCTAACGTAATAGTTGGTGAAGCTTAGGAGTTCGAGGTTTCAGTTAGGAACCCCATATCAGGTAGAAATGAGAATAGCGGATCACAGATTTCCACTGCATGTTTAAGAAGAGACCTACATTGCATAGGAAGCCCGTGAAGCAAGAGGAAGTCTGGGAGAACATCATACACAGTGAGAAATGTTGCATGTCTGCGGATGAGCTAGAGCTAGCAGGATAGGGTGGGTAATGGGCACCCACCTGCAGAGTAAGTAGGTCAGCAGTTTGTGAGTCCCTCGTGTGGAGGTTGAAATTTGAATTTCCTACTGACTGAGGTGGATAAGATGTAATACCCAAATAATAAAGGTAACTGCATTCTGTATGTTTTTGTATTTCTTCCGCTGGGTAAATTATTCTGCCAGCATACCTGTCATCTGGAATAAGCGGAGCAGGGGTCTTGGCGACGGCTGGGCGCGGACATGCGCAGAGGGGCTTGCCTTTGGCACGCCCGCTTTGCACATCTGCTGCGCATCAGCGCCAGCCTTATTTTAAGTAGAGGACAGGAAGTTAGTGACGAGACTGTTAACCCCCAAGGCAGGAGAGCAGACTGTAAATGAGGTAGATGCGAAACTCTCTCCACAAAAATGTATCGACCGCGGTGGACCGCAGGTATGTAAAAATGGCACAATTAAAATATCGGTACAGCAGAGTATTCACAAGCAGTTTGTGTGGCGTGGTCAGAGTGTTTTTCAGCAAAAGACTTGACAAGTAACCTAGCAGCTATTCGAATAGAACACACAATAAATGAAGAATACTTTAAAAGATAGAAGCATGTGTGAAAAACAAAATGTGAATGTAGCACAGCAAAAAACTGTTTTCATGAGCCCCGTTGGCAATCCTACTATTCTATAAGACAACGGGGAGAATTAATTTGATACAAGTGCATAAATTAGCTTATGAAAATGATAATTCCTCCAAAATGCAACTTTAAATGTGACCTTTATACACGTATGACTTCATGTATGCAGTTAATTTACATTTATGAATATTTTCCTTTTGAAAACAATTGTGGTAACCTGGATAGAATGTCACAGTATTATATATAATACACAATCCTTCATTATTGTGCCAGAAGGACCTTTGAGATTAAAGATATGATCTTTCAGAAGGGACAGCTACTGAAATTATATACAAACTGCAGTAGTGGATGGGTCATTTATGACGAATAAACTTAATTGCTTAGATTCAACTTTGAATTTGGAAAATACGCCTTTTTTACATCAACATTGTAATAAAATTATGAATTTATCTGGGGACGATGGCAAAATGCTATAAAGAGATGTGGCCAAACCCAAATGATGCTTCATGCACGTTTACTGCCAGGTTTATTGCGACATATACTTAATTACGTACGTACAAAGAAACATTTCCAAATCCCCTTGGCAAATACAACCCGCCACACTCATTTCACCAACACCCACCAAAATAAGAAAACTCCTAACACCAGAACCATGCTCTAGGAACCTTATTCCTGCCCCTCTCATGCTCTATCAATTTCATGTTCTGCTAACAGACCATAAGGAAATACGCACCCCTATTCATAGAAACTCACCACATCAGTGAATGCCGTTCACAACGTTTTGCCAGGCAGAGGGTCCCTTCTAGCTACCACTGAGTAACAGGCATTATCTCCGATGAAAGATGCAAAAAGGTCCTTCCTCCAATTCCTCTCAAACAGCTAACGTCTGCATCAAATCCTACCACCACTACTACATCCATGTTGCGTCTGCGCTGGCAATCCTACTCTCTCAATCTTACAACCACTTCAAGAAAAGTCCTTCTAGTTCTAGACGTTAGGGAGGGGGTGGGGGAGAGCGCAGTAAACGGGAGAGATAGCGAGAAGAGACGATGGAAAAACAGTAAAGCAAGCAGATAAGCCAAGAAGAGGCTAATAAAAATGGCAGACAAAGGCAACAGGCAAGAGAGAGAGTGTAGGAGGCTGGCCTTGCTTGTAGTGGGTACCAGAGGTGCTTACACCTTGTGCCAGGTCCAGTTATCCCTTATTAGTGTAGAAGAGGTGTTTCTAGCAGCTTAGGCTGATTGAAGGTAGCTATGGCAAAGCGACTTAGGCTGAACTAGGAGACATGTAAAGCTCCTACTATACCACTGGTGTCATATGCACAATATCATAAGAAAACACAATACACAGAAGTACTAAAAATAAAGGTATTTTATTTTTATGACAATATGCCAAAAGTATCTCAGTGAGTACCCTCAGTATGAGGATAAGTTATATACACAAGATATAACAAACCAAAATTATGCAGATATTAGCAAAAGGAAGTAATGCAGGCAATGTAAAGTTACAGTAGATTGCAATAGGAGCACATAGGTATAGGGGCAACACAAACCATATCCTCCAAAAGTGGAATGCGAACCACGAATGGACCCCAAACCTATGTGAGCTTGTAGAGGGTCGCTGGGACTGTAAGAAAACAGTGAGGGTTAGAAAAATAGCCCACCCCAAGACCCTGAAAGGTAGGTGTAAATTGCACCTACTACCCCCAGAGAGCACAGAAGTCGTGATAGGGGGATTCTGCAGGAAGAACAAACACCAGCAATGCAACACCAGTGGATTTCCGGACCTGAGTACCTGTAAGACAAGGGGACCGTGTCTAATAGTCGCGACCGAGTCGAGAGTGGGCAGGAGCCTAGGAAATGCCAGCAGAGGGTGCGAGGAAGCTGCCACCTGTTGGAAGAAGTTTGGAGTTCGGCAAGAAAGAAGAGGACTAGGAACTTCCCCTTTGGAGGATGGATGTCCCACGTCGTGAAGAAGCTTGCAGAGGTGTTCCCATGCAGAAAGACTGCAAACAAGCCTTGCTAGCTGCAAGGGTCGCGGTTAGGGTTTTTGGATGCTGCTGTGGCCCAGGAGGGACCAGGATGTCGCCACTGGGATGAGGAGACAGAGGGGGCGCCCAGCAACGTATGGAGCCCTCACAGAAGCAGGCAGCACCCGCAGAAGTATCTGAACAGGCACTTAGAAGAAAAGTGAACCGGAGTCCACCCGAAGTCACAAAAGGAAGACCCACGACGCCAGAGGACAACTCAGCAGGTTGTGCACTGCAGGTTAGAGTATCGGGGACCCAGGAAATCCTGGAAGAGTGCACAGGAGCCGGAGCAGCTGCAAATCACGTGGTACTCAGCAATGCAGTCTAGCGTGGGGAGGCAAGGACTTACCTCCACCAAACTTGGACTGAAGAGTCACTGGACTGTGGGAGTCACTTGGACAGAGTTGCTGAGTTCCAGGAACCACACTCGTCGTGCTGAGAGGGGACCCAGAGGACCGGTGATGCAGTCTTTTGTTGCCTGCGGTTGCAGGGGGAAGATTCAGTCGACCCACGGGAGATTTCTTCAGAGCTCCTGGTGCAGAGAGGAGGCAGGCTACCCCCAGAGCATGCACCACCTGGAAACAGTCGAGAGAGCCGGCAGAATGAAGCAATACAAGGTTGCTAGTAGTCGTCTTGCTACTTTGTTGCGGTTTTGCAGGCGTCCTGAGCAGTCAGCGGTCGATCCTTTGGCAGAAGGTGAAGAGGGAGATGCAGAGGAGCTCTGGTGAGCTCTTGCATTCGTTATCTGGTGAGATCCCCAAAGCAGAGACCCTAAATAGCCAGAAAAGGAGGTTTGGCTACCTAGGAATGAGGATTGGCTACCAAGAGAGGTAAGAGCCTATCAGAAGGAGCCTCTGACGTCACCTGCTGGCACTGGCCACTCAGAGCAGTCCAGTGTGCCACAAACACCTCTGTTTCCAAGATGGCAGAGGTCTGGGACACACTGGAGGAGCTCTGGGCACCTCCCCTGGGAGGTGCAGGTCAGGGGAGTGGTCACTCCCCTTTTCTTTGTCCAGTTTCGCGCCAGAGCAGGGCTGGGGGATCCCTGAACCGGTGTAGACTGGCTTATGCAGAGATGGGCACCATCTGTGCCCATCAAAGCATTTCCAGAGGCTGGGGGAGGCTACTCCTCCCCAGCCTTCACACCCATTTCCAAAGGGAGAGGGTGTTACACCCTCTCTCAGAGGAAGTCCTTTGTTCTGCCTTCCTGGCCAGGGCTGCCTGGACCCCAGGAGGGCAGAAACCTGTCTGAGGGGTTGGCAGCAGCAGCAGCTGCAGTGGAGACCCCGGAAAGGCAGTTTGGCAGTACCCGGGTTCTGTGCTAGAGACCCGGGGGATCATTGAATTGTCCCTCCAATGCCAGAATGGCATTGGGGAGACAATTCCATGATCTTAGACATGTTACATGGCCGTGTTCGGAGTTACCATTGTGACGCTGTACATAGGTAGTGACCTATGTATAGTGCACGTGTGAAATGGTGTCCCTGCACTCACAAAGTCCGGGGTATTTGCCCTGAACGATGTGGGGGCACCTTGGCTAGTGCCAGGGTGCCCCCACACTAAGTAACTTTGCACCCAACCTTCACCAGGTGAAGTTTAGACATATAGGTGACTTATAAGTTACTTAAGTGCAGTGGTAAATGGCTGTGAAATAACATGGACGTTATTTCACTCTAAGGATGCACTGGCAGGCCTTTGTAAGAATTGTCAGAGCTCCCTATAGGGATCTCCTGGAACCCCAATACCCTGGGTACCTCAGTACCATATACTAGGGAATTATATGGGTGTACCAGTATGCCAATGTGAATTGGTAAATTTAGTCACTAGCCTGTTAGTGACAAATTTGGAAAGCAGAGAGGGCATAACCACAGAGGTTCTGGTTAGCAGAGCCTCAGTGAGATAGTTAGGCATCACACAGGGAACACATACAGGGCACATACTTATGAGCACTGGGGCCCTGCCTGGCAGGGTCCCAGTGACACATAGACTAAAACAACATATATACAGTAAAATATGAGGGTAACATGCCAGGCAAGATGGTACTTTCCTACAGAGAGTGAAGGCCAAAAAAAGGCGAGAGAGAGTGGAAAAAAGCGGCAAAAAAGACAGAAGAGAAGCGCTGGCAGCACTAGTGGAGAGGCTCACTAGATCACCTGGGATGAGGCTCAGGCAGGAACCTGCGGGTGGAGGAGGTCCTCAACTTTAAGCCGCAATGACTAGAACTCAGCAACGGGGTCCGCTAGGCAGGTGGTGCTGGCGTTGAGGGCAGGTCACACTAGCCAGGTCAGTGTGGCTGCTGTCCGAACCGCGCAGTGTCCGCCATAAGTAGTGGAGGGACGCAGGTGGGCGGGCTGCTGCTGGGAGGTGGGAGGGCGGGAAAGCAGGCACGGCACTAGGGAGAGGGTGGGGGAGAGTGCGGTAAAAGGGAGAGAGAGCAGGAAAAAGACGATGGAAAAAACAGTAAAGCAAGCAGATAAGGCAAAAAAAAACACTAAAATAAAGGCAGACAAAGGCAGTAGACAAGAGAGCATGAAGGCCACAAAAAGGCAGTTGAGTAAGTAACTAAGCACCATTAAATGAGTAAGAAAAATATCTGTTATTTACAGCATGTTGGGAAGGAAAAACTGTGGCATTATGTGACCTGTTGAAACAAGTAATCTCTTACTTTTCAACTCTTATTGAGTTTCCTACAAAATGCTGCAAATCCACATTTATTTGCTTGTACCTCCTTGTCACACAAAGTGGGTTACAAAAATGAGAAATGTGGCAGTGGTTGGACAAAAATATGAAGAAATATTATTGAAGTAACAAAATGAACAAGTTTCTTACCTTCGGCAATGCTTTTTCTGGTGGATACAGTAGCTACCTGTGGATTACTCACCTTATGAATTCTCCCAATGTGCAAGCATTCAATGGAAATTTTCTTCCTAGCTCCCCACGTCGCGGAGGACGCCACAATTGTACGGTTCCGGACGCAACACCTTCTGACATCATCGTGGCAATAAGAAGTCCTCGCCGGCATGCGGATGTCAGTTTCACCATTTTTTACGTGCCTTTGAGGCAAACAGTTGAATATTGACCTCACAAGAACAATATATGCCTTTCCAAATACAAACATAAACCACAATATCTGTTTATAGAGAAACACCAAAAACATATACATAGATTTATAATAAAAAGAAGTCTTGACATGACCAGACAGGCAACGGGGAGACAGGTGGGACTGTGAGGAATCCCAGGTAGCTACTGTATCCACCAGAAAAAGCATTACCGTAGGTAAGTAACTTGTTCTTCTTATGGATAGCCCAAGTTGCTGCCTTACAAATAAAAACTGGTACACCGCTATCTAAAGCCGAAGTGACAGACTTAACCCTGGTGGAATGGGCCCGAATATCTTCAGGAGGAACCTTCTTTGCTAGCGAATAACAAATCTTTATGCAAAGAATGACCCACCTGGAAAGAGTTCTCTTGTGGACGGCTTTGCTCTTCATCTTGCCGACATATCCAACAAAGAGTTGATCATCAATTCTAAAGTCTCTTGTCCTCTCAATGTAGAAACCAAGAGCCCTTCTTGGATCCAAGCGGTGCAGTCTTTCCTGAAGGAAGGGGAGGAGGGTCAAAGGACGAGAGTGTTATATTGTCCCAGATGTAAGGAAGTGACTACTTAATGATGTAAATCTGCCCTGGGTCTCAGCACCACCTTGTCGTCATTGTAAAAGGAGGTTTCACACTAAGAGCCATAAGCTCACTCACACGTCAACAAGACGTGATAGCTGTGAGGAAAACTGTTTTTAAAACTAAAAGACTGAACGGGCAAGAATGAATAGAGTCTAACGGTGAACCCATTAAAAAGGTAAGAACTAAATTAAATCCCACTGAGGCATTACAAACGGAATGGGAGGAAACTTGTTAGTTAACCCTTTAAGGAACCTAAGAACTAAAGGGGACTTAAATAAGGAAGGTTGATGAGGAAGGCGAAGAAATGGCGACAGTGTTGACAAATAGCTCTTCATTGCCACCACTGCACTACCCCCCTGTGCCGGGGAAAGAGCAAAAAAGCAAAGTATCAGACAAATAGGCCTTCAAGGGATCAATTTGTCTCCCTCCACACCAAGGAGCAAATTTCGCCCATCTGCCAGCAGAGATCATCTTGGTGGAGTGTTGCCTGGCTGTTAAGATAACATCCACCACTTTTGGAGGAAGAGAAAAAGAACTCAGATTGCCTCGTTCAATCTCCAGGCATGTAGGTGCAGTCTCTGGAGGTGGGGGTGTAGAACCTGCCCCTGCGAATCAGAGAGGAGGTCTACCCTGCAAGGGAGACGGAGTAGCAGGCACAGTGAGAGTTGGAGAAGGTCTGTGTACCACACCCTTCTTGGCCAATCTGGGGCTATTAAAATTACTTGAGCCCGATCTTGGCAAATCTTCCTCAGAACTTGAGGAATCAAAGGTATAGGGGGAAATGCGTAAAGCAACTGGTCGCACCAAGACATCTGAAATGCGTCCCCCAACGCCCCCTGCACCGGATATTGGAGGCTGCAGAATGACTGGCAGTGTGTGTTCTCCTGAGTGGCAAACAGGTCTATCTGTGGCAATCCCCACATCCAGAAGATGTGAAGAACCAGGTCTTAATGGAAACGCCACTCGTGATCGGCTGAGAAATGCTGACTGAGACTGTACGCACATACAATGAGAACTCTGGCCAGATGGTTTGCTACTATGCAAATCCGATGGTTCTGTGCCCAGGACCAGAGCCGCAGAGCCTCTCTGCAGAGAAGGTACGACCCTACTCCTCCCTGCTTGTTGATGTACCACATCGCGGTAGTGTTGTCCGTCAAGACGTGAACTAACTGACTGTGGAGGGACGGGAGGAGGGCCTTGAGACCCAGACATTTTGCCCGTAATTCTAACAGATTGATGTGAAATGTCTGTTCCACTGGAGACCAATGAGCTTTGATATCCAGGTCCCCAGATGAGCTCCCCAACCTAGAGTGGAAGCATCCTTTATGACTGTGGCCACCTGAGGTGGTAGACAAAACGACCTTCCTTGGGAAAGGTTGCTGTCCACAGCCCACAGCCCACCGTTGTAGATCATCCGCAGCGTCTCTGGAGATCGTTATCGACTCCTCAAGATCCCCTTTGTGTTGAAACCACTGCTTGTGGAGTCACCACTGGAGAGCCATCATGTGCCAACGTGCATGAGTGACCAACAGAATGCAGAAAGCGAACAGACCGAGCAGACGTAGAATCTTGAGGACTGGAACAGCCGCTCCATTCTGAAACATTGGAATCAATGCCTGAATGTCCTGAATCCTCTGAGGAAGAGGGTAGGCCTGATTCAATGTTGTGTCCAGAACTGCACCTATGAACAAGAGGCGCTGAGAGGGCTCCAGGTGAGATTTTGGCACATTTATTGTAAAGCCCAGGTTGAACAACAACTGGGTTGTCACTGCAAATGATGCAGCACGAGCTCTGGGGACCCGGCTTTTATCAGCCAATCGTCCAGGTAAGGGAATACAAATATTGCCTTCCTTCTGAGGTCCACTGCAACCACTGCCATCACCTTCATGAAGACTCGAGGTGCGGAAGTAAGACCAAAAGGAAGGACCGCAAACTGGTAGTGTTGCAACTCTACCACAAACCAGAGATATTTCCTGTGCGACTTCAGAATGGGGATATGAAAATAAGCATCCTGCAAATCGACAGACACCATCCAGTCTTCCTTGTTCAATGCAAGAAGCACCTGAGCTAGGGTCAGCATTTGAACGTCTTCTGTTTGAGGAACCAAATCAAAATCCGCAGATCCAAGATAGGCCTCAATCACCCACCCTTCTTGGGAATCAGGAAATACCTTGAATAACATCCCTAACCCTTCTCCTTCTCTGGAGCCAACTCCACTGAATCTTTTAACAAAAGGACTTGCACCTCCTGCTGAAGCAACAGGAGATGATCTTGTGTGCAAAACGAGAGACTGGGAGGGATGGAAGGGGGAAACTCCCAAAAAGGAAGGGCATAACCTTTTTCCACTATATTCAGCACCCAAGAGTCTGATGTGATTAACTCCCACTCGTGGAGAAAACAAAACAGCCTTCCTTCTATGGGTAAAGCATGCTGGAATATGGAGAAAAAACTAGGGCTGCTTTTCTTGATGGGCTCCCCCAGAGGAAGAGGATGAAGTGAAAGGCTGCTGAGTGGCTCCTCTCATTCTAACCATCCCACGTCCCCTATAAGATCTGTTGAGAGGGTTGGCAGGCTGCTGAACATTGGATTGTGGCCTTCCACGAAAAGAGGACACCCGACCAAAACCCCTGAATCCCCGAAAGGGACCTAAAGGGTGCAGACTAAGAAGCTTGGAGTCCCAAAGATTTTGCAGTAACCCTGCTTTCTTAAAATCGTTACAAAGCTGAGTCGGCTTTGGTCCCAAACAACTTCTCTCCATCAAAAGGAAGTTCCATAAGCGTAGCCTGAACATCAGAGAGAAACTAGAACCTCTGAGGCACGCATGCCTCCTGGTTGCTACAGAAGTTCCCATAGCACTGGCAACCGAATCTGTAGTGTCCAAGCCAGACTGAATGATCTGCTTTGCTGCCGCTTGACTGTCCAGCAGGAGTTCATCAAATTGTTCTTGCACATCCTGAGGCAATCTCGACACAACAGCTCTTGCAGAGTCCATCAGGGTAGGAATATACCTCCCCAGCACACACGTAGCATTGACAGACTTCAAGGCCATACTGCCCAAGGAGAAGCACTTCTTAGCCATCTGCTCCATATGCATAGACTCCCTGTCAGATGGAGTCGCAGGGAACAAACCAGGAGCAGATCGTGCAGAACAAGAGGTTTGCACCACCAAGCTCGCAGGCTTTGGATGTTGTGACAGAAACTGCAGATCTCCTGAGCAACTCTGTATCTCCTAGCCACAATCCTGGAACCTGCGGGTGTCGTGACAGGCTTCCTCCAAAGTTCTAAAATGAGCTCAGTAAGGGCATCATTAAAAGGGAGGAGAGGCTCAGAGGACGTAGCCAATGGATGCAACACCTCAGTTAAAATGTTTTGTTTTTGCCTCTGATGTCGTTAATGGTAGGTCCAAAAACTCAGCAGCCTTTCTTATCACACTGTGGTAAGAAGCTGCCTGCGCTGTACGTTCTCCTCCAGGGGATGAGAAATCCCACTCAGGGGATGTATCCACATGTCTAGCAGAATCTAGGCCCTGAAATTCACCTAAAGGCTCAGCGATTTCCCCTTCCTCCAACAGCTGTTGATGATATTCTTGCTCCTCAAAGAGTCTCAAGGCCCTTCTTCTCGACCTTAGCCTGGACTCCAAACGTGGCATCAACAGAGAATTAGCCGACGTCGACGATGCCAATTTCAAAGTAGAAGGATGCTCTGGCGGAGGAGAGGGAGGTGAGACACTGTGGTTCGATCGGGATACATCCAGTGCCGGTATCGACTCCAGCGCCATCGACACCATCATCCGGGGTAGAGGAGGTGAAGTCATTAGCGCCGAGCCATCCCCTTCATCAGGAAAAAAGGGTACAAACGAAGCCTGCTTGTACGGCGCTGGCGAACCCAGCGTGAATGCCAGCAGACCCGTGGGACCAGCATGTGCACCAGAAGGGGCCATAGCTCTGTTAAATATGCTAAACATAGCATTGAAGGATCCGCTCTCGGATCCGGGAAGGCAGGAAACCTTTGCTCCTCCTGAGGTGTCTGAACTGACTCCGATACTTGCACACCCTACTCCTGATCATGAGTAGACCCAGGAGAAAACTGAGCAATAGGGCTCTCTGGGGTCTCGGCGATTTAAATCAAAGTCAGCGCTGGAGAAGCCTATGGACTCTGAGTCTGAGGACACACTGTAGGGCTGATCTTCCACGCCATGCGACGCCGTCTCGGAGGGGACTGAGACCGATCTCTGGAAGAGCGACGTTGAGATTCGCGTCGGCGCCGCTTCTTATACAACTTCAAGGATCTATGCGATAATGACTCCTTCGCCTTTGATCTTCAGTGACCTCTCTGCCCCTTCTTAGCTTTTGCCAAGAAAAGCTTAGCCTCTCTCTCTTTCAAGGCCTTCGGGTTCACCCGCTGGCAGGACATGCACTCATCCACGTCGTGGTCTGAGCTCAGGTACCACAAGCAATTTTCATGAGGATCCATCACCGACATGCGACTCCCACATTCATTACAAGGCTTAAATCCCTTTTTTTTTTTTCGGTGGAAATATTGTAAAGCTCTACAACAATTCCTCAAAACAGTAACTGCCAAGAGGTAATAAACCGTTAGCGTCGAAGGCATGGAAAAAAGGGAACTGACGTCAGCACGCCGGCAAGGACTCCTTATTGCCGCGATGACGTCAGACGGAGTCACGTGCGGAGCTGTGCAATTGTGACGTTCTTGTCGACGTATGGAGCTAGGAAGAAAATTTCCGTTGAATGCTGGCGCATTGGGAGAAATCATAAGGTGAGGAATCCACAGGTAGTTGTATCCATCAGAAACATCAGACTGACTTAACATGCTTGGAGAGATTCAATCTGGACAACATCAGTACTACCAGAAGATCATATGAAACGTTTTTTAAGTGAAATCTTATTGAAGAAACGAAATATATCAGACTGAATTTCCATGCTTGAAGAGAATCAATTTGGACAACATCAGTACAGCCAGAAGAGCATATACATTTTAAGTGAAATCCTAACCTGCCAATCTCAAATTCATCAGAATAAAAACAGATCGGCAAGCTTTTTGAGTAAGAAGATTGCCGGCAAACATAGGACCTTATTACAAGGCTGGTGATCCTAGGACTGCCAGCCTCGCAGTGGTGGTAGGATCACCACAACTGGTGGTGGTCCAAACGCTGCATTACAACCCTGGTGAGCAAACTTGACAGGAGACCACCGTTCCTGCTAGGTACATTGTCCCCAGCGGGGCGATGGTGGTCGCAGTTGTAATCAGCCAGGATTGACAGCCTTTTCATGGCTGGGATTCCGTCATGAAAAGGCTGGTAGAAAGCCAGTCCTGGGGACGACAGAGGGCCCCCTGCCCAGCACCATTGGAATGTGCACTGTCTGCTTTCCAGACATTGCGCATTCCGAGGGTGCTGGAGTGCTAAGCTATTGTCCTTGACTGCCTTAAAGGAGCTGAGGCCAATATCCCAGCACTGTTCCTGACGATTAGTGTGTAGCTCTGCAGATCAAACAACGTCTGCACTGTCATGCACTGACCCGAAGCTTCTTCCATTGTCTGGCAGGTGCATTAAATGCTGAAGTCCAGGCTTTCAAAAGTGTAAACATCTAGGTCCCTGAAGTGACCAGATGCCTTGCCTTTGATACTAATGAGTTTCCAAAAAAGTCCAGATCGGCAAACAGGAATGTTGCCACATCAGACTCTAATGAGGCGGGCCATGAGGATGCCTGCTGTGCCTGCTAATGCTCTTGTTAACATTTCAGATGATATGGTTCCAGGCTACTGCTAGGGACTGGCTGATATACTTTCTGTCTCTTGCCAGGTTAAAGCTGTAACTGCCATCCCCTACCAGGAAGTTGTGCTTGGAGCCCCGTTGACATGGCCCTTTTCAGGTGATCCTGACTAGAAACACAGCCTTCAAATATGCTGGACTGCATAAATTGGTACATGCCTCACATATCCAGACACCTGAGAAAAAAGTGGTGATATCAACCACTGAATCACTGTATCAATCTCCAGAGAGCTCGGAAGGGGCACAGGGTGTGAAGTGATCCAGTCGCCCCAGAGTCAATCATTGGTTCAAAATCAAGGGTAACCGAGTCGAATAAAAAAAAACAATCCTGAGCCTGTGGTTACTGAGGCAAGTGTAACTAAAGTGCACCAGCCTAATGTACAAGTAATCAACAACTCTGATCCTGAAGAAGGACCAAGCAATGTGACAAGGGTCAGCCATGAAAGAGAAGGGTAGCCAAAAAGTCAAGAGGCTAAGACCAAGCTTATCTGTGGAATGCATTCCACAAAATGTCCACTCGACTCAGTCTCCTTGGTGCCAATGAAGACGAACATCCAGTAGTCCGGAGAGCCAAGAGAGCCAGAGCACTAAGACAGAGATATTAAGCAACTGAGTGGATATATTACAAAGACAGTGAATTTTATCCAATCTTTTATGACCTGAGTGAATAGAAACTCTGCCTACAGAGCCACAGTGAATAAGGGCTACCACAGTGAAGGATTAGACTTTCTTTAGGAGACTAATTTCTACTGTAATAACTGAGTGATACCAGACTGTACTTATGAACTGAACTTTGATGAACTCTGAAATTTGCTGAATTCTGAAGATTGCCTAGGGCTAAGGTTAATGTAGAAGAGTAGTGTTTTCATTTTAGATAAAGTAGGGGTAAGGATGACTCACGAAGATGACTACATATAAAATTACTTGTTTAAAAACACAGTTTTGCCATTTGCTAAAGTAATTTAGCAAGCTGTAATCATTGTCTTGTATTCAGCTGTTCTCCTTCTAATGTGTTATTCTAGAGAAACACTGGTTATCCTTTCAGAGAACCAGTATAGAGTAATTGTAGCTGTAGTACTGATTATCTTTATCCTTTCCATGGTAGTCTTACTGATAGCTTTGAGTGCCCTAGCAGATGATAGTCCTATAAAGGCAACCCCAACAGCTACTGCCATCGCTTCACATTCTGTCACACAGTACTGCCATCGCTTCACATTCTGTCACTCAGTTGTCTGGGAGAACCTGAACCAGTCTTCACTTTGACATCAGGAAGACCGTCCGCACCGAAATAATGGTCCAAAACTGCAACAGGGTGATGTGGAGATGGGTCTATGCTGGAGACTTATGATCTCCATCTTCCAGATTACCTCCTCGTCCCATTGGTCCAATTTTGTTTGACCCACCTTTGCAGGTCTTTTGTAGTCTACTCTTAAATCTTGATAGAATTTGATAGATTTCCCTGGTGCTGGGCCCACTGAGACTTTGGGTTGCACTGCAGAACACACATGTGCCACCTGGCAGGGTCGACTAGCTGGATGGAGGATGCCAAGAAGACTCAGTCATGCTCATCATCGTCCAAGGACTGAGTCTGAAACGTCAGAATCATAGCCTGAATTTCCTGGACTTATTGAGGTTGAGTGAAGACCCAAAACTACACTGTACCCAGGAAGGCTGCAATGAAGTGGAGCCCCTGCGAAAACATCAGGTGTGACTTTGGTGCATTGGTTGTAAACACAAATTATATTAGGAGGTTTGTCAGTGTCTGGCGGTGCCCTTCAACTAATTGTGGCAAGTCCGCCTTCAACAGACAGTTGTCAATGTTAGGGAAAACCAATATCCCCAACCTCCAATGATTTGCTGCTACCTCTGCCATCACTGTTGTGAACACCCAAGGGGCACTTGTCAGGCTGAGGGTGAGCCTGGCAAATTGAAAATGCTCCTGGCAAACCCTAAACTGCCAGTGCATCTGTGAGCCTTCAGGATCAGTACATGGAGCTAAGCATCCTGCAGGTTCAAAGCCACAATCCAGTTGCCTAGTTCCAAAGCAGACTGAACCTGGGCCTGCATAACCAACTTAAGTCTGTCCTTTCAAGAAAGACATTCCGATGGCACAGATCTAAAATGGAACAAGGGCCTCTGCCCTTCTTTGGCAGTCCTAATTTCCTGAGTCAGAACCCTCTCTATAGCCCCTTTGGCTACAGCAGCCTGCATTTCTTGTAGAAAAATGCACAAGGATCTTTCTGAGAGATGTTCAGATGTGCGTAGGCAGTGTGGTGGGTCAAAAGGGAATGGCAGGGCATCACCTTGTTCGACGAACTGGAGCACCCATCTGGAGCATGTTATATTTTACCTCCCCTCGAGAGAGTAACTGATCCTGCTAAGGACAAACTGAAGCTTCTTTTAGGAGGATGCAAGAGGAGCTGGAGATTTGGAAGTTCACTGCCCTATCGCATGCTTGATCCCAGCTTCTAACTCAAAAGTACTGGGGTGCTTGTTGCAGGGGCGGTGGGCCTTATCGTGGATGGTACCCATGTAGAGAGGACCTCTTGGACCCACGTTAGTTCTCCATTTTAGCTTTGTTTTGTATTTTATAATTTGCATGTTTTAGCTAACATCTCTGTAAGGAAATGCCTCCTTGGCATGGTTACCCCCTGACTTTTTGCCTTTGCTGATGCTAAGTTTTGATTTGAAAGTGTGCTGAGGCCTGCTAACCAGGCCCCAGCACCAGTGTTCTTTCCCTAACCTGTACTTTTGTTTCCACAATTGGCACACCCTGGCATCCAGGTAAGTCCCTTGTAACTGGTACCCCTGGTACCAAGGGCCCTGATGCCAGGGAAGGTATCTAAGGGATGCAGCATGTCTTATGCCACCCTGGGGACCCCTCACTCAGCACAGACACACTGCTTGCCAGCTTGTGTGTGCTAGTGAGGACAAAACGACTAAGTCGACATGGCACTCCCCTCAGGGTGCCATGCCAACCTCACACTGCCTACAGGTATAGATAAGTCACCCCTCTAGCAGGCCTTACAGCCCTAAGGCAGGGTGCACTATACCATAGGTGAGGGCATAAGTGCATGAGCACTATGCCCCTACAGTGTCTAAGCAAAACCTTAGACATTGCAAGTGCAGGGTAGCCATAAGAGTATATGGTCTGGGAGTCTGTCATGCACGAACTCCACAGCACCATAATGGCTACACTGAAAACTGCGAAGTTTGGTATCAAACTTCTCAGCACAATAAATGCACACTGATGCCAGTGTACATTTTATTGTAACATACACCCCAGAGGGCACCTTAGAGGTGCCCCCTGAAACCTTAACCGACTATCCGTGTAGGCTGACTAGTTTTAGCAGCCTGCCACACACCAGACTTGTTGCTGGCCACATGGGGAGAGTGCCTTTGTCACTCTGTGGCTAGTAACAAAGCCTGTACTGGGTGGAGGTGCTTCACAGCTCCCACTGCAGGAACTGTAACACCTGGCGGTGAGCCTCAAAGGCTCACCCCCTTTGTTACAGCACCCCAGGGCACTCCAGCTAGTGGAGTTGCCCGCCCCCTCCGGCCACGGCCCCACTTTTGGCGGCAAGGCCGGAGGAGATAATGAGAAAAACAAGGAGGAGTCACTGGCCAGTCAGGACAGCCCCTAAGGTGTCCTGAGCTGAGGTGACTCTGACTTTTAGAAATCCTCAATCTTGCAGATGGAGGATTCTCCCAAAAGGATTAGGGATGTGCCCCCCTCCCCTCAGGGAGGAGGCACAAAGAGGGTGTAGCCACCCTCAGGGCTAGTAGCCATTGGCTACTAACCCCCCAGACCTAAACACACCCCTAAATTCAGTATTTAGGGGCTCCCCAGAACCTAGGAACTTAGATTCCTGCAACCTAAGAAGAAGAGGACTGCTGAGCTGAAAACCCCTGCAGAGAAGACGGAGACACAAACTGCTTTGGCCCCAGCTCTACCGGCTTGTCTCCCCACTTCTAAAGACACTGCACCAGCGACGTGTTCCACAGGGACCAGCGACCTCTGAAGCCTCAGAGGACTGCCCTGCATCTAGAAGGACCAAGAATTCCCGAGGACAGAGGCTCTGTTCACCAAAGACTGCAACTTTGCAACAAAGAAGCAACTTTGAAACAACTTGCGTTTCCCGCCGGAAGCGTGAGACCTGGCACTCTGCACCCGACGCCCCGGCTCGACTTGTGGAGAACAATCACCTCAGGGAAGACTCCCCGGCGACTGCGAGACCGTGAGTAGCCAGAGTTGACCTCCCTGAGCCCCCACAGCGACGCCTGCAGAGGGAATCCCGAGACTCCCCCTGACCGCGACTGCCTGCTTCAAAGACCCGACACCTGGTAAAGGCCCTGCATCCGCAGCCCCCAGGACCTGAAGGATCCGACCTCCAGTGCAGGAGCGACCCCCAGGTGGCCCTCTCCCTTGCCCAGGTGGTGGCTACCCCGAGGAGCCCCCCCCCCCCCTTGCCTGCCTGCATCACTGAAGAGACGCCTTGGTCTCCCATTGATTCATATTGAGAACCCGACGCTTGTTTGCACACTCCACCTGGCCGCCCGTGCTGCTGAGGGTGTACTTTCTGTGTGGACATGTGTCCCCCCCGGTGCCCTTCAAAACCCCCCTGGTCTGCCCCCCGAAGACGCGGGTACTTACCTTCTGGCAGACTGGAACCGGGGCACCCCCTTCTCCATTGAAGCCTATGCGTTTTGGGCACCACTTTGACCTCTGCACCTGACCGGCCCTGAGCTGCTGGTGTGGTAACTTTGGGGTTGCTCTGAACCCCCAACGGTGGGCTACCTTGGACCCAAATTTGAACTCCGTAGGTGGTTTACTTACCTGCAAAAACTAACAAACACTTACCTCCCCCAGGAACTGTTGAAAATTGCACTGTCTAGTTTTAAAATAGCTATATGTCATTTATGTGAAAACTGTATATGCTATTTTGCTAATTCAAAGTTCCTAAAGTACCTACCTGCAATACCTTTCATTTGAAGTATTACATGTAAATCTTGAACCTGTGGTTCTTAAAATAAACTAAGAAAATATATTTTTCTATACAAAAACCTATTGTCCTGGAATTGTCTCGGAGTGTGTGTTCCTCATTTATTGCCTGTGTGTGTACAACAAAGGCCTAACACTACTCCTTGGATAAGCCTACTGCTCGACCACACTACCACAAAATAGAGCATTAGAATTATCTCTTTTTGCCACTATCTTACCTCTAAGGGGAACCCTTGGACTCTGTGCATATTATTCCTTACTTTGAAATAGTGCATACAGAGCCAACTTCCTACAATCACATTTTAGCATTGACATTTTACACACTTATGCTTGCTCAGTTTATTCCAAAAATATGTTGTATATGCCTCTTGCTTTAGTTATCCTTTCTCGATATATAATGAGTACATTCGGTTTAAGGCTAGGAACACAGTACAATATATCCTAGTGCTTGCGTTGCCCATTCAGAGACAGCTTCTAACACCTAGGCATATCATTGCATCAGAGCTATGCCTCTAACACAGTATGGCTTTGATTATGTAAACACTGCACTGACCCAGAAAGAGCAGAGGGGCACTGCATCCGCGACCGTCCTGGGACAAATGCTGTTTTAGACATGCAGCTCTACTGGTGCTGAGCTTTCATTTTCCAGAAAGGGATTGCTATCTACACTACAGGCAGATTCCTGATTCAGTTCTCCAAGTATGGGGGCTACGGCTATCCTCCTATATTGAGCAAAGACAGAAGATGCATTCACTATAGATTTAGCGATCAATAGTAATATCTAGAAATCATTTGCCATGCATGGAATGTTAATTCTCTACACCATATTCGTAATGATGATAACATTGCTTTGTTTCATCTTCTTAAATATTGCAGCTCATTCTCTCTATGCAAGACGATTGTTTCAATAAATGTATTAAAAATGTATCTTGTATCTGTCTAAGGCATGCATGAGTAATACAAGGCAAAGGTAAGATCAATTCCCACAACTTCCTTGGGATTCAGAGAGTCATGTCTTTGTTGCATTTAATCACTTTCCACCCCAGTAAGGTTAGGTCTTCAGATGAGGCACTGTGACCTAGCCAGGAATCAGGCTGCCAGCCCCTGATGATGTGAACGGACTCAGTCCCCGCATTCTGAAGTTATGTATTCCTAATAGGCAGTCCTACTATCTTAGTACGAACCATATAACACCCATGTCCTCTGGAGTAGTCTTAAAAGGGATGAAAATGGTGAGGGTACAGTCTTTATAGAATTCCAAAGTCAAAACAGTTGTCTTGTTAAACAGGTGCAACCCATCTATTAGAGAGGCATGCATGTCTCCAGAGAAGCCTGAGGATTGCATCCAAGTGTGCCTCCAAAGCAGTTTGTGCCCTAACAGTCAATAGAATCTAGCCTAGAGCGGACAGTGTACTTTGTGGCATCCTGACCACCCTGGATGGTCTGAGCCAAATTGACCCAAATTTCTCTGAAACTGCCAGCAAGATCTCACCACCATGCTCATAAAGCATGTTATATATTCCCAGCATGGAGCTGGCATTGACTGACCGAAGGGAAAGCCTGGCAGACAAAAACATGTGCTTCTTAATTGTCGCACCTACTGGTGGAAGCTTGAATCACCAACCTCTTGTGCATGATTGTTAGAAATTGGGTTTTTGGTTGGCAGTCAGGTTACCCTCTGTCCAAGCAAGAACCCTCACTCTAGTCAGGGTAAGTCACACACAATCCAAAATTAGCCTGTGCCCACCCTCTGGTAGCTTGGCACGAGCACTCATGCTTAACTTAGAAGACAATGTGCAAAGCATTTGTGCAATAAATCATACAATACCATAATATAGCACCACAAAAATACACCACACAGTGTTTAGAAAAATATATAATATTTATCTGGGTATTTGCAGGTCAAAACGATCAAAGATGCAATATGAATTTGTAAAGATATCACTGAAAAGTGATATAAAGTGTCTTAAGTCTTTAAAAAGCAAACAAAGGGGGTCATTCCGACCCTGGCGGTTGACTACCGCCAGGGCCGGAGACCGCGGATGCACCGCCAACAGGCTGGCGGTGCATCCATGGGCATTCCGCCGCGGTCAGAAACGGAAAACCGGCAGTGTCCCGCCGGTTTCCCGCTGCCCTGGGGAATCCTCCATGGTGGCGCTGCAGGCAGCGCCGCCATGGGGATTCCGACCCCCTTACCGCCAGCCTGGTTCTAGCGGTTTTGACCGCCAGAACCTGGCTAGCGGTAACGGGTGTCGTGGGGCCCCTGGGGGCCACACTTAGATTTTCAGTGTCTGCATAGCAGACACTGAAAATCGCGACAGGTGCCACTGCACCCGTCGCACGCCTTCAACTCCGCCGGCTCCATTCGGAGCCGGCTTCCTCGTTGAAGGCGCTTTCCCGCTGGGCTGGCGGGCGGCCTTCTGGCAGTCGCCCACCAGACCAGCGGGAAAGCCAGAATGGCCGACGCGGTCATTTGACCGCGGTGCGGTCATTCGGCGGCTCCCGCCGGCCCTACGGTTACCGCGGCCGGCGGGAGTCAGAATGACCCCCAAAGTCTCTTTCAAGCACAAAGTACCTGGTTTGGAGTGGAAAATCTCCGCAAAGGGCCGCAGAAGAAGAGATACGTGGAAAAATGGTGTGTGCGTCGATTTCTCCCCAGCACACATGGACTTGCGTCGTTATTTTTCACGCGGGGAAGTTGTGCGTCGTTTTCCGGCGCGCGGACAGTCTCTTTCTGTGGGTCGCAGGATTACCACGTCCTGGGGTCTGTGTGTGGATTCTCCTGCTTGTTTTCCGGCTGCACGTCGTTCCGCGGGGCTGTGCGTCGAAGTTTCGCTCTCACGGCAGGTGTCGCGTCGATTTCCCCTCTGGAAGTCGGGCGGCGTTGTCCTTGCGAGGCCGTGCGTCGAAGTTCCGGTCGCCCCGAAGGCGTCACGTCGATCAGCATCGGTGTGCGGCATTTTTCTCGCCGCGGAGCAAGCTGTGCGTCGAAATTTGCGGCGCACAAAGAGTCCAAATGAAAAAGAAGTCTTTTTGGTCCTGAGACATCAGGGAACAGGAGGCAAGCTCTATCCAAGCCCTTGGAGAGCACCTTTACAGCCAGGCAAGAGTTCAGCAAGGCAGCAGGGCAACAGCAAGGCAGCAGTCCTTTGGAGAAAGCAGTCAGGTGAGTCCTTTAGGCAGCCAGGCAGTTCTTCTTGGCAGGATGCAGGTTCTGGTTCAGGTTTCTTCTCCAGCAAGTGTCTGATGAGGTAGGGCAGAGGCCCTGTTTTATACTAAATTGTGCCTTTGAAGTGGGGGTGACTTCAAAGAGTGGCTAAGAAATGCACCAGGTCCCGTTTCAGTTCAATCCTGTCTGCCAGGGTCCCAGTAGGGGGTGTGGCAGTCCTTTGTGTGAGGGCAGGCCCTCCACCCTCCCAGCCCAGGAAGACCAATTCAAAATGCAGATGTATGCAAGTGAGGCTGAGTACCCTGTGTTTGGGGTGTGGTCAAAAGCCAACAACAACAGGTCAGAAAAAATAGGAGGAAGGAGGCAAATAGTTTGGGGATGACCCTGTCAAAAAGCCAGGTCCAACAATGATGCTGCCCAAAAAAAAAATCAGGGTAACCCAGCGTCCGACTGTGATGTATAGGAACCTGCAACGTAGACCAGCTGACTACAAAGGTGTCAGTCAGGGCCTCATTAAATGGGTGTAAAAACCCCTATAAAGACCTCTGGTAGAACTTTGGTTTTGATTTCCAAAGAAGGCAGTTTCAAGTCCAAAGTCTCTGCCACGAATCTTATCACTATGGCAAAGAGACACTCTCTTCTGGTCCAGGAGGAGAACACAATCTAAAGTTCATCAGACCGGAATCTTGTAAATCAAGATATGAATTGTCATTCTCATAATCTTGGGAAAAAAACTTCACATCCTCACCACTGTCATCCCCAAAGGCTGGTTGGCTCTGGTCAGAAGCCTAACCAAAATATTGGTAGTATTCTGGGATGCCACTCGGAGATACAGGCATGGTTTGTTCAGAATTAGATTAAAGATGGGACAGTTGTTTCAATACCGCATCGAGAAGTAACCACAATCAAGGTCAAGATGGATTCTGCTCGGAGTTAGATATGACAATGGGGACCCAGCCATCCTCAGCATCAGTACCAGTGTCGATGTCACAGTGACCAGAGTAGACTTTGATTTTGGATTGGAAGTCAGCTCTGGGATCGGTGCTGAACCAGAGTGGGTTCTGGAAGCACGGACGATGCAAAGAGAGACTTACCAGCAATATTCCAACTGGGGCCTTCTACGGATCCTTCCTGCACGTACCAATGCCGAGAGGAGGCAGAAGGGTGCAGAAAATTCACAACATGGCTTTTCTAAAGGCCCTAATCTGTTGCAGCATTGCCAGTGGACCGTCAAAATTGGGGTGCTTTAGGATCAGTTGTACAATCAATTGCGGAATAAGCTCTTTGGCAGGGTACTCTGAGCGGGACCCCAAGGCACACAGACATCATTGCGACTTCTAAGGCTGACAATGGCAGAACTAGGCCGAACTCCAGTAGGTCTTTTTGTGCTTCTGTTTACACTTTGATTTATCACAAGACCTGGACCTAGACGATGACCTATAGCAGGAACCTCCTCAAAAGCACAAATGGGTACATTTCCCTGACTTTGAGCACTGGAGGACTTCTAAGTCTTCCTTTAGTGACCGGCAATGTACAGCTTTGCATCTCTGTCCCACATCACCTTCAGATTCATAAAGCCAAACTCCTTGCAGGACTTTGAGTCGTGCACCAAACCCTGACACTAGAGACACACCTCGTAGGGATCTGTCAAAGACATCAGTTAGTGGACAGGTCTCTACACAGCTTAAACCCTGTAGCTTTAGGAAATGACATAGCCCTTATATAGTGAATAAAACAATCTGGGGAAAAACGTATCCAAATACAAGGAAAATTTTGGGAGCGAGCTTCAGATCCGCATACAATGGCATGGAAAGAATGGAACTGACATTACACAGGGATTGCATTTATATGCCGGACGGTACGAAGTCGGCGTGCAGGGTTTGAGGTGAGTGAGAGGAAGGCACAAATTGAGGTGGGGGCAACTCAATCTTTTTCAGTGTTTATTATGTCACCTGGACCACCTCTGTGGAAACACAACCTTGTTTATAATTGTATATATTGTAAAGGAACAAATGGAGTTTGTTTTACAAGACCGCGTGTTTTCAGTGAAGCAAAAAGGTAGCTGATTACACCATGTTAACGGGGAAATATGCAGGGATGGGTTGCTATTTACCAAATATTCCGTTTAGTTCTATCTTTTGATTTCATATTTAGTTTATGTCAAGTAAAAACAAGTAAACTGTTCACTCATAAAAAGCACCCCACTTAAGCTATGTAGCCTGCTCAGAATTGTTTTGTACACCAGAACCACTAAGCTAATCATTTGTTGTTAGCATTATATGACAATACATTGCATGTCATAATACATGTGAAAATATAATAATAGTAGTAGTAGTTTATTGTACAGATAATAAAATCCAATGCAAATAAGCAAAGCAAAAAACTATCAAAAATAGTAAAATACCCTCAGAGACTGAGTTCAAACTAAAAGCACACCATAAATTACGCATGCGACATATTAAAAAACATTTCTCCCAAAAAGGAATAAAACAATAAAATACAAACCACCCGACCCGGAGCCCCACATAAAACACAAGGCAATATACATAGGACACAGCCCTAAAGTGCATGGTGCATAAGGTAGTAATTGCACTAAACATCGTCATAACTGTTAGAGCTCCTCATCCTAACCAATAACTGGCAAAATGGCAAGACCATGGAAGAATTCCAACTAAACGTGTTCATTGCTCGCAGTGCCATTAAATTTAGATCGAGCAATTTTGATAAATTTGGTCAGTAACACATTTAACATTGGATTGCCTGGGTCCAGAGACTGAACAATAGCCTGTCGACAGGAGCGGATTCCCAATTCGTTCCATTTGCTCCGGAGCAAGAGTCTACGCTCCATTAAAAAAGCTGGACACAGGCAAACTACATGGTCAATGGTTTCCTCTGCGTTGCTGCAGTCTCTACATGACAATACATTGCATGTCATAATACATGTGAAAATATAAAGCACAATGTTCTGTTGTTGCTGTTTGTTTTTGTTCCGTTATTGGATATTACTAATTCTCAGTCATACAATGGGCCTCACAAAAGTGGCTATTTCCCTATTTTGTTTCAAAAGCGGGCTACTCATTTGAGTCTATCTTATGCCCTGTACTGTCGTCTGTCCTGCTGAAGAGCTTTAAAGCAATATGCAACGTCAAAAAGACATCACAACAAACAGACTAGGTCTTCCTCCGTTAAGCAAAAGACAGGGCTGTGGAGTTTTTTTGTTTTTTTTTTAACTTCATACCCCGCTTTATCACTCTTGTTGGACTTTTTGCCTTATGCAGGGTCATCCCCAGTCTTTTTGCCTCCTTCCTCCTGGTTTTTCTGACCTCTCGCTGTTGGCTCTAGGACTTTGAGCACTTTATCACTGCTGACCAGTGCTAAAGTGCAGGTGCTCTCCCATCTAAAGTTAGTATGATTGGCTTATACCTAATTGGCATATTTAATTTACCTATAAGTCCCTTGTACAGTGGTATCTCTATACCCAGGGCCTGTAAATTAAATACTACTAGTGGGCCTGCAGCGCTGCTTGCGCCACCCACTGAAGTAGACTTTCAAACCTGTCTCAGGCCTGCTAGCGCAGGGCCTGTGTTTGCAGTTTCCTGCCACAGGGACCTGGCATCTAAATTTATATGCCAGGCCCAGAACTCCCCTTTTACTACATGTAAGTCACCCCTAAGGTACGCCGTAGCTAGCCCTATGGGCAGGGTGCCATGTATGTAGAAAGGCAGGATATGTGCCATATTGCATGGCCTGTCCTAGTAGTGACAAACAGCCTAACTTGGTGTGTCACTGCTGTGAGTGCTGCCTTCTCATAGGATTGCATTAGAAATGCCCTGCCTTATGTGTAAGGGGTATTGTCTGATTTATGAGGGGTTGCGTAGGCGTGTTTGGTATGGCTGTGATGGTGATAATAAATGCTGCTTACTGGTGTGGGTGTATTTTTAATTACTATCACAGAAATGCCACTTCTAGAAAGTGCGCATTTATCTGTACTTATGACTCTGGTGTTTTGCAGCTTGACTCCAAACCACGTCAGGGCAGAGTGACAGTTGGGGCTTTGTGCATACTTTTCAGACAGCCTGTACACAGGGAGGGTGGAGGTGTCACAGAGGTGCATCTGCATACTGAATAGTCTTCCTGGGCTGAGAGAAGGGAGAGGCGGGGCACACCTGCATTTGTAAAGACTGTGCCCTGGCCTCACACAATAGGGTCATTAACCCCCCACTGATGTTTGGAGCCTGTGCTGAAAGGAGAGAGGGGGCACTCCCAGAACCAGTTGTAACTGGCTGGAACCTCCTCTCCCTACCATTGTAAAACACTGTAAGAACTGACTATAAGTACAGGGGAATTTTCCCCACAATTTGGAGACTCTTGGAATCATCTTGGAACTGGACACCAAAGGCTGAAAGGACTCACCAGGAACCGCCATGGACTGCTGCTGCTGTGCTGACCTGTGACCTGCCTGGTCACTGTGAAGGACTTGCCACTTGCTGCCTTTCCCTTGTGCTGGCCTGTAGCTGGGCCCGCCACCTGAGGACCTTGTCTTAAGATTCTGCTCCCCAGGGGCAGGGTGCTATGGCCCCTGACCCCTGCATCCATTTCTTCACGAGGGGTGCTTCTCCGTGGTTGCGGCTGCCATAGCGCTGATTGCAGCGCGCTTATGGAGCCTTGGGAGCTCGTAGGCTCCTTGCTGCATTGTGCCCCTTTAAATAAGATCACTGCAGCAGCCCGGGAAGCTGGAAGAACACTCGCGCACCGCATCGGGTGCAGGCGAGTGTCTGCTCGGGCCCCAGGAGGGGTCCGATCTTCTTGTGGCTTCACGGCAGAACCAGGGGAAGGCGCGGGGAGTGCCCCCTTCCCCCTGGCCTCTGCGTTAGGAGCAGGACGCTCCTTTTCTGCTGTTAGGTAAAACGGGCATTATTGTGGCCCCCCCCTTGGTGGAAGGGCCAGTGGAGGCCTGCGGGGGCCCCCAGAGATCGCGGGTCCCGGGAGGGGCCTGTCATTAAACCGGAGGGGGTGCATGGTGCCCCCCTCCTGCCCTAAGTTGTTTTTGCTGGCTTTGGCCCCCCTCGTGAGGGCCGGTTGAGGCCCTGGGGGGCCCCCAGTAATCACGGTCCCTGGAGGGGCCTGTCTATAAAAGAGAGGAGGTGCATGTCGCCCTCCTCTGACCCCAGAGTATAAGGGAGGCCCCCGTTTTGCGCATAGGAGCGCCGGGGGCCCCATTGTTCGCCTTCTAGGCACTGGAGGTGCTTTCATCCAACCAGGTACTGTTTAAAGGACCAACATGACGTCCACACCGCATCACTGACCTCCAACCTCCTCAACCTCGGACTCCGTCAACTGGTCAACACTCCCACCCACATCGCCGGACACACTCTTGACCCCCTCTTCACCTCAAGCAACCACATCTCTTTCAGCCACACCTCCGAACTCCACTGGACCGACCATCACTGCGTCCACTTTTCTTATACGAAAATCACCGAACACCACCGCATCCCTCGACCTCCTCACCACCGCTGGGGAAAAATCACCCAAGACCAACTAACCAGCACCCTCGTCAAAAACCCACCACCCGGCTCAACCGACCCAAGCACTGCCGCCATCAACCTCCATCAATGGATCCTCGACTGCGCCAACACCTTAGCCCCACTCAAGAAACCCACCGCCAACCAAGGAAAGAAAAAAACCAGCCTGGTTCACAGACGAACTGACCGCCTCCAAAAGCCTCTGCCAGAAGCTCAAGAAGAAGTGGATCTTAGAGCGCACACCCGACAACCTCGCCTCCCTCAAAAACGCCAACCGTGAACACCACCAACGGATCCGAGTCGCCAAGCGCGCCCACTTCACTGAACGCATCAACAACAACGCCCACGACTGCAAAGAACTCTTCGGCATCGTGAAGGAACTCTCAAACCCCAACGCCAACTCCAACGACATCCCGCCCTCCCAGAAACTCTGCGACGACCTCTCCACCTTCTTCCACCAGAAAATCACAACCATCCACGACAGCTTCAACGCCACTCCGCCGCCAGACCCCACCCCTGACATCTCCACAGACGCCTGCCGCCTCACCGCCTGGACCCACGTGGACGACACCGAAACAATAACCATGAACACCATCCACTCAGGCTCCCCCACGGACCCATGCCCTCATCACGTATTCAACAAAGCCAACGCCATCATCGCCCCCAAACTCCGCGAGATCATCAACCTCTCCTTCGACTCCGCCACCTTCCCAGACAGCTGGAAACACGCAGAAATCCAACCCCTCCTCAAGAAACCCAAGGCTGACCCCAACAACCTCAAAAACTTCCGACCGATCTCTCTCCTCCCTTTTCCAGCAAAAGTCATCGAGAAGATCGTCAACACACAGCTCGCCCACTTCCTCGAAGACAACTCCATCCTAGACCCCTCTCAATCCGGTTTCAGACGAAACCACATCACCGAGACTGCTCTCCTCGCCGCCACAGATGACATCAGAACCCAAATGGACAACGGCGAAACCTCGGCCCTCATCCTCCTCGACCTATCAGCCGCTTTTGACACAGTCTGCCACCGCACCCTACTGACCCGCCTCCATGAAGCCGGCATCCAGGATAAAGCCCTCAACTGGATCTCATCCTTCCTCTCCGACAGAACCCAGAGAGTCCGACGCTCCCCTTTCCGCTCCAAAGCCACCAACCTCATCTGCGGCGTCCCCCAAGGCTCCTCCCTCAGCCCTACGTTGTTCAACGTCTACATGGCCCCCCTCGCTAAACTGGCCCGCCAACATCACCTCAGCATCATCTCCTACGCCGACGACACCCAGCTCGTCCTCTCCCTGACCAAAGACCCACTCACCGCCAAAACCAACCTCCACGAGGGACTAAAAGCCATCGCCGAGTGGATGAACGACAGCCGCCTGAAGCTCAACTCCGACAAGACGGAAGTCCTCATCCTCGGGCGCACCCCTTCGGCCTGGAACGACTCCTGGTGGCCCACCGACTTCGGACCCCCACCCACCCCAGCCAGCCACGCAAGAAACCTCGGCTTCATCCTGGACTCCGCCCTCACCATGTCCAAACAGGTCAGCGCCGTCTCCTCTTCCTGCTTCAACACCCTTCGAATGCTCCGCAGAATTTTCAAGTGGATCCCAACAGGAACCAGAAAGACAGTGACCCAAGCCCTCGTCAGTAGCAGACTTGACTACGGCAACGCACTCTACACAGGCATCCCAACAAAAGACATCAAATGACTCCAGCGTATCCAAAATGCATCCGCCCGCCTGATCCTTGACATACCCCGCCGATGTCACATCTCCCCTCACCTGAAGGATCTCCACTGGCTCCCCGTGGACAAGAGGATCACCTTTAAACTCCTCACCCACGCTCACAAGGCCCTACACAACACCGGACCTACCTACCTCAACTCCAGACTCAACTTTTACGCCCCCACTCGTCAACTCCGCTCTGCCAATCTCGCCCTCGCCATCGTCCCCAGGATCCAGCGCAAGACCGCCGGCGGCAGATCCTTCTCCTTCCTCGCCGCCAAGACCTGGAACTCTCTCCCCACCTCACTGGCCAGACCCAGGACCTCCTCGCCTTCAGGAGACTCCTCAAGACCTGGCTCTTCGACCGCTAACAGCTCACCCACAACCCCCCCCCCCCCCCCACCCCCAGCGCCTCGAAACCCTGACGGGTACATAGTGCGCTTTACAAATGTTATGATTGATTGATTGATTGAATATAGTTGCAATCCAAAGTTCTTTTTACAGACTTTTGTTTGATTCATATATTACCTACCTGCGTTTGATGTTTTTACATATGTGTATGCAAATGTTCCTTTTATGGACATGCTTGCTAATATGTTTTTCTAACTTGCCATATGTTTTCTAATGTTCCTACTATGGGCGTTTTATGATATTCTTATGACAAGTGTTCTAATGTGATAACGTGTCTTCTGACTACTGCTTATGTTGCAGAATATTGAGTAACCTGTGTGTTGTGTGACTACTGCTAAGTTGCAGAGTAACTAATGTGTAACGTTCTGACAACTGCTAAGGTAGCAGGATGGTACTGACATGTGATGTTTGGTCTGATAATTGCGTTGTGTACAATACAGTATATTTTCATATAATCTGGTGTTGTGTTTCCTTTGTGGTGGGGATATTGCGTCACATGTGTTGTGAGTGTTGTGCAAATGCTTTACACATTGTCTCCGGGTTAAGCCTGACTGCTCGTGCCAAGCTACCAAGGGGGTGAGCAGGGGTTATCTTGGACGTGTAACTCCCTTGCCCTGACTAGAGTGGGTAAGTTCTGCCTGGCTGAGGTGCATACGCTAGCCAACCAGAAACCCCATTTCTAACAACTCTGACCCAAGTCATTTGGTTTTGTAGATACACTGAGCACTTCTGTCTTTCGGGCATTTTATGGTCTTTGTGTGCAATTCGTTGTATTAATTAAACTATTTTGACATGAATGCTAGTTTCTACTGGTATGGTTCACGTTGGCTGCATTTAGCAATTGAATTGCATGTAATTGAGGAAGCAAGCAAGGCCACAGCGTTGGCCAAAACACGTTGTGTTAAAAGTAAAGTTTTACTTTTCACGTCCACCTGAGTGAGCATCTACTTTGTGGAGGTGAGGACATTTGTGCTGGTTGCTTTTCTGCCATTCGCCACTCCACACCTCATGGGCTCTTGGTCTCACCTGTTTCGAGTGGAGCATGTGTTTTTTATATATATATATATATATATATATATATATACATATATATATATATACAGAGAGAGAGCGAGCTTCCACAGCAACCAAAGGTAAAAATATTCCTACCCTGTAATGACAATTGGCATGCTGTGCGCGCCAACATCATTACAAGGTAAATTAAACTAAAAGTAGTGGATCGGCTCATTTGCTTTAAATTTCATCGTTGCTCAGGGGCATACCTCGGCATGATTTCAGCAGACGAGGTATCACTGGAAAGGTGGGAATCTCCCTTTTCCCCATGGAACCTTTCCCTAGTGGATCCCTGCTTGGGGGTCGCCTCAGGATGGCGATCCCCAAGCACTGGTCCACTCCACTAGGCCACCAGGGAGGTGGGAGCGTCCTTTTTTTAAATAATACAGTCTTTCCTCCCCCTGGGTGACACTAGGGACTTTTTTATATTTAGGAAAGGGTTGGGGCTCCCCAGAATGGACAAGGCAGTGCCCCACCCACCCCCAAATACAGGCAGGGGTTATTACCTGCCTCTGACCTCCATGGAAGGGCACAAAGCCCACTAGAGGACTGGGATTTTTTTTTTTAATAAAGAGGGGTTGGGTCTGTCCAAAATGGGCAGGACTGTGCCCAACCCTACCCCCAAAAGTAGGCACAGTCTTACTACCTGCCCTGGGGGGTAGATGGGGATTATTATTCCCAACCACCCCTCCCCCCCCAGGGGGATGAAAGCCCACTAGAGATTATTAATTTTTTTTAAATTAAGTATAGGGTGGGGGCTACCCAGAATGGCAATGCCCCCCCCCCCCCCCCCCAAACAATAGTCACAGTCTTTCTGCCACTAAACCACAGGAATTGTTTTCTAATAAAAGAGGGGTGGGGCAGTCCACCTTGGCATTGTAGCGTCTGGAGTGATGTGTTCTGTTGGACTTTTTTGCTTATGCAGGGTCATAATTTTTTTTGCCTCCTGCCTCCTATTTTATCTGACCTGTTGCTGTTGGTTTTTGAACTCTGAGCACTTACCACTGCTAACCAGTGCTAAAGGGCATATGCTCTCGGTGTAAAATTGTATGTAATTGGCTTATCCAGGATTGGCATATTTTATTTACTAGTAAGTCCCTAGTGAAATGCACTAGAGGTGCCAGGGCCTGTAAATCAAATGCTACCAGTGGGCCTGCAGCACGGGTTGTACCACCCACATAACTAGCTCTGTAATCATGTCTCAGACCTGCCACTGCAGTGTCTGTGTGTGCAGTTTTTGCTGTAAATTCAGCTTGGCAAGTGTACCCACTTGCCAGGCCTATACCTTCCCTTTTCTTACATGTCAGACACCCCTAAGGTAGGCCCAAGGTAGCCCCAAGGGCAGGGTGCAGTGTATGGTTAAGGTAGGCCATATAGTAATATGTTTTATATGTCCTGACAGTGAAATATTGCTAAATTTGTTTTTCACTGTTGCAAGGCCTGTCCCTCTCATAGGTTAATATGGGGGCTACCTTTTAATCTGATTACAGTGTAGATTCCCTTTGGGGGCGGATGGATATGTGTAGTTTGGGGTCTCTGAGCTCACAATTTAAAAATACATCTTTCAGTAAAGTTGATTTTAAGATTGTGTGTTTGAAAATGCCACTTTTAGAAAGTGAGCATTTTCTTGCTTATACCATTTCTGTGACTCTGCCTGTTTGTGGATTCCATATCTGGGTCAGTTTGACAGTTGGGCTGGTTGCGCCTCACACTAGACAGTGACACAAAGGGAATTGGGGTGTAGCCTGCATATCCTGATGAGCCATCTGTGCTAGGAGGGAGGGGAGTAGTGGTCATTTACACCTGAAAGGGCTGTGCCTGCCCTCACACAACACAGTCTCCAACCCCCTGTTGTGTGTCTGGGGCCTGGCCTGGGCAAGGCAGGATTCCACACTCAAGAGACTTTACTTTGAAGTAGGCCTACTTCAAAGGAGAAATTGGGTATAAGAAGGGCACCCAAAACCACAGACTTTAAGAACACTTCTGGAAACAAGAGGAACCTCTGTCTGGAGAACAGCTGAGGAAGAAGAGCTGCCCTGCCTGTGACTGTGCTTTGTGGAGCTATCCTGCAGTTGCTGCTTCTGCCAGAGCAGGAGGGCAAAGACTGGACTCTTTGTGCCTTCCATCTTGAGAAGAAATCTCCAAGGGCTTGATTTAGAGCTTGCCTCCTGTTGTTTGAAGTCTCAGGGACAGCAAAGACTTCTCTCTGCCAGCACCTGGAGTCTCTGGAGAGACTCCTACTCTGCCCTGTGGTTCCCATCCAGTTCCTGGGACCTTGAAAGGAGAAGCTGTCAGCCTAAAGACAAGGAAATCCACGCACAGAGCGCCGTGCGGGGAGAAGATTGACGCAACTCCGATCTGCGGCTGAAGAAACGACGTGCCTCTGGCTCTGCAGGTGAAAATCGACGCTCGCCGGAGACACGACCAAAGAATCGATGCACGGAGCAGGAGAAACCATGCGCAGCATCGCTGACGGAGGCTGGGATATCACAACCCATGCAGTGGGGTTTTCGGATCATCGTGTGGCAGGATTTCCGACTCAAGTACCACTGGGTGTGGAAAAACAACGCAAGGCCTGCCCGGACCTGAGAGTGCTGACCGGATCAACGCATCGTTCTCCTGCGGAGTGAAGAAATGACGCGCCCGGCCCGGCAAAAGGAGAAACGACGCAAGGTCCTGCTCGTGAGTGGAATCAAGGCATCGCAAGCCCTTTTTGATGCGCACTCGCCCGTGCGGGGTTATTTTTGACGCACCCAAGGTACTTTTTCACGCTAACAGTGATAGTGTGTGTTTAAACCTACTTAAAGACTCTGAAGAAGCTGAGGGTGATTCTCTTTTACCCTGACTAGAGTGAGGGTCCTTCTTGAACAGGGGGTAACCTGACTGTCAACCAAGGACCCCATTTCGAACATGCTCCCTACATAATTTTCTTACCCACAATACCCTGCTATCCCCAACTTTTCCTGAAATCAAACATTTTCTCTACATTTGTGTGATGGAAATCTCTGGAATCTTCCAGAATCCACAAAATCCTACCACCCAGCATTGCCCCATCCGTACTGATAAAAACGCTGTCCTACTTGTGAGGATGCCCAAAGCAGAGTCAGCCTAAAAATGTATGAGAAAAAACCCTGCCCTTTTGGACCCACTTTGGTTTCCCCTCAATTTCACACATGTTGGCCCTTCCCTGACGCTGGCACTTGGCCCACCTACACAAGTAAGGTATCATTTTTACCAGAAGCCTAAGGGGAACACTGGGTGGCAGATAATTTGTAGCTCCCCTCGGGTTCCATAACTTTCCATCAGAGAAATGTGAGACAATATTTTTTAGACAAATTTTGAGGTTTGCAAGGCATTCTGGGTAACAGAACCTGGTGAGAGCCGCACAAGTCACTCAATCCTGGATTCCCCTGGGTGTCTAGTTTTTTTTAAAGAAATGTACAGGTTTGCTAGGTTTCCCATAGGTGTCTGCTGTGCTAGACCCAAAATCCACAGCTAGGCACATTGCAAAAAATGGGTCCTTTTTGGGGTAGGGGGTGGGGGAATGTGAAGGCTTCCGGACTCTAGGCCTACCCACACATGTGAGGTACCATTTTTATTGTAAGACTTGGGGGAATGCTGGGTTTAATGAAGTATGTGGCTTCCCTCAGATTCCAGAACTTTCCATCACAGAAATGTGAGGTAAATGTGTTTTTTAGACAAATGTTGAAGTTTTCAAGGGATTCTTGGTAGTACAACCTGGTGAGAACCACACAAGCCGCTCCATCCTGGATTCCCCTGGGTGTCTAGTTTTCAAAACTGTAGAGGTTTGCTAGGTTTCCCTAGGTGCCAGCTGAGCTAGAGTTCAAAATGTACTGCTAGGCACATTGCAAAACAAGGGTCTGTTTTTGGTGTAAAAATGTGCTGTGTCCATGTTGTGTTTTGGCCGGTTTACTGTGGCGGGCCACCACACAAGTGTGATACAATTTTTAACGGGAGACTTAGGGGAACACAGAATAGTAGAACAAGTGTTATTACCAATTGACTTTCTCTGCGTTTGCGCCTTCCAAATGTAAGACAGTTTGTAAGAAAGAAGTATTTTTGAGAAATGCCCTCTGATTCACATTCTAATATGGGTATCCCCATATTCAGAAATATGTACTGCTTCTAAACTCCACATCTTGCGCCCATTTCGGGAATACTTATGTTTACCTGATCTATTTTTTACCCTTTATGCCTGGCAGTGACGAACATTAAAAAAGAAAAAAAAAAACCTGTCCGACTAACCACTCTAAAACAGACAAACAAATGATTTACCTCCAATGGCCCATACTTCCTCGGGCAGTCAGAGGAAGGTTTATGCCGAAGGAAAAATCCACATAAACCTGGCAGTCTGCTCAAATCAAAACTGGGCTATCAAATGGCGAGTCTGGCTGGCACAGTAAAGGCAGCGAGGGTGGCGGAGGAGTTTACGTCCACCACACTGCGTTTACTCGACCCGCAAAATTTAGAGTTCACCACCAGCCTTCCAGTGAACTCTATCAGTTTGTATTTACCACTGTTACAATGGGTACTCAGTCACCATTGCGATGGAGTACCCTGTGTACCAAACTCTAAATCAGACCCCAAAACTAGTTGGCCACTGCACCAAGCGAAACATTTTCTACTTGTCCTCACTACCACAATTTAAAAAACGAAAACATTACTTTTACACTCTTATCTCTGAATCCTTATTGTGCTTGCCTTCCACAGGCCTGTAACAATATCATTAAGCTAATACAGAACAATTCTGAACTGGTCTGTGAGATTCACCCTGGTGGTGCATGATAATTTGTGACTCAGTCTAAGATTCCTCAGTTAGTGAATGGAGATTCACATTTGGTAAACATAATTGCACATCTATACTTGGTATGATGGCAGCCATTAGGAGCCAAAACCTGGAACATGCACCTCTCACAAATCTAAGATACTGCAAAGAGTGAAGATGAATAGGATTGTCTCTGCTAACCAGGGTATATAAGTTAATCCTACACATTATTTCTGCTTCTTATCCCACATCATCCTATACCCTAGTGGCTTCTGAGGTTGATGCACTGAATGTGGTTCGAACAGTGAGCTCATTATGCATACATAAGCTTTTCTATATCTGTAGTACTAAATTCTTAATCGATGTGAAAACTGTTTTTTGTTGCCCGTTCTTTTACCTGCCTAGGTGATCTATATTGCGATATAAACCAATTATGTTTTATCACTAAATGCTGCTTCATCACTAAACGCTACTGTCTTCTAAACTCAGTAATCTGAGTGGCATATCATTTTGTAGTTATCTTCTCCACACCTTATATTCCTGTTCTCATCTTGCTCTCAACTTCTCACATCCAAATGGCAGGTTTTCATACGTTGCTGCTTTAACCTAGAAATTGTATTATGCCACTTAATAACCCATATGAATTTCCGTTTAGAATGTCAAATAACGAATTCCTTTTTTTTTTTTTACCAGAGTGATGCTGCTAAAGTGCAGACATTAGTATACGCTGCCTTTCAGCTGGGCTGGAACTTGATTTACTTAAAAACTGCCACTGATATGTTGTGCATTTCTATAGGGTTCCAAGCTTCATACTGCGTTTGGAAATCGGAGGAATGGAAACAGAACAGCCATCCACCAAACAACACTGTCCCCAGCACCCCCAACCCCATGCCCTCCGCCACACACACACACAACCATTACTGGGAGCAAGCCCAATTATTAGTGCATCTCAAATGCACCTTATTGTAAAAGATAAACATACAGGTACAATTTGGGCTCTGCCACACAAGTAGGTTGGCGGAAGTTCATTTTGTTATAATACACACAGAAATGGTGAGAAGAGAGCATGCATACAGAGTTTGAATATCCAATGGGAGAAGGACCTAAAACCAACCTTTGGCGTGGCCAGTGTATGTTGCCCATCTCATCAAGGGTTCACCATCAAACCCTCCTCACTGAGGGAAACTCACTAAAGAGTCAGGCGACCATCACTATTCTTTTTCTTGGGCCTGTATATTCACCAGTTACTTGTTGAGTAACCCAAGACCCCTGAACCGAAAACACGTGCACGACCCACAGCAGAATGCAATGCTAAACAGAACTGCCCCTCCCATTGATTTCAGGCGTGATTTCGACACTCGCATGTCGTTTTAAAAACATCTTAACGCATAGACACTGGGTTTTCTCAGTGAAGTGACTCTTATGCAATACCGTCCTCTGTCAAGAACTGCTTTGCTAGCCTCGACCTCTTTCCTTGGACCACCATCCTCACACTGAGCTTTTATTCAGTTGTACTTCATCGTATATATTAATCCAGCGGCCTCTGCACTCATCCCTCTTCAGTAAACAGTCTATCTTCAGTTGCCTCGATCTCCATGCTGCAGACCTCTCACCCTAATCTAATATTCCCTGGAATACCGTCTCCGTGAGGGGGCGGGGGGGCTGTTTCTCTCGCTCGCTGTGGCTGCTGGTCTGTTTGTGCATTTCTGAGCGTCCAGCTCATTCTGTGCACAGCGTTTGTAGATGCAGTTACATGGTCCTATCATTGCAATTGCAAAACAAGCGCTGGCAACAGCAATAGGTCTAGTTTTGAAGTGCCATTGCATGTATACATAGTCCTTCATTATTGCGATTTACCTGTGCTATATGAACAAAGGCTGATTATAAAAGTAAAGCGTAATCCATTGGCTTTGCCAATGCTGGCTAAAGGCAGCAAAAAGGATTACTTTATGTAAAGAATTTATATAGGAGTTAAAAAAAAAAAAAACAGATGTGAGAGTACTTTTCGGACACAATAGTACAACGTGCGTTCCAGTAAAAGCACTTTGTAATCAACAGAATGATACAAAGCCATTAGCAAATACAGTTTCTCCTCTGGGTGGAGCCAAAGTCCATTCACTCCTCATATCTTAAAGAAAAGATAATTACACGTCTGGATGCAGGTGCGCTGTCAAGCCAGACCTAACCAGGCAAGGCATGAGGGGGTAGCTCCTCCGCAGTGGTGGAGGGGCGCCGCCCCCCCCAGCTGAGCCAGCAGATGAAAAATAAAACAATAGCTATTTTTCATAATTTTTAATCTGCTGGCTCAGCGAGAAAAGTGTACAGGGAGGGGCGGGGCTGGGCCACAGCAGGTAGGAGGGGAGAGGCCGTCTGAAGCCAGCCAAACTCACATGCACACTTAGGTTTCTCTAACCCGGCAGTATACACAGCCGGGCTGGAGAAACAGCACAGACCCCAGGCTTGTGTCTGAGGGGCACTCTGAGCCGCACACACCAATCCTGATGCTGCTTACATGTTATTCTTAGCATGTAAGCAGTGCCAGGATTGCTGGGGAGCCTGTGCTGGTGACCCACAAGAGGACAGAGGCGTCTGGAGGCGGCGGGAGATAGTGGTGTGATGGAACGGTAAGTGGTTTGTTTTTTTGTTGTAAATAATGTTGTTTCCCCTGTCACTGTGCCCTCCACCCCTACCACCACCATCCCCCCTTGACATATAGGGCGACTGGAAGGCATGCACATCAGGAATGTGTAAATAATAAGACAATAATTGGTCCAGACTTGTATCAAACGACAGAATAATACAACCAGCTTGTATTACCCTATCAAAAAACTCGCTTTTGTGGTTTTAGGAAACAACTTTTTTTTACTGTTCAATTTCGCATTAACTGTGACACAGGTGCACCTATGCAACATTTGCTGGGAAAATTATTTTTGTTTTTCAAAATATATATCAAATACCTGGTTGATTTCTAAACATGGCAGGCACATGCTCGCAATAACAAAACTAAACATTGCAGCTTGTAGAGGTATTCTAAATAGTCTATCATTGTTTTAAAGTTCCAGTGTGACCGCTACCTATATAACCAATGTGTTGGCCATATTGGAATGGTAAAACAGTGATACTATGGACAATAGCATTCCATTGTGATCTCCCGGTTTGGAGGTAGTGGCAACGTGGGATGCAGAACACTACAGATGAAAGGAGCGGTACGCAAGTGGCCAGCTAGCACTGCTTTGAGCGCTGTAGTATGTCTTAAAAATATTTCAATAACCAGAGGAGAAGCAAAGAAATGAAACGGGAGCTATAAAGGGAGAACATGGAAAACTAGAGGACTAGCCAGCCAGCCTTGACCCAGAAGCACACTCATTTTCAGGTGGATGTACACGTGATCAGAAATTACTGTCATTCATAGTGTAAGAGTGCCAGTGAGTGATGTGTTCTAAAGCATTACCCAATGCGATTCGCTGCCATGGATGAAAGCAGAGTGTAAATGACAGAGGCAAATGCCAGAACAGAGCTGGTTCAAAGACCCTCTACCAAAGGTTAAAGCTTGGATTGTATAAGAAAAATAAGATTTCCTAACAATAACTACGTTTAATCTACACAAACTTTAAAAATAATAAAGTCATAGTTTTAACCTTCATTTACAATTTATCCACCACCTTCAAATTATTGTGCATGGAAAAGGCACAAGTTGTAGTTAATTTAGTGTGACACGTGAGGTGACAAGACTGTTCGAAGGTGCGTGACATTGTGATTTGAAAGTGGTACATAAATTATAAATTGAAGTTATAATTATAATCTTATAATTTTTGATGTTGCTGTATGTTACTCAATAATTGGAAGGTGGTGGATAAATTGTAAACAAAATGTACAACTAACTTAATTTTTTTTACAGTTTTTGTAGTCTAAACTTGGTTTGTGTAAGGAATATACACTTTCCTAAATATAACTAAGTTTTATCTTTTTAATTTTTAATCAGAGTGTTTTCAAATCCTAGAGTCCAGTGTTGCAAGTGGGGAGTTATGTGGAGTGTCGTACAGTATAGTGGAAGTGAGTGATGTAAAGCCTGTTGTCTTAGACTGAAGTAATGTAGATTGGAATGTAGTGGAGCAGTGTATACTATCGAAGCGTATCCTACAGTGTAGTAAAGTGTTACATAGGGTTGCATGTTTGGTGGAGTCAAGTATCGTAGACAGGAGCAGCGAGTTCTACAGTGGAAAGGCGAGTAGGGTGTTGCAGACTGTCAGAGTAGAGTATTTTAGAGTGGAGTAGGGTGAACTAGAGTGTCAGAGTGGAATGAGGAGAGTGTCGTAGAGTGTAGTGTTGTCATAAAGTGGAGTGGCATATAATAGAGAAAATTTGAGTGGCATGTCATCTAGTGTCATACAGTGTAGTACAGTGGCATAGAGTGTATGGGCATGTAGTGTTAAAGAGTGGCATAGGGTGTAGTACAGTGTTGTAGAGTGGAGTTGCATATAGTGGAGTGGAGCGATGTAGAGCAAAGTATAGTATAGTGGCGTAGAGTGCGATAAAGTGTAGGAGAGTGGAATATAGTGTAGTGGGGTACACTGGAGTAGGGTAGTGTTGAGTGGGATAAAGTGTCATAGACAATAGTGGAGTGCAGTCGAGTGGAGTGGCGTACCATATAGTTGAGTAAAGTGTCATAAATTGGAGTGCCATGTTGTTCAGAAGAATGTACTTGGGTATCATACAGTATTGGAAAGCCATGTAGAGTAGAGTGACATACAATCTTGTTGATTTTTGTATTGTAGAGTGGAGTGGTGTACAGTGTTGTAGAATGTGGATTAGCATGCAGTATTCTAGGCTACAATGGCATTGAGTGGCGTAGAGTGGAGTGGCAAACCGTGGAGAAGTGGAGTAGTATGTCAGAGTAGAATGGAGTAAAGGGAGTGCAGTGGCATACAAAGAGTTACGTACAGTGTTGTAAAGCAGACTACAGTATCGTAGATTGTTGTACATTGGCATGTAGTATAGTGCAGTGTTGTACAGTGGAGTGAAGGTGTATAGGCAGGAGTAAAGTGTGAGAGAGAGGCATACAATGTAGTAGAGTGTTGTAGAGTGTAGTTGCGTAGATTATAGTAGTGTGTGAAGCAGTGGAACCACATAGAGTGGATTGTTGTATAATAGCGTAGAGTGAGGTAAAGTCTCAAACAGTAGAGTACAGTTGGGTTGAGTGGTGTAACATAGTGTTGAGTAAAGTACAATAGAGTTGTCTGGTGTGTCGTGGAGTGGAGTGGAGTGGCGTGGAGTGTACTGGCTAGTTGTAGGGAGTACGCTGTTATAAATTGGAGTGGGGTCTTGTAAAGTGGAGTGCTGTGTCTTATAGAAAAGTGTCACATAGTGGAATAGAATGTTATACATTGGAGTGCACGGGCATAGAGTTGAGTATAGAACTGGACAGTGGATTGTGCAGAGATAGCGTGGAATAGAATGTCGTAGAATGCCATGAAGTGTTGTAGACTTTTATAGAGTTGAGTTATATAAAATGGAGGAAAGTGTAATCCAGTGGAGTAGCGTAGTTTGAAGTGGTGTAATTTGGAGTGATGTACGCTGTAGTGGCAAAGACTGGATTACCGTGAAGTAGAGTAACGTACTGTGGAGTGTAGAAGAGTGGAGTGGCATAGAGTGGAATAGTGTAGGGTGGAGGACGGTACAGTAGATTAGTGTAGAGTAAGGTGACATACATTGAAGTGGCATAGCAGAGAGTATAGGAAACTCATAAATTGGAATGGCATCTCATACAATAGAGTGCAGTGCTATGTCATACAGTGTTTGAAACGGTTGTAGAGTGGAGTACAGTGTTGTACAGTAGAGGGTACAGGCATAGATTTGAGTGGAAATTTGGACAGTGAAGTATACGGAAATAGAGTGGACTACAGTCTAGTAGAGTGGCATAGAGTGTGGTAGAGTATTGTAGTGTGGAGTTCTATAGAGTGGAGGAGAGTACACTGGAGTGGCATAGAGTACAGTAGTGTACAGTGGAGTGGCATAAAGTCGAATAGCATAGAGTAGCTTTGAGTAGAGTGGGTACAGTGGAGTGGCGTAAAGTGTAATAGTGTATAGTGTAGTAGCATACAGTGGAGTGGCGTACAGTTAAGTGCTTTAGACTGGGGTGGTGTATTGTGAGATGGGGTGGAGTGTAATAGCATACAGTACATTGGAGTGTTGTGCAGTGGATTGGGGCATAGTGGAAATCCATGCAGTAGTGGGGCAAAGATTGAAGGTGCGTACAGTGTATTAACATTGAATGGAGTGCCGTACAGTGGAATAGCAGAGAGTAGAATAATGCAGAGTGGAGTGGCATAGACTGAAGTAGTGTACAGGATTTGGGGTAGAGTGAAATAGCATATAGTAGAGTGGCGTCCAATAGATCAGCTTAGAATGGAGTGGTGTAGAGTGGAATGGTGTACACTGGAGTGGCGTAGAGTGGAGTAGCATATATTTCCGTGGCATACAGTAGAATAGTTTGCAGTAGAGTGGCGTAGACTGGAATAGCATATAGCGTATTAGCATACAATGGAGTGGTGGACAGTGAAGTGGTATATAGTAGAATAGCATAGAATGGAGTGGGGTAAGGTGGAGTGGCATAGAGTGGAGATTTATTCAGTGGAGTTGCATGCAGCGGAATGGCGTAGAGTGGAGTAGCATATACTGGAGTAGCGTAAAGCAGATTGGCATACAGTGAAGTGGCATACACTAAAAAGGCACAAAGTGGAGTTGCATACAGTGTAGATTGGAGTGTTGTGGAGTGGCATAGAGTAATAGTGTATGGTGGAGTAGCATACAGTGGAGTGTGGTGTAATGAAGTGGTGGAGACTGGAATGGTGTACAGTGACTTGGGGTACAGTGTAATAGCATACAGTAGCCGCACACTGGAGTTGAATAGCAGAAAATAAAGTGGCGTAGAGTGGAGTGCCATACATTGCACAGACGTAGAGTGGAGTAGCACACAGTGGAGTGGCAATCACTGGAATAGCATACAGTTGATTGTTGTAAAGTGAAGTGGCACATTGTGGAATGAGTAGAATGGCGTACAGTAGAATGTCATAGAGTGGAATAGGGTATAGTAGAGAAGCATCCAGTAAAGTGGAGTATACTGGAGTAATGTACAGTGGAGTTCCATATGGTGTAATCGCGTAGAGGGGAGAGGCGTACAGTGCATTCTCGATTAGTGTAGAGATGTAGAATGGAGTGGCGTAGAGTGGAATTGCGTATAGTGGAGTGGCTACAGTGGCGTGGCTAACAGATGTATGTGAAATGTAGTAGCAGTGGAGACTATGGTGTGCAGAACAATGCAAACAGCAGATATAGCGCTGTCTTGCGTTTCTCCAGTTTTACCAATCAACGCAGGGCCACACATGGTGGCCGAGCATTCTTTTGTAAACCTCACTTAAGTATTGCGTTATCCATGCAATGCCATGATGTAATGATATATGTGTTTTGATCACTGACTCCACATTGCACTTAGCCTAGCAGCACACCATCACATTGGTGACCCAAGCTTCATTTTGCCTATTGCCTTTATTTTAGCGTTAGCCACTGCCACGTTAGAGGTGCAGATGTTAGAAGTGCAGAAGCTGCAAGTATTTTTCCGTGCCCATGTTATGCAATGTGCTTTATTCTCATGTTTTTACTCTGCGTGTCCTTTCTTACCAAGGGCTTAGAGAGATAAGGATGTGCTAGGATGTTGCTTATGGTACGGCAGGGAATGGTTTGGTTTTGAGAGAGCACATTGGGATCCTGGCCAGTTCCAACTTGTTCCTTTCAAAGCCTGAAGTAGCCAGCATTTTTTAACAACAACTTGGGGAGTGGAAGGGGTTTTCTAAAAATCTTCTCTCTGGCTTGTTCAAGGTAGATAAGAGACCGAAAACCAGATTGACAATGAAGTGAAGTGCAGACCTCTGGCTGGATCGGGACACTGATGCCTGTCATCTTTCCCGTGAGGGTAGATCTTTCTCTTCACAGTCGTTCTTGGGGTCAATGACCGGTAGTTGGCAGGGGAAAGATGTGGTGGATTCAACTGTGCCCCATGGTGATGAATTTTTAACTCTTATCTGCTTTGCATTATGCATGAATATATATATATACAGTATACATACACACACACACAGACACACACACACACATACATATATTTGCTGTTTATAGATTGAAGTAGATAATTCTTTGTACGTTTTCATTTTGTTGCTGCGCATGTTTTTGAAGGTGCACTTTCAGTTGTACTGACCTTCTTTTACAAGCCTTGCAGAGTGATTTAATAAATGTATTTCCTAGACTGAGTTGCATACCAGAGATTCTTTTCAGTGTGTGTGTGTGTGTGTGTGTGTGTGTGTGTGTGTGTGTGTGTGTGTGTATTTCATCTCGGTCCGTAGTGAAGCAAAACACATGAGTGATACAAGGGTACTGCAATCCAATAATACAGGTGGACCTTAGTTATATTCTGGGCTATAGTTTACTTTGATAACTTTGTAGTATACTGTGGTACATGGCAAAGACAAGCCAGTATATAATTAGGTAATGGCTTTTTTTTTTTTTTTTTTTTTTGCAGAATGAAAAGGTAGCCATATTGTTTTTATTAAACTTTGGCTTTCAGCATTAGGGCCCTTACACTTTCAGTGTCAGGTCCTAAGATAAAGGTTAGTAGTAGGTCCCTACCTCTTACCACTTCATTGAAGTGGTAATAGCTAGGGAAATTAATTAATATATGTGTTACATATTTTAATTAAGTTTACAGCCATGTACTGCAGTAGTTTCACAGACTTTAGTGAAATTCCCTGAAAATGCAGCAGTTAGATGTCACTAAGTTTAAATGCCTTATAACTTTACAAATTCTTAGCCTACTTAATTGCGGAACCCAAAAAGCATTATCTCTGCATCTTAATGTATAATCCTAGTTCATGTAAATCTATTCAGCCATTTTCGCGCTATGCCAAATAGTCTTTGAAAAATGCATTCGATTTTAGGATCCCCTTTTATCTTTGTATCCATCTTAACGATTCACTACAAGGTTTAGATCATATCAAAATGTAGAAAATGCTATAGGTCTGGAAAGTTTTGTGGTGATTAGTCAAACTGGCGGAAAAAAATTTGGGAAGTAATATCTGAGAAATTCCTATTGTTGGGAATACTTACTATAACTACAGAGTGCTAATCAGATTTAATGTGATTTCTTTCATTTTAGGTATTGTATTTGTTATATATTTGTTTATTGGTTTACATAATCATGCAACCATAAATATGTCTTTTAGTTGTTTATCTAGTAATTCTGAAACTTTACATATGCAGTCTAGTTTACTGTTTGGACTTCCTTACTACTTTTAGTAGGATTGTGCTACATATGAAGCCCAAAGTGCATGAAAGACAATCATTGCTAATATAAAAATTAAGATAATGTTTTTCCTAATGACCAATCATCATGTACTCAATATACTAGTTTTTGTAGCTAGTTACTAGGTCACTTTTCTATTTTGTTGCAGAGGAGTACATAAGGAAGATGGCTTTTGATTTGTTGCTGGCCTCAGTTTTTTTTGTGAGCCTGAGAGTATGCAAAGAAAACATGGCTGTTCTGCTGAACAGAGCATGGTCAAGCAGCTAGTAACTTCAGTGCCTCAAGACCCTCACGGGTGATTTGCATCGTTTTATAAATCCTGATTGATTGATTAATTGACTGTGGCTAATTTTCATGAGACTTTGACCCTGAGTTAGAGAGAGAAAAAAGCAGATGAGAGGGGAAAGAAGGTGGAGAAGGAAGTTGGTGACTTGCATAAAAACGTAAATGCAAGAGTGAGGTAAAGAAACAGGGAGTGTACGGTGGTGGAAAAAGGTGTGAGATCCGAATTAGACTACATACTCTTTTGTATTCGGCAAGCCTGCTGTTCTGCAGCGCAGGTGACAGGCTAAGAACAACTGTGTGCCTCTAAATAATAAGCACTTCACGGAATACATTATTTAAACCAGATGTAATTTCTAGCACTGTACAGCAAGGGTGAGATTTCTTTTAAAGCGCGATTATCTGAAGATTCGATCTTAAAAACAGTAAAACTGTGGGCCTTTATGAATGTACATACTACTGTTTATTTTCTCTCGCCTTATCTACCTTCTGCGTTTTTTTCTTTATTTAATACCAGTGTATTTTACACATGTATTCCTGCACCTCATCAGGCTTTTGAGGCAAAACAGACAGCTACTGAATGTAAGGAGATGTGTTTTTTGCTCTGAGAAATCTTCCTTCCTGCCTTATTGTGTGTACTAGCCTCCCGTTTTTGGTGACTCTTACCTAGAATAAAGCGTTTCAACCCTGCCTGTATTGTCTCTAGGTAGAGACCTGGAATGTCTTCAATACGTTTTGATCAATTCATTCTTGGCTAAATACAGACATTTTTGAGGGCCGAGTGCTATAAACACATCTGATCACCCTGCTCAGAATTCAATAATTGGATCTGTAACGTACCATGGGAGTACACCTTTGCAATAGAGACCTTTTGTTAAGTTGTTATCAGTATACGTTTTCCTAGTTTGATATGTTTTTTTCTGACTGTACAGCAGATGACATGGAGCGATTATACATTGTAATATGGTGACATGCATATCGCATCATGTACACGGTCACTTAATTTTGTTATTAAAACTGAATAAAAACTATGGGAAAGATAAACATTTTTCTAAGTATTTCGTGCCTGTGTTTAGCCGATTAGTCTGAAGTTTTCTTCTGACCCAAAGCAGCAAGTCTTGTGGATAGAAAAAGACACTTTACGTTATTAGAAGAAATGACTAACCAAGTTACAACTGCTCCTATCAGTATATGTTATGCTATGTTAACTGCTCTTGTATCAGGCGGCGACTCATTCCAATAGGAGTATCTAAGTACTTGCTACTGGACAAGGGCACTGGGATGTTAGAACAGCCAAGTTTTTAATAACTTTCCAAATTTGGAAAGTTCCAGATGGGAAGGAACATGGAGAAGAAGTCTGTTCCAGTGAAATGGGGCATTATAGAAAAAAGAACGACCTCCACATCTGGCAGTGTTAATCCAGGTGATAAATGTATTATTTCAATGTGCTTTCCACTTAAGGTCGGAGGGGGGGCTTACCCTAACCTTGCACAGGTAGAACCCATAAGCTAAAATATAGAGGGTATGAATACTTTGTTTCACTAGGACCAACGCATCCCTGCTGGCTCAAGGGTCCCCTTTTAAGTTGGAATAAGGAAGGAACAATGACAAGTTTGTACTCATAAGCAAAAACCTTTGTTTAGTGAAATTCAGAGCTAGTTGCATTACATTTTAGATGCCTCACTCTGGTAAGGCCATATTGTAGGAGAATGTTAGATACTTTTACCGGAAATTGTACCAATGGAGAAACACATTTGCACATACAGCACTTAGCGTGAGTCCTCTGAAACATTATTAGATCCATTGGATGACTTTGGTTAAATGCCTGCATCATTCTGAAGCAGACACATCTTTAAACTTTGCTAGCACTAGGACCATTGTGGAGCATTTTTGAACTCCATGAAACCCTCCTGCATGAGTTCTCGAAGACTTATCAAAGGAATTGAAGCTCTGCTCCACCTCATCTTGCTAGGACGACAACCTTGCTGACTGAGGGGAGAAAAGCTCCAAAGTATCTACCAAAGTAGAACCAGCAAAGGGAAGCTCTGGTGTTTTTGTGTGACGGCCGAAACTTTGTTCGTAGTCACTGTAGTCACTTGTCTGGTGAATAAAACCTAGAGGAGCCAATGTTGGAAGAAGCGTTGAGACTCACACCCCAGTTAGTCTTTTTCTGAACTAAAAAGGTTAAATTTGAATTTAAGTTTGTTTACTGAGCCTGACTCATCATCAATAGCCAGAACCGCCAGGATTTCACGGCTTTGGAGGTCAAATTTTGTGGCCACAAAAAAACAGAATTTGCGGCCCGGAGCTTTAAAATTCATGGTATTTTTCTGGTGGCCAAAAATATACCTGCCTCAAAATTACTGGAAGGCCTGTGCTCTTTCACGTCTAGAGATTGTGCTATGTAACAATCTGTAACCTTACAGAGTCTCCAACAGCACAGTGCTTCGATTTTTAGGGTGTCTGATGCCAAAGAGATCAGATTACAGGACAAAACCTGCTCTTTCTGGCGTCAGACAACCTGCGTGTGCAGGGCAGCAGGGGCAGGGGTGGGGCGGCAGTGAAAGTTGGGGGCATGTAGAAAATGCAAAATCAAGAAAAGACATTTGGGGGTGGGTGGCTAGGGATTAGCAGGAGACCTTGATGGAAGGGAGAGGACTGCAGTGGAAGATGAAGTTACGGAGAGCCTTTCAATGGCCTGTGGAGTTCGTGGGGTGCACACAAAGGTGTGACGTGGGCTGCAGGCTAATTGCACAGGAGGGGCTCTGTGCATTTGAAAGGCAGGCAACAGAAGACGTTAACACCTCTGCTGCCTGCTAGTGTTGTTCACCATCCCTTTACTGGCTCAGCGGCAGCTCAGAGCCAGTAAAGAGAGGGTCGACCCCATGTTTTTTCCCCCAAAAGTTTGCGGGCACTTTTGTAAAAAATCGCGGGATTTTTTCCAAAACTGCCGATTTTCACAATGTTTTTGCAAAATACGAAATCGTGATATCCTGGGGGTCTGGATAGCCAGTCACATGTACTCGCTTGCTTAATTCTTTTTGGGCTGATCCTGCTGAAGAGTATTTTTTATACTTGTCACATTTGCACAAGGTTATGTAGTATCCTTCATTAAAGATCTGCTACCATTTACCTCCATTGAAGTGGTTTAAACGAATTTTCTCTTTTTTTACTGATATAGCTGTTCCCTAATTCGTATGAAGAAATTAGTTATTATATCCTTTATTTTATGAGCTTCTGTGAGCTTTCATATTCCTTAAACTGTACTGTCTATTTAAGATGTTGATTGATTTACTCATGCCACTTTTTAGGAGTAAATATTGAGCTTATCCCAACAACTACAGGAAGAGACAAGGGTACTTTAAAGTGGTTTTTGATTCGACTCTGGAAGATGGCCCTGCGTGAGATATTTCTTCAGATTACACGTAAATAACTTTTGACACTCTTCCCCCAGGACTCTATTCCCAAACCAGGCATCATGCGTTCTTAGAAGTGAATTACAAAACCATTTCTAGGTTATATATTTTGGGACAAAGTTGCAACCATAAAACTCCAGGGGAAGAAAAGTTGTGAGAATGAAAGTCTAGCGGTGTCTACCTTATAGTGTCCTATAGTTTTAAAAAAACCTCTCCATGATTTACCAGTATTTGACCACCACCAGGCAAGCTTGTCCGCTAGGTGCTTCTACCAAGGTGTTAGTTCTAATTTGTGCTTCCCAGAAGATATTGGCGTTGGAGGGCTAGGGAAGGGAGAGGCATCCAAGCTACCCTACTTTATTAGATGAGCCCCTGCCTAGCCAGATGTGTCGTGGTAGTGCTACTAGTTTTTCAGTGTACAGCACGATGTACTGTATACTGTCTCCATGGGTTTTGCCTACTATTCCTCAGACCATCTACAATCAAAGAACACCTACAATGCCTGTCTGTTACCTACAGAGTCTGCATGAAAGCCCTTCAAAGACATATAAGTATTTAATATTTGTAGACATGAAGTTAAAATGGTTTTCTGTCATTGAAAATGTATATCAAACAGTGGACTGATCTATGGGGAGCATGGGGCTCAACACTGCTTCTCTGAAGTAGCTGAACTGAGGCTTGGCATTTAGAATGTCAAGCGGTGTGCACCTAACATTGGTGCAACATTAGCTGTCAGAAGTGCAACAGGTGCAGTAGGGCACTGCAACACATCGTGGCAATCCATCCAACCTTCAACCCTCGGCAATCATTTCTCACTCATCCATACCCTCAAGTCTTGAATGTGATTCACTGACACAATTTTTCAATGGATCCCGTCCTACCAAGCCTAATGAGGATCACATAAGTACTTCTAGTCTCAGGATATAAAGATCATCTGCAGAGTCACTAAGTGTTCCACATTGTTATGTCATCTTTAAAACCCTTGGTACTCTGCAAATCACTAAGAACATCAGATTTGATGAATACACTGACAATAGACAACTCTTCTTGAAAATCTTCAGTCTAAAAAACACTGTTTGATCCCCATCAAAACCTAGGTTTCCAACACCTACATAAAGCTCAAACACACTAAAACCTAATTTGTACTGTTGACCAAGCAACAACTAGTGCGACCCTGGATGAGCAATATGAACTTGAGTGGATTTGAGTCCCAATCTTTACCCAATGACAAACCTACTATGGTTCATTGTGGACTATAATCTCACCCTCAAGGAACACGTTGTCAAAAAGCCACAATGGCTGTTACCAGCTCTCTCTCCTACAGAAAGTCAAACCATTTCTCTAGAAAGTGACTTTAGACCGGCTTTTAAAGGCTTCGTACTCCTGCATCTGGATTGGACCATTGTACTGTTTAATGGCCTCCTAGGCTGCAATGTGACCTCTTATGGAATTTCTACACACTGCAGCTTGCCTCATGATGGGGCTGAAGAAATATGCCTAAATAACTTCCATTCTGGTAGAGCTGACATTGCTTCCCTGCCTGGTCTGCAACATCTACAAAACCACCTGCATCATTCCCAAAGGCATTAAGACCACACTCCAGACTATCTCGCTGGCAATCTCACCACTTCTCGGCACACCTGACCAGGATACCATCAGATTGGAGACAAAAAAGTGCAAAGAAGCTCACTACTCTTACAAAACTGTGGCATCTCCCTCACTGCCTGAGATGCCAGCCTGTATGCCTAAACAAAAGAGCTGCCCCTTCCTACTGTGAGTACCATTTGCCCTTCAAAGGCGGCTTCTCTTTTGAAGCTTGCCTTTGGTCTCACATCCACATCGTCCTAAGAGTCATTCTCACCACATGCTAGGGGGGCAGCTAACTTCCTCAAGGACACCAGCTGTTTGTAACCTTAAACATCTACTGCACAACTTTGAGCAGCAAAGTGGCAACTTTCTAAAGTTTACTAAACTTTAGAAAGTTGCCATGTATAAAATAGTTACATTAAATTTAACTTGAGCAACAGGTCAGGTTTAATGTAATGATTTGTTTGATACCTTGAAGTACCATATTTAGTAGTCCCATTTGGAAGTTAGCACTGCAGAGTTGTTAGTGATTAACTTCGTACTCACAAATGATACTAATCGCCTTGCTACAGTAAAAACGACAATGTTGGGCTTTTACTGTCGGGACATGTAAAGTTAATAAAACACATGTCCTCCTTAATATAATGCACACTGCCTTTAGAGCCTGATAGACCTGCCTTAGGGATGACTTATAAATATTAATAAAAAGGAAAGTCTGGGCTTTGTCACAGGTTTAAATGACAGTCAAGTTAGTTAAAAAAAACTGCTCTGACAGTCTGCAGTGGTTAAGTGGGGAGTCGTGCTTTGCTTTGTCACACTCATAATGGCACAATGAGTGCTGCAGTCCATGTTGGACACTTAACTTACAAGCCCTCAGTACCCCCCTGGAACCATATATAATAGCAGACCTCCAGATTCTACCCGCCCACTGGCTATGGCGAGTCAATTTTTATTAGGGAAAGTTATTTTTAGGGCCTACTGATCTGTTCTGGTAGGAGAGCTTGAGCTGGCAAAGAACAGGTGTTCTGTTCATTACGACAATGAATGAATAATAAAGATAGCTTTAAACTTGTTTTTATCTCATTACATTTGCTGTAGTTCAAAGTCAGAGGTCACATGTCAGCTTATGCCTTCTTACAAGTTGTTGCTTATTTTATCCTAGAGATTGGTGTTAAGTTTTCTTCCGCACACTGCAAAGTTAGAGAATCCTGTAGAGTGAAATGTCTGACAATCATGCTGGGGTACAGGGAGTGTGGAACAAACTGCTGTAGGATTCTATTTTTTTCTAACATAAAACATTTAACTAGCTTTGAAATTAACTGTACAAGTATTTCAAAATATGTCAGTAGCTAGGAAAGCACTTTTTTGGTAATTCAGAAGTGTGATTAAAAAATGTAATAGGCTCAAAACGAATCAGAATTCTTTTAACATGAACAGACAAGCATTCCTGCCTTCTGATGACATCTCGAATGAAGTACCTCCTGCCATACATTATAAGGATGTTGCAAGTAACAGGAGTTCCGTGACCATATAGAGCAGGAGTCTTCAAACTGGGTGGAGGACCCCCCCTAAGGGAGACTCACGTGATCCAGGGGAGGGAGGGGGGGGCGTCATGCTCTTGCCAAAAGAATCATTATGCTACTAACAGGGCTTTATTTAAAGGTACAACAAACGAGCAGCAGTGAACCTCTTTGTAATGGGCCATCAATAACATGTTTTGTTATTTATATCCAAGCTGGGAGTATGTATCTAAAGGAAAGGGACTCCAAATACTCTTCAAAACCCCCACCCTCACTTCTGATATTCACACTGTGGATACCTTTACACATTAGTAAGGCCTGCCTGACCAGAATAGTATGTTGGGCATCATTTATTTGACTGCATTTTTAAAACTGCATCAAAACTTAAATGCAATGTTTAAATAAGTCTAGACATATTTAAACATTGCAAATTGAATAGATTAATTATAAAATATTCGGAGAGGGGCCCCAGTGCTATGTTGGGTGGATTTGGGGGGGGTCCAAAATAAGTTTGAAGCCCACTGAAATAAACAAATGAGGCTGAAAGCTGAGCTCCTTTATAAGGTCAAGGAACTCCAAGATGACTTACACTGTCTTTATCATGGTGCAGCAGGTGTGGTTTATTCTTTATAATGTATGGTCACACCACCACCGCTCCCACAAGCCACTTAAATCCTTGCTGCGTAGCTCTTTCATGTGAAAAAAGAACACGTTTTCAAACATGACGAATACAAATAAATATCTTGTGCAAATGTATACATATCAAAAGAGCTGTTACTTACATATAAAAAGACACAAAAAGCAGTTAGTACAAGTCATTTTTATTCAGTTTTTTGTTTTGTTTTAAAAAAAGTAGCAATAGAAACATGCAAAAAGATTCTAACGTCTATAATTGCAGAAACCTCTAGGCACCAGGGATCATTTTTTTGTTTTTTTAGAGGTGGGGAGCGACCCCTTAGGCAAGGGTCGCTCCCCTAGGGGGAAATTATATTTAGGCCATTTCTGCCCCCGTTGGGGGCAGATTGGCTTATTTTTATGAGGCCAATCTGCCCCCAAGGGGGACAGAAACCATTAGACACCAGGGAGTTTTTTTTTTTTTTCCGTGAATTTCATGCAAGGGGAGCAACCCCTTAGGCAAGGGTCGTTCCCTGGGGGGCAAATTTATTTTAGGCCATTTCTGACCCCATGGGGGGCAGATCAGCCTATTTTAATTAGGCCGATCTGCCCCCAAGGGGGGCAGAAACCACTAGGCACCGTGGATTTTTTTTGTTTGTTGTTTTTTTACAGATGGTGAGCGACCCCTTAGGCAGGGTCGCTCCCCTAGAGGGGCAAATTGTATTTAGGCCATTTCTGCCCCCCCGGGGGCAGATCGGCCTATTGTTATTAGGCCGATCTACCCCCAGGGGGGGCAGAAACCTCTAGGTGCCAGGGCAAATTTTTTTTGTTTGTGTGTGTTTTTTTTTTTGGAGATGGGGAGCGACCCATTAGGCAAGGGTCGCTCCCCTGGGGAGCACATTGTATTTAGACCATTTCTGCCACCTTTGGGGGTAGATCGGGCAATTAATTTTTGTTAGGCCAATCTGCCCCCATGGGGGCAGAAACCACTTAGGCACCAGGGATTGGTGTGTGTGTACACGTGTGTTTTCTTTAGGGAGGCAGCCCCTTGGGTGAAGGTCGCTCCCCATGGGGGAACATTACTGTTGGCCATATCTGCCCCCCATTGGGGGCAGATGGGCCTATTTTTGGAAGGCCCATCTGCCCCAAGGGGGGGGGGGGCAGAAAGCCCACCAGAGGCCAGGGAAGTTTTTTTTCTCCACAAATAAGAGTGTGGGGGTATGGCCATACCCCACCCAAATAAATGGGCCCAAAGTTATTCTGCCCACTAGTGGGCAGATGGGGCAATTACCCCTGATCCACACCCCGCGGGGTATGGGCCTGGTTACGCCCCCACCTCAACTGAAGGAGGTAACAGTATTTCAGCTCTCCCCCGCACTCTAAAACATCTTATCCCACAGCAAGCAAGAAGACATTTGATTATTTTGGGTTTTAGTTTTACATTTGGGCCATGAGAACTTGGCTTACTCTCAAAATCGTCCCACTTCGAATGGTGAGGGCTGCACTTTATGGACTTTGGGACGCTGCCATGTAGAAAAATCCACAAGACCTAGACACATCTGAAAACTAAACATCTGGGTGATTCCAGGGTGGTGTGTTTCACATGCACCCTGCACCATTTTTGTACCCACAATCCCCTGCAAACCTACAACTTTGCTGGAAATCACACATTTTTCCCACGTTTTTGTGATGGAACCTTCCGGAATCTGCAGGAATCCACAAAATTCCCACCACCCAGCATTGTCTCATCTATACCGATAAAAATTCTGCTGCACACTTGTCAGCCTAAAAATTTTTTTTTGCAAACTGCCCTTTTGCGCCCCCTTTGTTCCCCCTCAATAGCGACATGTTTTTGGCTCACCTACACAAATGAGGTATCATTTTTACCGGGAGACTGAGGGGAACATTAGGTGGTATGAAATGTGTCCCAGTGCGTTGATCCCACACAGAAATGTGGGAAAAATGTGATCTTTTAGCTAAATTTGAGGTTTGCTGAGGATTCTGGGTAAGAAAACATTGGGGGATCCACGCAAGTCACACTTGACTCCCTCGGGTGTCGGGTTTGGTAGGTTTCCCTAGAAGGCTGCTGAGCCCAGGACCAAAAACGCAGATGCCCCCCTGCAAAAACAGGTAGTTTTGTATTTGATAATTTTGATGTGTCCAGATAGTGTTTTGGGGCATTTCCTTTCGTGGGCGCTAGGCCTACCCACACAAGTGAGGTACCATTTGTATCGGGAGACTTGGGGAACTCTGGGTGGAAGGAAATTTGTGGCTCCTCTCTGATTCCAGAACTTTCGGTCACCGAAATGAGAGGAAAAGGTGTTTTTTTGGTCAAATTTTGAGGTTTGCAAAGGATTCTGGGTAACAGAACCTGATCAGTTCCCCACAAGTCACCCCATCTTGGATTCCCCTAGGTGTCTAGTTTTCAAAAATGTGCTGGTTTGCTAGGTTTCCCCAGGTGCCGACTGAGCTAGAGGCAAAAATCCACAGGTAGGCACTTTGCAAAAAACACCTCTGTTTTCTGTGGAAACAATTTGATGTGTCCACGTTGTGTTTTGAGCCATTTCCTTTCGTGGGCGCTAGGCCTACCCACACAAGTGAGGTACAATTTTTATCGGGAGACTTGGGGGAACACAGAATAGCAAATAAGTGTTATTGCCCCTTGTCTTTCTCTACATTTTTTCCTTCCAAATGTAAGGCAGTGTGTAAAAAAGACCTCTATTTAAGAAATGCCCTGTAATTCACATGCTAGTATGGGCACCCCGGAAATCAGAGATGTGCAAATAACCACTGCTTATCAACACCTTATCTTGTGGCCATTTTGGAAATACAAAGGTTTTCTTGATACCTATTTTTCACTTTTTATATTTCAGCAAATGAATTGCTGTATACCCGGTATAGAATAAAAACCCATTGCAAGGTGCTGCTCATTTATTGGCTCTGGGTACCTAGAGTTCTTGATGAACCTACAAGCCCTATATATCCCCACAACCAGAAGAGTCCAGCTGACGTAACGGTATATTGCTTTAAAAAATCTGACATAGCAGGAAAAAGTTAGAGTAAAACGCGGAGAAAAATTGCAGTTTTTTTCACCTCAATTTCAATATTTTTTTTATTTCAGCTGTTATTTTCTGTAGGAAACACTTGTAGGATCTACACAAATGACCCCTTGCTGAATTCAGAATTTTGTCTACTTCTCAGAAATGTTTAGGTGTCTGGGATCCAGCATTGGTTTCTTACCAATTTTGGTCACTAACTGGAAGGAGGCTGAAAGCACAAAAAATTGTTAAAATGGGGTATGTCCCAAATGTCAAAATTGTATTGAAAAATTGGATTTTCCAATTCAAGTCTGCCTGTTCCTGAAAGCTGGAAAGGTGGTGATCTTGCCACCGCAAACCCTTTGTTGATGCCATTTTCAGGGAAAAAAACAAAAGCTTCCTTCTGCAGCCCTTTTTGAAAAAAAAAACATTTTCACTGTATTTTGGCTAATTTCTTGGTCTCCTTCAGGGGAACCCACAAAGTCTGGGTACCTCTAGAATCCCTAGGATGTTGGAAAAAAAGGACGCAAATTTGGCATGGGTAGCTTATGTGAACAAAAAGTTATGAAGGCCTAAGCGCGAACTGCCCCAAATAGCCAAAAAAAGGCTCGGCACAGGAGGGGGAAAAGGCCTGGCAGCGAAGGGGTTAACTGAAATCAAATAGTGTGTGTACAGCAGATTCATATGTTTGACAGTGCTCTCAAATGTGATAATGAAGAAAAGGGTGACTCAGTGAAATAAAATATTTGCTTGGGATCGTACAGTTTAAGACTAGTTTATGGGTCCGGAGTATTACAGTTAGGTTGAGTACATTATTCAAGTCTCTCAACCTGCAGGTCTGGGAACATTTGTATGATTTATGAAGGCCTGACTAGGGACTTATAAGTAAGTAAACTTATGCCAGTTGTGGGTAAACTAATTAGATATATACCTTTAAAGGGTCAGAGCACCGGCACTGAGGCCGGGGATTTAGTGCACTACAGAGTCATTACACCAGTACCTAATAGTCAAAAAGTGGGAATGAACCTGCAAAAAGCCATTTTCTTGCAATTTTGCTCTTATTGGAAATCATCAGACAAGGGAGCACCCATTATAATTCAAAGCAATACCATTTTAGGCTGCACTGAGGCAGCGCACACAATTGCTTGAACACTACATTCGAAGCTGAGTGAAACCTACTTACAACAGCCTCCCTGAACCATGACCCATTGGAGAGGCAAGAATGGCCACAACCTGAGTGAGCCGAGAGGGTTTGGTGCAGTAGTAGCAGCTTTGCGTGGACTGACAGTCGTGCTACAGCACTGATCTGTTCAAGGAAAGGCATTTCACAGCTGGAATACTCAGAGCCATGGAGGTTGCTGTCTCTTGTTGAAGAAACTCAGAGAGGTGTGGACCAGCGATGCAGCAGACAAGTGGAGATGTTTAACAATTTAATATAGAATGAAATTATAAGGGACATATAGCAGAAACAGAAAGTTATGTTGAAAACCATTGAGAGAACCTAGTCACAAAAAGATTACTGGATCCTGACAAGCTCCACTGGCGATGTTGGCACACAGCTTATACCACTCTGGTGAGCTGCCCGTTAACTGCAGCGTGGCATCTTTCCACTGAAAATCCTAATCTGCCAACAAAGTGTGCAATCAGAGCGTTTTCTTCACACCTGTCTAGCACTAAACCTTGACCAGTCTAAAAGGTTTGGAGAACATGGCAGGTGTGTTGTCTTACTTGATACCTCAGTGTACTTCTGCAGTAACCTGTGATCAATATTAAATTCTGAATAAGTTACCATTGGAGTCAAAGGTGGTTATGTTTGAGACCAAGACTGAATCTGAAGTTAATTATCTCAGGGGCCCTCAAAATCTCAACATAGATGAGGTGTTTTCCAATGTTTTTGTGAGATCTTTCATCCCTCTCCATCTCTCAAGACCTTTTTTGAATTGCTAACAGGATCAGGGACTTATAGTTTGAAACATACAACAAATAGAAGTATGAGGACTGCCTTTTTGGGCCAACAGATTCGAAAAAGGAATTTCCTGCATACTACCCTGGCTGTTCTATTAGAAAGGTGCACACTTGAGCATTACAATCTAATTCCCTGAATTGTTTTAGAACAGTCTCATCTGATTACAACCATGAGATTCAAACACGTCTAGGACTTTTTCACTACTGATATCCTTTTCTATTGGTTACTAGATACACAGGTTTTTCACACTAATTGGTGGTGGACATCCTCTGTGACATATATTGTACCAATGCTGATTAATGATTGTAAAGGTGTTTATTTAATTGGCATTATAGCTTTTTCTATGTCCACTTATTTTGCCTCTTGCATTTGTAACCAATGTCTACAATGGGTATAAGGTTTCTTAAGTAAATGCTTTCAGGAAATTAGCACACACTCACAATGAATGTGAATCTGGTATAAATCATGTTTGCATACAATCGACCTCTGAAGTATCTACCTCGTTTGCTCTGTTGGTTTTTGCCTAACTACTCAACTCTTAAATTATGCCAAACACTCTTTTTGGCTATTGATGGAACTGTATGCTGTTATTCCTTAGTTTGACAGAAAGTTTAACTAATGTTGAAAACAAATCAGGAATACCCCTCTGTTATAAATTAACAGTAGATGCATTAGATGTCCATCACAGTTGTTTTTGTAATCCACATTTTGGAAAAAAGGTTCCCGAGTTTAGGTGGCGAGCAGCTCCAGTATAGAGCACCCTACAACACCAGTAGCACTCTAAAGTTACTCACTTCAAAAGCCTATTTTTCTAGCAAAGTTTTTAAGCATAGGATTAGCACAGTGCCTTCCACACCGAGCTGTAAAATGACAAGACTTTCACCACTCCAGGTATACATCTTGGAATTGGTAAAATACTATCCAAGCCAACCTGGAATGAGAAAATGAGGTGAGCAAACTTAGTGTCGCTAGTGTTGTATGTAGGGTGCTCTATACTGGAGCTGCTCTCCGCCTAAACATTGGAGCTACCCAAAGTTTTCTTTTTTTGAATAATTTATGCGTCACTCTAATCCTGAAGGAGATTATTTTGATATATATATATGGGTGTATATATATATATATATATATATATATATATATATATATATACATATATATATATATATATATATACATATTAATGTATTTAGTTTCTGCTAGACAGGCAGACAGAATGTTATCCAAGGTAACACTTCTCATCAAAGTTCACAAACGTAATTTTGCAGAGAAATCAGTTAATTTCTTTAATGTATTAATTGCAAAGCAGGTCTTTAAGTTATTCACAGTGTAACTGATTTTGTTACGATAAGTCATCCATAACTCTAACTACCTGTTGAGTCACATTTTCATAATGGAATTTGGCAAACAAAAAAACATTTTTAGTTCTTTTCTAAAAGTTGTGTTCACTTCTGTTGATCCATGTGCACCTCTATTGAGCTGTGTTCACGGTGCACAGACGGTCTGCGGTGCAATTTCCCACAGAAAATCCTCCCGAGTCGCCATGAACTGCACAAGCACAGCTGGTACATTAAATATTGTTTGGACCGCAATGAATAAACAGTTGAGATAAGTGTAATGCACTATAGCAATAACAGGCTGTAATTTAATTAGCCTGTTTCCCAAGCATGTATGCCATTTTGCAACGCTAAATGAGGTATTTTAGCTTGCGGCCTCTCCCCAGTTTGAAGCTTGCCCCTCACGCTTGTCAGAAAGCAATGTGCTGCATGGCAACCAAACAGTGCAGACTATCTAGATTGTTGAAGCGTGGTGTGTCGGCGACTGTAAGTTCTTTTTATTGTCATTTGTGTTTTAACTCTACCAATTAATAAAACAAATACATAATGATGTGATTGACAAACAGTACTTATAGAAATGTGAACCGAATCGTTATTTGTATTTTGCTCAGGCTTTACACTGAGAACACATTTAGCCTCATCTAAGAAAGTAAGTGTACGAGTTGTGAAGAATGTAAGTCCTTCTCAACAAATAAGACCGTGGGAACCATGCTACCCCCTTTGTAGCACTTTGACTGCTGTGCTCCGGTACCCTGGTAGAGTCCAGACCTACTCAGGAGAGGTAGTATGGGCTAATAACTCCAGCTTTTACGACACAACAATATTAAAACTATCGTCCAGCTTGTGCTTTTTCTTATGAAAAGGAAAGCATTATGCACCCTAGTCAATGCTATGCATTAAAATAGAAATATGTACATCAGGTAGATGGAATTACCTTTGGGTACACCATCAGAATGTTACTTCTCTACCGGGTTATGAACCATATAAACTCAATAACCCCTCCTATACAGGACAATTTAAAAGGGGGTGTTGTCAATAATGCAGGCCGACTGTCTTTGTTTGAGTGTCACCACACTGACAAAAATATAAATATTGTGAAATAAGCCAACACAACACCAGTGAAGTTAACAGGGATGGTACCATCTTAGAACAACATTCATTAAGGATTGTGTAGACTCACTGTTAACCTTGAGGTTATCATTAAAGCAATTCAAAATATGTAATTGACCATCATTAAAGCAAGTTATGATTGGCTGTTAGCTTAATTAAATTAAAAAAAAATACATTTCCTGACTTTCACTTTTACTTTTATCATGCTGTCATTGCAAGTATAGAACCAACCACTAGGGGCACCGGCCCTCCAGAGGAAAAGCACAGGCTCTAGAAATCTTTGGAATGCTAGGACAATCTCCCCTGGAGGCATACATCTAAACCTCATGGAGGGCTTTGAGCAACTATTAAGGGGCACTTATGCGGGACTACTGCACTTTCCGCATTCCCCCGCCCCTAACATGCATTAATTACATTTTTGGTGCCCCTGCCTATCCTGGGGTCAACACAAGTACAGCCATATGACAATCGGGCCTGCACAGTGGCTTATGGAGTGATCCATGGGCAGAGTCTAAATTTTATATTGGCAACTCTGAAAGCAGCAACGTGCTACCCCTTTTCTTATATATTTTTCCAGTTATATTTTGGAAAGGGTGCCTGTGGGGGTATTCCCATATCCCCTGGCTGGCTCTCTCGCACCTGAATTTCCTCGACTGTCATGGGAGCTGCCGGCATTCTCTAATTGGCTCCTGTCTGCAGCAGTGGAGATTGTCCTTCCAGTGCTGGTGGGAAACATGAAGAAAACAGGCCAGCGTGCTCCACCCCACCTGGCATGTGTGTTGGGCAGTGCACTCAAACGCATGCCTTCGGTCCAGAGGGATGGAGATTCTGGTACCTTTTGATAATGCCTCCGGGAAGACGGAAGGCCCCCTGGGGTCATAAAAAAATCCTTGTGGTGGGGGTTTTTATTTTGTTGATGAGTGTACAGATTTTCCAAATTAAATGAAATACCGCATTTTTTTTTAGAACACCTTGCATGTCTAAAGGATTCATGGTGAAAGAAGTTCCAAGCTAGTAAATATAAGTAACTAGCAATCAAGCTTAGTTCGTAAGCAGTTGTATAGTTGTGTGTGGTCAGTTCAACCTCTTAGTAAAATATCTAACTGCAAGGTTTTGTGATAATACATATCATTTAGTGGGCTCATTTCACAAATTTGGACTGGTAAATCTGAAAGTACAGGTTAATTTTCGGAATGCCAATCCCAGTTCACTACCATGCCCTGAGTGTGGGTGGATATTAGATCTGGCAGTATATGTGAATCAGTCTACTGAACCTTGGCTCTCAATGAATACTAAAGTATTAGGACTGTGCACAATGGTTTAGTATTCCTTAACATCCATGACCTATTTGGGCAGAGAGACATGAGTGCACACACTTCAGCAGGTTCATGAAACGCTACACACATGGGTCTGAAGCGCACTCTCTGAAAGGGCTTTGAAGGGCCACCTCGGCAAATAACAAATATTTAGATCCTAAAACTCATTTAAGAATTGGCATAAATGCTGTACATCAACATGTGTAGCCTGCACCTGTATTGTTGTGCCCAATGGAGGAAGGCTACATATGTTCCCTTGTCTTCATTGAACTTCCCTTAAATGACTCCTGCAGTAAGTATGGATATTCTGAGAATTTTCAAAGGAGTGACCAAGAACGGAGGCGTTTTGTGGGTTTTGTAAAGAGGTCAGTCACACAAATTATGCATCTGTGCAATATGTTTGTATCATAAAAGTGAATACATGTAAATGTTTGCAAAGGTAGGTCAGCCCAGAGGGATGGCATTGGACTGAAAAGAAATATGCAGTGCAAATTTGGTTGACACTGACAATGTAGAGTCTAGTTGGAGATTCCCAAAACTTTAGCAAGTCATTTTTTACACTTTTCCATGCAGCTAAATGGGCATAAGACTGCATTCTGTTTGAGTACACTACATATATGTTTAAAAGTCATTTGAAGCATACATTATGTGTAAATTAAGTTTAAGCATACATGTAAATTAATCTTTTATGAACTTCCTTTTGTGATTTGACTGATTGATATCTATAAAAAGGTCAAACGGATGTAATTGTCCTCATGGTAGATGTGTTTTATTTCAGATTTTTAAATACACCATTTTTTTTAATGAACAGGTGAAACAGATTATGGAAGAAGCAGTAACTAGGAAATTTGTTCATGAAGATAGCAGCCACATCATTTCTTTCTGTGGTAAGTCATTTTAGTTTAAAAGGTACACATTAATGCGAATGTAGAGCAATGTTTGTGTTCATAATTCAAGACTTTATTGGGAATTTTTATTGCATATTTGTTTATGATCAGCTGCGATGTGTGAAATATCACCATTATTTGTGCCGACCTTTCTATAAAATATCATATTTGATGCAATTAAAATGTAGGCCTATTCTACATGTTCTCTTCAACAAAGTTTAGTTAATTTTATGCTTAACTAATATATTGTGTTCATGCAATAGTCTATCAGTTGTTACCACTGTTTTGACATTTCTGTTTAAACTTTGCTTTTTACCATATATATTTTAAAGATTTTTGATTTATATGAGATATTTTTCAATGTTTGCTAAAATTAAAAACTAACACCTATGACCACCTTAATTTCTTACAAACAACAAGGAGGACAGTAAATATACACACCGGCGTCTGAATCATTGCGATCAGCATATACAAATAAAGTACATAAAGCATATTTTGCGATCCAGAATGTGGCACAGAGCCTGTTTTTGTTTCTTTAAGTGTAAAGCTGGAGCCTTGAAGGAAACAAATTTACTATATATTCCCGTGTTATCTGTAGATAACAAATATTAATTGTTCTGTGTGTGTATGTATGTATATATATATATATATATATATATATATATATATATATATATATATATATATATATATATATATATATAGTTTAAGATTTACTATTTACAGCTAAGAGTTCATGTTATCCACTTTGTTAATATTGGAGTGAAAACGATTAGTGGTGTGGGTGTAGAGAGAAGATTATAAAGTTATGAAATTTATAGAGATGACTATTGGACATCTTGCCACATGTCAAAGTGAAAAATATATTCATCAAAACTTTCAATTCTACAGAAAAGGTAATTCATGATGTAAAAATATAATATTGTAATGTATAGTTAATGTACATAAGAATGATTTTCCTCTGATAGTAATTAATATGTCCATTATTTATATATCCCTGGATCGGGGTGTCCAAACTATTAATGCTGGAATACAGCCAATGAATGACCATGTTAACGTTTGCAAAATGTCAGACACAGGGTTACAAAGGTGCAGCTTTTTTAATACCTTTGATTCATTTGGGGTGGAAATATAGGTTTTGTTAAAATGTGCAAATTGTGTAGCAGTTGGTGAGTTATGTGGCAAATGCAGGAACTTCATATTGAATCTGAAGTAAGCAGTAGAACCATGTAGTGCTTCAATATGCTTTTCTTTAACTGAATTTTGGTGTTACATAGCCACACTGCCATTCGGTTTTTAATCTTTTTTTTATTTATTTAATGGAAGTGAGTTGTAAATATGCTAATAATGCTAAATCGCTATTGTGCAATATTATTTGTGCCCTGTGAAGATGGCATACAGATAATTGTAATACATTATTTTATGGGCTACTTGTAATAAAAATGTATTTGCACTAACTCTTCAGGAACAAATATGCTGAACACCCTTTCTGTTTGTATTGAAACACATTTTTCCAGATTCCTACTTCTACCTGGGGTTAAAGACCTACAGAATACATTATTAATTCGTTTTCAAAGTTGCCTAACACATCTGTCCAAGAATATTATGAAAACCTATTTTGCTGACAAATTGGTCTGGAATAGTATATTGAAAATAAGGGGTTGCACAAATATTCTGTAGATGTTCAGATCAAATCTTCACTAATTTACTGTATTGTGCGCAGTTCTAATAGTCATCAAATATATTTAAAGTGTTATGTTCAAATTTGATATACTGTAATGTGACTTGAATGCAGAATTGAAGGTCTGGCTGGCAGGAAAGCCTTTTCCCATTATGATTGAAGATTAACATTTCAAGCAAAAGAATGCAATGCAGAATTTGCAGTTTCTGAGAAACCTAGGAATGAGCAAATATAACATGATTTGAACACATTCTCCGTATCGGTGGATAAGAATTTCATGCATTTTGGTGCAGTGCAGCGAAGGATAACAACATTTGACCAGCAGGCAAAACTAATCTTGAGTACTGCTGCCTGAAATGGAATACAATAGAGCCCAGGCCAGAGAGGCAACCTGGGGCTTAATGTAGATAGTTCACTACTGCGTCTGTGTTTGAAATGACCTATAGACCTATAGATTCAGTATTACCTTCAACTAAATATTTATTTATTTTTGAAAATCAAGGAAGCTTTCTTTAGAAACAGCCATGTACATCGGTGCAGTGGGTGTTGGTGAAAAACGTACTAAGTGCTCCCTTATGTGTGATGCACACACGTGACAACAGTGATCAAAGTGAGTATCTAAGATCACAGTCCGTTAAAAACTTTGCTAACTATGTGAATAGGGTCTGCAGTTGAAGTTGGAAACTCTGATTGTCAAAAATAAATAACCATTTAGTTCAAAGTAATGCTGGATCTATATGTCTAGAGGCTGTTGTTTTGCACTATAACGTTTACCCAAGGTTCCAGATGACTGTCTGTGTACCCTGTTAATTAGAACTATGTGTTTAACAGCAGTAAGAAAGATGCCACAATACTCAGCTGTGCATGCACATCTATGAATTTCAAAGCAACATGAATTATTCGAGACCCATAGATTTTAGTATTGTTTATACATGTAACATACTGCAGAATCTTCCTCTGGAGGCATACCATGATCGTCCAAGACAAGAGAGTTAAGCTGTTGCATAAAATATTACTGCCAGACGTGTATGGATTCTTGTGGCGCTGGATAATAGAGTGCTTGAGGTGGGATGTGTAATGGGATGAGTAAGGATGAAGTGGCTGACTGGAGACTTGCTATAGGACGACTCTGAGTGAACCAGTGAGCCCTGACATATCTTCCCTTATTACCATGTTGTTTAGTTGACTCTGCCACCCTTGCCATATTGTTTTGAATTGTTTGGCATTTGCCTAGGCTGCTTATGTTATCATTCTGCCACCAAGTTTGCAGTCACTATGCTTTATCATCCCTACCGCGCCCTTGTTCGCTACCTAGCTGACATTTTAATATTTTAAGTCAAAATAGTTCTGCTCCACGAACTGTCTCACTGTGGAATGTCTGATGCTAGGACCCAGCAATCATAAAATGTCGGCATCCTTATATGTATTGTATCCGCAAGGGAGTCCCTCTTGTTACCATGTTCCCCCATTGTTGCTCTGGACATCTGGTATTAGAATTTTTCTGCAGCTTGCTAAACAAGCCCAGCCACATGCAATCATTTTAAAGAATACGTCTTTGTATTTACAAATTGTCGTGTCGCCTCTGTAAGACCGTTGTTACAGCCCTCCTGTGAAACTGTACAGAACCCAGAATGAAAAACAGGAATGAAGAGTGTATTTATCCACTTCCTTGTATCATCTGCTATATCAAATGGAATGTGCCTTTCGATTTGTGACTTTTGATTGGTACATGCTGTAAAAAACAGATTCACAGCATACATGTAACTGTGGCTGAATAGGCCAATGTTGAAGTTAGATCCATGCGATGTGAAACTTTCTGGATGAGCTCAGCTTCAGTGCTTTCCACTGACACACTTTTCCCTAATCAGGAGATAGTTCAGAGAGGGGAGCGATGCCCTGCAAGTGTCTGGGCCAATTGTTAGCTGTAGAGAGTAGCTTTTTTCTAATCTCAGGGGGCTGGACTGGGAGGTCGGGTGCAGGTAAAAGGCAGTGAAAGACTGCTTTGCTGAGAAAAGGATTAATTAATTGCATTTTTTGTGCATACAAAACTGGTAGCACTGCCGCAAAGCATGTACTCATGACAGGAAGTGCATTACTTTGCTTACAAACTGTCATAGGAAAGCTTGAAAAATGATAAGCTAGATCTCATCACTAGTAGCTGCTTCATCAATTCAGTGAGAGAGCTGCCTGAAGCCATAGAGCTGCACTAAAGACGTTTCACCTGCCTATCAGAAATTATTGAACTCCTGCTTCCACCATTTTGCTCCTGGGCTGGTAGTGCCAATCTACTGCTGGCCAACAGAGCTAAATGCGCCTATGTCCTGCCAGTAAATCCTGCTCGCCATGTGGAACATCCCTGTGGAGGCTGGATTGTTCTTAGTACCTTGAAACAGAGGAAGTTGTTGTGTACCTCAAGTAATCCCAGTGAAGCCAGCTGGTACTGAGCATTTCTTGTGGACTTGAAAGCAGAGTTATGGGTATCCCACCCGTGTTCAACCAAAGGAAGAAGAGCTTTCCTGACGATCTGAGGACCTTTTGTTAATGTAATGCTGCTGCCAGACGTTGTGGAAAAACTGGAATCTTTGTTCTAAGCATCCACCAGCAGCCTACACATCTTTTTTAGTTTCTTTTTGGTAGGAAGTTTGAAGGTGTTGTGAGACCTGCTGATCATCCTGTCTCACCTTGTGGAGCTCTTGTTGCACACAGCATTTGGGTTTTCCTTGTGAGACAATTTTTTCTGTTCTAAATTGTTGACTAGATGAACATCCAACTTGTAACCAACCTCATTCACACAAATGTTAGTCAAACAAAGCGCTTTAGTTGTGATCACACCACAGAGGCTACTTTGTCAATCCGTTGTGCTTTTAAAATGTCTGAAAGGGTACTATTGAATGGAATGGTTCTGTCGGTTGCTTTCATATGGGGCTGCTTTTGGTTTTTTTATAACCTGGATCCCTGAATCGCTTTTCTTTGTTTTTGTGACATTGTCCCATTACATATTTACCTTTTTAATAATCTTAGTTTTGGACCCTTAAAGTTATTTATTTATTACTGTTTATTTGTGTGGCTATATTTTCCATGCATACCAGATGCATTTTTTTGAGCAAGGCCTTGCTACTTGACCCAATCTTTAATATTTGAGACAACGATTCCTACTAAAATACAGCTACATTTTGAGGATCAGGTTGTTTTAGTCATGGATGACCCCACTCAAGGTTCACCTCTGGACTGTTATCTTTTTTCTCTCTTTCTGTAACCTAATATTACAGTTTGCCTGAGCAGAATTCCTTGAGAAAAGAACATTACTGGACCCAAAACTAAATTGTGGGCGAAGGACCTTTTATCTGTTTAAGAATTGAGATCAAAACACTTACGATGTAGAGGGCCTGCAACACCTGTTATGGAGAAAGTTAAAGAAATGCAATGAAAATTTCATTAACATTTAAGTCTAGCAATCCTCCTTACATTATCCTGACTTACTTTTGTCTTTTTAAGTATTTGTCAAATCTTCTGGTACTGGGAAGCGTGAGAAATCGAATCTGGTCTGCTAAATATAAATTTGTTTTGTTTTTTTGGATGTTTTAAAATCTGATGAGGTGTGAAGCATGAAGAATATATATCATACCTTGTATGTCATATTTAAGTTAGCAGCCCTTTGCTTTCCATGTAGTCCCTGCTTTGCAGACTTACTGTGAATGGAGGTTGAAGCATTCAGCAAAAACTGGAAAGTATTTATTCCGTATCCTCCTGTATAGTAACTATAGCAATTCACCTTATCAGGTACATGGTAGGATTTAAGCTGTTGATCTTAATATTAAACAGTCATTGATGTGTCTGTGATCTTGTGGTTTACTGAGTTAAGCTATTGGTTTCTGCAAACTACTTACATGTGTCTGGATATAACTAAGCCCCTAAATGCGTGTTTTTCCAACTATTATGCAGCAAGGTCCTAATTTTATTAAAGACATGGAGGTGAGTATTATGATGTGTTCCTTGCCTTTTAATATAAGAGCAGCCAATTGAAACACAGGTAAAAATCAAGAAAAAAGCCACAATCCATTCCTGATCCTCCAAAGAAATTTCAGGATGACTGAGATAGTTGAATGAGGAACTTCAAAATAAAGGAAGCAAACAAGTAGTATATCTCAAATGGGAGGGAATACATCTAATATAACATCCATCAGATAGAGTATCCATGTTATTAAAATTAGGGGTTTCCTGTAAATTACATGGAAACTCTGTATTGTATACAGACCGAAGGCTCCTATTAGGCTGCTGTAGCTACTGAAGTGAAAGGACGAGATGGTCTCATCCTCCGCGCAGCCAGCTCCAATGCTGGTAAGGACAAGGCCCTCTTGTCCTTAGCACTCAAGGGGCTAAAGTAAGTTAACTACACAGAAGAAAAAATGAGAAGCAAGTTTACAATAAAATGCTTTATAATTAGATGCTGCAGATCAATAGTTATTAGAATATCTTCTAGTTTTGCTCCTGCTCAGAATAGTTAAGGTGCCATGGAACCTCTGGAAGAATGGCCTCCAACAATGTAAACATTGAGGACATGACCCATTTAGCCAAATGAGTTGCCCATGGGATGTTCTGAGATGCGCTGTTCTAGATTAATAATATCTTATGCACAAAACCACACAAAGCTTTGGGTGATCCGGAAAAACAAGTTTTGTTGTTCTTGAGATTGAGAAAAAAACACCTGAAGGAGTAAAATGCCTAGCAGAAGATGCAAAGCTTTATCGTCAAACTCTTTTGAATGATAGCAAACATAATAACTTAGTTAACTTTGCTAACAACGTTTTTAACTTCAGTGAGGCATTGTCTGACCCAGAAACAAAGGAATACCCATCCTTATTGCAGGGCATAACTTGCAAATTAAAGGATGTTCTCCCACAGATGTCCCTACAAAGATGTGATGATGTAACGAAATTGATGATATATATAGGTTTACTGTTTTGTAAGATTGAATTGATGCTGTTAGATGTCCTAAATAATTGCTATTGAAGCAATATTTGCCAAAATGGGATCTGACTTGATTACATTCACCACCATACCCAAGAGATCCATGCTGATCTATGATTTCTAGAAGTCCCCAGGGCCCAGGCTTTGTTGATGACAGCAAGAGTGTTTGTCAAATGTCCTGGGACATAAATACTGACTGGACATTTTCCAAGCCATAAATTGAAGTTTACCTGAAATTACCAGGTTGCGATGCTGACCCTGAGGGTTCTAGATAAGTAGTGGAAAGAAGAACTGGAATGTCTAAAGACATTTGAAGGAGAGCCAGAAACCATAACTATGATGACCAAATAGAAGTTTTCATGACCAGGAATGGCAGCAAGAAATCTTTAGGAAAGGAGGGGAGAAAGCATAAGGTAGATATTGTTTCCCAGGTGAAAGAAGGCATCTGTAGATATTGTTTCCCAGGTGAAAGAAGGCATCTTATGATATCCCCAATGGGTCTGGCCTCCAGCTGTAAAATTAGGGAAACTGGCATTCAGTTTGGTTGCCAAAAGCTCTAAATAGAGAGGTCCCTAAAGATTCTGAAAAATGTAATATATGGTGTCTAGTTGCTGAAGTCTCATAGCTGGTGAGGACACTAGTCAGCTTCTGAGTTTAGATAGCTTGCTTTTACTTTATATGTGATTCTAATGCTAGTATTCCCAAAGTAGTTTTGCTACATTCACTAGAACGTTTGGTCAAGTACCCCCTAAATGGTTGATTTATGTTACCCCTGTGAGGTTGTCCATTCTGAGTTGAACCAAAAAACAAGCGTGATTTCTTGTGAAACATTGAATCGCAGAGGAGCATGCAAGAATCTCAAATTTTATGTGCCTGAAGGACTCCTTCTTGACTGTGTGCTGTCAGTCGAGTACCGGCTGCACTGAGCACCCACCTGGACATACCTGTGTCGAATTTGAAGATTAGATTTGGGGTAGCTTTGAATATTGACCTGCTGTTCTAGGCCTGAAAGTTTTCCAGCCACCAAATTGGTTCCTCCTTAATTTCCTATTCTAACGGAACCAAATTCTGCTGAATTTTTAATCTCTTTACGGCTCAATAATGAAGGGAATCTGGAAACCCTGCTTGTATTGATGATTTAAGATGACCAACTCTTCGTGTTAAATGTCAAAGGGACATGGAAGAAGAAGCTGAAAGACGAGTTAACTACATTTTTTTTATTTTTTTTTATAAAAAGTCAGTTTTATTTTCATAAGTGGAAGATGTGGGACCTACTGGAAACCAGAGAAATTCTATGGATTGTAAAGGAGAAAGTCAAGATTTTCCCTGATTTATGAAAAATCAAACTTTTTCCAAAAGCATGATCATTGTTGCCTGTGGCCAGGCTCTGCAACCAAATAATCACCCAACCCTGTGTCGTCTTGCCCTCTGTTTCTGTCTTTCTGCCCATTTCTTGCCTTCTGTTTCTGATTCTCTGTCATTTTTGTGCCTCTGTCTGTGCCTTTCTGCCTGTTTTTATGTTCGTTTCTTGCTCTTTTCTGCTCCTTAGCTCATTTTCTGCTTGTTTCTTGCCCTCTGTTTGTGCCTTTCTGCAAATTTCTTGCCCTCCATGTTTGCCTTTCTGCCATTTCCTGTCCACTGTTTCTGCCTCTCTGGGCTTTTTCTGCTCGTTTCTTGCCCTCTGTGCATTCTGCCCATTCTTCCTTCTGTTTGTGCCTTTCTGGTCGCTTTATGCTAATTTCCTGCCCTCTGTTTCTGCTTTTTTGCTCAATTCTTGACCTCTGTTTCTGCCTCTCTGCTTGTTTCTGCTCTCTCTTTATGTTTTTCTGTCCGTTTTCTTGCCCCCTGTTTGTTCTTCTCTGCTTCTTTTTTGCCCGTTGTTTGAGCCTTTCTGCCCTCTGTTTCTGCCTTTTGCTCCATTTGCTCCATTTTGTTGCCCTCAGTCAGTTTCCTTGCCCTCTGTTTGTGCCCCTCTGGCCCGACTCTAGGTCGGTGCGATCGGTGCCACCACACCAGGTGCCTACTTTGGGCAGGGGCACAGTGTTTGCTAGAAAATTGTGGTTTTAAACGAACCTTACCTTACCTCCTCCAATTTTCAGGCAACAATAAAGATGTCAAAGTAACTTTGTGATTAATGTTCTTCCTGGAGAGAGATCAGAGTTTGTTTTGCAAATTTGTGACTCATGGTAAGATAGTGGAGTGGGTTAATATGGCTTCTGCAAAGAACATGCACTATGCAGATCACAAAGTGCATATATTGTAAATAGGTCAGTGGGTTACTGTTTTTGCCAGAGTGTACTTTTTGTTACTTGCAGTTTATAAGTTAAAATCCTAATTTAGAACAGAAAGCATTTACCGGTCATTAAAGAGCTCTCAATAGTGTTGTGAATTGTCCGTCATTTATTATCCTAATGCTGCAAAAAGTGTTCATATGTATAGAAATCGATTCTTATTAATGAGAACCCCTAACCCTTGTGTCACATTTTAAGTTTTTGCTTCTCCAGAGCAAGCACTCTTAAACTATAGAGCCTACCAGTATGGATGACGTGTGACTTGTACATCTTGTAGTCCTCTGCCTTATGTGACATTTTCTATACACTGAGTTACACACCTGTGATAATTACCTTTGTGTAATGCGTGTGTGAGATGTAAAGTTCTCTGACACCCTACAATGGTATGAGTGGTGCTATAAAATTAATTAAATCCATGTGAGAGAGAGTGGTTATGGAGACTTGAAGGGCACTGTTAAAGGGTGGAAGTGAGGGAATCCTGGGTGGGGATGGTCATTGGGGGGTGCCAGTGCTAAAGCCAGCCTTGGTGCTTCTTGACTCATTTCTTGTCCTTTTTGGGACATCAAGTCCTCTCCCGCGGTCTCAGCCTGCTCCCATCTCCTGCGGGAGTCGGCATTGCTCCAGCAAGCAAAGAGCTGCTTTTAAATAGATCTTTCCTGCTTGCTGGAGCAATGTTTTCATCTGTATGCAGGGAAGACAAATGAAAACTTTGCTAAAATAACTATAACTTGCGTCCTTGCAATGTACTTCTAATTACCCTACAAATTACAGTACTCATGACATCTTTGATAACATAATTGATAATATCAATGTGATTGTTGCAGTAACATTTCTGATGAAAAATGTGCAGTTATGGTTACCTTAGGGCGTGAGTTATAGTTACTTGAAATAACTCTAACTATAACAGGTGAATTCTATGGTTTTGTACATTTTAAAATGTGGGCTTATATATATTTATTACCTAGTGGCACTCGCCACTAGTTATAGTTAGGACCATGGTTCCATAGAAAAAGCGTTTTTTGACTTACCTATATCTTTTTGTGTGTGTGTGTGTGTGTGTGTGTATATATAAATATATAAATATATATATATACACACCTGTACAACCTTTACCATCCATATGCCTTTACCATTCATGCCTTTACATAATAGAAAGAAAATAATACTTACCTTTAAGATATTTACCCCGCATATGCCTTTAGCATGCGTGCCTTTACAACAAAATTTGTTGTAAAGGCATACATGGTAAAGATATATTTGGGGTAAAGGCTTATGCATAGTAATGGCTTCGTGGTAATGGTCGTGTGGTTATGACTGCGTTGTAATGGCTGTTTCCCATCCGTACATTGTTAAGAAACCTTTAGCATAGTTGATCCAGGGAACAGTATGACATGTACGGGGGAGAGGTCTGATGGTCAACACAATCAGGCAAACTCCAATGCAAGGATGCCCAGTGAAAGCAAACTTAAATTCTAAATGTGGTGGATGTGGCACCCTCAAAGTGTCGGATGGTCCCAGTACTTGGGTGTGACTGAGAGGAAAATGTGACCCCACAAGATTTTTATTGGAGATGTCAAATTATCGCTGTGTTGCCCCATCAGTATTCCTTGTATTCTGAAACACAGATAGTTTTACCAACACTCTTTTCAAACCGCTCATTGAATGTGGTGGTTGCCTTTCTGTTCTACACCAACATTTTGTTTCTGTAGGTTTTCAAGTGCACTTTCAACAGTAGTGGTAAAATACGTTCTTTTCACAGTTGCTTGAGTACAGTTCTTGTTAGTAATTGCTTTCCGGAACCATTGCTAACTTAGCATTTTGGAAATAACAAAGCTTTCAGGATACTGAGGAGATGGCATTGTGACATCTTGACACCTCAAATCCGTGGTCCAAAAAAACGTAGCACTTCTTTACTGTCCTCCTCTGGGATTATTGGTTCAGGTTTCTGCTTCACAGGGTTACCATGCACTAGTGGAGAACACATCTGCTCCTGCTGAGTTGTGCCCAATTTTTAATCAAGCTGTTCAAGCTTGTGTAGCGGTGCATGTTTTCACTCTTGCTTGTGAGTCACGCCCGATAATTCATGGGTTGAGGTATATTTTTCTAATACTTGCATCCAATGTTGATATATTGATTTAGAATGTATGTACTTCTGTTAGTGTAGTAGTTCTGCTCCTGTGTGGGTGCTGGGGCCTTCTTCGAGTTGGTCATGTCTCTATATTCTATTTGTTTGTTCATTTTTGTCTATTTTCCTGTTTGTTTCATTGTGAATGGAGGAGACGTGTGGTGTCTTGTATCTCCACTCTCCCCATGATGTCATCGAACACTGTAGAATGTTCTATGGGCATCTGTCACCATCAGTTACGTTTGGGTTATACGTCTGCTAACATCTGCTCCTGGTGGGGTCTGCCCATCTATACTTGTGCCTATTGGCGTGATACCGAATAAATTCTCCTGATAATCTCGAGAGTACTGACCTACGTTCCTGTGCCCATGCCACCTACATTCATTACAACAGGAATGGTTAGGTGTTTAATTCTTATTACTCAGAAGCTGGTGATGGGCAGCTCCCACTTACCAGTAAAAAACCTACGACTTATTGGATGTAAAAACCTCCAGATGGAGCTCCAGTTTCTGTCAAAAGCACATGGGTAGTGTTTGTGTTCTATTTAGAATGTAACAACAGTTAATAACCCGTTTTATAGTAGATGTTTTACAATTGAGAAGCCTTGTGTCATTTCAGATTTTACCTCAGTGCCTCTTTGGTATGTAGATGGCTGGAAAGAAAATCCACATAAGTATGAAAAATACTTTAGTATTGGTTAGGAATTCCTTATCTAAATGCATAGCTGGATATTTCGATAAAGGGTATAGCACCGCCTTTTCAGTTGTCCATAATTCACAGAAGGGGGTAACAGTAGATTAAAAGATATGCAATTATTTCTGCAGATGTTGCCAATTTCCTAAACTAGTCTCCATGGAAATCTAAACCTGGGTGTGGTGTGGACAGTCTACAGCGGTCCACCAACGTCCTTTAATGGGCACTCAATAATCCATATGAAGGCAATTTTAAAGTATTAATTTATGCCACGAACCCAAACAGCATTGAAATGAATGGCTTCAGTTCCCAAAATTGCTCATTACTGTTGCTCTGACTGTTGAACACAAAAAGCTTCCATATTGTATGCCAATGTTGCTCGTTTTGAGTGTTTTCATTCACTCTAGGCCTTTCACTTACCAAATTCGTAATTAAAAATAGCTCTCTAAACAAATGCCCAAAGTTTTGGGATTTAGCCACACTGTCTCTGACTCGTGACTGATGTCCTGACCCAAGTCCCATATATCTCCTGCAGGTGAAAAAGAAACATTATTCACATAACATGCCCAGCTGAGCTGAAGTAATGTCCCAAAACTAGCCATTGTGCTACATGTTCTTGGCCCTCGGTAAAGTCTGTTTTGGAACTCTAAAAGAATGTCCGAAGCTGAACAATGTTTGCAAAATATGTCACATCTTTTACCGTAGTTATGGCTCATCAGAGTAATTGCTTTTTGTTTCCTTCTATAACCAGAGAAATGAAATGAGTGCTTGGTATCCAGTACTGAAGACTAATGGCAGTTCTTTAAACTGAGATGTAGATCTCCTTTTATTATACTTTTTGTCACACTGTCATCCCATGTAATGTTTTAACATTTATGCTGCAAAGGCACAGTGATGACTTCACATAACCAAATTAATAACAGTAATATAGTGCACATACTCACATTTATAACTACAATAGATCTTATTTCTAGCATGGTCCCTTCACAATACCCTAGCACTCCTATCCTCTCAGACATACATTTTAGGTACCCTTGTACTCACCATACATTCTCATGTCACCCATGAATTATCAAAACATTTGCACTGCTCACTGGTATTGTTAGTTGGTTGTTGTGTAGTGCACCATCTGCAATTAGTATGCTCTTTGCACAGCCCCTCCCTTCTAATGACGTCCTTTATTCAAACACTGCTAGGATTTATGCACCCCTGACGGACTGGCAGCTGTCTACTCTCTCCGCATAAAGGGTCTCTCATCCACATGCCATTTACCAGTTTTACATGTTATCTAATCCTATACGGATTCCTGCTAGCCACATGATTGCACAAAGCCTTGGTATAAGCCTTGTCGGAAGCCCTGGTTTGCTATATCTTATGAGCATACTGTTGTTGTTTAAGTGACTGCATATATATTATTCACCCTTTCCTACAGTCTCAATTCAGGAATCCCCTTTTCCTCCGTCCCCTCACCTGGCATAAGTGTAGCCTCTAATTATTCTATACCCCCTATTTTCTTCTGCCTCTGCTTATATTACGCCTACTATTTCCACAGAACAATGTCTCTATCCTTTCACAATCCTGGTGTTGGGATGAAAAAGTCGCTCACATGGTGATAGACATGTGCCCCTACCCTGGGTTCCCCAGCTGTGGTACTATCTGGATCCTTGGTAAAGATTTTTGTTCATGAGCGAACATGGATCATGCATGTGTGCTATTACCTAGTCCTGTCTCATAGACTGTGGTCTGCTTAGACCAGAAGGGGCGCTCAAAGTGCTCCATGTAAGTGGGTGAAGGATACATGTAGCACGTATAAAAAAACCAAAAAAACAATGGGTGTACTATATTGTAAGGGTGGGGCCTTATCATGCAGTACACACACATTTATCTCCTTGGGTCCAGTCAGAGTTACTTACTTACTCTTCAGCTCAACCCTTTTGTAGCTATGGCACAGAACAGCAAGGCTTAGCAAAGGAACAATGTGTAAAGCATTTAACAGCACCAAACAACGAAATAAGAAAGTCACCAAACAAGAAAGAGACACAACAACAATGTATAGTAATAGAGCACATTTTAATGAATTTTTAGAGTATTTGATGACTAAAGTCCACCAGAGGGTTTTGCAGATGTGATTTTTTAAAGCATTTAAAAACTTTTACATCAAGCGCAAACAAGCATTGCCAACACAAAACTTTACAAACTTTTGAAAACTTTGTAAACGTTTGAAACATTGAGTTTAGTGACCTGGTTTGGGTGACCAAATCCAACAGGATAAGGGTCTAGGAGTCTTAAGGGAAAACTTTGGACAGATATCTAGCCACCAGAGTATTTTTAAAGGTAGTTACAAACTTTACAGGAGAACAGCCATTGACTTCTATGGCATGGTCGTGATGCTGAGGGATGTAGGATAAAGGATGCTCAGTGAATGCTCCAGATGCTGTGCAGTGCACAAGAGTGAAGTTCGGTCGAGTTCTCAGTCCACAGGTGAGTGTGGGTGACTCTGGCCATGGGTCTGGGGCCCCTGCGAAGTCCTCTATGCAGGGTTCAAAGGGTTGCCGATGCAGACCTTTAGTTCTTGCAACACAGCAGTTCCAGTGAAAACCTCTGATGGAGGCAAGTGTTCCTTGGGGCGGATGAATCTGGTCACAATCAATACCCACGTGTCTAGCAAACTCAGGTGCAACTTCTGGCTATTTCCAAACTGTCCCTCAAAGTGCCTGGTGTCTGGTAGCGGCAAAACGGCTGTGGTGGCTATCAGGAATGAGGTTTGGGCTCTTCAAACTTAATGTCCCTAGTGCAGTTCTGGGAGGCCAGCCAACTAACCCTTGGAGTCTCTGCTTCGGGTTGGGGCTGGGAATCAGCTTTTCCCTGAGCCAGGCACGTAGAACAGGGTCCAAACTCTGCTAGCCCAAAGTGCAGTAGGTGCAATCACTCCGACATCACAGCTTTTCTTTGTGTGCTTTCAACAGGTGCAAAGTGGTCTTCTCATCCTTGGTCGTAATCCAGCAAGTACTAAAGTCTTGGGTACCAGGGGTGCCCAGTTATATCCAAGTAAAGTGCCCACAGGGGACAATGCGGCCACTAGCCAATGGGCGAGTAGGTCCCTTCCTACCTGTGACACAGTTCCATTTATGTGTGGCATCTGACTGCCTCAGATTGCATCTTGCATGCCACAACCAACATGGCTTAAGTCTACCTTGAGTCTGAAAACCTTGGTAGCCCACTCCTTGGGGTATGGCTACCATGGGCAGGAAGCCCATGGAAAACTGGTTTTGAAACTTGTTTTCCCTTCCTTGGCCCTGGCTCTATCCTGTCTAGGGGAAACTAAAGGCTTCCTGCGCAGAAGTGTTGTCACAGCGGCCCTTCAAAGGCGGCATTACCCTTCTATACTTGCCTTTTGGACTAACACCCTTTGCAGCCCTTCGTGTGGGTGGGGGTCTCTCCTCTAGTTCCGCAACAGCCTTTGTCCTTGGCCTGGGAATTTTTCACACATCTACCAAGACGGGCAGAAAACAGCATCAATCCTTCTGACTCTGTCAAGTTACTGGACTAGCTTCATAGGCCTGCCATAGAGGAGACATGTATATAGTTAAGGGACTTAGGGGGTTATTACAACTTTGGAGGAGGTGTTAATCCGTCCCAAAAGTGACGGTAAAGTGACGGATATACCACCAGCCGTATTACGAGTTCCATAGGATATAATGGACTCGTAATACGGCTGGTGGTATATCCGTCACTTTACCTTCACTTTTGGGACGGATTAACACCTCCTCCAAAGTTGTAATAACCCCCTAAGTGGACTTTGACATACATGGTAATGGCAAGGTTGTGTATGTAGTGCATACACAGCCTCTTAAGTATGCATTGGCAGCTGAAAGTTGTGTTTTCACTTTGTCACACACAAAGTGGCACAACCAGTGCTGCAGCTTTTCTGTGGACAGCTGGCCTTACATGCCCTTGGTACCTGGGTACCATATACTAGGAACTTATAAGTTAGTCAAAACGTGCCAATTGTGGTACCCAATTAAATATATTATTTGAAACAGGAAAGTACACTGTCACTGAGGTCTGGACAGCAGGCCTCCGTGCACTCTCAAAGTCCAAAACCAGCAGCTATTTGTCCAAAATGAGGCAAAAGTTGGGGTAAACCTACAAAAAGCCTGTTTTCTTACAGCACACTTGTCAATCAGTCGACGTGTAGAGTGCGACATGCCACCCGGGGGGGTATCTAGGCACTGGCAGGGTCTAGGTCAAAGAGCCAGGTTATCATCATCCTATGGAACCCCTGTAGAGTGGTAAAGGTCCTGAGGTGCAGGGGGATGCCGTTCCAGGCTTTGGCTGCAAGGTAGGAGAAGGAGGGTCCTCATGCACTTCTGCGTTGTATGCGGTGGCATGGGCCAGTGCGAGGGAGGCAGAGCAGAGGTGTAAGAAAGGTTTGTGGAATTCTCAGGCAGTGGTTGATGTAGGCGGATCCAGAGTTGTGCAGGGCCTTGAACACGTGGGCGTTGAGCTTCACCTGGCATTTCTTCTGAAAGGGGAGCCAGTGGTGTTTTTTGAGGTGGGGGTAATGTGGGTGTGACTAGGGAGATCCAGGATGAGTCTTGTTGCCGTGTTCTGGATGGTCTGTAGCCCTTGAATTAGATGGTCCTCGTTTACCACATAGATGGTGTTTCTGTAGACCAGTCGACTGATGACAAGGGCTTCGGTAATGCTGCCTCTCGCATTTTGGGGGAGTCACTTTAAAATTTTACCTAACATAATATTGCATTGACTTAGGACCTATGGTGTATTTGTTGTCCTAGATGATACAGAGATTCCAAGCTTGCTCTGCTGGGGATGGAGTGGGGCCTCAGTTCTGTGGGTCAGCAGGCGTGTTCAAAGGGGGAGTTTTTGCTGTCGAAAATCATCACTTTAGTCTTGTTTGTGTTGAAGTTGAGGAAATTATTTTTCATCCAATTGGCGACGCTGGTCATGCATTGGTGGATGTTGGTTCTGCAGCAGTGGAGTTTTTGGAGTGGGAGAGGATGAGTTGCGTGTCATCGGTGTGGGATATAATGTAGAGTCATTTGCATCTGACTGTGTTGGCAAGGGGGGTCTTGCAGATGCTGAAGAGGGTGGGGCTGAGTGATGAGCCTTGAGGGACTCCGCAGATGATTCAAAATGGGTTAGAGGTGAGGGTTGGAAGGTGGACGCATTGTGTTCTGCTGGTGGGGGAAGAGGCGATCCATCTGAGGACGGCTCCTTAGATGCCTATGTCGTGAAGTCTGGCTATGAGTGTGTGGTAGGAGACTGTTGAAGACGGCTGTGAGATCTCGGAGGATAAGGGTGGCTGTCTCTCCTTTGTCAAGGAGGGCTCAGATGCCGTCTGTGGCTGCGATCAGGGGCTGTCTTGGTACTGCAGTTGCTGAAGAATCTGGACTGGGAGTTGCCCAGGAGGTGATTGTGTTCTAGGTAAATGGTGAGTTGTTGGTTGATGGCTTTTTTAATGACTCTGGCCAGGAAAGGAAGCGGGAAGGATGGGTCTCTAGTTGCTGAGTTTGTTGGGGTCCGCTGAAGGTTTCTTCAGCTTGGGTTTGTTTTCTGTGTGCTTCCAGTCTTCTGGGAAGGTGGCAAAATGCAGTGAGGTGTTGAGTAGGGTGGAAAGTTCTAGGTTAGTCCTGGATGCTCCCAGGTTAATGGTGTGGTGGAAGCATGGGTCAAAGGAGGGCCCCTGAGTGGATAGATTTCATGATGGTGATGGGGTCCTGAGTAGTGAGGTGGTTCCAGGTGGTTAGCCTTGGATGGTTGTGTGTATGGAGGTATGGCTGTTGAAAAAGTCTTCAGGCTTGAGTTGGGGGTTAAATTTTGTGAGGATTCTGTCTATTTTTTTGTTGTGGAAGGCTATCGCATTGGTCCTAAGACAAAGAGATTTTGCTTATCGCTGTTGCGGTGTTGGTAATTCATTGACTATGCAGACGAGCTCCTTAAAACCCTTGTTGGGGTTAGCTTCGATGTGCATTGCCAGGGCTTTTTTTTTGTCGCACTGTGGTATAGGTTGAGTGCTGATTTGTAGGCAATTCTGTCATCTAGATCTTTGTTGGTGTGCCACCTTCTCTTGAGGTGCTTGCAGTAGCGCTTGGCTCTCTTGAGGTCCTCGGTGAACCAGCTTGCTTGCTTGGTGGATCTTCTGTGTTTCTTGTTTTTGGTGGGTTCGACATTGTCAGTGATCTAGGTGTTGAAGCATCTGTTTTCCTGGTTCATGATATTGTGGTGTTTGGGCATGTTGAGTGCAAGGGTGTTGGTCCATTTGGTCTCTGAGGCCTTGTTCCAACTGTGACGGTGACGTCGGGTTACATTGGGTGAGAGGGAATGGGAGTTGGGATGATGAAGTGGGCAATTGAGTGGTCAGTCCATGTAAGTTCGGTGGTGTGGCTGTGTTTGATGCTGTTGCTGGAGGTGAATAGCGTGTTTAGTGTGTGTCCTGCGATGTGCGTGGGCTCGTGTGCGAGTTGGGTGAGACTGATGTTGTTCAGGCTGTCAAAGAGGCTGGCGGAGTTGGTGTCTTGTGGTTGTGGCAGCATACAGTGCTATTAGTTTTTAGTGATCCGTATAGTGAACAGGACTTTTTACCTGTGTCACACACGTGGCACCTCCTGGCTTACTCTGGTAGGGTTCACCAGTCAATGGGGCCCAGGCATATCCGAGGAATGAGAATCCTAAAGAGCAGGACTAGGGCCGTTTGGTAATCTATTGATGCACATATCAATGAGGCTGACATCCAGGTGTGTGCTTTTAGTCAATCCAGTGGTCTGTGTCTGCTACTATCGAGATTGGAAACTGTCATGCTGTGATAGATTGCTCTCTGGAGTAAGAAAACAACAAGTGAGTGGACACTCCAAAGTGGGTAATCCCTAGAACACAAACTTCAAAGTCAGAGACACTAAATCACACATGTGTCTGGAGATGGATTATAAAAAGGGGAGCTTGAGAATCCTAAATTGCCAGACTGAAGCTGCACATCAGTGTGAAGAAGCTGGGCTAGGGACTAAGGGTCTGTCAGTCTTCCATGCTGGGTGAAGGGATATCACCCAAGAGAACCAAGAACACTCACCTGGAGCACCAGCTTCTGACTGACCCAAGGCCAGTGGGTACAGTGAGGAGAAGGTGATTGCCTGGAGGGAGTGAGATCCAGTGGGGCTGCTACAGAGAGGACCTAATGAGAGAATCCTGGGAGCAGTGTGTAACATTCTGATCCATCAAGAAGAGCGTGCTGATTGGGCCATGTGCTGTGTGTCCCCCATATGCCCGGTGGGGGCTGCGGAGAGGACTGAACCCCTGCATCAATCAGGCCTCTAGCCTGTGTGCGTTGGGCTACCCACTTGATGCTAGGAGGGGGCCGTTGCTGAGGGAAGGGGTTGTCTCTGCACTGCTGTACTGCTATGAAGGGAGGGCCGCTGCTGTTGATGATGCTGGGACCAGAAGAGGGCTGTCAACTTATGAATGCTGCTAAGTGGTTTGCGTATGCCAGGAGGGGATCACAGAGAGGTTTAAGGGCCATCACCCTGTGTGCACTGTGAGGAACCCTCTCCATCAGGAGAGGGCCGTACTCCAGGAAGTATGCAGTTGGGTGGGTTGCGACCTGTTGAGTTGGAACCAAGTTTCAGCTGCCTGAGACAGGGAGCAACCAAGACCTACCACCAGACAAAGAAGAGTTACCACCGGATTGGAAGTGCACCGAGGAAACAACAGATTCCTGACTTCTGCTCCCCTCCTATCTGGGAATGCACACCCGGAAACTCCGGACCACCTTTTCAGTGAGTGCGGGACTGATTATCGGGCAGTCAGACCCTGAGGGAACTTGTTCCAATTGTCGCTCTCAGGTGTGGGGACATGTTGATGTTTTGCAAAGCCATGAGCTCACTAGTTGGACCTAGCTTGGATGTCGCAACATGCAAATTGGGAATAACCATTATTCAGAGACTTGGAAGTGGGACTGGAAAGTTAGCACGAGTTACACTAGCAGGCCTGCCTCAGTATACTGTGTATACTATTTGCAATGTGTTGTATTGTACTTTGTGTTTGTACATAAATACTCCTTGTTATATAAAAGCAAGTTTTGACAGGACAATCATTTATTGGGGTTGCTGGGAGTATTTTAATTTTGGAGTCTGTGCTCACCTTACACATTTAGAGCCCAGCGTAGAGAAGTCTGCAACAGGAAATGATTGTAGTAGAGCCATGTGAGCGATAAGTTATATTACTTTGAATGAAGGCTTGTGGATAACAGGTGTTTGTCAGTTAGTGTGGTTGTTGAATAAGGGACAACAGTTTGTGAATGTGACATTTAGGTGCTAGCAGTGCATTTAGCAAACTAAATTAGGTGACTGTTTCATGTGTTTATAGGTCCACATAAGCCATGCTGAAAAGAATGAAGGAGAAGCAATTATGCAGTAGTTGGGAATTAATGTGGATGTAGATGATAATTCTGTGCCTGCATAGAACAAGGCAACTGTCACCCTGATATTGTTTCAGATATTCCATTAAAGAATTTCTTTGTATAAAACTGCAACCTTGATTAAGGGAAAGAAAATGTAATTTCAGTCTTTGCTTTTTTTTATTAGGTAGAGGTAACCATTGCAATTTATAATAGATACTTTTACCTGACCATTCCTCAACATTGATTACTCCCTACGCTGGACCTTCAAAACTTTTCTCCAGCAGTGCTCCTGCACGCTGCTGGTGGCATTGTGGGGCTCGGTGTTGCTCCGCATCACCAAATTTTGTTGATCTTTCAATGACAAAAAAAAGGGGAAAAAAGTGTGCTAGGAAACAATGTCCTCACCCACAACTGCAGGTTTCAGACCATTCTGTGACGTCTATAAGGACCCGTACATGGTGCCTCTCTGGTGTGTAGGCCCAGGCTAAAAATCAAAGCCCTCATGCACCCAAAGGCGATTGTACGTCACTTCTGATTCCAAGAAGAAGTTGCAGACTTGGCGTTAGTCCTACTTCAAGTTGTTGCCTCTGTCCCACTCCCAACTTCATTCCAGTGAGTAATCAATGTCACACTGAAGGTCCTCTACTAAGTAAACCTCGAACTTTAAATGGAAAGTGAAGTGGACTCGACCTCATTGCACCTTACTGAATCCAAACAGAAGGTTAGACCATCATGATGTGTGTCGTTCGCCTTTTATGTCTCTGGTCATGGAACTGATTTCCTCAGTTGATCTCCTTATTCCCTGCATTTCCCACACCATCAGCGGCAACGCAGCAGATTGAAGCCTTCATGAAGGAAATGCTGCACGTTTTTGGTGCGCTTCTGGATCCAACTTCGACCACTAGGAACACAGGAGCCCCCATTAGTTTAGTGCCTGCAAATCCATCCTCTGTGCTATCTGACCTCTTTGGACCCGATTTGGCACCCTACCCACACCAGTTTAGGCTTCCACTCTGGTGCCATTTCTGTCCACACTGATGCCCGTGCTGATGGCACTGGAAAAGGATCCGGTACGGACACATGGTGAATACTGAACCGGCTTTGACTCTATCTCGACCGATGATGTGCTAAGAGATTGCGAAAGTGTAACTGGTTATCATACACCCAGACTTTCACCCAGTGTCTCTACCAGGGCATACGGGCCAGCAGAGACTCCTTTATCTATTTGATTCAGATCAAGGGACAAACCCATGGTGATGATGGGGATGGGAATAGGTTAGTTTGATGCCTCTCCTTCGGCAGGGCTTGACTCTCCACTTGGACCACTAATAGGGGAAGACACCTCTTTTGCAGCTGTGGTCCAGAGGGCATCTGAGGTTCTGGATTTGCAGCAGTCCTCAGTTGAGACCTAAACAGATGTCCTGACAGAAGTTTTGCATCCTAGGCCAGTCACGTCAGAGGCCTTGATCACTTTTAACCAGGCTCACACCTATACCTTGATTACCACTTGGTCAAAGACCTGTTCCTGTCCATCAGTAAATAGGCAGATGGCCAGGCATCACAGGCCGGTTCCTGATGACACAGATTTCCTTACCAAGCATCCTGTTCCAGAGATCCTTGTGGTTCAGCCCTAAATTAGTAAAGTAAATCCTAATTCATCCCCCACAACTCCTTTGGATAGTTAATCCAAGAAGATTGAGGCGTTTGGCAAGCGTATATTTTTCTGCTCAAATCTGGCATATCTGAAGGTTAATATGTTTGCTTACTGAGTTGTTATACATATGTCCAAATTGTTCAGATAGTTTTCAAGAGGGCTGGTGTATAGGGAAAGACAGCCTTCCGAACTGCAGCAGCAGTTACCCCAGTATTTTGGAGGCAGTGGACATGGGTCTGGCAGGCAACGAGTTGGTCAGCAAAGACATCAGTCATCTCATTCCTCTTCCTCTGCTGCAACAGTCCCAAACTACTTTGCTTTGCCCTTAGAGGCACATGCTTATTCACTGGTTGGCAGGATCATCATTTGCCATCTGGGGTGGTGATTCATCTAGCCCAATAGATGAATCTTACAAATCAGTCAACATGGCTATGCCCTGCCCTTTCTTTTTGCCCCACCAAATATTCACCCCATTTCAGAGTGAATTTCAGAAGAGAACCTGTTCGTTCTGCTACAGGAAGTACAACTGTTGTTTTCCAAGGTTGTTGTGAGAGAGTAGTGGACTCAAAAGGCGTCAAGAGTTGTTCTTCTTAATATTTACGCGTGCTGACGAATGACAGGGCTCCTAGTCCTATTTTGGGCCTTTTTGCCTCTAAATGCATTACTGAGGAAGGACAACTTCAAAATCTCACTCTTACTCAGACCTTGTCAGCTCTGGACCTGGGCGACTGTATTATGTTGTTGGACATGAATGAATCATATTTTCAGAGGCCCGTCCTGCAGCCTTACAGATGTTATCAGCCATTCAGGGTAGCCCAGGACCATTCTCAGGCTACCACGCTCTCTTTTGACCTTAACAGCACCCCTTGGGTGTTCACAAAAGTGATGAGGTTGGTTGCTGCCCGTCTCCGGTAGTAGGAGATACTTGTATTCCCCTACCTCAAGAACTGGCTGTTGAAGGCAATCTCACCAGACATTCGTAGACCACTTCCAGACAATAGTGAACCTCCTGACATCATTGTGGTTCACTATCAATGAGCCATAGTCACACCTTACTCCTTCTCAGAGGCTTCCATTTATTGGAGGTGTCCTGGCAAAAGTGTATTTCAGGAACTTCACTCCGTTGTGACAACTCCAGGACATTAGGACTATGATCCCGATGTTTTAACCTCTGTCCTGGATCTCAATAAGAGCAGCTCTGAGGCTTCTTTGTCTCAGCCTCCTGCCACCTTCTTGTCCACTACACCAGGCGGTACATGCAGACTCTGCAATAGAATCTGTAGTTCCAATGGGCCCAGCATCAAGGAAATCTGACCGATGTCATTCAGATCTCCGAAGGAGGTGGCTCATGATCTGCAGTGGTGGTAGATTGATGGAGTTGGCTCAGAGGAAAGTCTCTCTTCATTCGTCACCTGGAGCTGACAGTAGGGAAGGATGCGTCCCTGCTGGGCTGGTGAAGTGATTTGGAGGAGGTGAAGATCAGAGAACTCTGGTTTATGGCTGAAGTATTGCTACATATCAGTCTCTTGGAATTGGTGGCCTTCGTCTGATTGTGAAGGCCTCTCTGCTGTCCATCAAGTCGGGTGCAGGTTTTAATGAGCGACACCACTGCCACGTGGTATTTCAACAAGCAAGGTGGATTGGTGTCCAGGGTCTCTGTGCCAGGTTGTGCAGCTCAGTAGTTGATTGGAACGATTACCCTGATGCAAACCACCTGGCAGGTTCATGAGTGCAGACAAGCTGAGCAGGTGGTGTCTGTCAGATCATGAGTGGCATCTACATCCCAAGGTGGCGTAGGACATCTTCAGACAGTGGGAAGAACTCTGGGTAGATATTTTCACTACAATGCCAAACATTTTGAGCATTAGGGTTCTTGCAAAAACATTTGTTAGGAGATGTATTCCAGATGGAATGGAACAAGGAACTCCCATTCCTGCCTCTCCTGTCATGAGTTCTGAAAAAGATCACAAACAGCTGGGCCAAGTCATCTTATTAGCTCCAGATTGGGCCATGAGAGTGTGGTACCTGGTACTTCTGGGCTTAAGTATCTATCCTACGATCAAAATACCACTTTGCGAGGATCTTTTGTCACAGACACAGGACAGAGTCTTCCACCCAATTCTGCACAAACTACACCTACAAGCGTAAGACTGATTGGGGGCAATTGACTGTTTGATCTGCCGCCTGAAGTGTTGGATGTCATTCAGGTCTCCAAGTACCTTCCATGAAATCAGATTATGCAGCCTGCTGGGACGCATCTATGGCCTAGTGGGCACTGGCATGACTGATCCCATAAAAAAAAACATCTGACAGCTTTGCTTAAGTTTGTTTTACCGCATCACAAGGCCTTGCAGTGGGCACTATTAAAGGCTGTTTATTGACTCCTTTGGTCTGTCTGAATTTACTGAACCAACCTTTCTTCTTGAAATCACCTGTTGTGATGACTTTTATTAACTGTCTGACACATGTTCCCACCCAAACTATTTGTAATGCTAGAATCAGACCTTAATTTTGGTCTACACGTTCCCTACGTGTACGCCCTCCAAGCCAATGCATAGTTGCTTGCTGCGCCTTCTGACATTGAAGACTGTCTTCCTCACTGTGATTACGTCAGCTTGTTGCATTAGTGAACTTCAGGTGCTTTTGCAACCCCCATACACCACCTTTTTTCCAAACACGTTGGTACTGAAGCCTTTGGCAGCATTCGTGACTCCTCTTACACTGGGCAATATGTCACCGTTCCAGATTCTTTGTTCCCCACCCAACAATTCAAAGAGGAGGAGAGGCTCTGTCAGCTGTTCCCCAAAAGGGCCATAAGCTTTTACATTGATTGCACCAAGGAGTAGTGTTGACATTCAGAAACAAATCTGGAGTTCTCAGGGGGGAGGAAAGGACAACCATGCAGCAAAGGACCCTGTTGATGTGGACAGTCCTCTTCATCAAGATCTGTTGTTCCCTGGCCAAGAAGGAAAGGTATGAAAGCCCATTCTGGCAGATTGCTTTGTGGGTGCAGCTGCCCAGTTTATGAAGCACTACATCATTGACAGCCAGTTATGGCCGAAGGGGCACTTTCCAGACTTCGTCTTGCAGGTCTGTTGCATCAGATTCCACCCCACAGATACTCCATCTATAGAGTTACTGTTTTTGTGTCTATCCTAAGGTGATAAATATCCATCAGAAAAACAAGTTACCTACCTCCAGTAACACGCTTTCTGATGGACACTCTAACAACAGTTCCATCACTGCCCTGTAACCTCCCTGTTCTGTGGAGTGGCCACCATTTAACATCTAAAAAGGATCCAAATCGGTATTCCGCACACTGGTACCAACAATTGTTCATGCTCTGCGTCTGAGGGTTCATGAATGGACAAATGGGAAACTGACATCAGCATGCAGGGTTGGCACTTATATGCAACTGAGCTCCATCACTTATGGGGACGTACAGTGCCAACGCTAAACCACACGGGCCACCTACTAGGCCCAGGAGCACCTCTGGAGAAAAGTTTTCCGCATCTAGTCTGGGGCCAGGAGATTATTATAAAGTGAGGAATCGCAGTTAGATAAAGTATCCACCAGAAAGAGTGTTACTGAAGGTAAGTAATTTATTCTTTAGCCATAAAAGGCTTTAACCATTTTCTTTCTTATCTGTATGGACCTCGGATATTTCATTTTGGATTTGAATATTGAAAGTAAAAGAAAGAGAATATTTGGAGTTCCTCTTAGGGAAAAGTTTGGAACGGAAGGAGTTGGGACAGTGCCACAAGATTTCACAGTCCTATCTTAAGACTGGTTATCCACTCGAGCAGCCCAACCTCATGTCATTTTCATGTGACCTCATGTAACCTCACACTGTTTCCATTTGTGAATACCACTAAAAAGACCCCCTAAATATCAACCCCACGCTGTTATCTCTTTTTTTTCTCAAAATGACTGTCTTGCGTCTGTTTGGCTAATCTTTCATACATTTCCTCCACTAATACTCTGAGCAAGACAGGATGCCTGACTGAGGCCTCCATTCCTAGTTGTATTGGGTAACGCATAATATTTTTGATTTTAGGTCTAGTTGAGTCTCCTTTCAGAGATCAGGGTTTTTGATTATTATTCTTCCTCTGAAAATTGTATTTTTCTCAACTGCCTTCTGCTGTACTCCTTGTTCTAAAACATCTGCCATTACTCCAGCACCTGAGCCGTCCTATTTGCGTACCAGTATTATTCTGGTTGAAAGCCAGTGTCCTCTTTGAAAACCTCTGTTTTTTCAGGTGAAGCTCAGCAACCTCCTTTAGATGGTTTCCTCTGGATACAGTGAGAAGCTGAATATTCTAATACTTGGAAACCTGGATTTATTTTCCAGCTGTTGCTCATTATTGCCCTGCTGCTCAGTGGAGTAAACTACAGTATACTAATATTTGTAAATGATTGTATGTGTTCGTAGTTCATTCACTCCTGTAACATTGCCCTTTATTCAATTAACCCCAGATTGTTTCCTGTCACTGAATTGTCCAACCTTGACTGCATGATCTCCTTTCCAGTATCCATAGATGTAACCATCGGTAAAGTATTGTGGGAAGTCTTTTGTAACTATTGTATTATTAGGTGGACTTTCCTTCTTTTTTTTTAAACACAATGTAGCATTTTGTGAACTATAAAGGCAGCGAGCGACAAGTACATAAATATGTGATAGGAATACATTACTCAAAAAAAGTAACAATACCAGAATGCAGTAGTGAGGGCAGTGTAAACCCAACCCAGAAACAGGATACGTATTGCATACTGGAGTTGGAACCCAAGGGGGCAACATATAATCATGCCAATGTAGAAAGTCACCAGAACCTTTTAGTGCACTGACCACCCAGCAGTTGACAATCATATGAAAGCGGGTTACACAATATTGAGACTGAGCAGCTAGGCTTGCAGTGGTTCCCATGCGTCTTTAGGTTGTGACACATGAGGGAGAGTAGCACCATAGGTTGCAGCCCATTCCTCAAGTGGACTTTCATTTTGTGTGTGCCTGGTTGGGTGCTTCAGACATTTCAGGCTTTCCATGCATGTTATAATACCACAGCACCCACACTAGCAAACTCAAGTCTCTTTTCGGCATATTTTTGCTTTGTCTCGATGGCATCTATTGTGTACCAAGTGTTATGGATTACCTAAGAATGAGTGAAGTTGAATCATTGTTTATAGTGCTTCTGCTCTGAAGATAGCTGTCCTCAAACAAATGTTATAAAACCCACATTTACAAACGTCCTCACTATCTGAGACCACTGTCTCACTGCAGGGCAACGCGAGATGTTCCTATGTCTAAAGGATTATGTCTCCTCCTGCCTACCATGCCCCTGTCTGTCTCTCCTCCTGACTGCTCCTATATATTATCTGTGCCTTGGGTTACTGGGACATGCTGAAAACAATAGTACGTCTCGCACATCCTCCCAAACTTGTACTGCATTCTTGATCTGAGACTGGCATCAAATCACTGCAAAAGTTAGAAATTTGCTCCAGATTTCTGGTGGGGGGACTCCTCAGAAGCAGAAGTTGCAACTACCAGTTTCCCTGGAGAGTTCACCTGCACGCATACATTTCAAAATGAGGCAAGTGTCTATTTCTGACTGTGCAATTGATAAGCATAAGTGCATTTGGAATGACTAATTTTGTTTCCCTGGGTTTTTTTTTCCTCAGTGGAGTTAACCAATCAGCTTCAAACATGGCGATGTTGCCGCTAAGCTGCTCCTTTCCACTTTGAAAACAGATTTACTTCTTTGAGTTTGTGGGTATTAAAAATCCTATGAAGGTGTACACATCCTAGAAAGCCCACTTTATATGGTACTATAGTAAGGTACAAAAGAGAACTGCTCTGTTTTTCTGTACAGCAAAATCAATGCTTCACGAAGGTGACATGTGTAAAAAAAAAAAAAAAAAAAAAACTGTTGAAACTTTTCGATTTTCTTTCATTAACAGATCAGTCCTGTAAGAAAACCAGCACTCCCATGAGCAAACACAGTCGGCTTGTGAGAAATGCCTCCGTGCTCACACAGAGCAAACCAAAACAAAAAATGTGTTGACGATACCCTAATGTACTAATGTAAATTTGCAACTCTCACTCTGCTGTCAGTTTCTCACCCTGTAGGATTCCAGTGAGTAGTGTAATTGAGTTTCCCATCTAGAAAGTGTCAAAACACATCCATGAAACTTGCAAATATAGCAGGGCTTTTTTGTAGAAGACGCTGAAAGCTCTTCAGGATATCAGGTAGAAATAGATTATTGGAATCCTTAACCAGTATCACTGGCACATGTTCATTCATCATCTTGTGTTTCAATGACTTTTTTACTTACCTGTAAAAAGTGGAAACCTCAAAATTAAAAGCTGGAAAGCAAAAGCTGTCATTGATTACAGTGCGGCTGATTCACAAAGGCATTATGAGGGTGTGAAGTAGTATTCCTGTAGAACTCTTTCACATACTCTTACATTCCTTCATGAATTGACCTCAAAACATCTACAATAAAGATAAAATGTGAATATCTAGGAAATGTGTGCCACCTCAGAAGTATTCTTATACTGGCTAGCAGACTCTTTCATCCCTTTTGGTTCTCCCTCGGTGTCCCAATCCTCTTATTCCTGTGCACAGATTTAAAATTCGACATAAATGACTGGATGCTTCACCTGGTGTATGATGTCAAAACAATATAGAATATTTTTTCTTGTCACCGAACCAATAATGTATGTTGTCGCCATCAATGTCATTACCTCTCAGATTCTTAGATTGGAGCTTTAAGACTTACAAAGAAGGTAATCCCATCCATAATTGTAGGCAGGTAGTTTTTAGGTTGAGCGCGCAAGCGCTTGAGACCTGTTGTATTCTATTCTGTGGGCTTTATCCACGCCCATCCCATGCCCATCACTTTCATTCGTGGGCTTTCCTTTAAAAAATCCCTTGATGTCATTGCTACATGCTTTACATTCGCGCTCATGCTGGCCATATCGCTTTCACGTTTTACACAGCGCAAACTTGATAGGCAGTATTGGAGCGCTTTGCATGACTACCAGTTACTTCTCATTGTTTATTTTGTCTTTTTTTGTCTTTCATTCGCACTCATGGTGGCCATGGCGTTTTCAAGTTTTACACAGTGCAGTGGACAGTATTGGAACGTTTTGCATGACTACCAGTTACTTCTCATTGGTTATTTTAGTTTTTATTTGTGCTCATGGAGGCATAGCGCTTTCACATTTGCAATGGGCAGTATTGGAGCACTTTGCATGGCTACCAGTTTCTTCACATTGGTTCTTAGTTATCTCACGTCACAGTTACTGACAGGACAGTACATTCTGTTTGCGCACAGCTTACAAAATGGCAGTGCAAAGCTTGCTTAACTATAGTTAAGCAATTTCATTTTCTTCATCATTGTATAGTGCTGTGATACACTATCCTTGACATTTCTTGTTTCACTGTTTCTCATTAAAAGTTCTCTTTTTTCAAGCACGGTCTTGCAGAGCTGCTTGCTCAGTGGAATTATGTGGAAAGGACAAAATTATGAGGCAGGGTTGACCAGTTTATGTGACAAAAAAGTCCAATTATGCATTTACCACACCAATAGCTCTAACTCTTGTAAATGCGAAAACTCTTACATTGCAAATTCTTGTTTGATTTTGTTAGTTAAAAATTGAACAGGAGTGTTGTGTCCAATTTAATCTCTTACAAATGGGAAACACCTCAATCATTCTGTTATAATAAAATGTATCCCACTAACACGGGGCTTCAGGAGACCTTTTTTACCAGCTGATTTACTCAAAAAAACTATCACATAAAACCTAGCACTGGCAAAACCAGTAGGTCTGCCTCTTATTTTAAGTTCTAAAAAAGGGCTTAAAAAAGCCTGCTACAGTAAACAAAAAAGAACTTAATGAGTGAAGCTTTATTGTCCCTTTGAGATGTAAAATAACCCCTCATGCATTGCAATACAAGACAACAAGCAGTCTTTAGGAGGTTGAAGGATACGCCAAAAACCTAAGGTGAATGAGAAGAAAACTGTTCTGGGTGGAACCAAAGCCAACTCTATTTATATTTGAAATTGTGGGTGACAAAAGGTTATGCTAAAATCAAGCCAGACCACATAGTTGTTCTTTATGTTGGGGGGGAGGGTTAAGCATCCTCTATTATTAATACCTTATTGCCCAAGATTATTAGGACTTCAAGGATGGAAAGGTGAAATGTCTTAACCTACACAGTTCCTACTTTGTCTGAGCCTCTTTACCTGTAACATGTTGTCATTTTGTTAATATATTGATGAAGTGGCTTTCAATACATATCTTTAATGTTCAGGACGATAGCTCAAATAACAATGCCACTGACATTGGGCATCAAATATAAAACTGTTGCCCCTTAATTGCTCCATGTGCACCCTTAATCAAGCTGTGTGCTTGATGACTTTGGGTGGCTCTTCTTTTGGAAAAGGTGTACTTTTGCCAGTCTTTCTCAAAGGTATTTAAGAGCTGCGCTCCCTTCTAGAACCTCCAAACAAGTCTCATTGATCAGTTGCATATGCAACTGCTGGTAGTCAAGCTCCAAGTCTTCAGGCACATCCAAATGAGGCACTTTTCTCAATTCTACTTGCTCAATATATTGGAAACTATGAACACCAAAAGGACTCTGCCACCAGCATCATCAGGAGTATCCCTTTATAGACAATAAGGTCCCTCTCAATTGATGGTTTAAATATTACATTTTTTAGTTATGTCTTTCTGAGGTCAACACTCTTCCCTTACTATTAACATTTTTGAATGAAAATGACTTTCATATTGTCATCCAGGGTTGAATGAAATAAAATTGATGTAATTCAAAGGTTCTACATGATATAAGCTGATGGCTTAGCCCCGGTTTTAATGTCCTGAGGATCTCTTTATTTGGTTTTCCACCTTGGATGTTATTCCCCACCAGCTCATGCTGCAAAGAGCTTGGAGCAGTGTTTTGGGCTTGGTTTTCATGGCGGTATCCTTTGAAACAGGATAGAAAATAAAGCCATTATGAATTTCCATTGCTGATAGTCACCATGCCATATCTGCCTCAGAACAAGCAAATCAAGCTGCTCAGAACATTCTTTTCTCCAAGATCGAACACAGCGATATGCTCCCCATAGGCCGTCTTCCACAATCTCTAGGATGAGCCCAATGATATGTGACAGTGGAGCTAGTGTGATCTTCAAGCTCATGATTCATTAGTATAATAAATTGTAGGTGGAGGTTCAGCATTAGTAAGGTTTTTCTCAGTTCAGAGTCAGATAAGGGGTTGTACTAGATCTGAAATGATGAAGGGTGACACCTTTTATGGTGAAATCCGTTGTCATTTATTCAAGTTAATAATCAAGTAAAACACCCCAGCCAACACAAGCCTTCTCTCTCTGGTTCTCCTCTTCCAACTGTCAGATGCCCTGGTTACCATCACTAGGGTCTCTTAGTGACAGTTGCCAGGTTCCGTAACTAGGTTCTACATAAAGGTTCTTCATAGCATGCCACACATCTCCCTCCCTTCATTAACAAAAGAAGAAACAAAGTTTTACAACAATGAAGGGTATCTGATTATAAATGAGAACTCAATACACGAAAAGATACTATAAAGAAACAACAGCACTAAACAAAATCATCAAAAATTCTAGGACGTTTGGTAATTCTTGAAGACTTCCTTGGTGAAAAATGATCATCAACAAAACCATGTTTTCTTCCCTCCATATCATCACACACAGATTTACCTTCCTCACAACCAGATTTCACTTTGACCACTCTTCCAACATTCCATACTTTATGATCTTCAGTCCTTACAGCATTTCCCAGAACTTTCTTAACTTCAAGTGGTCTAGAGAATTTTGAATGTTCTTTAGAAAGACCAAAACGAGGATTCTTTACTCTGACAAAGTCACCTACTTGAATCACCACTTTCTTAACTGCTCTGCGCTTATCAAATCTGATCTTTCTGTCAGATATTTTTTTTGATTCATTTAAACATTTCAACTTATCATTACATACAGTTTCAGATTTCGAACCCACCTTGTCATTAACCCATGAAGGACACACCAATGTGTTTGTTTTTCTCCTTCTGAACAACTTAAAAGGTGAAAAACCAGTAACAGAATGAGGGGTCAACCGATAAATCCTAATTTTGCATGATACTTCCTCCTTCCAACATTTATTATTTGCCAAAGCCATTTGAATGGTTTCTTTTAATACTCTATTTAACCTTTCCACCATTCCATTGGTTTCAGGATGATAAAGAGAAGTTTTCTTATGTTTAATACCTCTTTCCCTCAAGAAACGTTCCATGTCTTGCGAGACCAATTGTACACCGTTATCGGTCAGAATAGAGGAAGGAAACCCCTCTCTATCGAAAATATCATTAAGAAAACGTATTACATCGCGTGTCTCTACAGAGGTAGTGATTTTGAATTCGGGCCACCTTGAATACATATCCATTAATACAATTATATATTTATCAGAGCCCGAATATCTAATCGGACCCAAAATGTCCAACAAAATTTCTTGCCAAGGTTCTTTTGGTAGCTCCCTCACTTTCATGGGTTGAGTTCTACAAATTAAAGTCTTATCTGCCCTGGAACACTCTGCACACTCCCTAACACATCTTTCAATTGACAAATCCATACCTGGCCACCAATACATGAGTCTTAACCTTTCTTTTGTTTTGGAAATACCAGGATGGCTCTCATGAGCTATTGAGATTAATTCATCTCTCAACTTCCTTGGAGGAACAAGCCTCGTTCCTCTCAATAAGAAATCACCCTGACTTGATAATTCATCTCTGACTCTCCAAAACCCCGATAATTGTTGGTCATTCTTCTCAGTACCATCCCAACCAACTCTGATCTTTTTAATAACTTTCTGTACAACATCATCGGATAACTTCAAAATCCAGTCACTTTCCTTAATTATGCCTTCTCTGATCATGCAAACATCAAAGTCGTCTCCACAAAACATAGAGATATCTTCAGACTCCATATTGTCATTCACTAACCTCGAACAACAGTCAGCAAGGTTGTTTTCAATCCCGGGTATGTGCTGAACACTAAAAGAAAATTCCTGCAACGCCACAACCCATTTTCTGATTCTACCAGAAACAGCTTCTAATCCCTTTTTTTCAAAGATTTCTTTCAACGGTTTGTGGTCCGTTCTTACCAAAAAATTGCTACCCCATACAAATTTCCTTAGCTTGTTCACTGCCCAAAATACAGCCAACGCCTCTTTTTCAATAACAGAATAGTTTAACTCCGCCCCCTTCAAGGACCTTGATAAAAAAAGTATTGTTCTTTCAACACCACCATATGTTTGTATTAAGACAGCCCCAAGTCCTTTGACACTACCATCCGTCATTATCACTGTATGATGTCCTGGCTCAAAACTATTTAAACTAGTAGCAGATTTCAAACTATGCTTCAATGAAACAAACTCCTTTTCACACTCATCACTCCAGTCAAAGTGACACCTTTCCTCACCAACTCTCTCATACATACAGTTTTGTCAGCAAAATGATCCACAAACTTACTGTAGAACTCAGCCATGCCAAGAAATCTCACTACTTCATCCTTTGAGGAAGGACTTGAAAAATTAATAATGGTATCAACCAATTCCTTCTTGGGTTCAATACCGTTGGAAGAAATCTTGTGACCAAGATAATCAATTTCATGAACATTAAATTAGCATTTTCCTGCCTTTAAGGTCAAACCGCTCCTTTCAAGCCTCTGAAGAACTCGGCGTACTCTTTCATTGTGTTCCTTCTCATCTCTACCATACACGAGAATGTCATCTTGGTATACCTTGATACCTTGCAGTCCTCCTAGCAGTCTTTCCATGGCACGTTGAAAAACAGCTGCAGCTGAAGCCAGGCCAAATGGCATACGAATGAACTTATAACAGCCAAAAGGAGTGATGAACGCCGTCAATCCTGAGAATCTTCATGTAAGGTGATCTGGTGGTAGGCAGATGTTAAGTCTATAGAAGAGAAACAATTTGCACCTCCTAATAAAGATAGCATTTCATTGATGTTAGGCAAAGGATAATTATCCACCACTATACACTTATTTAATTCTCTTAAATCAATGCAAAGTCTTGGTTCGCCATTGGCCTTGACAGCCATGACCACTGGAGCCAACCATTCAGTGGCTTCCACTTCTTTAATAATGCCATTCAGCATAAGTTTATCTAATTCTGATTTCATCTTCTCTTTAACCATTAAAGGTACACTTCTTACTTTGCTGATCACAGGTATGGCATCTTTCTTCATCTTAATTTTATGTACATAACCTTTCATACGTCCAAGTTTGTTTTGAAACAGGCTTGAAAATTCGTGTTCATATGATGGTCTCGGACCAATAACATTGATATACCCATCATGTTTCACGATATCAATGCACACATCATTTTTCAATCTTACTGATGGAGATTCATTGGGGTCAAGATACACTTTTAGATCTCTCTGGTGAAACCAGCTAATCAGGGAATCACCTCTCATGGAAACATAGACCTTACCAACTGTAGACCTATCTTTGAATTGAATTGTGCCAATAAAGTAACCTAACAACTTAATTGGTTTTCCACCATACCCTTTAGGTGAAATATCAGGTTTGAAAAGACTCACAGAAACCCTGAGATGCTTTTCAAATAAAACTCTTGGAATAAGTGTAATTTTTGCTCCCGAATCAAACATCATGGGAATAATTACACCCTCAATTTGTACAGACTCTGTTGGTCCACCGTTACCTTTTTTGACCTGCAAAACAAATTCTTCATGCAAATCACCATCTTCTAAACTTATTTCCTGAACCCTCTTTTTCTTTATGTCTCCACTCCTACAACACGAAGTAACATGTCCTTTTTTACCACATTTTTTGCAAGAAGCTTTCCACCCAACACAACCTTTAAAGTTGGCATAATGACCAAGTTCTCCACACCTAAAACACTTTCCCTGGAAATGTTCTTTCTCTTTATTGACTTTTGAACTTTCACTGACCATTCTCTGAGATTTCATCCTCTCTAGTGAGTTCTTTTTATGATTGACAAGATGTACATCACTCTCTCTTTCATTAAGATTAGTCTTCCTTATTTCCTCAACACACGCAGAACTATGTTCATGCATTTTCGCAATAACAATCACTTCACTAAGGGGAGGATTATCTTTGTTCCAAAAAGATTCTCTTGCTTTCTCAATACTACAGCCCAACATAAACTGGTCTCTTAACCTTTCCTCTTTAGTACTACCAAAACTACATGTCGAGGCTAATTTCCTGAGAGCTGTGATGTATTCCTCTACAGATTCACATGGGTGTTGAACTCTTTTCCCGAAGTGATACCTTTCTAAAACTGTTGAAACCTTTGGTAAATAATGCAAATCTAGTTTTTTTTATACAAATCTCAAAATCATTGAGCTCACTCGCATCATCAACAGAAAGTTCAGGAAGATTTTCAAAAACCTCCTGGCCTTCTGCTCCTAGACAGTGTAACAAGAGTGACATCTTGCGCTCAGCACTCAATGAAGTGCCACAAACTCTCGCATAATGTGCAAACACACATTTCCATTTCTTCCACGGAATCTGTGGTTCACCAGGAGAATATAAGAAAAATGGAGGACAAGTTACATTCTGCATGGTGAAAGATACTAATAAATAATGTATTAATGCTATTTTAAGATTTTCTACCAGAATTTTAAACTAGAGATTTTGAGAATATATATATATCCCAAAGTACAATTTCATACATAAAGAAATACAATCACTGGTATGGAGCAGTATAATTACAGCACCAGCTCAAGAAGATACTTCTCATCTGTAGCGCAATGACGCCACCTTCTGGCACCCCAAATGGAGTCTAATAAAGAAATGTCATCCGACACCGTGAAAGAGCGAAACAGCTGACGTCGTCTAAAACTGTGGGGAACTTTTTTAAGGAATCAGAGGATCGCAGCCTTCCTCAGAGTCAGCGCACTCCCTAAGAGCTAGCGCAGCGCCTCACCAAACCGCTCCGTTAAGAACACGTCATGTAAAACTGTTTGATGAATCGGAGAGTCGCCCTCAGAGTAAGCGCAGTCCTTCGTGTAAAACTGTTTGACGAATCGGAGGATCGCAGCTTCCCTCAGAGTCAGCGCACTTCCTAAAAGCTAGCACAGCGCCTCACCGGTCAAGATCTGCTTTCCATCGCACCAAGGCTCTGCTACATGACTGAAATCAGCAGCACTGAAGGCATGGCCGGACCGGCCCTGGAACAAAATTGAAGTCTCTGCCACACAAAGAAGCCGGGTCGTCGCAGCGTTTTTACCAAGGCAGCCAGAGACCATGGAAAACAGGTGAGTTTTCACACATTTCACATATCCAGTGATGTTGGGGTGTTGGCACTTCACCTCACACGTGAAGATTTGTAAAATAAATGTTGATAGGTTCTTCTACCTCGTCGCCAATGAAATGATGAAGGGTGACACCTTTTATGGTGAAATCCGTTGTCATTTATTCAAGTTAATAATCAAGTAAAACACCCCAGCCAACACAAGCCTTCTCTCTCTGGTTCTCCTCTTCCAACTGTCAGATGCCCTGGTTACCATCACTAGGGTCTCTTAGTGACAGTTGCCAGGTTCCGTAACTAGGTTCTACATAAAGGTTCTTCATAGCATGCCACACCAACTCTATTTATATTTGAAATTGTGGGTGACAAAGGGTTATGCTAAAATCAAGCCAGACCACATAGTTGTTCTTTATGTTGGGGGGGGAGGGTTAAGCATCCTCTATTATTAATACATTATTGCCCAAGATTATTAGGACTTCAAGGATGGAAAGGTGAAATGTCTTAACCTACACAGTTCCTACTTTGTCTGAGCCTCTTTACCTGTAACATGTTGTCATTTTGTTAATATATTGATGAAGTGGCTTTCAATACATATCTTTAATGTTCAGGACGATAGCTCAAATAACAATGCCACTGACATTGGGCATCAAATATAAAACTGTTGCCCCTTGTTACTGTCTTCTCAGTCATGACAAAGTTTATTTAGCTAGTTTGTATGTACAGTGTCTGTTTTCAGTTTCTATTTGTTGTTTATTCCAGTGGAGTTTGTTCACGGTTTCCAGTGTTTTCAGAAATTGTAAAAACCAGGGTTTATCAGTGTTTACTTTTTTTGCTCCATTAAAAATTCATGTAGATGGCATTTTCCCATTATGAATAAATAATTTGTCTGTTATTTCATTTGTTCCCTTGCTCATTTTTATTGTCAGGTCTTGTTTGCTTCTGTCCTACTTGTGACTCTCCTCATTTGTAACCATTCCTTGATTTAGCTCTTGCTAGTAACTTCATTATTTCTCTCTCCTCCCTGCCTGTCTTATTTCTCAACACTCAAACTTGTCCTACCATCTGGCCAGCCCATGTCAAGGATCTGCAGAGATGAAGAAATGTTTGTACTACATTAAGATTTGATAGCAGCATGTAGCAAGTTAATTGTGGGCATTTAACACATCTTCCTGCTGTTGTATTCTCCAGGCAAGTGACAAAGAACGGCTTAACTGAATAAAGAGTTTCCACTTTAGCATTAAATGTATGTTGTAGGGTGGGGGCTCCAGAGTGCAAGCAGCCAAGATTGCCGGTTGAATGAGCAATTCCACTATCCCTAAGCTTGTAATACTAATTAATTCTAAAAGAAACCCTTGCTAGCAAGGGGTGGGAGCAAGAGGACCAGCGAAGTGAAGGATGGGCTTGTGGCTGGAGCCTAACTGGTTGGGAGAGGCTACCTGACTCCAAGGGTGCTGACTGCATTAAACAAGAGGCCATGCAACTATGCCTGGATGGTGGAACTGCCGGGGAGGCAGAATGATTGTTGAGTGCCTAACCTGAGTCCTGATAATAGTGCTACTGGTGGGTGGGAGCATCCATGCTGGCTGACAGTGTGTGAAACAACATGACGATGTGCTGGTTGGTGATCTTTCTATTGGAGGGCCGTGTCTCTGCAGAGGGAGTATTCAAAGCAGCCGTGACTGGCGGTCAGTGTTCTCCTGTGGTGGTCGTCTGGGGCTCTGCCTGCACCCACGCAACTACAAAGCAATTGCTTAACTGATGATGAAAGGCATTCATATTTCAGACCCTGAGAAAAAAGCGCGTCAAAGGGACACCAATCACTTTACTGCCTCAGATAGTGTGTCATCTACAACACAGATGATTTGGCTACGGTTTCAGATTTTAAGGGACATATTTTTATTCCTCTGTGCGAGGAAGCAAACCACCCTGGGCAAAGCAGACCAAAGCCTTGTAGAGTTGACATTTGAGAAGTGTACATCGACACAGCCTCCATTTAGGAAACACAACAGAATCTGAGACTGCTAACAGTGACATCGATGATATGGATGTAAAAACCTTTGTTTCTTAAAATGAAACGGAGCTTACCCACTAGCAGTGGAAAAAGAGACACCCTTACTCGCCACATGGACAGAATGAAATATTTCATAAGTGTGCTGAGCAACTTGATCTCTCTGAAAGTTACATATCCATTGCTGAAGAGGATATGACTGAAAAGAAAGGATTCTCCAGTAAGAAAAGGAACTTGCTGCTTTTTGCACAAACAACGAAGACATGGCGTCCAGATCGAAGTGGAATAGTTTGTACATTGTGGGAATCCCCAAGACTGTCAATGCTGGTCAAATGGTGCAGTTTGTCAACATTTTGCTGAAGACTCTATTTCGGCCTGAAATCTTCTCTTCAGCATTTATAGTGGGAATACTGCAACATTCTTTGGCACCAGGACCTCTGCCAGGGGCTTTCTAAAGGACCATCATACCAAGGATTTTAAATTACCATAACAGGGCACTGAGATTGGACAGAGGAAAAAGATCTACAATGTGAGGAGTCGCCAAGCTTGCTGTACCCAGACTTCACAGTTGCTGTGCAAGAAGCACACAGAGCTTTAATACCGGCCAAAAAAAGATGAAGCTGCAGGGCATGGACTTCACAACTCTATACCCCGCAAAAATGAATGTCAAATTTAAGGAGAGATTTCATTTTTTAACAGACCCAAGGAAGCAATGGCAGCTTGGTAATGTACATCGGAAGAGGTCTGACTATGTTTTAACCACAAGATATCTCACCTACAATAGAAATGGTTTTATTATACATTCCTAGATATGTGTTGATTGCTGGTTTAAAAGGAGGACATGTGTTTTACTAATGTGGGCAGAGGGATGGATGCAGCAGTGAAGAGGATTTATATACATAAGAAAAGCTGTGGAGATGCTACAGGATTTGTTATCTTGTCTTGGTGGGTAGCTGGGAACTCCCTGACATTACACTTAACAGTTCCCTAGAGCTAGCAGGTACTCCCACTCTGGGAAGGAGGGGAGGTTGAAGATGGGTTTAAGACATGGCACCTTTGGGGTTTTCAGTGTTTGGGGGATCCGTGGGGAAAGGATTAGTGACAGTTTTTTTCTATACTGATTATTAAATAGTGTGACACAGAGATCTAAAACAATAATATGAATTCCAGGTGCTAATAAACCGTTAATGGAGTATATTTCACATTGTCTAATCTAAGTGCTCTCTGAGTACTTGTATATAATGTGATAACGTAATCCAAAAACAAAGGAAGAAATTGAGATTCATGACCTGGAACGTCCGAGGTCAAAATAATCCTAGGACAGTCAGACAGGTTTTATCACATCTCAAAAGACATCTGGTTGATGTGGCTTATTTAAAAGAAACACATTTAACTGCTAAATCTGAGAGAGGCTTTGCTCTTGGATATGGAAATATTTGCAGTTTAAGAGGAGTGCTATGTTGATTGTACAGTCAGGATACTTCAAATATACGGAGAGTGTTGTAGAGCGAAAGGTGGATACAGAATTGTACAAGATATTATTGTCGAAGATAGATTACTTTTCATTAACTCGTATCGGTTGAACATTGACACACTCACATTTTTGACAAATGATTACAAGAGCCTGTTCTGTAATAATCAACACAATTTGTTGCGGGCAGGGGACATTGCAACACCATCCTATATTTTGACAAGAGATAGATCCATCACAACAATGAAGGCTCGCTCCTGTGCCTCTAGCCAGTCATAAAATTATTCTGATCTATCACTTATTGGACCTTTGGACACATTTATACCCCGATGCAAGAGAATATTTATATTATTCCTCAGTGATGCCCAGTCATGAATAAAATATTGGATAACGTTGAGAGGTGTATGCACTTGAAAAGAGATGACCACTTACCCACATCCCTCATCTGATTATGTTAGTTTTTCTAAATGTGCAATTTTGGGTGGCATTATTTTTAAATACTAATGATTTTTAGGATGAGTATAGTTGTATCTAATTAATTATTAATGTTGCACCTGAAACGATTTGTATTAGGTGTTTAAAAGTTTATTAGTGTGGTTTAGCTGTGCCATATTTTTATGAATGCTGCATTTTATTTATATAGATACTGTTTTGGTCTTCTGTTCATCTTGCTCCTACTTATTAAGATCCTCCCCCTCTCAAATCAGTGTCCCCCCTGCGTGTCTTCTCTCCCCAATGACTTTGCAGAGTACAGGACACTGTGTTGTAACTGGTAAGTTTTCCTAGAGAGCATGTACTGTATTGTGAACAAAACTTTCTTTGTGTAAAGGGCAGTGCTTAATTTGTGCTTGTTGTTTCTGGTGCTGAGCACCGGCACTTACATTTGAGGGCCGGGTCTTATCCTTCTGCCTAAAGCATTTGCTGCGAGCAAAAGACACTTATGGGAAAGACGGAGGAAAAGAAAAACGAAAAAGCGTCACAATGGGAGAAAGTAGAAAGCTGCTAGAGTGAGCTGAAGGGGCAGGGAGTGGCTTTAAATGGATTGACGAGGCCCGAGATGGCTTCAGGATTACGCCGCCTCAGTGTTCCATGTTCCCACATTTAATTGCAGCAGGCTCGTGTTTAAGAGGAGGGCTTTGGGCACCGGCACATTTTTATTTACAAATTAAGCACTGGTAAAGGGGTAATGGATTCAAGGACACTTCTGCTGGAATTTGCGATGTGGACATACTAGCATAGACTAGAGTATGATTCTTTTTTGAAAATGTTTCATATTGAGTTGTACATCTGTGGACTGCGCTGTTGCTGTAGAAGCTGCTATAGTTTTCTTCTCCTTAGAAATATGTTAGTGTTATAAGGTCATTTATGACAATCTTAATTCTGATTTGCTTAATATGTGTTATCACTAGGCATTCCATGCCGAATTTGCAGTTTTTGCATATTGCCTATACCTGCATAAAAACCTCTTAGTTTTAGGGCTGAGCCATGGTTTTCAATTGTCCTCTAGGGTGCTGTCCATTTCATTCATAATTTTGCTGCTTATTGGGACTCAGAATAATTCAGATTTTTGACTATATACACTGTATCAGAGTCTTGTCTTTGGGGCATATTTATATTTTGCTTTACCAATTAATGCTTAAGTTGAGATTTTTGTTATAAAACTCTTTCATTTTCCCCTTGTCTAGAACTCAGTGTTAAGTGGTCCCAGTTACTTATCAAACTGCTAATTTTATTAGGCCTAATGTTGAGGAGGGTGATGACTCTTATCACAAGATCAAGATTGCTGGAGCGGAACCTCTAGGGTAAATTTTGGGGTCGTCTAAAATATTGGGGTGCGCTAGAATTTTGGTGTTTGGTTCCTACATGATCATTCACTGATGTCTATAACTATATATCATCACCTGTACACAACATTAGACCATGGGTGTTTCCCTCTAGAGCCTTACTTGGTGCAGTATTTCAAGACTGTGGCCGGGAAAGGAATACAGGAATACTTAGAAATGTATATGAGTATCTCACAACAGACCAAGGTGAAAACAGAAATTGTGCTGTGGGAAACTGTGGCCACACTTTTGCCACCTCTGTAATACAATTCATAGAATAGATATTAAAACGAAATGATTTTTCACTAAGCATGAATTTTTCCTTCAAATATGATGATCCTAAATTCTTGCAACGCCTGCATCACAGCTTGGCAAACTTACTTGTAGACACTTCACAGAAGAACACATGATGCCTCACACCACCACCAAATCGTAGTGCACAGGTAAACACAGAGCATACATTTATGGCCTGGCAAGGAAGAGAGGAAGGATGACATTTTGTTTTTAAATGGCTTAACCTGAGAAAGTAATGTCTTTACTTCACATTAGCCCGAATAAAGAATAACTCATTTTCCTGCACAAAGAGATCTCTTCAGAGAATGGCCATCTACAGCACTCAGATTATAGTGCACTTCTAACATATTGCAAGTAGCATGTAAATTCGGTTTTATAAAACCTTTCTTTACAACAGATGCTCCGAGTACCTTGTTTTTAAAGAGAATGAATGGTGGAAGCTAAAGAATAGCGGGTACACCTTTCGAACTATTGGACACAAAGCAACTGCCTTACTATTCAGGAGGCCTTTCTGCAACTGAGATCCTGACAAGTGAGTAGAGCAACTCGTGCCCATCACTGCGTTGAGCCCCTGTTCATATCAAATTAAAGAAATACACTCCGAAAAGCTTAAATGTGGGTTAAAGTTGATTATGCTACCAATTATCTGTGCTTTAGAGAAGGATAAAGATGTCAGAAACACTCTCGTGCTTACTTTTTGCCTCTACCAGTAGTGAACTAGCAGACGTCACCCTGTAGGGATGCCACCTATTTCCATTCATTACGCATGTAGTAAGTGTGAGCTGTGCAAAATATGGCTCATTAAACTGAAGTGGATCTGGTTAGAAAGTATACAATAAACAGGATACAGAATAAATGCACAAACTGCAACATCACTCAAGTATACAATTCTACCTGCTCACATTTCCATACAAGGATCACTACATGACCACGTGCAACATGAAGATATGGTTTTAGCATCTTTAAAGTGTTCTGACCAGGCTGCCCCTCTACAGGATTGGTACAGCATTTCATGACAGCCCAGGATGGGGTTAATGATTTAAAGTAGACTGTCGTGGAACAAGGGAGTCTGTATATGAGGTGTTAATGTTTAGATAGCTCTTTAAAATGGATCGAACATGGACCTACCATCTACCGGGTCGCAAGGAAAGCAATCATAGTCAAAGCAAAATGTTCTGAGTTTGGCAAGCTAGTGGATGCCCTACGCTTGCAATAAGAATATCAAAAGCATTCACTGAGGTGGCCATTGTATTAGTGCTGTTTTAAGCACAGTCCTTTCAGGTGTGTCATGCATTTGATTATTAATATTTGTGGAGGCGACACGAATAAAGACCTAACCAGGCACTTAACATGCAGGCAGCTGCAATGTTTAACATTAAAAAGGAGAGTTAAGAACCCGAAGTGCAGCCAAAATAAATAGCTGCAATTTAAATATGCACAAATAAATAAATGCATTTTGAAAAAGCTAGCCCAACAGCAGTTTTGAAGGGAGACCGAAAATGAATCACTTGGAGTGCAGGCACCCGAAGTGCGGGCAAAATCAATATCAGTTATTTGTAGGTAAAAAAAAAAAAATGTACATCTTCAAATTACTTTGTCACTGAAGATAAAGAAAGTATTTCTGTGATGAACTGAACGATGCCTACAGGGTTTGTGCAATCACTCAAAGTGAGGGAAAGCAATGGGTGAAGTGGGCTGACCCATGGCCCCACAGTGTATGCTGTGGTGGGTGGAAGTAAAATGTGATTGATAATTAAAAAAAATATATATTAAACCGATCGACCTACAACCCGTCTAAGCATCTGCATTATGTGGATTAGTTTTAATCGCAAATCTGGCGAGACTGTTCAGCTGTCTCAAAGGACAGACCTAAAAATGTATGGTCTGCTTCATGTAAGTGGGAAGTGTATTGACATAAGTGGACGCCTGTAATGCTGAAAAGACTGTCCGGTTGCTGCAGCTGACGTAATTAAAAGATAAACGGAGACTACAGAAGATGATTACCTAGCAGACATTTTACAAGAATGGGACATTAATAAATAAGCCAATAGCCAATACATCGCTGAAACTGCTTAGTCAAAATTCAGTGCAAATGGAAAGATACACAGAGTAAGGTATCAAAGTGAACACTAGCACCTGTCCATCCGAAAACCAACGAACAAACACAACTTCAAACATAGATTGCAAAATCCTATAATAACACGAACCCTCGCAGTAAGCCCACACAACGCAATGCACCCGACCCAGACCAGACGAGTCCGCGAGTTAAACGCTCCCACGCAGCATTAAAGGTAACGTGGCTCATCACTGTAAAGTGGAACATAATGCAATATTTATAAAAGAAGGAGCAAGGGATCCTGGGAAACAGCACAAACACGAGAAAAAGGTGCAAGAGATCAAAGTCAAACGTGACCCAACCAAGCGTCGGAAGACACTACCCTCAGCTTAATTTATGAACATGGTGACATCCGTGCTTTTTAAAAATAAACAATATATGTGAGGAAAGTAATAATGGACAAGCTTTACAGCATGACTGTGCACACATACAGGACATTCTTGAAAACAAATGTGGGCTTAAGGTCCAGCCCCACAAACATCAGTCTGGGGACAGGAGTGACTGCCCACTCATCAGTCAGGGCGTGGTGTGCTGCTGTAGGAGACACACAGCAGCATTAGTACACAGGCAGTCAGCATCCTCGTTGTGTGCTGCTGTAGGAGACACACAGCAGCATTAGTACACAGGCAGTCAGCATCCTCGTTGTGTTCTCCTGTAGGAGACACACAGCAGCATTAGTACACAGGCAGTCCGCATCCTCGTTGTGTGCTGCTGTAGGAGACACACAGCAGCATTAGTACACAGGCAGTCAGCATCCTCGTTGTGTTCTCCTGTAGGAGACACACAGCAGCATTAGTACACAGGCAGTCAGCATCCTCACTGTGTGCTGCTGTAGGAGACACACAGCAGCATTAGTACACAGGCAGTCAGCATCCTCATTGTGTGCTGCTGTAGGAGACACACAGCAGCATTAGTACACATGCAGTCAGCATCCTCGTTGTGTGCTCCTGTAGGAGACACACAGCAGCATTATTACACAGGCAGTCAGCATCCTCACTGTGTGCTGCTGTAGGAGACACACAGCAGCATTAGTACACAGGCAGTCAGCATCCTCATTGTGTGCTGCTGTAGGAGACACACAGCAGCATTAGTACACAGGCAGTCAGCATCCTCATTGTACACTGAAGTATTCCTTGCCAGGTGCCCTTCATTATCAGATTTACTTTCAAACAAGGACCAATGTTGACGAAGGTGATTGCCTTGAACTACCGTCATTCAAAGAATCATGACCGCTTTATGTTTTTAGTTCTCGTTTGGTAGTTTGTTTTTAGTTGGGTGTTTGCGGTGCATGGACGTACTTTGTCATCCTTGGGTCCCGCGTGGGGCAGTCATGACTTGTGTAGAGCCATTCCCTGAGATTATTTTTATAACAGCCTGTGTCATGTGTCGGTTTAAAAATGCAAAAAGGCAGTTTCTCCAACTCAGACTAGGGGGTGCGTATACCCCACCCTGAAAGAGAACAGCATCGCCCTTATCTGTGAGTGAGATGGTCGGAGAGCTTGTGGACGATGGAGATCGCTATATCAGTGTGGGGTGGGATTTTGAGCTAGAACAGGTAAACAGCTGAAAGTGGGAAGGACAAGTAAGACCACACACAGAAAAGTCCACGAACATGTAGCAGTAGACTTCTGCAGGCTAGTGTATCACTTGTTCTGTGGGGGCAATAAGATTGGCAATTGAAAAAGAAAACTATAGATTGTATAGTATTAAGATTAAGGGCTTTATACAGGAGGAGCTCATTAATTCTTTGAGATTTTCTAGTAAAAAACCTTATAGCTATTCAAAACCTTATAGCTATGAAGTGGTTTTGTCTGCAATGTGCACGATTTAAATTGTCGAGCTCAAACTTGACCCTCCCCCAGGCTAAACACCAAGTGGTTGTTGCACAAGCACGTGTTCCCGGGGAAATGTGAGTTCAATTCACGCAGTGTCAACAATTTTAAAGTCAAGAACACAACACTGTAAATTTCATAACCCAAATTAGAAAAATGGAGAGCAATCAAACAAAGGCACCAAAACAATCAAAATCGGATAAGGGGACCCAAAGGGATGAATTAGTATGGCAGAAAGCACCTAGCTCGGAGTGGGACAGTGCTGGTTTTCATAGCATCGTGGTTGCTTTACTGCTGGGATAGAGTTGCAGCCTCGTCCAGATCCATGTTTGGCTTACTCCAAGGCTGGGCTGGGGTACATTTATGCCTGTTTCCACACCTTTAGGTATGTAGGAACTTTTGTAGTGTGGTTTGTGAATAACAATTCTCTTATTCATTGTCAGTGAATGTTTGTATTAACATGTCCCGCTCATAGTTCCTCCTTAAAGGTCCCTAAACCCTTCCCATTAAGTAGTATATATTCCCCATTTTATTGCCACTTTCCCTTTGCCCCTCCAACATTTACTACTGAAATGTAAACAATATAGAGGTTTCTAGAAGAGGTGCAGGCCTCTGCCTGTAGGGTTATACATTGTCTTTATAGTGAGTAGTGCTTGTTTAGTAAATCTTTATTTACTACTTAAATGCTGAATAGACCCATCAACTTCAAAAACACTGATCTCATAGGAGTATTAACCTAGAAGAAATTATAGGTCTTTTCACACACTCAATACAAAATGACTTTCAGTTTGTTGTAGAACTAGTTTAATGTACTTTTCTAACTCCGTACTCTGCAGAGGGTTAGTTACACATTCAACCTGTCTTTGCAGTCTGTGTTTCTGCAGTCACTTTTCACATGCTGCCTGTCACTTGAGATGTGTTCTCACCTTGTTTTTACAAACACAACTGCGCCTCCCCTCCTCACCTGCACTCATGTTAACGTCCTAAAGAACCGTATTCATTGCTGCCTGACATAGAAGACTGATTTATGCTTCCCTAGAGCTTCCTTAACTTTTTAACAACGTTTTCTGTTAATAAAGCACGCTTTGGTCAAGGTGACTCCAAATTGTTTATACTCAGTCTTCTTTCGAATTAGAAGTGGTAAGGGACTATTACTTCACAAGGAATCCGGTCATTATGGTGATTGCTGACATTTAGCTTTAAATTACAGCATTGTTTTCAATACTTTGTTCTTTCCTTGGAATAAAAGAACACTCCATTGTTGAAATAATTGCCGTTTGTTCAATCGATGTATTGAAAGTGAATGTCTGCAATCTCTTTTTTTCTTTTTTTGAATTTCTTATTATGTAATAGCGGAAACGATTGGCGCAATTACGACAAAAAATGTATGCGTTTTTTCCCTACAAAATACTTTTTTTTTAGCTGCTGCCAGTAGGTTGTGTAAATGTATGCATCCTATAGTATAGAGTTTGTGTTATTGCGGTCTTCTCGGAATGTTAGCAGCGGATTTTGCTGAGTGCGATAATGGCTGTTAACGCCCAGCAGCACATGCTTCCATTTTCTTACGATAATGGCATTACTCCTAGTCCTACTCCCTCGCCTTCCTTTTAACCAATGAGGCCTCCCGCCTCCCCCCTAGACCCTCCCTTCCCCTTTCAAAACCCCCCCCCACCCTTATCCCCTCCTGTACAAAAACCAAGCCCAAGCTGCAACTCGGACAGTCCGTACCGGGAGGGTGGGAGGGAACGGAAAAGGAAGGCGAGGGAGTAGGACTAGGAGTAATGCCATTATCGTAAGAAAATGGAAGCATTACCTCCTGTCCCTCCCTCGCCTTCCTTTTAACCAATGAGACACAGCAAGAAAAACACACAGGAGACGGACATCGAGTTGCAAGACCCTTATTTAATATCCTGCACCAAGAACATCCCAAACAGTATCTCATAGAGGATAAGACCCGGTGACCAAACACCGACTCCAAACCACCCAAGTCCGACAGCCTATAATGACGCACAAACGCCGAAGGAGAAGCCCAAGTGGCGGCCCTGCAAATATCCACCACTGAAGTCCCCTGAAGCTCTGCCACCGTCGCCGCCATGCCTCTGGAAGACCTCCCCTGAATCCCTAGAGGAGGAACCACCTCTTTCAAGGAATAGGCCAACAGAATCAAAGATCGAACCCACCGACTCAAGGAAGCCGTGGAAGGTTTCTCACCTTAGCGCGCCGGACCAAAAGTAACAAACAGTGAATCCCCTGTACGAAAAGGAGCCACCACCCGCAGATACTCCAACAAAACCCTACGTACATCCAACAAATGCAAACGGACCTCCTCCCCTGATGAGGGATCCGGACAAAATGAAGGAAGGATGACCGCCTGCCTGGAATGGAACGAAGAATTGACTTTTGGAATAAAGGAAGGCACCGGAACCAGAACCACCCTATCGGGAAAAATCTTACAAAAAAGGAAAGGAACATGCCAATGCCCCCAATTCCCCCAACCGACGAGCCGAAGTAATGGCGACCAAAAAGAACGTCTTCAAAGATAGACGTCGCAAATCATAGTCCCCCAATGGGTCAAAAGGGGCCCCCGTCAACACATCCAAAACCAAGGACAGATCCAATGAGGGAAAAGAACGTACCGGGCGAGGAAATAAATTAATAAGCCCCTGAAAAAATCCAGGCATCAATCGCCCTTCAACTTGAAGATTACGCCATGGTCCCTAAATGCCTGAATAGCCGCCCACTGTACCCGAAGAGAAGCCACTGACAACCCTAAACGAGCACCGTCCTGCAGGAACTGCATCACCTCAAAGAGAGAAGCGCAGGAAGGATCCAACTCACGACTTAAGCACCAAGACGAAAACACCTTCCACTGTCTACCATAAGAAAGCAAAGTTGAACGTCTCCATGAAGCCAGCAAGGTAGAACTCAAAGCCACTGGCACCTAACAGAAACGCCCTGAATAGTTGAAACGGAGGGAACGCATATAAAAGGCCCTGCGGCCAAGGACATGACATCCCGTCCACCTCCCATGCTTGGGGACACCGAAACCGGGAGCAGAAGCACTCCACTATCGCAGTCTCTACTGACGCAAACACATCCAGCACTGGAAGACCCCAAAGCCGAACCAGATGCCGAAACAGAGACCTCCGGAGAGAGAAAAGTTGAGAGGAAGGAATCACTCTGCTCAGTAGATCCGCCCGAACACTTACCACTCTCGCCGAATGACATAAGCCTCGGCCACTAAGTCGTCTGTGCGAACCAGAACCGCCAACCCCCTCAGGGAATCCTGGAAATGGACCAGAGCCAGGAATATAGCCCGCAATTCTCGCCAATTAGATGACCGACTCGCCTCCCGAGGGGACCAAAACCCCCGAATCTGAGCTGACCCCATCCATGCCCCCTAACCGGAGAGGCTGGCATCCGTCGTCACCACCACGGGTCTCAGAGGTGACAAAGACACCCCTACCCTCAGGTGGTCTGCATCCAACCACCATTGCAACTCTCTGTGAATCAATCCGGACCCTGGAACCCCGTCCTTCAGAGAACCGGACCCTGGATCCCACCTACTCAAGAACCACGTCATCAAGCACAGGGGATGGAAACGTGCCCAAGAACCCAAAATATCACTGACGCCAAATGTGCAGTCGCAACCATAGAAGAGCTCGGGGAGCAGACAGTAACCATACCTTCTTTACCAAAGCCTGGAGAGCATCCAACCTTTTTTTTTTTTTTTTTTTTTTTTCGGACACAGTCACCAACCCTAGAATAGGCTGAAACCGAGCCCCTAGAAAAACCAGATCCTGGGATGGCACAAAGTCTGATTACACCCAATTGATCAAAAACCTGTGTTATTGCAGGACCCCCAGAACTTGGGCCACCTGCCTCTGCAAAAGGTCTCGTGAATGGGCATGAATCAAAATGTCGACTAGATAAGGGTGCAGAAACACCCCTTCTGAATGAAGCAAAGCCACTAGAGGAGCCAGCATATTCGTGAAAATTCGGGGAGAAGATTTCAGACCGAAAGGCAGAACGCAAAACTGGAAATGATCCTGCCCCACAGCAAACCTCAGGAACTTTTGAGAGGACCATGCCCCCGGTACGTGTGGGTAAGCATCCGGCAGATCCAGTGACACCAGAAAATCCCCTTGCCTGACCAATGGAAAAATAGTCCGAATGGACAGCATGTGGAAATGCACTGTCCTGATCCAGGTATTCACCTCCTTCAGATTGAGCACCGGTTGAAAATCCCCCTGAAACTTTCCGCACAAGAAACAAGACCGCATAAGTGCCCTGACCTCGGTCGTCTAGCGGAACATGGGAAATGGCCCCCATGACCAGTAAGTCCCGCACTCCATCCAATAATGCTCCACTCCAAGACCCCTCTGAAGGCAGAGGTGTGGGATGCACCCCGGAATCTGGAGGAACCGCCACAAAATCTATGACATAACCATTGGTCACCATGTCTAGTACCCAATGATCGGTTACACTGTCCTCCCAAGCTGAAAGAAAGTGACACAGTCATCCCCCAACCGGCCCTCTGCCAGGCCCACAGCGAATGCCAGGACCCCTTCTTGAAACCACCCCGGGTCTCAGGAGTAGACTTCTTAGGTGAAAAACGCGGATGAAAACGCCGTCTCCTAAACGAAAAGGATTTAGCAACCCTAGTAGGAGAAGATCTGGAATGCTTCTTCCACCTTTTACCCGAAGAAGAAACCCCTTTATAAGGTAAGGCATGCTTCCGCTCCTTAAACGCCTTGGAAAGTATGGATGGTAATAGTTCTCCAAACAAGTTACAACCCTCAAACGGCAGTCTCAACAAGGCCGCCGTTTCCCCTGGATCAGCCTTCCATGAACGCAACCAGAGGGACCTACGAGCCCCAATCAAAGACCCAGATGCCAGAGCCGAAGTACGGACTATATCTGAAGACACATCCGCCAATAATCTGGCCAGCTGTTCCATACCAGCCAGGAGCTCCGAACACTCCGCCTCTTCCTGTACAGCCACCGCCAGTTTATCAAAGCCTTGAACCAATGATTGTGACGCATAAGCAGAATAAATCCCTGCCTTCAGCGCCAGATTCTCCGCCGCAAAAGCCCTCTTAAGACCTGAATCCACTTTACGGTCTGTGGCATACGTAGGCACACAATCCTCCGGATTGACTGCCGTTTTGCCAATTAGAGTAGCCAGAATAGAGTCCAGGCGTATTGAAGGAGGAAAAACCCCCTCACCCTCAAGTAAGTAAAGTTTCTGAAGGAATCGTGGAACCTGAGCCTTCTCCACATCCTTCCACTCACGAAACACCATATCCTTCACAGGTCCCTGGAAAGGCATGGCAAACATAAAAGGCGTCTGATATTTGAGGAAATAAATGAGACTCTGAGTTTGTAGGTTGAAACACAGGGAAACCTAAACTGTCCCGAACATGTCATCACTTCCCACATTACCTCTTCTGGAAACCTATTTCCCCCCAGATGACGTTGATGGGGCCTCATCCTCACTCTCCGATGAGGATTTCCTTGCCGCTACCGATGAGTGCGCACGCTTAGACTGATCAGTCCTGGCCACGCCAGCTTGCAGTGCCCTGGTGACAGCCATTTCACCCATATCCTGCACTTCCTCACTAGACATGAGGGGAGTACCCCTGCCAGGTACCTGTGGGTTCTCAGGAAGAGCAATGCTACCCTCCCCTCCCACCTCCGAGGAGGAAGAAGAGACAACCACGTCTCTTTGCTGGAGCTTTAGGCATGGTAACCAAAATAACACTGCCTTTCATTCCAAAACACTACCCTACATATAGGACCCTGGTCCTCCCTAACAGGGCTCCACCAAACCCTAAAAAGGTCACAATCCTTGTAAAAATCCAAAAAACCACGGGCAGAACGCCCGTCCTACCTGACCAGCATCCAAAAATTGAAGGTCCTCGCGGCTCCGCGGCGCGGAAACCCGGAAACTAACGCCCCAGCCACAGAGGGCCGGCTGACCCCGTCAGCCGGCCCCCAGTACACGCCTCTCGAGCAGCCATGCCGTTCGCTCAAGACGTGACCCAGCCGTAGCACTCCTCGCGGAGCACCGCGTCCCGAGGAGTGCCTCCATCGACGACCTCCAGGCCCCGCCGTGCAGGTAAGAAAGGGAAAGAAAACCGTCTAGCGTGGGCTAGACAAAAGAACAGGAGGGGATAAGGGTGGGGGGGATTTTTGAAAGGGGAAGGGAGGGTCTAGGGGGGAGGCGGGAGGCCTCATTGGTTAAAAGGAAGGCGAGGGAGGGACGGGAGGTAATGAGCAATACCCGTAGAACGTCTCGCTTATTACAGATGGACGTCTCCGCCCTCTTCCTTGCTTGCTTAACGTCCCCAGTTTACTCCCACTCACCTAAAAATGACGACAACCTGCCGTACTCGGTGCAAGCGGTCGAATCTTTTAGGTTGGCATAGAAGGTGCTAAGAAGCATAAACTTATTTTGCTGTGCAAAGGACTTGCAGGTAAGACAAAATTAGCATTTAGATTGAGAAGTGCTTGAACACTCTGATGTAATGGCTGCTATGGGTGGAGAGATGATTAATAGTTGAGACTTTTAAAAATAATTCTTTATTTCACTTACGCATTTAAGTTACATTGTGAAAGAAAATTGATTAGAGTTATTGTCCTGAGCCCGCTGTCCACGTTCTTCAGTGCACTTTAAAACTCCATATAAGTCCTTCTGACTCGCAAATTGCAACTCGCAATTTGCTATGCAGAAAGGTGTCTCAGACACCTTCTGCGACTTGCTGTGGGGTCGCAAAGACCCACCTCATTAATATTAATGAGGTGGGTCGCAGTTTGCGACCCCATAGCGAGTCTGGGCACTCACGGGGATGGTGGCCTGCTGAAGACAGCAGACCATCATGTCCGTGACTGCTTTTAAATAAAGCAGTTTTTTTTTTTCTATCTGCAGCCCGTTTTCCTTAAAGGAAATAGAAAACCTTTTGTTTCGGTTTCGGTTTTTTTCAGAATAGGCAGTGGTCCATAGAACCACTGCCTGCTCTGAAAAAATAATTTTGTGATCATTCACAAAGGGGAAGGGGTCCCTTCCCGTTTGCGAATGAGTTAACATCCACTTCAAGTGGATGGTAACTGCGAGTTGATTTGAGACCGCTTTCGCGGTCGCAAATCAACTTACATCGCAGTGCGAGTCGCAAATAGGAAGGGAACACCCCTTCCTATTTGTGAGTCGGAAACACATTTTGCGAGTCAGTTCCGACTCGCAAAATGTGTTTCTGCATCGCGTGCGGGCATTAGCGCCTCGCAAACGGCGTTTTTCGCCGTTTGCGAGGCGCTAATACCTTGCTACATCTGGCCCCTACTGTCCAAAACACTGCGCTGCACCACACACAACTTTAAATAGCCAATGCCCTGTAGGTTTATTAAGGCATCCAGATGTCTCACGAAGCTGGAGTAAAAGATGTGTTTTCTGACTTCAGCCGCCAGGAAGTGGCCTGAGCGGTTGGAAGGTGACTTGTTGGTGCTATAAAATATATTAAATTCATAATTAAATTCACTGCATAGAGCAAGGAGTAGCACTTGGGGAGTGGTAGCTGTTCATCTTGTCAGATAGATTGAATGGTACGAGGCGTCTACAAATCCCAATGTGTGTGCAGGTCAGTTCGCATCAAGCATAAGTATGAAGCTTGACCACTCTGGAAATTTAAAATGGGCCGAATACTGATGTCTTCCTTAGTCCCAGGAGTTTAGTTTTTGTTAAACTTATACTGATTTTTTTTGCCCGTTGTCTACATATAACAACACATATTGTATTACTGGATGCATTTGAACGACAAGCCATGAATTATTAGGTAAAAACAATTCTGTGGGATGTACCCCTTCATTGTACAGTGACTAGTTTCAACATGGTATTCCCTCTCCTGGAAACTTTCCCCAGTAGCATGTCCCCTTAAACTCTTGCACTGCAAATTGGTAACCCTTTGAAAGAGTGCATTACATTGACACACTAAATCACAATACATCACACTTAATTGTGGGTAGGTGTGGGGTAGTTGTGCTGCAGCCTGTACTTAAACGCATGCCAGGGGAAACCTTCTGGTTTGCGAGGATCCAGCTCCATTTCATGTAGGGCCCACATATACCTAGGCACTTAATTGGCAGCAGTGGGCCAGGCAGGGGTAAGCGGGCGGGAATTAGTGTTCCTTGAATGAGTAAGGATATTGGGTTTATGAAAGGTGACCTGAAAGGATGCATAAAAAGACTAGAATAGCCACTTCTGCCATGTGTAAGAGACATCGACACTGCCAGTAATTCAACCTTGCATGCTGTTAATCTCTTTGGAGTTCATAATGCTATTGGATAAGGCTATTCTGATTCTATTCTGTTCTTATTACTACTCACAGATTTCTCTCCTTTAGAATATTGCCCAGGTGCTAGACTGGATCCAGACACTTTTAATAGCAGTGCTCCTGTGCGCCGCTAGGTGAGGCCATGCGACTTTCCAAATCAAATCCGTTGTGCAAGGGAACAATGTTCCTCCTAAAACTACAGGCTTCAAAACATACCATGACTGTAGAAAACATATATCAGTCATGCACCTACATGAGGTGTGATTATGAAGTTTAGGCTTGCAGCATGGATCCACATTTTGCAGTGAGTGCGCACTCATGCACCCCTGGGCATTCCGGGACCGCAAAATTAAGCTGTACGATGCTGAACACAGGAAAAAGTCACAGACTTTGAGTAAGTTACACTCTCACTGCAAGTCAAGGGCCTGGACCCACTCCTGCAAGAAGCTTTCCTCATAGTTGAAATCCTCTGCTAACTCGAAGTCCTAGCAAAAACACAAGAAGTCGAAGCTGGACTCGACCCAATCCTTCCAGTCTCACTCCCAATATCCAGCTGAGGAGCTGATTCCACAGTTGATCCCAATACGGCCTGAGTTCCAAGAGGCAGTGCCACAGCAGGTTAAAGCCATTGAGGATTCCATGCTGTGCATTTTTAATACTCTTTTATCTCCCTCTGACGTGCAATTTAGACCCAAGTATCCACAATGGCCATCAATCAGATTACTGCTAGTAGATCCATCCTCAGTGCAACCTGAACTTGTTGGGTTCATCATGGGTTTATCACAGACTCCAATGCAGACTTCCACCCTGTCTCCGAGACCCACATTGATCCCTCCTTCATCGACGCCAGTGGTGAGTTTGGAGAAGAATACAGTACCAACTTTGATATGCAACCTCGAACTGGTGTCAGCTCGACTCTGAGGCACGTTGTGCTCTGAATCCACCACAGCATAATCGGTCCCCAAACAGTCTGTAACGAAGCTCTGCAGTATACACGAAGATCCAGGTATGCTTCAGGGACCGGAGATATTACCCTCTGTAACAGTAGTGAAGATAGCCTCCATGTATTTTGACCCGGTAGCCATGAAGATTTGAACCCACCTTAGTGTGTGGCCATGCTGAAGAGTAGGTCAGCCATTCACAATCACTTTTTCAACCGCTGCTCAGCTTACAGCGGTTGCTCAATATTGTCCATATTCACTGTTAGATATTTTTTGCTATTATAGCTCAACTAGATAATGGATGCCAGAAATGGCCATATTTCTACATTGGTGATCAAGTTGACTTGGGACTGATGCTGACAGTACCAAAACGATTCACAAAAATGTCAGCCGTATTAAGCTCCTTCCAGTGGCTCCTGAACAGCCTTGTCTCTTGAGTTGCACCGGGTTAAAGTAAAAGTACATGCCACATCTGGTGGGGTGATTGGGAGATGTATGAGGGAGTGGCAAACGTCAATTGATGTGACCAGTAAAAACCTATGTAATAAAGAAAATTGCACATTAGTCCAAAGGTAAGTGTACATACATGTAGTCATGTACATGACTACATACATGTAGTCACAAGCAGTCAAATATAGTACAGAGCATCGTTTTTTAGGCTTTTAGGCTAAAATTCCCTCATGGCTCCATGTCACCAACGATGTGCTACCGCAGCCTTAGGTTTTTTGTTAAAAGTTCTAATTAATTCTTGCAGTTGTAAACTTAATTTATTTAAGATTATCCAGTCAAATTGGCCTGAAAAGTTTTTACACACAGGATTTTTGTAATGCACTCAAGTTATAATTGTTGTCACAGAGCGTTGAAAGGGGTAGAGGTATTGAAATAACAAATCCATGGGTAACCTGCGGGAGAGGAAGAAAAATAGTGGCAAAAATGTATGTACATAATGTTTCCATAGAACATATCTTACCCAAAAGACAGCAGAGCGCTGTACAGGATCACAGACAAGCATAAAGTCAACGAGTGATGTGAGAGGTAGCTGGGTTGTAGACATTTATTGCAATGTGTTGTAGTGTTCTTTATAGAGGGAAGTCTTTAAAAAACCTCCAGTGGGGGGAATAATCACATTTTGGAGGATGGCACATCCTTGAGGATGACTGCTAGGCTACTTTGGGCCAGTCCTAGGCATCGGACGGGTTGTAGATGTATGAAACAGGAAAGTTGGTCATCATAAATTAGAGGCCAGGCTCAAAGAGACACGGGTCAGTTGAGGCTATAGATAATTCTACATTTTAGTAAGTATGGGCCTCATTACAAGTTTGGCGTCTGTCAACCGACATGGTGGCGGTGGTCTGACCTCCGTCAGATTGGTAGTCGGATCGCCAGATTACAAGTCATGCGGGCCTATGGAGCAAAGACTGCCGCTGTCCTGCTGGCACTGCCAGGCAACACAGACCGCCACGGTCATGAGGCTGCACAAGCAGGCCTGCGTAGCCTTTTGTGCCGCTGAACACATTATGAGGTTGCACACCGTCAATGTGACTGTGGCGGTACAACCACCACATCTCAGCAGGCAGAAATGGCGACTATAAAGGAAGACACTCACCTGATGGTAGCCTCACACGTTCGGTGCCATCATTGAGCCCATCACACAGATCCTGCCACTGTTGATCATCGACGGAGCCCAAAATCCAAACCGCTGTGGACGCAACCAACCATAAGTACACACACCTACCTGTCTCATTAACCGTAACAACAGATTGTATGCCGTCATCCACATGATATGGGGGTCACACTACGGGCACCAAGTACATATGTCATTGTGTATACTATCGGAATCATACATAAAAAGGACGCATTCACAGTCACAGTACACCCGCTTTGGGCAGGTCACTCACATTGCACCGCAACACTACACAAAAGCACACGTCTGACCATCTCAGGCACAGGGCCAGTGGCAGGTACACAATATTATCTCACACTAAACCAACAACACAGCAACATCACATACGCAAATACAACTCACACACTCACATTCCTCACAGGACATGGACTGTTGTCACATACAGCACAAATATGTATGGTGCCATGGACTGTTGTCACATACAACACACTTATATATGGATGTGTCATAGAACACAAACACCACTCCCATGAAACAGACCTGCAGTGGACACACACATCACACACATTTCAGCACAATGTAAGGACAATGGCATGCATAATAGCCAGAGAGACAAAAATACAAAGATCACTACCTGCACAATAGGGATGGGGCATCCGGAGCACTCATGGAAGGAGGCTGCACTGAAGCACATATCACTTTGCACATGCCTCTTAAACAACATTTGCACAGGAAATGTCCCTTCATGTGTCTCAGGGACAAAAAATAGTAGACTCAAATGACATGCCTATCTGCACAGTGTGGAAGTGCAAGTCAACAAGCACAAACAGCTCCAACTGCATCAACCTACCTCTATAGGAACTAGCTGCAAGTTACACACATCTAAATGGACACATGCACGGTCAACTGCAAACAAAGGTAGCACAACTGAACACACTCCATATCTGCACAAACAAAACTCAAGCTGACACACATTAGATGAATACATAATCCATATCGGGAGAACAAGACTAACACTATACATACTCACATTGGACAACACAAGATGAAATACTTACCGTAACAAACAGTACACAATGCTGTGACACCACAATTGCATTTACAGCCACATATCCATACACTCAACATATACCCTTGTCTTGGTGGTGACCAGCACTGCCCACAAAGTCAGATACTGCAAAAAGCAGCAAATGGATCAGCAAGCAGGCTGGAACATACACAACTGTAGGCAGACAACACAAGCCATTCAGGAACAACATAAAGGTAGAAAAGGAATTGCAGGACAAATGTGTACCCCAAAGCAACAAGTGTTTGGGTTTATTCACAAACCCAACTTCAAATAGTCCAAGGTCGTTGGTCAGTCCAAATATATGCCCAGAATAGCACAGTATTGTGCCAGCACTTGACTCCTAACTGCCAGTGAACCTCCACAGGAAGGGGCATCAGTTGGGCAGGGAGGCACCTCAGAGATCATTCTTGGGAAGAGGGGTTGTGGATTTAGGAGGCATGTTCGGGAGAGGTGGTGTTTGGGAGAGGTGGTCTGCTTTTTGAGAGGGGTGGGCTTCTTGTAGGGGGAGAGGTATGGGTGCTTACTGGGGAGTGGGGCAGGGGAGGCCTTGGAGGTGGAAGGGAGGGGCTGGGAGCTGGATGGGGGCCTCTTGGGTTTGGGACAGAGGTGGAAGGAATCGGGGAAAGGTCAAACAAAAAAACGTTCTTTGGGACACAGAGATAGTCATCAGAAGGGGGTCGGGATTTGGATGTCGAGGGAGTGGTTGTCTGCTGTTTTGGTGTGGATGTTGTGGGTGCGTGCTTCTGGGAGGTATGCATGTCTTTGTATAGTGTCTGTTGGGTGAGTGAGTGCGTTTGTGTGTCTTGGGGTCTGGGTGCTGGTGGATGGAGTGGTGGATGTGTGTGTCTGTTGTTGTGGTGCCTGCGGGTATGGTGCTTGTGGATGTCTAGGGGTCTACTAGGGTTGTGTCTGCAGATATGATGGGTGTGGTCCATGTGTCCCTGACAGTTGGTGTGGTGCCTGTGGGTATGCTTGATGTTGTGTGTGTAATGTTCTGGGTGTGTCTGGGGAAGTGGTGACTGTTAGTTGTGTGTGTGGGGATGGCGCTTGTTTGCTTGTGTGCCAGTGTGTTTTGTGGTGCTTGTGTTTCTGTGTGCTGCTCTTGTGCGTTGCATGCAGATTTGTCTGTGTTTTTTTTACGTAGGAAGGGGAACCGGGGATTTGGATTGCAAAGAGGTAGCTGGGGGGTGGGCAAAGTGGGGGTGTGACTGGCTGCCATCAGTGAGGAGTCCAGAGCTTGAAAAGATCTGTGTGGGCCAGTCATTGCAAAATGAGTGCATTCCAGGAATGCATTTGTCTGTTGTAGTTGAGTTGCCAATCCCTGGATAGCATTCAGAGTGGCTGACTGACCTACAGAGATACTTCTCAGGAGGTCAATAGCCTCCTTACTGTCGGCAGCAGGGGCAACGGGGGCACTCACCCTCTTGGGTGAGCGGACATGGCCAACTGGGTGGGGAGCAACAGAGAGAATGGTGATAGATTGGGGGATGGCGGACAAAGGTGGTACAGGGGGATGCCCAGAGGGGTCCGCCACCATTAGGGAGTGTCCACTGGAGGAAGAATCCGATGATGAGGATGTCCTGGCGTCCCCCGTGGCACTCCCTTTGCCCTCCAGGCCACTGGGTCCCTCTGTGATAGTAGTGTCTTGACCCGAGGTCCCATGGCCAGAAGCTTTCCCACTCAGCTGTGCCCCGCCTCCTTCACTTGCCGGTGCTGACGCTGCAAATACAAAGAGAAAAAGGGTCATCACGTGTCCATGATCACACTTGAACAACAGCATATTAGCATACATCACCATGATGTCATTTAGGCTCCAGCAACCTAAGTGGCTCATATATGTGCCATACCATATGCATGCATGCATGCCATATGAACTGGCAACAATTGTTCACAGGAACATCAGGATCTCAGACAACTACAGTTGACTGGATGAAGTTGTGCAATCACAATACCCATTCAACAAGTAGGAGACACCATCACCCTCAATCCTTTGCCCCATGGAGCAGACCTCAGTCACCTGTTGGCATACAATAGTAGGCCAATGCCAAATGCGTTTCCACAGATCCCTCACAAGGGCATGCACGCATCTATTTGTCACATACATGATCACCCAACAATAAGAAGTAATGCTCCAAAATCCTGCCAGGTTGCTGACAAAAGTACAATATCCTGGAGAAGGTGACATGGAAATGCCCATGTCACACTGGAAACATATCAACAATGGACACTTTACCAAGTGATATTTGTCCCAATAGAGTCATGTAGGTAGTATTAATGTTGCTCAGATAGGCCCTACATGTGGCATGGAAATGAACACTATAGACTTCATGTGCAATAGGTCAGGGAGATATGTCCTCAAAATACACAACACAGTGAATCAGCAAGCCCCAGGGTAACCATCACTAATGTCTGGCACCCCATACAATGACATACTCTGAGTGCATCAGTAGCAGCCATTAGTCCTTTGTTTGTTGGAGAGACACAGAGATTTGTAAGCACTTGTTTAAGGCCCTCAACATATTGAACAATTAAAAGCCACATCAATGTCTCCATTTTGGTCATGCAAACTCAGATGTCGGTCTGTGGATGAATGCTTGTACCCAAAACAGCATAACTGCAAGTCACTCCATGATGTTGGCCAACAGTCAGGGCACAAATCTTACCCATTACTCATGTGCGTGCACTTTTCCACATGATGCCACACCAAGCGTATAGATAATCACATTGTGGCTCTAAACTCTAGGCCTACCTGTCATGTCCCTCATTGCTACTGCAGTTGTTCATTGCCACATGACATGCCATGACGTGTGAGGGTATAAGTCAGCCAATAAACAATGGTGACACCCTCCTGTCTCTGGCACAACATGAAATGTATCCCCATTGTAAATGTACTATTCCACACACAGTTTGCCATGCACGTATATGTGACGATATACAGGCATCACCCCATCAGCATAGGTAGACCATGCATGAAATTGCAGCTTACAAATGTTTTTAAAAAGAAAAAGGGACACATGCTCACATTTAGGCACAAGGAATGTTGGCAGCAGTGATGGCGCATAAATCATGTCAATGGACATTCTCCACTTTCCAAGAGAAATAACTGACCAATAGCTACATCCAAAGAACAATGTAAGCCCTGTCACATGTATGTTGGACATCTTCACATTACAGTCTGCATTGAGACACCAGCACTCCTCATATGCTGAAGACAACTAGCCTTGAGGTGGCAGATGACTGTATACACGTTTATCCATGCACATGGTAGAGGGCAGTGATCCGTTACCTACTTAGCTTTGGCCTGCAACATTTATGAGTAGTGGTCTGTTGCATTGAAATTACACACACTACAACAACAAACAGTACTTGATTGATCAATATACCCAGCCATATGTTGTCCCTGCAGAGCAAGTGGTTTGTGGATTCCATCTAGTTGTGTCCTAGGTCCCTGGGCCAATATGCAAGGCACATCAGTATGTACCACACAGCATGTCTACACAAACAATCACTCTTCTACTGTGTGACACATGACTCATCACTTAGCAATGTGACAGGCAGGAATATGCTCTGTACTCACCCCCTTGTGGCTGCTGTGCTGCCTTCCAGTGCCCAGCAAGCCTCTGGATAGGTCATCGAAAGAATGAGGGCCATTAGTGGGGGATCATGGTCCGACAGCACCCCACCCACGTTGGGAGGAGATCCCCAGCTGGACCTCAGCGATTTTCCGGGCCCAGTGTCTAAGCGCCTCCCACATTTTTCTGCAGTGGGCCCTTCCCCAGCTGTGAACCCCCAGGGTCCACACCGTCTTGGCAATGGATCTCTATAATCCCTTCTTTTGATGGGTGCTGACCTGCATGGATGCAAAAGACAAATCAAGAGCCCATGATCACAAGTTTCATCACAAATGGTCGAGTCACATACATGTCAGTAACATCAAGTTAGGACTTTCCTATATGTCAATACTCCCCAAGTGTGACACATACAAGCCTATAAGTACAGTGACATGACTACTGGCATACATTTGTCCATCTGCAGACTAACCCACTACCCTGCTCAGGCCCTACAATGGCTAAGCAAGCTTGCCTCATGTAGGCCATGCTCTAGCAACCTGACTGAGATGTGAGCCACTACGAAACATATCACAACTATGTGGCTTCTGAAGGGTAAGCTCCTTAGGCATGAATGGACCAACGCATACACACTCGGAGAGAATGACTCACTGCAAACAGTCCCTAGAGTCAACTGCCAAAGTACAAACTCACATTACACATGGGTAACAATGAAGGGACTGACATGGTGGGTACAGAAAGCGCCTTGCCTGACATGTGGACTAACCAATGCAGACTTAAGCCACTTCAGGGGGTGGGAGTTCTGTGGCATGTACCTGTACCACAGAACACTCTTTTGGACATATGTGTCCATCCTACAGAGATGACATTCAACAAACAAAGGCATGTGTTGTACAGTTTCTCTTATGTGACCAAGCTACTGAATCCCATATCATGGCCTCCCAAGAATCAACACACTGCCTGCACTGTGTGACTGTCATTTATGGGATAAGCCTGTACAGGACAAATATGACCTGTGGGAAGGTGACAACAGAGCTGTGGGAGTGAGGGACATATCATGAGTCAAAGACACACATTGACAATGATACTAGGTGCACATGGCTTAGATTAATAACTTACCTCTGCACACATTCTTTATCTAATCAGAGGAATGAGGCATTCTTAGCAGGCTTTTTAACCAGAGCCTCATATTGGCCACATGACAGGATCTGCTGTGGTACAGGGAGTGGGCACAGTGCCACAGTTCCATAGCCACAGTGACACCACTCCAACCCAGACTAGCACCCAAACTGGGAGATACATTTGACAGGCCCTGATCTCTGCAGGCCCAGCATACAGAACCTACATGACACTCCAGTCCTGTCACTTCCATGCATGACAGTACATCATGTAGCCAATAGCAATTTGGCATATGGTGTGTGTGGCAACCTGAGGGGCAGAGTGAGACATGATTTGCCTTCCAAACAAGAGTTTAGCAACGGCAGATGTGTTTAGAAATCTCTGTGGCACCATGCATATTGCTCACATTACTCTCAACTGATTCGTACAACATGCATACTCAGCTCATGCTGTCATGCACATACGTGTCCAACATTTACAACAATTATGTAGAAGGAGATGTCAGTGGATGGCAGTAATGTATCCTCACCTACTTATGTGCATCCAACACAAGGAGGATCTAAGAACCCAAAACCTAACCAACACAATGTGACTGAACTTCACATATGGCACTGGTCACCAGTACCTGCACATTGTACATCCCATTGACGCTACACAGTCTGCAACAACAGGCACATGAGTAGTCAACCTGGCACACATGGCCACATTCTAGCCTGTGAGGAGGGAAAGGATGGTGAAGTACAGAGAAAACTGTGCACATGAGGTACTTACTTGCTCCTCTGGTGCACCCTAGAGCCGTTCATACAGAGGTAGGACCTCATCCACTAACATCTCCAGCTCCTCTAGAGAAAATGCAGCGGCCCTATAACCTGCTGGACGTGGTATGATTGCTCCCAGAGGTGGTACACAGCAGCTCAGATAGTGGAGGTTTTGCTGGCAGCAATGTCAGGAGTCAAGTGAATGGATCTGCAGAACATGTCCGCCACATATGCGGTTGTCAACAACCGAGGGACACAGCCATTGGCATGCGACTGCCACTGCCAACAACGTTAGCCTATGTCTGTGTCCGCCACAGTTGCAACTGCCTACAACCATGACGACTTCTGCCAGTGGTCGTGGGTGGTTCCTAATGTCCAGTGGAGTAGGTCAGGCAGCTGCCATTTTGGAGTCCTGTAATGCAGTATTGGGCTTCACAATCTCTTGTGATGTAGGTCCTACTACTCAAACACCATTGTAGTATGTTGCACGGCACAGATGGTATTTAACAGTGGGACACAATCCACCCCCGCTGACGGTCATTTTGGGGGCCGTGATATACAGTCACATTTTGAGGAGCAATTGTGAGGCACATCTTTGAGTTTGGTCCAGATACATGTTGTGGAAACCCATGGGGGTCACATGTGACCCTTGTGTTCCTTGCAGCTGTGATTTGCCCTGATTGCCATATCTTTCCCTTCTGAAATGCCTTGTCACATGATATCACGGGCCTGCATCATTTATGTTGCTGTGCACACAACTGTTAGAAATCATGTTTTGTCATACATAGTTGCCCAGGGAGAGGGAGGATGCAACAACCACCTGTAAGCCGTCCACTACCAGACCTTTGAGCCATGGAAGAATGCCACATAATCCTTCTTTACTGTCTGAGTAGGCAAACAATAGTGGATTTATGTCGTCAGTTGGAGCCAGATCTGATGCCAGCTATTAGTTATCCAACCAGCATACCACCCATTGTACAAGTCATGTCAGTATTGCGCTTCCTAGGCACAGGGTCCTTCCAAAATACAGAGGCCCTGTCAGCTGGCATGGTCCAACCCATGTTCAGTCTGGTATTGAAGGATGTCCTCTCATCAATGTAGGAACACCCACATCCAGTTTCCCCAACACCACGATTTAGGTCATATGAAGGCTGACTTTTATGGTTTTGCATGCCTTCCACATGTGGTGGGGGCAATTGATGGCACACATGTTGGCTTGGTCCCACCGCATGCCGATGAACAAGTATACCGCAACAGAAAGAACTTCCATTCCATCAATGTGCAAGTTGTCTGTTTGGCGGATCTCAACATTTCACAGGTCTGTGCTCATTATCGGGTTCAGCCCATGATTCCTTCATAAAGCGGAACAGCTGTACCCCAGCTGATGTCACAACTGTACCCAGAGAGGGCCTGGCTGGTTGGTAAGTCACATCTGTCCTGTGTGTGTGTGTGTGTGTGCGTGTGCGCACAATGTCAGGTGCTACAATCATGAAAAGGGGGACTCATTGTTGCACATATGTCCAATTCCTTAACAGGAGTCTCTGCATATCCAAACCGTCCTTGGTTGTTGAGGCCAATAAGGAATGCAACTCTGCCAGGGAAAGTCCGCTTCAATGAAGCCCATGGAAGAATGCGGCGGGTAGTGGAGCGGTCTTTTGGGCTCCTGAAGGCCAGATGAAGGTGTCCGGACCGGACAGGTGGAGCCCTTCTCTACTCATTCGGGAAAGTGTGTCAGATCACTATGACATGTTGCATTCTCCACAGCATTGCCCTGCGGAGGAATATCCCATACATCCCAGAGGAGGGAGAGCCTGCAGTGCCACCGGAGGAGACTCACAAAATGCCAAGTGAGGATGACAGTGGTGAAGAGGAAGGAGCTGACTTGCGGGAAGAGCTCATCAATAGTTACTTTTGATGACTAAGTATGTCATGTGATGTAATGACTGTGACTGTACGAAGAACTGTAGTTGTGAGAATGTGTGGAGTAGAGTGTTTTGACAACAACTAGGGAGCTGATACTCTGCAATATTCAGCCAAACAGTGCTTGAAGTGTTAGCCTTTGACATATCCCACCTTGATGTAGCTACTTTGTGTCAGTCTCATTCCAATGTAATTTCCTTCCCAGATTATTGCTATATGATTTGTGTAATAGGTATGTTTTCAAGCCTATGCTCCGTGTTTTGTCTTTGAACAGGTACCTTTACCATGACATCCTCATGTGGGCATTTCAGAGTTGTGACATTGACGGGTATCTGATAGAGTTGTGACATACGAAATGGACATGGATTATTCTAGTTAATGTAGGTCACAGATTTGGGGTGTATGAGACTTGTGCCAAGGCATCTTGAACAGTGTTTTGGTGGAAGGTCAAAAGTGCACATTGTACTTGCTTAGTGTGCTGTGTTGGGCCAGTTGCATCATGTGTGTGATCATGTAGGCATAAAATATGTCGTCATCAATTGCAAGCAAGGCATTCACCCTTCACATAGGCTAAACACTCTTCTTGTAAGACCTGTATGTAGCTGTAGATGGGTTTAATCATTGCAGACCACAGTGCCTGTGCCACGGCACTGACATATGTTAGTGTCATACCACCAGATGCATGGTCATTGGATTAGGATAGGCCTGTGATCAGGGGCTGTTGCACTGCCCTCCGTCTGTACCTTGGTTTATGTTATGCGGGATTTCTTTGGTGTGGTATGTGATAGGGCTCAAGCTAGTGACACAATCCACTTTTCCGTTTGCCTATTCTACAGGACAATGTCTGACATGATCTGGGGGGCTGTACCTTGGCATGTGTACCTTGACACAATATGAGTCAGCCGTTCTTGGCTATGACAGTCCAGACATTTCAACACCCATGTGCTGTACACTGGAATACAATGTTTGGTGTGACAGACACTTGTAACAATGTGTTTGTGTGTGTTGCTAGTAATCTTTAGCAGGACACTGTACCTGTAACATAGCCATCCTTGCATTAGTATCTTGTGTTTTCCTCATTTGCTTCACATGGTCTCTAGATAACAAAATGTGGAACAGAAGCAAGCAGACACTCACTTTGTGGTAGGTGGATTTATTGAAAATATGCGCATAAAATAATATTGGGGCATGGTTGAAAAGAACAGTGAAGGGTTCAGTCATGGTGGATGAAATCACTGAAGCAAAAGCCACACCATTGAAAGTCCAAAGTCTATTGTACTCCTTCTGTTGGAAATGTAAGGTGGTTGAAGAACAGTCGACAGAGGGAATGTGTGGCACACAAAGGAGGTAATTTTGGAAGAGGTCACTTGCGGGCAGTGGTGGGTGTGTTGCCATTTGAACTTCCTGGAGTCTTTGCTGGATGTCCCTGCTTGTGTGGTAGGGGAGGGTAGGAGATCTGCTGCTACCGAGGCAGGGGTGTCTGGGGTGGGTAGTTGGTCAGGGTAGTGTTAATCTCCCTCAGCACCTCTGTTAGGGAGGCCTTGTTGTTATTGTGGGCCTCCCACTGTTCATGCATATCCCTAGGGATGTCCTTCTGAAGCTGCTTGATCTCCCGGAGCTCTATAAGTACCTGGCCCATCATTCCTTGGGGCTCCTGATAGACCACCCCAAGATGTGGCTGATGGTGTCCTGTTCAGGAGTATCCCAAGTGGCCTCATTCCAATGGCCCACAGCATCCCTCCCACGATGTAGTGACCAGAGTGAGACTCATTGTTCGGGTCTGACCAAGTTGTCCAGATGGGCCAGAACCGTCCTCCATGTCTAGATGTCCAGGAGAGTCATCTTTACTTAGGGCTTCATCCAGAGGGGTGTTGGCAATCTCTTCCGTGGGGTCTTTGTGGCCAGTGGCAGTTTGATCTGTTGATGTGAAACATACTATGTAACTGGTTGTGCTGCGACATCTCCCTCTAAAAGTTTATAGTGACATTTTGCAAATTCCTTGTACATAGTTGATTTGCAGTCTATCCTATTGTGACAGGTACCCATGCTATTGGTTGTATTGACCTGACATTTGTGAAGCATGCCAATTCCATTTAAGTCAAGCAGCTGTTGAAATGTGCAGGTCATTAGCACTTTGGAGGATGGGCTGAGAATTACGTCTTGCCACCAGTGCAGGCAAAACAGTGGATAGGCAAGCTATGACTTTGACCATGAGGCCTAGTTGATTGGTATATAGGCACACCCAGGACTTTGTTGTACATGTGATTGGGGTCATTGTGTGGTCATGGCATTGTGAATGTGTCTGCTGCCAATACCATTCTGGTGATGCATCTTGAGGCCTTTGGGATCATTTTATTACATAGTGGGTAAGGTGTCCTTCCTGTCCTCATTCATCCTGTCCTGTTTCATCTGGGTTTAGCAGGTCAAGATGGTGCTAAGTAGCCAGACTCATCGTAGTTGAACATTATCTGTATCTTGATGCCTCCCAGGTGAGTAAATTTCAATTGAGAGTTAGCAGGCAAGAGGTTTTGTACAAGTGACCACTGTTCTAGTGTCTGGAGTCACTGAAACAGTGCCTCCTGGGAGTCGCAGTCATGTCACTGTTCACACTACACACACTTGTCAGATGGTATCCTCCCAGGTGAGTGAACTTCAATTGAGAGTTCATAAATAGATGAAATTGGGCAAGTGAACATTGTGTTTATAGTTATGGACATAGGGCCTATTGGGTTTGGCATTCCAGTCACTCCATCTACTCCCCCCTCCATACATACGTTATGCTCCCAGATGAGTAAACTTCTTTGACAGTTAAGACACAGGGCTATTTGGACATGAGGATATTGGGTTTGTGTTTGGAGTGGGAGAAACAGAGCCTCCTGGCTTGAGCAGTCATGTCACTCCCGCTACTTCATACACTTGATAACTGTCATCCCCACAGGTGAGTACACTTAATTTGTGAGTTAAAGAAGGGTATTTGGAGAACCCTGGTTCTTGTGGTTTGAGTATCAGTAACAGTGCCTGATGAGAGTAGTAGTTGTATAACTCCCTGTACTACACACACTTGACAAGTGTTATCCTCCCAGAAGGGTACACTTCAATTGGGAATTTTAAAACAAGGGTATTTGGAGACAGGAACGCTGATCTTGTGTTTGGAGTTGTAGAAGAGTGTCTGCTGGGAGAAGTAGTTCTATACCTCCCTGTAAAACACACAGTATATGCAAATGTTCTCACCTCAGGTGAGTACATTTCAATTGTGAGATGCCCAACAAGGGTCTTTGGACTGGTGAAAACTGGGCTGGTGAATGGAGTGACAGCAAAATAGGCAAAAGGTGAGCAGTGAGCATGCATAACATGGCATTTTGGTGACATTATTAGTGTTGTGACTTACCAGACTCCACTCCCTCAGGAACTCCTGTCAAGCCCTCAGAATGAATGATGGCCAAGACCTTCTCCTCCCAGGGAAGGAATGTAATGGGGCACTGGAAGGACCACCACCAGTCTTCTTGGCCTGCAGCTGGTGCCTGGATACCAGGGAACTGACCTTGCCCCTAAGATCATTCTACCTCTTCCTGATGTCCTCCTTTGTGTGCAAGGTGGTGCTTACATCATTCACTGTCGACTATGCTGTCCCATATTTCCATTTTCTTGCTGAGAGGTGTACTGAACTTGGGCTCCAAACAATTGTGGCTCTCCTCTCATTATTACATCCACCATGATTCTCAACTCATCCTCCGAAAAACGTGGATTTTTAGAATGTGACATAGTGGATTTTGAAAACAAGATGCAAAGGAGGAAGTGACTTACTAAAGAGGGGAAGTGCAAAAGGGTGAGACTGGACTAAAGTGTGTGCAGGGTATTGTATGGGATGGTGAAAACAATGGTGCTTGAATCTGTACTGTGTGGAAAAAAGTACTCTGGCTTCTGTGTGTGGCGTTGGTGATGCAGAGGATTGTGGTGTATGGAGGGGTGTGTTTTATAGTGCCGTTTGCAGGTGTGTCTGTGTGGCAATGTGTGCCAGCTGTAATATTTTAAAATCCATCCAATGTGTCGTTGTGTATTACTTTTGTGACTGCGAATTGCCATGGTTTGGACCGCCATTGGCTGACTGCCATGGGTGCCCACCACTGTGACGTTGGGCTTGTATTATGGTCAGTGGTTGGTTGCTGTGCTGTCGGGGCTGGAGGTCGGACCGCCTATTTCCGGTCCTCCGCACTGCTGTGGGTCTGCCTTTTTTGATTGGCGGTCCTGCCTGTACGACTCGTAATATGGCGGTCTATAAGACTGCCAACATGGCAGTCTTTTTAGGACCGCCAACATGACTGTCTGGCGGTCCAGCTGCCAAACTCGTAAAAAGGCCCTATGTTTTTTCTAGTTTCAGTAGCTGAGGAAGCGGGCGTCAGAGGGAATTGCTCTGTGCATGGAGAGCTTTGCTCCCAAAAGTCTTTCAAGTTTTTAGTCTAAAAAAACAGAATTATTGCACAAGATGAGTGCCTAGGAGGCTAATAGGGGTGGAAAGTTGAGACAGGATCTTGGAAAGATCTATGTATAATTCACGTTGTTACACATTCAAAAAATTCAGAACTGGGGCACTGAGTCCTTGGTAAAATGGCCATCTCGTAATCTTATGATGAGTGCATTTTATTAATTCTTCCTTTCAAATAAATTTGAAATTTTGCAAACGCTAGATTGCATTGAAGGAAATTCGATTTCAATGCATACATTGATCATTGTTTTGTTGGCTTTTAAATAATATATGTATACCCCCCTTGAAAACTTTTTAAATTACCCTTTTATAAAATGTAGGACAACTCTGCATATATGGCACGTGACAAGCATGCTTTCTACAGCGTGAAGGACCTTTATTAGGCTGTAATTAATGGGTTTGCAAAATGAAAGGTTTATGAAAAGCTCCATCTTCCCTGTGCTCAGATAGACGTGTCACAGTGACATCCGTGGATGTCATCCTGCTCCAGGGACAAAAGCAGAGAATGTAGCTCTTTTAAATAACAACAGCCATTATGCTGAGTGAAATTTTGAGAGTGAGTTAATGGTGTTTGGAGATAATATCGGCCAACAATAAGCCTAAGAAAGAACATTGCTAATGACTGCAGACTTTATTTGTTTTCTTATCATTGGAGGCCGTATACAAACTTCACAGCTCCACCTTTATCATTGGTCTGCAAGGCAGGACCAAAGGTTTAACGGGGCATGGAGTGAAAAATACGTGTGGGCCCTTGTGCCTCTGTTGTATCTCTGCACTGGCCTCCTAGCCTTATAATAACTTGCACTTCAGAATTAAGGGGATCACTGATGTGCTTTGAATTATTTTAAAGTTTTTCCCCTTAAGCTCTGGCTTGTCTTGTCTGAAAATGTTCACCAGACACGCGGGTCCTCATAAATGCAGGACCTGGAGAAAAACCCTCCATCTGTCCTCCCCTTGTCATGGCATTGGGGCTGCGACAGTAGGTTGCCTTCTACACTAACGTAGAAGGGCCAATGTAAAGGAAAGCTAGAGATGTGGATGTATCATTCAAAATGACGTCCCAGCACCTCGATTAAGGTGATGTACCAGTCAATCCACATGTGGGCTTGTAGACATGTACATACCATTCTCAATCCATTTTATTCAAGCTTCCTTCAGGATTACTACATCTACAGTGAAATATCTAGTTTTGGTACTGTATTTTTTTCAGACAAGAGTTATAAGCAATCAGCACAAAAAAAAGGAATTCAAATTCTTAACAACGCTCCTCATGTTTAATCTGAAGCAGAGTTTATGCATGGCAAGAATTGATCAGGCTTATCCAGTAATGCTTCACATTTTATACCAAAATTATTTTTCAAACATTATCAGTATGTTCATATTTTTATTGTGATCAATTAATATGTAGATAAAATACTCAGTGTTATTTTTGTTTTAAACAGTAAATATTTCTGGGGTAATTCCTCAGGAGAGAAAATGGTTACTGCACATTAAACTAACCATTATACATTTATTTTCTTTCTATATATCAACCACAGAGATCCCGAAGGTGTGGTGTAATGCAATGAGCCTTGAAAAGTAGGAGGTCACTTCCCCCTTTAAAGTGAGTTAGTATTCACAAACGTTTGGCAAACGCATTCCTAATCTGCATAAAGTTGTAGATTTACTCCTGTCCAAGCTGTCTGGGTGGAGCATGCAGAAGGAAAGTCCTCATAATTAGTGCAGAGTGCGGGGATTGAATTTCTAGATTAAAAGAAAGAGAGCACACATTGGAAAGCATTGCAAGGTTTAGAGTCATAGGTTAGTGCATTATTGTGTTGATCTACAAAGAATGCAGATTTTTGTGGAAGTTCAAACTATTCAAGATAGTTGAAACGATCAATGGTATTTCTTTGTGGGAATGTGAGAATTTGTTTGTACAATGAATGGCTCGAAGTGAGGGCTTTGTTCTATGTGATGCCACGCAGAACCTAGCAGTTATTATCACAAGCCCCTCACTCCTCCATGAGGTACACATTTCATTGTGATTGTGGTGCTTCACAGCAACCATTGGTGTCAAGCTGAAGAATGCTTGTGGGCTTCTTGGTAATTCAACATATGGAAATTGAGAAGACGGAGGATGTTGGTAGGAGAGATGGTCCAGGATTTGAGTTTTGAATGCTGGGGTACATGTGTGTCTCTGAGGAAAGGGATGCAAGGTAAGCATATTAATATTATTAAGAGATGTATTTGTAATGCTGAACACATTATAATAATTAAGGGATGCCTTTTCCTCTTCTCTCAACTTTCCAGTGTCAGCTCGCTCCCAGACAACCACTCATGGTGCGGTAGATCTATCCACAGCTCAAATGAGAGTTCTGCCCAAACTGCACAAGTCTGATCAGTGTCTAACTTTTAATTGTGAATCACATTCGCATACTCCAGGCTCATCTGTATCTTGCTTTCTCACAATCCATAAGAAAACAATAGGAGAGTAAATGTGAAGTCGAATAGGAGAAATGGAGATCTGGACGAGGAAAAGCGGTAACGTGTGAACGGAAAAGGGGGATGTTAGCTTTACTTAGAGACTAATCAAAAGTAATTATGAGAGGGTGGAGCAGAATTTATACAAACGGGAGAGCTACTTGCTATTAATAAAAAGAAGGGAAGGCACATTAAAAAGCGAACCAGGCGTGGGGAAGGTTGTAGCAATATGAAAAGAACCCTTTTTTGTTACTTTACAAATTCCTAGAACCTAGTGTACTGCCGAACTTATAAATCATGCATGAAATATGTTTGTCATCCATAAAGTTACTGGATTGCCATGGATAACAATTTGCAAGAGAGTAGAGTGACTGCAGCTGCATGGCTTTTGTAGCAAATAAAGACGATATGTGGTGGTGAATAATTTAATATTTCAGCAGAACAAGACTGTATTTACTTGGCAAGGGCAACGTTAGACCCAGAAGGCGAAGAAGTGGGTGACATTTAAAGGCATTCGTTAAATATACTCTTCTTTACTGTTGCCCCTTTTCCCATATAATAAAAATAGATTGGATTTAATAACGCATAAAATGAGTGTGTGAACCTGCTGGGCTTTAAAACACAATGAGAAATATTCCCAGAGCCCCTTGTATCCTTTCCTGAAGCACTCTATCCTTTGGATATTGCAGCTTTTTTTTCCTTTTTTTTTTTTTAATAACTCTTTCACGTCTTAGTTTTCAGACTCACTTGCGAAGAGCTCCTCAAACCATTGAGGCAACAAAATATTGAGAACAGGAATTGCATATGAATGTACTAGACTGGGTTATCTTTCCTCAGTCAGCTCCATGAATCTAGACACCATGAAAATGTGTCATTTTACTTTAATGGATAACATCAATCTGTTTCCACTTATAACTGCTAAAATAGAGCTTTTGTACCTTAGGTCTAAGGAATTCGGAAATGTTTTGTTTTTTTTGTTAATTTTTTTACTTCAGGATCTCGAGTTTGGAATACAATCACTAACCGTGTGCAAAGAGCAGTTTGCACATTAATAGGTATTCTGAGTTATATAGTAAGCATTGCATCACAGTATTGCATTTTTACTCTGACAGATCTCGGCACTTCAAAACTAACTGCAATTTATTTTGGTAAAATGTCTGAAATATGGCAAAACATGTGGACTTTGTAGCGTTAAATGCCTCTTCCCTATAATATGAAAACTTTCAGAGTTGAATTTCGTTACTGTTTTATTACTTTTAAACTTTGTCATTGCCTCACTCGCTAGGGCAAGATCACACAAGTAAACCAAGTATTGCAGAACACCTTGTGACCTTTATTTCGACAAAACATCCTTCTGTTAGGACTTCACTGCAACAGCGCTTTTGTCCCAAAGTACCTAGCATGTGTGCTATCTATTTAAAAACAAAAGTGTATATGAGGATTCTGGCTAAATGATCTTACCATTGACAATTGTGGAGAAGTTCTCACTGGATTGCTTTCTAGAGTTTAAGGTGTGTTTTACCTCAAAGAAATTCCATGTTGAGATCAACCAGCAAATTAGCATGATGGCTGGTGATGTGTTCACCTTATGTAGCCACCTTAGCTGGTGAGCAGTAGCTCTCTGGATTTTGCATGCAATAGAACAGGACATACGATCAGCCTACATCTCATTCATTACTAGTCTGCAACAAGATCTCTGTCTAAGAAAAGTTATGCTTGGACAAGACTTATGCAGAGGTATGAGGGACAAAGACTAGAATCCAAAACATGGCTGCTTCGCTTATTTGAGTCAAATCTCAGTCCCTGAAAGTATCAGTGGCAGACCTTCTTGGCACACCAGAACACAGTTTCTTCTGAAACCTGATCCTCCTTTCTCCCACTCCTGACTCCAGGTTGTTTCAGAGACAGGACAAACAATTAGAAGCAGACTGGGAAACTCCGTAACCAAAAATTGAAAACTGAAAAATACCTCTGAAGGAAGTGATCAGGTGATTAATTCAGAAAAAGATTTACTGAAAAGTTGCAGGCTATAAATGATCATCAAGCAGTTGTTATCACAATGTACCAACACGTCATCCGGTCTGCTTTTATAGTTCCCAAGCAGTGATCTGGAAGGAAAATGGATAAAGTGGATTAAAGGGATTTTTCTAGGACATTTGTACAAGTGAAGACAGCATTTATCCATCTCTTCAATATGTATTGTGGGGCACAGCCCATGAAAAGTGTCAAACCTCCCACTTAAACACTAATTATTAAAGCTAAAAGTGTGTGGGAAGGAACGAGTAGATATCTTATGTTCCTTCCATGAGGAAGGCAGAGGTAAAAGGAATTGATCACAGATGAAAAGCCCAAATTGCTCTTGTGTTCCTCCATGCATTCACACCCTTTGTTTAGCAACTGGCGATTTCTGAGCCCCTCCCACCACCTCCTCGGACCCAAGGTAAGCTTTTCAGAGACTACACCACAGCTGTATGTAGTAGGGTGCCCTTAAATTATGCAGTGACAAAACAGGTAAAAAGTGTCCAACATTAACCATCGGATTATTTAAACTGAACAAGTGTTAGCTGACTATAGGCTACTATTCTGGTTTAGACATCTGAAAGCTTGGAGCTCTGTGAATGTTTATATGGATTTTGGTTCTCTGGGCATGGAAGAGATCAGCCAAGAGTTGACTTCGGTGGTTAAACAGGGAGAGCTGTGACCCATACCTAGTCTTTCTTCCAAAAGATAAGGGTATTAGAGAGAAAGGAATTTGTACATATTAGGATGCCGTGCTCCGAGAGATGTGTCTCGAGAGATGTGAATTATGGATAGTGCCGAAAGTCTGAAGCAGATCTAGCAGCAGTACGACTGGCACCACTGCTATCAACCTGCATTTAAAGATATTAGATATTTGAAATTAACATTTACCACCTCTCCGTAGTTATTCATCCTGAGTACTCACATCGTTCATTCCACGCCCACAGTCCATTTTAAATGGATAACGAATAATAGTTAACAATGGTCATTAATGGTCCTGTCAGTGAGCTGGGATGGGAAGATCTCTCTTCTGAGCGACAGTTCATGTCCCACAAGGGTAGTTGACTTATCTGCACAGTTCTCTGGTGACTAAATGCCATGCAGTGCTTACATGGTCACTTTAGAGGCCCCATAAACTAGATAACCAAGAAAGGAAATTCGATCTCACCACTAATGAGATAAACCCCAATTTAAATGGTTTGGTATGCAGATTGTATGTTGTGTATATTACCTTATTTTTTCAATGCTTTTACTTCAGGCACGTGTCCTTCACGTTGATATTACACTTGAAAGCCAAGGAAACGTGCACATTTTTGATGTATATTTCATTATTAAATTGATCGTATACCGTTCTGCTACCTAAAGCAAACTGCACACATGATGTTAGTGTTTCTTATAGCTGTTACGGAAAGTAACATAAGCGAAAGTTTTTCCATGTCAGCATCTCTTGTATGCCTGTCTTAAGAAGTCAGGCAGGAAGAGCTCAGAGTTTTATAGCATTGCGACAAGTAGATAGCTATGTTTGCTTGTTTTTTAGTTGTGGGAATTAGTCTGCAGCAGCACACTTGGCATCTTCCATTTTGCTAATTAACGAGTTCCACTCTATTCCAGGAATATGCCAGTTGTGCTTCATTTTCTGTGCACTGACCTCTCACAGATACTAATCACGGGATTCGCTTTTCGATGCCTTTGTAGATTTACAGTTTTGTAACTGCAGAAGGATTGAGACAAGCAGCTGCTGTGCCATCTGCCATCTTGGCGTAGATATGAGACTGTTGCTGTTATGACAACTTTGCATCTAGATTGTGTGTCGGTGCAGAGACAGTTGCTTAAGCTCGTTGCGTCCAGACACGTAGGCTGAGTTAGTTGTATACTTCCCCAGAGCAGAAAGCTCATTTGTGGTCTTCAAAAAGGCAGGGAAGGATTTGTCTTCAGTTTAAAAAGCTTTTACTGCCAGTTTGCAGTATATTAAAAACTGTAGCTCTGCCTAGACTACTTACCAGCAGTGTCATTACTCCTATTCATTCTTCCCAATGCCAGTGCCTACACGCGTGAAATGGGGCCACATCCCAAAAGAGACTGTATGTTCCATGATGCTTAACTGCGGATTGAATATCAAAATCCAAATCTCAAAACTTTACACAGTCGATCAGGAAGACGGGCCCTCCTGCTAGTTTAAGGATGAGGAGGGATGAATCTGATAGACAAGTGCATATTAATAATCCAGAATAAACCATTATCTCCTTCCGGTCACAGTCCTTACCCACGTGAAGCTATAACCTGTTAAGTGTGGAAATGGGTTTGAACATAGTGGGGAGCGCTGAACACAGGAAATAAACTGCACGTATAATAATTACAGAACACTCATCGTTGCTCTCATCTATTGCCTGTTGGCGCCAAACCAACCTGCACTTTTATTATCTCCTATGACGTCAGGACCAAACCATGCGTCCCTAACCTCACAGGGTGATTCTTCACTCCGGTTCACACAACACTCCTGTAAAACACCCCTTGTAACCTGGTATGTCCCAGGTTGTAAACATAACATTCCTCCTCAATTTTAAACTGAAATTAAAACTTTCAAACAAAAACCTAACATAACATGCAGACATAGTATCGACATACCATGCAGACCATTATATTCATGAAGTCCCAGTACCAGCAAAGTATGACTTCAGATGGTGCGGCTACGAACACACATAGGGGTTTACTACAACTTTGGAGGAGGTGTTAATCTGTCCCAAAAGTGACGGTAAAGTGACGGATATACCACCAGCCGTATTACGAGTCCATTATATCCTATGGAACTCGTAATACGGCTGGTGGTATATCCGTCACTTTACCGTCACTTTTGGGACGGATTAACACCTCCTCCAAAATTGTAATAACCCCCATAGTCTTTGAATTTTTCTGGGGCAAAAATTCGGGGCCGCAGATTATATCTGTCCGCGCCTATTATAGGTGTGGCATCAGGATTCATGACCTCAGAAGACCTTTCAGGATGCCTTACCCCATCACTCCGATCAGGTTCTCTATTCAGGGCAGTATCTATTTCTTCCCGTGCCTCGCTGGTTTGGGGGAAGCACCTTGGCAGGCAGATGTCTCCATGTGAGGAGGGCCTCGTAAGCTCTTCCTTCTCTCCCACATAGCTCTCAGTCATTCCACCCACTTCGGGTTCCAGTCCCTCCCCATGGTATAGCTTGAAGCATGAAATGTTCCTGGTCACTGTCTCATCCTTTTGCTTGGCGGTCACTAGTGTTCCTTTCACTCTGGCAACTGTCCACAGATTTGGCTCAAACGGTGTCTTGAACTCCCCCCCTACCGATGTCTGTTTTTTATCAACACCATATCTCCAACTCGCAGATCTCTCACCCGAGCTCGCCTCTTTTTCGACATCCGCTTATTTTGAACTTGTCTATTTCGTAGTCTCGTTTCCACTTGTTTCTGGATTGTTGTGGTAACCCCCACTTGAGGGATAGTGTCTCTCACATCCCGTCGCATGCAAATTGAACTTGGGGACACTCCCGTCGTGCTGTGTGGTGTCAGACGATATTCCCTCAGGAATTCAAAGATAGCACAGTCCAGGTTCCTCCCACTTGCTACTGCAATTCGCAACACCTTATTTAGAGTCCTCATAAATCGCTCTGCTTCTCCATTGGCTTGAGGCCATCGCGGAGTGATCTTGCGGTAATGAACAGCATGCAAGGTTAAATATGATGCAAATTCTTGGCTTCAGAACGGGGGACCGTTGTCCGTTCTTAGCTCCTGTATGATCCCATGCGTGGCCATTATCTTTTCCAGACATGGTATCACCTTCTCTGTGACAGTGGATTCCAACAATTCCACCTCCGGGTACTTCGAGAAATCATCTATTACAACCAACATGTGCCGTCCATCGGGTAAACTCCCTAGGTCCGCACTGGCTCTCTGCCAGGGAACGGACGGAATTGGTTCTGTAATGATGGGTGGCGGTGGGTCCGCTGGACCCACCAGTTGGCACACGTGACACTGTTGTATGGTCTGTTCCACCCGTGCATCCAAATCAGGAAACCACACTTTGCTTCGTAGCCTAGCCTTGGTTTTTACCATACCCTGGTGAGCGGCATGAACCAGGTCAACCGTTCTTTGTCGCAGGCTTTCAAGGATGACGAGGCGGCTGCCTCTCAGAAGGCAGTCTTCTGAGGATACAGCCAATTCATGTCGAACTCGTAACAGTGCCTGCAGGGCAGTGTTTGCCTCCACGGTTCTCAGAGACAGATTCTGTTTCAAACTGTGCCATCTTCCATCACTGACGCATGACATTGCCATCTGCAGGACTTCATCCTTTTGGGTAGCCTCTTGTATCTCCTTCAGCGACATAGGCAGTGGCCGAGACCTCTCCACTACCAACCTCACATATTCCTCGATATTCTCTGCTTCATCTTCTTCTAGTGCTTGGCCTGGCATGTCATGAAAGGTAGTCAGCTGGATTCTGAGTGCCTGGGTGGTATGTAACCGAAAACTGATATCCTTGCAACTGGATAATCCATTTCTCGATTCTCGGGGGAGGCTGTGACGCTGTTTTATTGAACAATGGTATTAGTGGTTTGTGGTCCGTATATATTACAAATGGATGACCATAGATTTACAAATGATAATGGCGGCATCCCCAGTTTACCGCGAGTGCCTCTTTTTCGATGTGTGAGTATCGTTGTTCCATTACAGTCAATGCTCTGCTGGCATACGCCACCGGTGCCCATTCACCATCCTTTCCCTTTTGGGACAGCACAGCTCCGAGACCAACAGGGCTAGCGTCTACCGATAGCTCCGTGTCTTTGGCAGGATCAAAGTATACCAATGTGGCCTCTGCAGATAGTGCCTGTTTAGTTGTTTGGAATGCCGTCTCCTGTGTCAGATTCCACTCCCATGGAGTGTGGGTCTTTGTAAGTTCCCGTAATGGGGCCGTGAGGGAAGTCCGGTTTGGGATGAATCTCCCACAATATGTCACCATGCCCAAAAAACTGCGAACACCAGTGACTGATGTGGGGGTAGGCGCAGATTTTATGTCCGCCACCTTCTCCGGATCAGGCCGAACACCCTTCTCCGAGAAATGATACCCAAAAAGTGCAATGTCCTGTCTCAAAAATTCACATTTCTCACAGTGTAACGTTAGCCCATTTAGGTGCAATCGTTGGAAGACAGCTCGAAGTCTCTTTAGGTGTGTTTATACTGTGGAAGCATGCACCAGGATGTCATTGCTCACATTGATGACACCCTCTAGACCAGCCAAAACACCTCTTATTGTGTCCTGAAATACTTCCGCCACGCTGGCAATCCTGAAGCTCAGGCATCTGTATCTCCTCATCCCTACATGGGTGGAGAAAGTTATTATTTCTTGAGACTCCAGGGCTAGCATTAGCTGATGATACCCTGCCTGTAGGTCCATTTTTGAGAACCACTTGGAGCCACTGACTTCCGCTACTATGTCATCCACTGTGGGGGTGAGATGACGTTCTCTCCTAATGGCCACGTTTGGAAGGCGCATGTCAACGCATATGCGTACCTCCCCTGGTTGTTTTGGTTTTCTCGTGATTACAATGGGCGACACCCAAGGTGTGGGTCCTTCCACTTTTTCAATAATGTCAGCCTCTTCTAGCTTCCTTAATTCAGCCTCTACCTCTGGTCGAAGGTGAAAAGCTATGCGCCTGTGTTTGAGGGCCACCGGTTCTATGGACTTGTCAATGTGCAATTTCACGTGACGGTCTTTCAGGCATCCAATTCCTCGGAACAGGTCAGCATACTCCTCTTGGAGACTCTCAAGCTCCCCTGTGTGTATGCTGAATGCGAATACCACCAATTTTAGTTCCTCTGCAGTGTGGCAACTGAGCAACATCCCAGTTCCTATCTTGGTGGCATATACCTTCGCTTGTATGGTTATGTCGTCATGAGTGATGTCTGTCACGAAGACTCCTGCAAGTGGGAGGGGTTTTGTTGACCCGAATGCGAACACTTGCACTGCTGTGTGGTGAAGGGAAGGGCGATGTGGCAGTTGGTTGAATGCCGATTGTGCCAGTATGTTAATCGAGGCCACAGTGTCAATTAGTGCGGTTACTTGGTGACCTGCCACCTTTACTTTGCACTTGGGGATTTTCTTCCTGGTCTGACTGCCTGGTTCTGTGGCATGGATTATGTAAACCGTCCCTTCCGGCTCCTCGTCGTCGTCCATGTCAGGAATTACATCGGGTTGTTGGATTGCCTTTGCACCGTGACTCATTTTCTGTTTGTCTCCCTTCGATCTTGTTGTAGAGCGACAAACTTTGGCAAAATGGTTTAATTTTTGACAATTTGTGCATTGTTTCCCTAGGGCCGGGCATCTACCTTGATGTGGGAAGATCCCTCCGCACATGTAGCAGGACCGGTGTGTAATAGCCGATTTCGTCTTGTCTTTTCTTTTTGTTGTGACCGCTGATGTGATGGCATTTACCGGTTCTGCTTTGACGGCTTGTGTGAGTGCCGATTCTATATGTGCTGCCCTTACTTTGGATATTTCCTTTGATCTGCCCATGGTCAGCATGTCAGCCATCGCCATGCCGGGAATCTGTAGGATGTGCTCTCTTAGCTTTGTGGAGTGACATCCTTGAATGAATTGCGCCCTTATTTCGTCCTCAGGGTCCGGTAATGTACACGTGCTAGCCAGTTCCCTCAGCCTTGCATAATATGTGTCTACAGACTCATCCGGTTGTTGCCTAGCTTGTCGGAGGAGAAATCGCTGATAGTCTGGGTTTGCCAGATGTTCAAAGTACGCTGTAATTGCCCTTTTTAGAGTTCGGTATGTGAGTGGAGGTCCTTCTTCAGCCACTGTTTTGCTGATCCTGTGGAGCATCGCTCCCCCCATGTGGAGAAGCATCGGTCGTTGTCTGTCCGGGTCTAACGCGATTGCTGCAAAATAGTTTTCTAGACGTTCCACCCATGATTTCCATTTTGCTGCTTGAGCTGATGGGGGCCCTTCCATGACAAAAGGCTCTAATGTTGGGAATGTGGCCATGGTGCTGTATTTACTATTTAGTTTGTAGTGTTATTTGGTGTCCCAGGGCCGAAAACAGATATCTGGGCGTGGCTTGTGCCCTCCTTCTTTTCTTCTTTTTTTTGTTTGTGTGTGGCTTGTCTACCTTCACTCGCTGTACCTTATTCTGCCTCAGCTGTTCACAAATTGTTTCTGGGGGCGGGGCTGCCGCTGTCACTCACCCCACCAGGAGGCTCCCTCTGTATCGGAAGTCAGAGCTCCACCACGCCAACAGAGCAGCACCTGCCTCTCGCTGTGCCGCGTCCCCCAGCCGTGCGGGCCACTCCCCTTGGCTCACCGGTGAGTGCGCTGCCGCGCTGGGCTCCAGACACCAGTCGGAGGGCGTGGGTGTATCCGCCTCACTCCTTCTCCGCACCGCCAGCACTGCCACGCCTGGCTCCGGCGCTCGAAATGCGGCCAGCTGATGCAGCACGCTCCGTGAGGGCCTCCGACAGTGGGCCCACCCAGCCCTTGGAACGCTCGCTCACACCGAGCGTTCGTTTCACACGGCTGATGCTCGCGGCCTCAATTACCGCACGAGGTAGGGTGACGTTCGGCTCACTCCCTTGTCGCCAATTTTGTTAAGTGTGGAAAAGGATTTGAAAATAGCGGGGAGCGCTGGACACAGGAAATAAACGGTGTGTATAATAATTACACCACACTCATCGTTGCTCTCCGCTATTGCCTGTTGGCGCCAAACCAACCGGCACTTTTATTATCTCCTATGACGTCAGGACCAAACCATGCATCCCTAACCTCACAGGGTGATTCTACACTCTGGTTCACGCAACACTCCTGTAAAACACCCCATGTAACCTGGTATGTCCCAGGTTGTAAACATAACATAACCGAGCCACGAACGTCTTTGATCAAGCCCCGGAGAAGAACACAAAGGACCCAATGTATTTGCCAAGCGCTCGTGATTTTTGTAATGTAATTTGTTTAGGTCTGGGTTTAGACCTTGTGATTTTACCAAAATGTTCTATAAAGCTTACTTAAAGGGGAATTCAGCCATTCCTCTTCATCCATTTGTCTGTTATTGTCATTCACATTTTTCTTCCTTCCACTACATCATGCCACATGAGTGACAATATTCAGCCTTTCCTCATGAACGTCCTGCACACACTAGTAGTCCCTTCAGTGCCAGTGTCTGTTTTGTCAGTAGGTACTTTTTTGAAACCCAAAAAATATTTTTGCTTTCAGTCAATGTATTTTTTCCACAATGGCGGAGACCCAGGTGCTCCCCAAAATAAAATTGTACAAATACCATGAAAAACAATTATTGATAGAGCAAAAACGCTGGCAATGTTAGACAGATCATGGATTTCACTGGTCTTATTGTCACCCACCAATTGATATGACTTTACAGTTTGCATTTGCACCCAAAGATTTTGTGTGAATAAGGATAGATTAATGCCAGTGCTTAATCTGAGCTGATGGTTTCCTGTACTCAGAACTGGCATTTAAGTGTCAACACCAGCACCTATGAAAGATTGCCACATGGTGGTGCTGTTGGTCTCATTTAGAAATTAGCACGGCATTAATGTTTATTAATTCAATATGTTTTAAAAATGACTCAAGCCATTCTTATAACTTTGGGGGGAGGGTTGGGGGTGGGGTGTGAAATCATCTGAATTGTTACAATTGTAGGGGTGTGATGGTTGGTAGTTGGATTGGTGCTATCTTTATCTTTATCAGTGCATGCAGGGGCAATGGGTGTTGCAAGCTCCAGTGACCTCTCCCGACCTGGGCCCTGAGACTTATATTTTTTACAAATTAAGCACTGATTAATAATCTTCCTTTTAGGTCCAAAATTCATAAACTCACTATCTGAATTTAAAGTCAATCTTCTGATCCAAGTAAATGGCCACTGGCTTTTGGCCATCCTAACGAGTGAAGCAACACCTCCTCAAACTTGTGGAATGTTGACACAACTTTAGGAGCAAACTCCAGAATATGTTGAAGGATCACACCAGCAGGAAAAAGTTTAAGATATATAACGAGACCATTTATAAGAGCTTTCAACTGTTGAGTGCACAAGTTCTACCAGCAAGAAAGCGTTTAACCTTAGTTGAGGCCTTAGGGCCTGATTTAGATCTTGGCGGAGTTCCTGCCTAGCCGCGTCGGCGGGTGGCCCAAGAAGACCTTCAAGTCGGCAGTGTTCCACCTACTGCATTTAGATGTTACAATCCTGCAGGCGGTGGTTTGCTGATGGCGGACAAAGCGGTGGGACTAAATAAACTTCATATGATGGAAGCGGCTATGGAAGAGAGGTAAGTGACACACACACTGTACGTTAGCCATAGGTGCACCCTGCAGTACACACTACAACACATACACACATTATGAGTTGCCAGTCCAATACAACACAACCCGTACACACTGAAAACACTGACACACATCCATGACACAACATACACACACCATTAATACTGCACCTACACAACTACACACTCAGCTACACAAACACACACTTACACCTGCACTTCCCCTTTCCAGTTGCATCACATCACATACACACATACACGTACTGACTTACACACACAACTCGCAGCCCAATATGACATGTACAGTTTCCCAGGCAATGTGCCCACATGGGCACAGTTGACAGGTGTGATAGTACCGTCTTTGTGATGCCAGCATTCATTTACCAATGAATACTGGCACCATAATGACAGTTGTGTATGTGTGTGATGTGTGTTCTGTACCCGTGTGTCTGCCCACTCGTGCCCCTGACATATGCATGTCACAGTGATTAAAAAAAAAATCTGTGACATGTGTATGTCTCCAATGGTCCCAAACCTTCTGCGTAGTTCCCACCCAGTGTACCCTGGCAATGCGGTGTCCCTACCTTGTAGTCTGTCGGTTGGGGAGGGGTGGGGTGTTGTGTTTTCTCTGTCGGGTGCGGTGGCTGCAGCAAGGGCAGGTGTTGTCCAGTCGTGGCCAGTCGAAGACGGTGGGGGGGGAGGCGGAGTGGTACAAAGGTGAGTTTTTCACCCCATTCCCTCCTCCCCCCTCCAAACCACCAATTAAGGAGTGACAGTCGGACCACCACTTTTTCCTTAGCGTTAAGGCACATCTAAAGCTGCACGACTGGAAAGGTGCCTGCAGTCCTGTCAACATCCCCTTTTCCCTTTCGCCCCATCGATGCAGCCTATGTTTCTTGGTGGAGACAGTGGTTCGAATGCGGTCTTGCGTCTATGGGACCGCTAGCATCTAAATACGGAGGCCAGACTTTTGCGGCAGCGGATGGGTTTACAGTAGAAAAGTCGATGACAGGACCATTACCGCCAACATCTCAATCCAAGCCCTTAGTCTCCTAAAAGGTCTCATAAGGAATCACCTGAATGACCAGCAAAGTCAACAGAAGATTCCTGGGAGGAGTCGCATACCTTCCTGCTGGGGCTCCAGGGGAAACTCCATCAAAAGTCTGGTGGTGAAATCTTCACACAAGCTAAGACCCCTGTATAATCTGAAGCTTCTAATAGTAGGCCACTGAACCTCTAAAGTAGAAGAGAACAACCCTATAAGGATTGGAAAATTATGGAATGCTTACAGTCTCAAAGTAGAAGTCCTCTCACCTGACATCAGGCCCAAACACTGCACATTACTAATTATACGTCCTTCTGTCAGACATCATTTTGGATCCCATAGCTACCATAGCTACCTCCCTAACACCCCCTTTATTTGAAGGCTACTTTTTTCAATTTGCACTCAAATTATTGGCCCTTAGCCACAAGTGGACACCTAAGTGTGGTCAGGCAAAAAATAATGTATTGAGTTTGCAGATACCTCTAGCTAATGAAGCAAAAAGAACCATGTAATTCTCTTCCAGACACGCACAGCTACTAAAAAGAAAAGCTCTTATCCACCTGATCCTAGCCAGTAGATTTCAGATCAGAGGAAAAGTTCGGAGCTCATAGAAAATGCAGTCAGGCTCACAAAACAGGTATTCTTTCCCTCTAAGTGTACTTGAGAGCAAGCCCTTAAAAAGGCGTCCTCATTCAGTAGAAAACATCTCTAACCTCCTTATTGCACTGGCGTTCTTTGCAGAGGCAACTTATGTCTTATGATGAGGGAGAACCTGACCATCTACTATTATATTGTCTACTCACCGGATATGCGCTGCCTGAGCTAAGATCAGGTTTCTCTCTGCTCACATCTGTGTCAGAAATGCCAGTTCAGTGTATCATATCCCACCTTGATGGGTCTTGCAAGCCTTTGCCACATTTTTTTTATTTCCTCAGCAACTCAGCATTGCCTTGGAGGTCTGTGAGAGTAATGGACCACTACTGCCTGCTTGATAAATCTATACTCTCCCTCTCTGAAATGAGTAATGGATCTAAAGTACAGCCAGATAGTCCTGAACCATAGCTGGGGCATGCTCTGTCAAAATTACCACAGTAGGCGACAACAGAGAGAATTCTGTTGTGTGTGTGATGGAACTGGCCATCATTACATTGAGCCCTGATTTCTTTCACAGCTGTAAGTTGTTTTTTGAAGTGTTGCAATACCGTTTTTTCCACTACAGAATGCACACTGCTAGAGGGCCCAGATGAATTTTCACCACATGCTACAAATATCACCCCTACCTGATATATAGTGCCAGTACTACATCAGTCACCCGGAAAGCCAAGGTGAAATCCTGGCTATTGCCTGGCATACCATATTGTGATGCACTTGCATCCAGTCCCTGGTTGGAGACCACAGCGTGTACGCTCATGCCAGAGGCAAGGACAGTTTCTAAGCGTGCCTTGAATCATGCCTGAATAAGTTGAAGGCCCTGACAAAAAGAACTGAGGTATTTGTGGAGCAGATAATTAAATCATACACTGCTAAATCAAAGTGGATAATTTTCATTCTGATTCTATTTTTGTCTCAGACTTGTATGGACTAAGCAGTAAAACAGAAATGAGTTAACTGAAGGCTATGTCCTGTGACCTCGTCAGTACCAAAGCGAGGGTCCTCACTTGGAAATGGAAGAGCAGGCTTCATACCATAGGTAATTACAATGCTGTGTCCATTATGTAGGAAGAATACATCATCCTCCTCATCTGGGGCTGCCAAGAACTCTCCAAGGAAGACAGATGGGATAATTCTCTGTAGGGCCTTCATTATGAAAAGTATCATCTACGTAGATAGACTCAACGTCTTCAAGTCGATGAACAGTTGGAAGTCCTGTGAAGTTTTCTGTCACTTGAAGACTACAAAATAACGACCCTCTTAGCACGAAGATCCTGAATTCTGACCAAGGGCAATAATCTGTTTAGTGGGATATCCAAACAGGAGCCAGACAGGCATCTGAAATAAGGGACAGGAATGTTGCAAAAGTATCCAGAACACATTGCATAGTCGGGTCTATTGTCCAAGCTTGTGAGTGGGAAGCAAGGGGCACTGGTGCTAGGGCACTTTCACAATTAACTTGGCCATCCCATTCTTATAATGAGATGAGGAACTCCAAGAGGATGATGCTTGAAAGGCAGCATCCAGCCAGCCTTTGGACGAAGGAAGTGTGACTTGGGTTTGTCAGCAAAAAGAAGATCATTTTATTTATTCTTTAAATATTTTTGAATATGTACCTCAAGTTGTAATGCAAAAAGTTTCCATCTTAGGAAGGACAGCCTGGGTACCCTGTTCTTCTGAACCCCACATGATGTCCAGTTTATTGCCCATTTGTGATGTCTGGGTGCAACCAAGACACCAAAATGGAAAGCTGGAGCTCGAAGCCAGCTCAAAAGTTGTGTCATTAATGGTTTGTGTCTGAAGGTGTGTCTTGCCCAATAGCACTGGTCCTCACTCTTTTGCTGTTATAACCTGCAACCTGCAGGTCTAAGCACCAGCAGCTCATATGGCCAGTAAAGACCAGAGTGCGTCCTACATAAGGCCCCTTCTACCTTTTGTCTCCATGATCACTCGGAGAGCAATTTCCAGGGCCTCTAAGGATGATGGCAAGTTAAGTTAGACAGGCTTAGGTCGCTAAGATTAATTGTGCCTAGCCTTTCTCTCCAATTGATTAGTCAGAAACCCAAGCTCTGCATTTGTCTCCTCAGCCGTTGATGTCTCGCATATCAATTCATGAAGCAAGTGATGTTTTGCACATCAATTCATGTATGGGATGAGCAAGATAGTCGTGCCTCAGACTGCACATGCTCCTTAACCATCCATCTATGCACCAGAAGATTCTTTGTCACCTGGAAATGGCATAGTTTAAAGCGATGTATGTACCCAGCAGTGTCTCTCTTAGAAAACAAATTGATTGGTGAGATGCCGGAGTTAATTTCAGCCACCAATTATTCCTAGTCAAATTCAAGTCCCTTTTGGCAATATGCCAGTGTAGATAGAGACCCAAAAATGCCCACTGTGGTGTGATTTCAGCTAGTCTGTATGATCAGTTCTCTGTATTAGAGAACTCTGCATTGGAGATGAAATCAGTACATATTTGGATTAATCTATTTATCTGCAGACTGTGTCAATCTCACCCTTTCTTTGTTTTCTGCTATTAGAAATGTTCCTCTCAAGCCATAGCCGGCCTGAGTCTGGAAATGCATGACTGTCTAAAGCAAGATGCTTACAAATCAAATCAAATATCTTCTTAAGTGCACTACTCACCCGGTAGGGTCTCAAGGCGCTGGGGGGAGGGGGGATGGTTACTGCTGAAAAAGCCATGTTTTAAGGTGCTTTCTGAAGGTTAGGAGGTCCTGGGTCTTTCGTAGGTTGGTGGGGAGGGAGTTCCAGGTCTTGTCAGCGAGGTGGGAGAAGGATCGGCCGCCGGAGGTGGTGCGTTGGATGCAGGGGACTGTAGCGAGGGCGAGGTCAGCAGAGCTGTCGAGTTGGTATGTGGAAGTTTACTCGTTCGTTGATGTAGGCCGGTCCAGTGTCGTGGAGCGCTTTGTGAGCGTGGTCGAGGACTTTGAAAATTATCCTTTTGTTGATGGGCAGCCAGTGTAGGGATCTGAGGAGGGTGGATATGTGTTTGTGGCGAGGGAGGTTGAGAATGAGACGTGCGGCAGCGTTCTGGATTCGCTGGAGCTTTCTTTGAAGCTTGGCTGTGGTCCCTGCATAGAGGGTGTTGCTGTAGTCCAGTCTGTTGCTAATGAGGGCGTGGGTGACTGTTCTTCTTGTTTCTAAGGGAATCCATTTGAAAGTCTTGCGTAGCATGCAAACGGTGTTGAAGCAGGAGGATGATATGGGGTTGATTTGCTGGGTCATGGAGAGAGATGAGTCCAGAGCGATGCCAAGGTTGCGTGCGTGGGTGGTGGGTGTTGGGGGGTGGTGGGCCACCAGGAGTCGTTCCATGCAGTCTTGTCGGGGACGAAGATGATGATCTCTGTTTTGTTTGAGTTTAATTTGAGGTGGCTTGCTGTCATCCATTTGGTGATGTCGAGGAGTCCGGCGTGCAGGTTAATCTTGGCGGTGGCTGGGTTCTTGGTGAGGGAGATGATGAGCTGGGTGTCGTCGGCGTATGAGATGATGGTGATGCTGTGGGGGCGGAGGATGTTGGCGAGAGGAGCCATGTAGATGTTGAAGAGGTTGGGGTTGAGGGAGGATCCTTGGGGGACCCCACAGATGATCTTGGTGGCTGTAGACCAGATAGGAGGGAGGTGAACTCTTTGGGTTCTTTCAGAGAGGAAGGAGGTGAGCCAGTCCAGGGCCTTGTGGCGAATTCCGGCATCAAAAAGGCGTGTGCGGAGGGTTTGGTGGCATACAGTGTTGAAAGCTGCAGAGAGGTCTAGGAGGATGAGGGCGACGGTCTCGCCCTTGTCCACTCTGGTCCTGATGTCGTCTGTGCAGGCGATCAGGGCGGTTTCAGTGCTGTGGTTCTTACTGAATCCAGACTGGGAGGCGTCAAGTATGTTGTTTTCTTCTAAGAAGCGAGACAGTTGTGCGTTTACTATCTTCTCAGTGACCTTTGCGGGGAAGGGGAGAAGAGAAATGGGTCGGTAGTTTGTGAGGTCTTCCGGGACTGCTTTGGGTTTTTTGAGAAGAGTGTTGACTTCGGCGTGCTTCCAAACATCTGGGAAGGTTGCGGTGTCTTGATGACGGTACGGAGCTGGGGAGCGATGATTTGGCTGGCCTTGTTGAAAATGTGGTGGGGGCAAGGGTCTCTTGGGGAGCCTGAGTGGATGGAGTTCATGGTTTTGCTGATTTCTTTGTCGTTGGTGGGGGTCCAGGTGTTTAGTTGGTTTGTGCGGCAGGGTGTTGTGGTGTTGGTTGTGTCGGTGGTGGTGATGGTGGGTGCTAATGATGTGAAGCTGTTGTGTATGTCTGCGATTTTGCGGTGGAAGTAGTTGGAGAGGGAGTTGCTGAGGTCTTGGGAGTGTGGAGGGTCGATGGTGCTGAATTTGGGTTTGGTGAGTTCTTTGACGATGGCAAAGAGTTCCTTGCTGTTATGTGTGTTGTTGTCTATGCGTTCTTTGTAGAAGGACTGTTTGGTGGTCCGGATGAGTTGGTGGTGTTTACGCATGGCTGTTTTGAGGGCGGAGAAGTTGCACATTGAGGGTTCTTGGCGCCAGGCTTTCTCAATGCTTTCATGTACTGACATAGTAGTGCATGGAAACCCAGAAGGATATGGACCCTAGCGGGTGATGGCTAAGCGAACAGGTAAGCCCTGGTCTTAGCATCTTACTTAACTCATAAATCTCACATATGTCTCCTGTGTCAAGCCCAGCGTGCCCGAGGGGCCCTCACTTGAGACCTCACACTGAATACCTTACAGCAGTAGGCTCTTTCTGACCAGTAAACCCCAGGCAGTCTTTTACTGACTTTCACGTAATATCAAAAATATTTTTCGGAAGATGGACAGAGATATGAGAAGACAAGAGATCTTGCATAAGACTGTGGAAGGAAAGAAAAGGGCAGGAGAATGCCTGTTGTGAAAGGTTAATTCACTTCACATTTGTATGACTGAGATGTGGAAGAACATGCCAGGTAGTTTTAGAAAATGATTCATTGATTTTGATGAGATCCCACTTTTCGTTGTCTTATGATTGCCCTACCACATGCAACAGCAAATAAATAAAACAATTAAACAGTTACATCTTATTTGAACAGCTCCCCAGTCTTTGAATTAGTTCCTGATTACCTGCTACGTTACAGTGAAAGATTTTAGATTTATATTTAATTGCAATAATTAGAAAACTTCAACAAGCTGTGTTTTTTGTAATGTTCACTTTCTATAAGAAGTCGTTGCTGTACAGCAACTAAGTGAACACCAACTCACGGGCAGATTGACGTACTAGCACCTGTTAGTTCACAATAGCTTAAGTTGTCATGTTATATTTGTATGCCATGTATAAAAGGATGACTATTTACTCATTACATATTCCCTCAGATACAATTACATATGCCAGTCTTAGAGGCATGATCCCAGTTTCACCACTACAACCCTCTGCCTTCATTCACCTCTCTGAATAACTGGAAGCTAGTTCTTTTGTGAGGGAGAATGCAAGATTTGGTGATTCTCTGCATTCCACGAATACCTGAGTTAAGATCTTGCAGCTACATTAGTAACCAAGGCATTCTGCTCTTGCTAAAAGAACCATCATCAAATGCTTCCATTTCACACATGCTAATATATTTAGCAAAGGAGTTGGGAGCAACACCAAAACTCACTTCTGAAATAACAAATAGCATTTGTCTGCATATCTGGTTTTCGTGCCACCAGTTCTCCTGCATATCTATACAATTGAGTGTTATATAGATGCTGTGGATAGCTTTCTGTTCGAACAGACATTGTTTAGTGTACAAGGAGGAAGTCACACATTTGTTAAAGCATTTAGTCTAGTCCATAATTTAGACCTTTTGTGCCTAGATACCACCTTGAGGGGAATTTTGCTCTGTTCAATGTAGTGTGTAAAGTGCAATCAACTGCTTTATTAAATTCAGACTGTCCTAAAGTGTGGTAATAATTTGGGAAGGAAGAGCCTTAGGCCCTCATTCTGACCCTGGCGGTCGGTGATAAAGCGGCGGCCAAGCCGCCAACAGGCCGGCGGTCTAAAATATGCAATTCTGACCCTGGCGGGAACCGCCAACACAGCCCGCCAACTTAACACTCCGACCGCCACAGCGGTACAAACAAACAGCGCGGCGGTTCCCGCCAACAGCCCGGCGGCAGACAAAGTACCGCCCACCCTATTACGACCCACCAATCTGCCACCTTTTCCGGGGCGGGAGCACCGCCGATAAGAACACGGCGGAAACAGACTACGAACGGGAAAACGCTCACCTCTACGCACTCCACGCGAGATTCCGGCAGTATGGAGCCAGAGTTGCAGGTCATCCCCGCACTCCTATTCCTGCTCATATACCAGGAGCACGCCCGGCGGCGCGGAAGACATCGGTGAGTACGGCACCTACGACACAGGGGAGGGAAAAGATTACCGGCACACACCCACCCACCCACACCCACTACAACACACACATCAATGCATTCCCACAGATCACTGTCACAACCCACAAACCACCCCCCTCCGAAATAATGCAAAGACCAAAAGAAGAGATCATAAACGGGCAGATATATTGAAATATGTACACCAGTAATCCCAATAAATAAATAAACTATGTACAAAATATATACAGCTACTAAATGTAGTCCAACCACTGTCCGTGGATCACAGGGGTCCTGTGCAAAGGGGCAAGGCCCAGTCCCACGACAAGAACTCCACGGAGAGAACACTGCAGGGGCATCAGAAAGAAAATAGGACAGGCACCTCAGGGGGAAGGGAAGGGGGGGCACCTCAGCCACTTGAGTACACGACGCCAGATCCACGAGGGGACTCCATGACCACTGGCCCATCCTGGGGAGAGCAAAGCCACAGTCCAAACAGTCCATACAGTGGGTGGCCTGCCCACTGGGCCATCCTGGGGAGAGCAAAGCCACAGTCCAAACAGTCCATACAGTGGGTGGCCTGCCCACTGGGCCATCCTGGGGAGAGCAAAGCCACAGTCCATACAGTCCATACAGTGGGTGGCCTGCCCACTGGGCCATCCTGGGGAGAGCAAAGCCACAGTCCATACAGTCCATACAGTGGGTGGCCTGCCCACTGGGCCATCCTGGGGAGAGCAAAGCCACAGTCCATACAGTCCATACAGTCCATACAGTGGGTGGCCTGCCCACTGGGCCATCCTGGGGAGAGCAAAGCCACAGTCCATACAGTCCATACAGTGGGTGGCCTGCCCACTGGGCCATCCTGGGGAGAGCAAAGCCACAGTCCAAACAGTCCATACAGTGGGTGGCCTGCCCACTGGGCCATCCTGGGGAGAGCAAAGCCACAGTCCATACAGTCCATACAGTGGGTGGGCTGCCCACTGGGCCATCCTGGGGAGAGCAAAGCCACAGTCCATACAGTCCATAACAGACCCCACTGCCACTGGAGGAGGCAAGTTGGCCAGAGGACATCCTGCAGCCCTGCCCGAGATAGATCCTGCCCTGCCACGTCTGCCAAAGGGCCAGCGGTTCTTGCCCTGAAGGGCCCAGTTCAGCGGTTCTTGAGACGGCGGGCCCAGTTCAGCGCTCCTTGCCTTGAAGGGCCCAGTTCAGCGCTCCTTGCCTTGTAGGGCCCAGTTCAGCGGTCCTTGCCCTGAAGGGCCCAGTTCAGCGGTTCTTGAGACGGCGGGGCCCAGTTCAGCGCTCCTTGCCTTGAAGGGCCCAGTTCAGCGGTTCTTGAGACGGCGGGGCCCAGTTCAGCGGTTCTTGCCCTGAAGGGCCCAGTTCAGCGGTTCTTGAGACGGCGGGGCCCAGTTCAGCGGTTCTTGAGACGGCGGGGCCCAGTTCAGCGCTCCTTGCCCTGAAGGGCCCAGTTCAGCGGTTCTTGAGACGGCGGGGCCCAGTTCAGCGGTTCTTGCCCTGAAGGGCCCAGTTCAGCGGTTCTTGAGACGGCGGGGCCCAGTTCAGCGGTTCTTGAGACGGCGGCCGGTCTATGGCCAACTGCTAATTGCCTGGTGGTGCCCTCCTGGGCAGCGGGGATGGTGCTCCTTCACTGCCCACCTGGGCTGTGGGTGGTGGGGCCCTCCTGGCCAGCTGGGCTGGGTCCTCCCTGGGCAGCGGCTATGGGGGTGGTGGGCTCTCCCGGGGCAGCTGTGCCGGTTCCTCCCGGGGCAGCGGCTATGGGGGTTGTGGGCTCCTCCTGGGCAGCAGGCCTGCTGCCTGACCTCTCCGACTTGCTGCCCTTGCCCTCCTTAGTCGTGGGCCTGTGGCCCTTTCCTCCCTTTGGAGCTGTGGCTGGTGACTGTCTCTGGGTGGTGTCCGGGGGGGATGTAGAAGGCGGGCTCCTGCGGCGACCCTTCCGCCTTCTGCTCCTCTTCCCAGGGGGTGGGCTGGCTGTCCCCTTGCTGCTGGGCGAAGATCCAGACATGCGGGCTGGCGGGCTCCAATACCCCTGCACCCTTGTCAAGGGGGCTGCAGGGCTGGTGGTGGCTGAGGTGCTCTTCTTACCCCGACGAGAAGGAGGGGGGGGCTCAGGGTCAGGAAAGAAGTTAGTAGTGGCGAGGAAGAGCTTCTTGGGACAATGGAGAGTGGTAGGTACAGTGGGAATGGGAGTGGAGGGAGAGGATGTGGTTGTAGGTGAGTCACGTTTGCTGTCTTTGGGTGCAGGTGCAGGAGGGATAGGCTGTCGTGAGGTGGATGGCTGTTGGGTGGGTGGGTGGCTGCGTTTGTGTGGTGTGGAAGAGGGGGTGACAGACACAGTGGGAGAGGACACAGGGGACGTGTAAATGGCAGTGGGGGTGGTGACTGCACGTGTGCGGACTGGAGTGGAGGGTGTGCTGGTGATGGAAACATTGGCTGATGGTGAGGTGAATGGAGGTGTGAGTGTAGACGTCACAGGGAGGGAGGAGGGAGACGAGGAGGTGGGGGTCACAGAGGTGGTAGTGACTGTTGGCATGTCTGCATCGGAATGTTGCGTGTGTGAATGTCTGCGTGATCTGTGGTGCTTATGTTTGGATGAGCTTCTCTTGGGTGTTGAGGTGTGTGCAGGCTGGTCTGATGGTGTGGGTGGGACAGGCAGAGGAACAGGAGACTGGGAGGAGGGAGTTAGTAGAGGCAGGCAGGAGACAGGGACAATGGCTGCCGTCAGTGCTGAGGCCAGAGCCTGGAACGATCGCTGATGGGCAGCCTGACCCGAATGAATGCCCTCCAGGTACGCATTGCTGCGATGAACCTCCCTCTCCACCCCCTGGATGGCATTCAAAAGGGTAGTCTGCCCAACAATGAGCGTTCGGAGGAGGTCAATGACCTCCTCACTGAGGGCAGCGGGGGTAACAGGGGCAGGGCCTGAGGTGCCTGGGGCGAAGGAGATGCCCGGCTTCCTGGCAGAGCGGGCACGGGGCGAACGCTGAGGGGCTGCTGGGAGGGCGGAGATGGTGCGCTGGGTGGCGGCTGTACCTGTAATGGCGGGGGGCACGGATGGTGCCACCCCCGCAAGGGAGCCCCCTTCCGAGGACGTGTCCGTGTCGCTGCAGGGTCCAGTCGTCCCCGTCGTGGAGCTCCCCTCGCCCTCCGTCTCACTGGTCCAGTCTGACTCTGTGGCATGGCCCTCCTGGGCCATGTGAGATGCAGCTCCCTCCTGCCCCGATGCCACTTCTCCTCCGCCTGATGATGCTGATGCACACAAGCACAGAAAGACAAACAAAAAGGGGGGGGGGAGAGAGAAATAAAGGGATATTGAGTACATGGATCTCCGGTACAGTTAGCGGACATGACAGACACAGATGCCCCCTGCACTAAGTTGCGCACTTGGGGTACGCTACGCATTCCGTGGAACATGCCCTACACGCCTAGAGTTGACAACTGCACCCATGGATGACACGGCCCAGGGATGGCTGTACTGACAAACTACTGAGGGTGGTGGCTGGGGACACAGGGGCTTACGGGGGTGCCCAGCCTACAGATATCGCCCTGGCCTAGGGGGACCCCCAGCCCTCCTCCCCCACCCAGACACCTCCACTGCGCGACAACAGAGTAGATAATGCTTGTACTCACCCCCTTGTGTCTGCTGTGCTGCCCTCACGCGCCCATCCAATTCAGGGTAGGCCACCGCCAGGATCCGGAACATCAGGGGGCTCAGTTGACGGCAGGCACCCCGCCTACGTTGGGAGGCCATCCCCAGCAGAGACTCGGCGGTCTTCTTGGTCCCGCGGCGGATGTCCTCCCACCTCTTGCGGCAGTGGGTGCCCCGTCGATGGTGGACCCCTAGGGCCCGGACTTCCTTGGCGATGGCACGCCAAATCCCGATCTTCTCATGGGCGCGGACCTATGTGACACGTACAGGGAGGGAGAAATACCACGTTCAAGTTTCTCAGCATTTTCCTTTCCAGTGGCCCAACGCCCCCCATCCCCGCCAGGCCCCCCGCCATGCCCCCCGCCATGCCCAACATGCCCCCCATCCCCGCCATGCCCCCCGCCATGCCCAACATGTCCCCCATCCCCGCCAGGCCCCCCGCCATGCCCCCCGCCATGCCCAACATGCCCCCCAACCCCGCCAGGCCCCCCGCCAGGCCCAACATGCCCCCCATCCCCGCCAGGCCCCCCGCCATGCCCAACATGCCCCCCATCCCCGCCAGGCCCCCCGCCATGCCCCCCCGCCATGCCCAACATGCCCCCCATCCCCGCCAGGCCCCCCGCCAGGCCCCCCGCCAGCCCCAACATGCCCCCCATCCCCGCCAGGCCCCCAAGCCAGCCAGTGGCCCCAAATCCATATTGAATTAAACTCACTTGTTGGTCTGGAGGACCGTAGAGTAGCGCATACTGGGGGAGGACCCCATCCACAAGTTTCTCCAACTCCTCTCCAGTGAAGGCAGGGGCCCTTTCCCCAGTCGCAGCAGCCATTGTCCCTTCCAGACCGAGGTCACAGCAACACTTGCAGTATAGGTCCTCTCCTGTGAAAGTTCAAGTCGCAAGTGGATAAGTAGATAGAAAATGGCGGTCACGTCCGCGGCGGTGCGTACCGCGGCGGTGCGTCCCGCCACCGCCGGCGCCCTTCGCCATTGGCTCCTGAAACCCATAGGCTTCAATGTTAACCAATGCGGCTTCGCGCCGCGGTCTTCGCCCGCCGCGGTGTGCCACGCCAGCGCATTGACCTCACATCCCATTGTCACACTTCACAGGTCAGGCAGCCGCCATTTCCAGGGCCCACATGGCTCAATTTCAACTGCGTCACACAGGCCTAGGCCTTGCATAGCCACTCAGACACGCCATTCACTGCATAGAGAATCGTATACTGTGCTAGCTGTGAGTACGTACCTGTGGGTTGCTTGACTGTGTGCTCCATGTTGTCCTTCCTAGGCACCGTCCGCTGGGTTGGGCGAGGAGACGGATGAATCCTTCCGTGTACCGACCGCTGGTGGACCTGTCGACAATGGAAGAACGCCACATTATCCTGACCTACCGTCTTAACCGTGCCACTATCCATGAACTGTGTGCCCAGCTGGAGCCCGACCTGATGTCCCCCATCCGCCAACCCACAGGGATTCCCCCTCTGGTGCAGGTCATGTCAGTACTCCATTTCTTGGCAAGTGGGTCATTTCAGACAACCGTGGGAATTGCTTCCGGGATGTCTCAGCCCATGTTTTCGAAGGTGTTATCCAGAGTGTTGTCTGCCCTGATGAAATCCGTGAGGAACTACATAATTTTCCCTGAGGTGGGCGAATTGGCTACAGTGAAGGGTGATTTCTACGCCCTTGGACATATTCCCAACGTAATTGGTGCCATTGATGGGACCCATGTGGCTTTGGTTCCCCCAAGAGACAGGGAGCAGGTGTACAGGAACAGAAAAAATTACCATTCAATGAACATCCAGGTGGTGTGTTTGGCTGACCAGTACATCTCGCATGTAAATGCCAAATTCCCAGGGTCAGTGCATGACGCCTACATCCTCAGGAATAGCAGCATCCCTTACGTGATGGAACAGCTACAGAGACACCGTGTATGGCTAGTGGGGGACTCTGGGTACCCCAACCTGTCGTGGCTACTGACCCCAGTAAGGAATCCCCGGACCAGGGCAGAGGAACGGTACAATGAGGCCCATGGGCGTACTAGGAGGGTGATCGAACGCACCTTTGGCCTCCTAAAGGCCAGGTTTCGCTGCCTGCATATGACAGGTGGATCCCTAATGTACTCACCTAAGAAGGTGTGTCACATCATCGTGGCCTGCTGCATGCTTCACAACCTGGCTTTGCGCCGCCAGGTGCCTTTCCTGCATGAGGATGGTCGAGACGGTGGTGTTGTGGCAGCGGTGGAACCTGAGGAGAGTGACGAGGAGGAAGACGACGGGGCTGAAACAGACAACAGGGACAGAATCATTGAACAGTACTTCCAATAGGACACAGGTAACATTTCAAAGATAATTTAGTAAATGTTAACTACTCTCCAGCATCTCTGCTGCCTGTCTATTTGCCCCAGTGTATGATGACTGAGTTTTGGCTTTTCCCTCCCTATTTCAGATCTGGGGTCCCCACTACGAGTCCTGTGCTTCGTTTCCCCATGGACTACAGCTTTGTGGCAGCTGTTTGTTGACTTCACCATGTACAAGGACATATTTGCACTGTCATGTCAATTACAATCTATTGAAATCACAGCCAGACTCCTGATATTTTGGTGCAAAATAGGTGTTTATTTAAGTGCTCAAAATGGGATGGGTGGTTTCAAGTGGGTGGGGGCTATGGTGAAGGAATGTCCATGGCAGAGTCCAGAGTAACAGTCACACAGGTGCATTGTCCAGAGGCCTGTGGAGAGATGGAGCATGGGCAGTTCAAGGATGGACAGGGTGACAATGTGGGACAGTGGGATGACATCAGGTGGTATCCTTTGCTGGCGGGGGTCTTGACATCCTACTCTGTCTTCTTGCGAGATCTCAGGGCCCTCTTGCGGGGTGGTTCTTCTCCTGCAGGAGGTGGGGGTCTGGTGGGCTGCTGCTGTGCGGGGGCCTCCTGTCCACTAGCGCTGGCGGAGGTGGTTGGCTGTTCTTGGTCCAGGCTAGTGGCAGGGGCCCTTGGGTGTTGTTCAGTGTCCGCCCTGTTGTTGACGAGGTCCTGCAGCAGCCCTACCATGGTAACCAGGGTGGTGTTGATGGCTCTGATGTCCTCCCTGTACCCCCGATAGTGTTCCTCCTGCAGCACCTGGATCTCCTGGAACCGGGCCAGTACCGTCGCCATCGTCTCCTGGGAGCGGTTGTATGCTCCCATGATGGTGGTGAGGACCTCGTGGAGAGTGGGTTCCCTGGGCCTCTCCTCCCCCCCCTGTCGCACAGCTGCCCTCCGAGTTCCCCTGTTTCCCTGGGCCTCTGCCCCCTGGCCGGTGTGCCCACTACCACTGCCCCCAGGTCCCTGTTGTTGTTGAGGTGGTGGGTTATCCTGGGTGCCCTGTAGTGGTAGACACACCGCAGATTGACGCGCCCTGGAGACAGAGGCATGGGCCCGCTGGGTGGGAGCTGTGCTGGTGTTCCCAGAGGGGTTTGGGTCTGTAGTGGCCTGGGCCTGTGTGAGGGGAACCGACTGTCCAGAGGTCCCCGATGGTCCGGGCTGGTCATCGGTGTCCAGGTCGACAGAGCTGCTGTCATCGCTGACGGCCTCTTGGGTGGGGGGTGTGGAGAATTCTGGCCCCTCCGCCGCGGTGTGTTGACGGTCGGGTCCTGCAGGGGTATAGAGGTATGGTTATAGTTTCAATGTGTCGCATATGGGTGTATCTGTGGGTTCTCGTGTCCCCAAGTGCTGGCATTCGTGTGTGGGGGCTTTGGTGAGGGTGGCTTGTGGGGGGGATGTGTATATGCATTGGGCATGCTTTGGTGATGGGTGTCCATGCTTAGTGGACGCATGCAGGCCTAGGTTTTGGGATGTGTGGGTTGTGATGGTGAGACATTGGCGGGGAATAGGTGTGCTGGGGGTGGGGGTGAGGATGGTGGTGGGGGTGAGGATGGGGGTGGGGGTGAGGGTGGGGTTCGAGGATGGGGGTGAGGGTGGGGTTCGAGGATGGGGGTGAGGGTTGGGGTATGATTTGGCATGCAGGTGGGGGGGAAGCAGTATTGAAGCTTCAACTTACCAGTATCCATTCCTCCGCCGACTCCTGCGAGGCCGTCAGGATGCAGGATGTTCAAGACTTCCTCCTCCCATGATGTGAATTGTGGGGGTTGAGGTGGGGGTCCTCCGCCAGTCTTCTGCACGGCGATGTTGTGCCTGGATACCATGGAACGCACCTTCCCCCGTAGGTCGTTCCATTGCTTCCTGATGTCTTCCCGATTTCTGGGGTGCTGTCCCACTGCGTTCACCCTGTCGACAATCCTCTGCCATAGCTCCGTCCTCCGGGCAATGCTGGTGTATTGTATCTGTGTGCCGAACAGCTGGGGCTCTACCCGAACGATTTCCTCCACCATGACCCTGAGTTCTTCGTCTGTGAAGCGGGGTTGTCTTTGGGGTGCCATGGGGTGGTGTGTATGATGTGTGGGGTGGAGTATGTGTATTTAAGTGAGTTGAGTGTGGTGGTGTGTGTTGTTTTGTGTGTGGATAGTGTGTGGGTGATGGTGTTGAGTGGCTGTGGCTGTTATTTTTTGGATGCTGGTGTCTCGCTCTTGCCTTCTTGACGAATTTTTTAGCGTAGGGGTTTGTGGGTGATGTGGGTGTGTGTTTTATATTGTATTGTGTGTGTGGGAGTGGTGTGTGTATGTGTATCAGGTGTGTGGGATTCAAATCGTCCAATGTGGCTGAGTTTTGTTCGTTTGTGTGTATTCTGACCGCGGCGGTGTGTCCCGCCAATGGAATACCGCGTTTGAATAACCGCCGCGTGGATTCGTGGGTCGTAATGGGATGGGCGTATTTCTGTTGGCGTGGCGGTGGAGGTTTGGTCACCTCCACCTTTCCGCCGACCGCTGGTCTGGCGGTCTGTTGTGGCGGTCGGATTTTCGGAGGTTTGCCTTCTGCGGGTCAGAATGACCGTGGCGGGTTTCCGCGACCGCAGCGGGATTATGGAGGATTTCTGACCGGCGGTAGGCGCCTTTTACCGCCGAGGTCAGAATGACCCCCTTAGTCACTTAATAAACACACCCTGCTGTGTCTCAAGGCAAGTCCTAACAGGCAGTTCCACAGAGAAATGAGGGTTGAGTTTAAGCAGCATCAACACTTTGAAATTCAAGAGAACAATACAATAAAATTCCCATACCAATTTAGAAAAAGAGAAAAATGTAATAAACCAAAATACGCCAAAATTATTAAAATCGGTTGTGTGAAATTGTATGGAATTGGAGATATAAGTTTTATTGAGTTGTAAGATTAAAGGCTCCTAGAAAAAGTAAAGCATCAACGTAAAGTCATTGCTTGTGATTTACCAGGGCCTAGAAGCTATTTCATGACGATTGTGATGGAGCGAAGGTCAGATACACAACGTGGGTTGCCGCAGATAAAGTTTTTACCTTTTCCAGTGAGTCAAGGTCCAAGCCTGAAATGGAATGGGTTGCTTTAAGTTGGATGCAGCATCGTTGAGATCCCACTGAAGCTGTTGGATTTGGTGCCAAAATAAGACTTTTGAGATGGACAAATCTGGATTTGAGATGGAAATCTGGATTTCGTAACTGCTGGGGTATCTTGGCAGGTGAGATAGATTTGCTGTTTTGTGCCTGTCCAAGGTTTCACCTTTAAACTTGTGGCCTGATTTAGATGTTGGTGGTAACGGTCCCGCCATCGGTTTACAGACTGAAAACCCAACTGCTGCCATGACGGCCTACCCGCCGTATTTAGATGTTAGCGGTCTCTTAGACTTTCCCCCGCCCGAGTCCCAACGACTCTTCCAAGGTCTCCCATCCACTGTGACAACGCCATAGGAAAGTGTTCCTGAGTGCCGGACTCCAGCCACACTTACTGCCGAGCAGATTTGGATGTGCTATACCACCACGCAAAAAGTGGCAGTCTGACCTCCACTTATTACTTTGTGGATTGGGGGGAAAAGAGGGTGAAATCTCACCTTATCTCCCAATTCCACTTCCGTTTCTGACAACTGGACAGGACACTCGGTCGCTGCTGCAATGAGACCCCAGAGAAAACATGACCCCCCCCATCCCTGGGCACAAAGGTAGGCAACCCGCATTGGCTGTGTACGTTCCAGGGTCACTGCAGATGAGCACATGACCACTGAAGACATATACATGTCACATATACATGTCACAGTATTTCTTTTTGTTACTGTGACAACCATATGTCAGTGACACGAGTGGGGACACACTGGTACACAACACATACTGCACACATATACAACTGTCATTATGGTGCTAGTATTCATTGGCAAATAAATGCTGGCACCACAGTGACGGTACATTCACACCTGTCAATTGTGTCCATGTGTGCACATTGTCAGGGGACCTGTACCTGTCATGTGGTCCTGCGAGTTGTATGTTTGAGTCAATACATGTATGTGTGTATGCAATGCGATTGGCTGGGTGAGGTGGATGGTGCCGGAGTCTGTGTGCACTTGTATATGGCGTGGACTTTGTTGTTTGTGTTGTGTTATGTTGCTGCATGCAACATTCAGGTGCATGTTGTGTGGTAGTCATTGTCGTGCCGTGTGTAGTTGTGCTTGTGAGTGCAAGTATTTGTGTAGAAGAGTGTGTAGTTGTTGTGGTTGCATCGTGTGTGGGTGCAGTGTCTCTAGTGTGTGTTTTGTTGTATGATGGATATACATCAATGTGTTTATGGTATGTACGTGTTGTGTTGTGGTGGGATGGCAATGGATATTGGTGTGTATGTGGTGTGTTGTGTGTGATGGAGGGAGATGCATATGTGAAGTGTACCTTGTGTATGACTTATCTGTATTCCGTGGCCGCTGGCATTGTCCAATGTCAGTTTGGTCCAGAGATGTCCTCCCTCCATCAGCAATCCACCGGCAGGACACTGCCTGTCCAACTGTAATATCCAAGTAGAGCTGGTGGGAACCCACCTGCATGAGAAGAGGTGATACTAGTCAGAAGAGCTCTCCGTTGTGGTGGTCTTCGGCTCAGTTGGAATGCATCTAAATACGGTGGGAAGAAGATCATTGACTTGATGGTCTTCTCAGGTCCGCTGCTGACTTGACTTGGTGGTGCGATCACCAAGATCTAAATTTGGCCCTTAGTCACTGGTTGCTCGTGAAGCTCCCAGGTACTCTGGGTAGGCTACAGGGCACCAGGCCTCTATCCATTCAGGACTCCTGCAGTGTCCAAACCTCAGTTTCCACCTAGGCGTTAGTCCTTCTGGTATTGGAACAGGCAAACAGGAGGTTAACTACTTGGCACCTGTACAAAAGTTCCAGTCCCAGGACACAAACAGGAGTCCTGAGATATTCAGCCCTTCTCTTCTAGCAGCATCTCACTTCTTCAGGTGTTGTCTTCAAGGGCAAAGACTGTTCTGGGGAGGTGGTTGTGAGGTTTTAGTCTTCTCCTGTGCACTAGCCAGGGATTGGAATTTTTTCTCCACCCAGGCCTGTCTGTTTTCTTGCTGTGTGTTTACCTAGTTTTACAGGACTTCTCTTGGCCTTATGATAAAAATTCCCAGAAGTCCAAACTGGCTCCCCTTCTTCCATACAAAGGGGCTTTGGCTTTCCATGAATCACTCCCATACTCAGATGAGATCCCCTTCCTCTGTCAGCACCATGAATGTTTTTCACGTCTACTAGGAATTTGCCAAAGTTTCTAGGAAAGCCCTGGGAATACACATGAGCAGGCTCTATCTTCCTCCTGTGGCATCTGAAAGTCAAAGGTAAAGTGTAAAGGCTGTCCTTTTGTTCTGTCAAGTGTCCTTGCTACCTTCCAAGATGGCCAGTCCCCGGTGTGCGGCCAATTGTCATCAGCATCCTGCCTCTTGGGACCAGAGACCCCGTTTTTGTTTTGTGGAGGGACAGGTCATTAACTCCAGCCACGAATATTTATTGGGCCTCAAGAGGTGAAATGGATAGCAAAATTGCTTTTAAATGACTTTTGCATCAGTTAGCATTTTTATGAATGCACTTTTCCACTAAAGCTATCAAAAATCTCCTTTCTCCTTGAAATTAGATTGCCATTGTTTTCCCAGGTGAAGATAGAAATGAAGATTCTTATCTTTACTTTGACCTGCTTGTAGAGAATATCTCCAAACTACGCAATGTAAATAGCTCTTGGACACTGTGAGAGCACCTTGATCCTAATATGTAGCATGTCACTTTTTCTTTTTATATATTAAGCACACAGCTCTGTGGGCTCACAAGGTACACTTTAAAAGTGGCTTTTAATATATATAAGTTGGTTTTGCTACATAACAAAGGTGCTTTTCGTTTTGATATATCACTGCAGTGCTTTTAAACTGCAGCCCCTCAGGATTGCAGTTGTGCTCCTGGCAACCATATATTTTGTCAACTATATGGGTGACGTAAATACACACTCCAACGCACATATATAATCTAGCTTCCATGCCACTGGTGCAATTTCTGTACTAACATACAGTGGCCTTGCTGGAGAGTTAAGTACACAAATTCGATCAAACCAATTTTACAGTACTAAGTTAGAGCCTAGCACATGCACTGTGAAGAGCAATGTCACAGGGCATAGAGGTATCATACCAGTACAAATCGAGTCTGAAAAAGGCAAAACAAAAAGGATGACCACACTGAAAGTGTGACTGTGCAGTACAGATCAATTCCCACTCTAGGAGAACGGTTTACTTAGGTTGGCAGGGTTTATCCTGTAATGCTTTGAAATGACGAGCCTAACTGGTTAGCTAGGTTGATGTTAGTCAGGAACACCCTGTTTAACCTAAGTGTAGTACTGTGCTCCTATTGCACTGAACCTTTGGTTTAATGAATAATAATTTCTCCCAGATTGGCCACATCCCAACTCTTTTCACTGGAGCCCGTTTAGTACCCTTTAATTTTGAGGGTGATAATTTGGGCACAAGGTCGGACTCGTAGTCATGGACTCATAAGCCACCAACAACCAATTTAAGCATCGGTATCTTAAGACTGATTCTTGCACTGTGATTTGTATTTTATGAACTCAAATAAGTAGGTATAATGCACACCTAGCTCAAATTGTGTGTCTTACTACTGAGTCATGAGTTACCGAGGAAGTGACTGGGGAACACGTTTTGTTTCAATAAGTACCTTATTCACTCTAGCAACACTTTTTATTTATTAAAAGAAGAAATAATTATTCAAAAAGTAAAATATGTTTTCACTGTAAGTCTGTTGTCATAGGTGTTATTTAATGGTTGGGGGGCTGTACCTGAGACGCCTGCCTTGCCTCTTGCAACTTCTGGCACCTCCTTTGCGACCCCTGGCGCATATTTTATTTAGGTTTAGGATCCTAACCTTTGGTCCTGTTTTGTGACCATGACTTGACCTGAATAGACTTTATTTCCGAATGAGGCATGCAGTGATAGTATTCGGATGCACAAGTAGCAAAGCATTGCATCCTTCAGTTTTTGTTTCTTTTGGGCTGCTGTAGGGGAAACAATCAAATATAAACCCTGTATAGAGCAACACAAAGGCCTAATTCCTATCCCATGTACAACTGTATCTAATCACGACACTCATGGTCATTGTAGTGAGTAGGAAGACAAAATACTTGCAGGTGGAGATGGAAAGAACATGTATTCGAATCAGCCAACAACTGATAACTAAAACTACAGTACGTCCAGAAAGAGTACCTCGTTTTCTCATGCACACAGAAACGCCAGCATTCACACACAGCTCATGGAGAGTGAGGGACCCAATCATTAGGCATAGAGATAAGTTGCTGCAAAGAAACAGTATTTTCTTGTCACCAGGGATCCCAGACAAAAAGAGCCCCTCCATCTACAACTTCATAGGCTGCCACAGATGATCTGCCTTTCCGTAGCCAGGTTAGAGGGTCAGCAGTCTTCCCTGTTAGGGGTGTTGGCAAACGTTGGGTGACCTCCTTCTACGCTCCTAGAACTAACAATGGAAATGTCTGAAATGCATAGAAAGTGTTCCATGGACTGCTCAAAACAGCAAAGCATGTCAATGTCATGTAGTGGTCACCTGAGCCCCTAACTGTCTCCTTGTGTCCTCTGGTCTCGGGGGGGGGGGGGGGGGGGGGGGCAGCTCATCATTATGAGCGTTGGGACTTCTTCCTTCTTTTCTGCCCATTTGTATTATGATAATAATGAGTAATACCCTAGTCTTCTCTATTACTATATTAAAAAATGAAGCACAAACAGATGGCACAGAACCTATGCTGGCAGCTAAGTAAAAAAAAATCTTTCATATATATGTTGTGTGCGCACTTGTGGGTGAGGGTGTGTTGTTGTCAGAGATCATGCGTATGTTTCAGAGTCATCCCGCAGGTAAATGAGCTGGTGCTCTGCAGCCAATAGGAGAGCTGCTCCCTCTGGCAGCACACTCCTATTTGCCTCCCGGGATCAAGTCGGACCCGTGACTCCTTAATCACTAAAATAACTCTTGACATATATAAGGTGTTATTTTAAAAATAAAGTGTAGGCAGGATCACCATTTTAGCTAAGACAAGCTTACCCTTTTCATAGAAGCGATGATTTTCAGAAGCTAATTGTTTCACAATCTGATATGTTGTGATAGTGAAGTTTACATTGTTTGAAGCCTCCCTGCAATTACTAATATGGTCAGCTACGTTAGGGTCCCCCAGACGTCCCAGATTTCCCCAGACAGTCCCGGTTTTTCATGGCTGTCCCGGCTTCCTGACACTTTTAATAAAAACTGAAAAATATCCCAGTTTTTGAGGAAGAGACAAATAAGGGAGCCCATTGCATTTCAAATAGAGTGCAGCCTGACATTCCCTCTGGCCCCTTCTTGTTAAATTCATAGAAAAAAAAGTTCATCATTTGATAGTTTTTAAAGTCTCCCCTGCTGTGCTGTAGTTTCTTACTGAAGCAGCCCAGCAGGATGTAAAGAGGGGCTAGGTAGCAATAAGAGGAACCTCGGATGATGCCCAAGCTCGTGAGCGTTCCCCTTAACTTTATCATAGTTGAGAAGGAGAGGGGTATTTAATGAAAACAGCTTTTTTTGTTTAAATTATGAAAAGTTGGGGCAATGCTAAGTCACGTGTCAAAAAGAGAACTTGTACATGTTATTTTCCGACCCATATTGTAGCAAATGCAAATCTATTTGCATGGATCATTGTGCATCTTTCCTTGTTCTACCACCAACATTTCTCAGCAGGTTTCAGCACATCATGGTTTTCAGAGAGGGTAGTCTCAGTGCAGAAGAAGGCATGTTTTCATGTATTTAGGTGCAAGGTTAATCATTAGCTCTTGTCTGAGAGCAAATTAGTTAACATGGATAATACTGTGAATATAAGTTGCATTTAATTCACTATAGTGCCATTTTGTCTGTCTTTTCTATGTTGGTCAGCGCTGGTAATTAAGTCTTTCTGTTTCCCTCAATCAATGCAAAATTCTAGTGCTACTTCTATGTTTGTGGACTGTCCCGGTTATTTTGTTTACAAAATCTGGTCACGCTAACCTATGTACTTGATTCATGTTAAGCACCTAAGTATGAGTTCTGCTGATAGCAAATAATCGATTCCCTGCGGCCTCCAGACCTATCAAAGTTGAAGATGATATCAAGACTTCCGTCTGTACTTCCTCCAAAAACACTGTGTACAAGAGGTCCTTCCAACAAGGAAATGTTGGTGCAAAACTCATCCGCTGCAACCTTCATATGATATAGGTGTAGTTTACCCTGGTGCTCGTTTACTAATTTTCCATCACAGCCACTATGGATGGAATTGATCCGTACACTTTCAGCTGCTCATAGGCAAAGTTACACGGTTATACTAGTCTGCTTTTATAAAGAGCGCTTTCATCAAATAGGTCTGTTGGTGCTAGGCTTAAGGAACTATAATAAAGACATCTCATTTATTAAAGAGCAGGGTCTTAAGCTACTTCCCGAAGAGTATGTGCAAGGTGATGCTTACAGGTACAGTAGGAGCGAGTATAGCATAGGCTTTTGTCACCAAGCTACGATTTGGAAGATTTCCCTGGGTTAAAACTTGCTTGTTTGTGTTTGTCAACTACTGAGTGACTTGTTGAATTTGATATTTAATGGCGTATTTGCCATTACCTTGACATCTATATTTGTGAAGGATATTGGGCAATATGGTCGACATGAATTGGGTATTTAGTAAAAGAGTCAAAAGGAAATGAGGTGTCTCAAAACATTGGACCAGATGTACTACAAACTGGTCTCAAAAACTTGCTGCAATTTGTGACGAGTATTTTGTTAGCAGCACATAATTTTGCGAATTGACCTATATACTAATATGAAAGTTCGAAAACTTCTGATCAGAGTGTGTTGCAGTCCGACATATCTGATAATTGTTAATGAGATAGGTTACAAATTACAATTCATTTCGATTGGTGGCAGTCACATGGATCGGGCCTCCTGGGGTCAGCAGACCACCATGACTGTGATAGCCTTTAAATAAAGTAAACTTTAAAAAAAATGCAGCCAGTTTTCTTTACAGGAAAATTGTGCTGCATTTAAAAATATGTTTACTTTTTAAAGATACTTTGTTTTAGATTGGTTATTGGTCTCCTGGACCACTGCTTACTTCCCTACATTTGTTTATATATATTAACAAAGGGGAAGGATTTCCAATGGGACCTGGTCCCTTTTTGTGAGTGGCTTACCATCCCAACTATGGACTGTAGTTTTTCATTGTTATACTATTGAAGTTCAGTCCAGAAACAGTGATAAATCTGATACTAAATTGCTGTTTGAAAGGGACATCTACAATGCTCCTCTTCCAAACAGAAATTCTATATGAAATAGCAGTGTCATTTTATTAGTTAGTAAAAAAATTCCCAACTCCTAAAATTGAGTTTTTATTATATTCCAAATAACGTTTTTGCTGTCACAAGCCGTGATTTCGACTGTTTGCAACTGTAAAAAGTTCCCAGGCCCTAAATTATATTTGTTCATCTTCTGAAATTATCTGTCCTGTTCCCTTCCTTTAGTTTAAATGCCAGTTTACAGTTTAGTAGGTTACAAAGGTTTTGTTACCAAGTATATAAAGCATTTCATTATGTAATAACCAGGATTAAACTGCTCGTGTCAAAACAATTCACAGCTTCTCCTGTGCAAAGCTAAATTACACACAAAGGCACCTCTGAGCTTTGGTGGTCCTTACAAATGAGCATATGTTGCGTCGAGCACAAGTTCCAATGGCTAGTGCTTCAGGGTATGGAGGGTGTTGCCTTAGACTTGTGATGTATTGGCAGGAGCACAAACAAATGTTACCTGTGATGCGACTTAAGTGTGATTTTTTTTTTTTTTGTCTGATTAATACCTGTGCATAGATAAATGGAGAAATTGTGTTTGGGTTTTCCTGGGCGACTGCTTTGCGTAGGTAGGTACGATTGGGCAGGACCTAATGATTCTTGCTTACAAGCTGAAGTGAGTGCAGTTTGTGCTCAGCCACAATTAAAACTGGTGCAATTTGCACGTATGCCCAATGACCTCAATGTTCCCATAAATGTGTCTGTGCTATTATACCCGTGGGAGTCATTCCTTTCTTAGGAAACAGTCTAGCTAAATAGAGTGTGGAAGAATAGAGTGTAGCCCTGGTTCCACTTAGTCCCTGTTGGATACTACACAGAAGCCTCATTGCCCATCGCAGTGCACTTTAAACATGCAGTGTCCCTTTATCACAGGTAGCAAATGCAACATTACTTGTTCGATTATTCTTAAATTCAGCAATCATCCCTGGAGGCATTGCTCTCGAAGTAGGTGTTTAGAAAACATTATCCTGCACAGAAATAGCATTCTATGCCCTACTCTAGTGAGTGGGTTCTTGCTCAAAGTTTGATGGCTTTCGTGTCAATGACAGTTGCCTTGCTCATATTTGTTGCTTTCCTCATTTTCTGTGCACAGGAGCTTTTTGGGTACTCTGTCAAAGTATTATTTCTTCATGCTCCGAATAGAGCATTGCAAACAGAGCCAAGTTTAAACTACAACCGTTTGATGCCTTTCAGTGGCACGAAGTGGGCACTAGAAACATTTCAGCAGAAACGTCGACGATCCAACGTTGATCTTGATAGACTATAAACCAGCATTGGCAGTGTGAATTGGTCTCGTTTTAATGTAAAGGTCAGTGACGCCGATTCACATTATCAATGCTTGTTTAAATCAGCTACTCTAAAGTCCTCTTTAGTCTTCTGTGGGCTTTTGGAAAAGGTCTGACTAATGTTTTAGGGAAAAGTAACAATATTCTGTGCTGTAACATCTTTTACATATGTCAACCCAATGCACATGAAGCGACTGTGGCTTGGCTTGCATATCAGCATCATATTTGCTCTACAAATAGAAATCTAACCACTTTCATGCCAGCATAGAACTCCAACTGAATAACTTCGATTGAACTGAAGGAAGACTCTCAACTCATCCAAAGGTCTGTGGCTTGAATTTTCTTGGCATACAGGTTGAATGAGCCAGAATGAACCCACAGATGAGAGCGGTGCCAAGAATTTGGTCCTGTTTCCTGCAGGGTGAGACGCAGACATGATTAGTAAGTTCTACCACAATTGCAATTTATTATTTCTAGTCATTTTTTGCATTACGAAATGCACTGTGCAGTGCAGTTGGAAGTCTGGTTGATATTCTTGCCATAGGATTGTTAGAGTGTTAATTTCTGCGCCAATTATATCTCCTTTTGATTCACACATCATAACTTTCTATTCCGGTAGTTGAAAGAAATGTTCTTTAAATCCCACTTATTCTCTGCTTGGGTTTTCCCTGTAGCATATGTTAGTGCCAAGTATTAGCCAGTTCATTTCAGTTCCATTGCAATGGAAGTAACCATCAATGGTTTGTAGGGTGGATTTTCCTTGACTAGTTGGGCAGCTGATATTTGGTTTGAGAGATCAATAGGCACAGCTGTGCTAAATGAACCTTGCGACCTATCTGTGCTCACTACTCTAAACCATCACGTGGCTCAGTCTGTAGCTGGCTGCTCAGAAGCACACATTGAAGCTATTGGTGCTGCAACAACACTGCTGAATGCTCTGCCAGAAAATGTAAGAACTCAACCCACTACGTTTTTCACATAATAAAAACTCACCTATTCTATCCTACCTGAAATAAGCACAAAGTGTTTTCATTTTTCTACCTAAGTGGTCAAATTCGTCTCTCCTTCTGGGGCATTGTGTAGTATAAAACCTTTAAATAATAAACACAGTCCCCTATCTCCTTCCTACCACACAAATAATACCATTTACTCCTATGCCATCCATAATCCATGGCCATTCTTTATCTCTCAACATACCTATTGCCTCCTCTCTTTCCACCTTTCTTTTTCTCCCAACAAGTTCTATTCATATCCGGGTCCTCTACTAGTGCTGACCTTCTCTCAGTTTAAACTGTGCCCTACAAAGTGGAACCTTGCCTCAGCTCATGCTTTTTCCATTTTTGCAGGAATATTGAAGCTAGAAACAAATCTCACTCCTATCTGTATTGCATCCATTTTAAGTGAATGCTATTAACCTTCAGCGAGTCTTGTTGAAAGGAAACATGCCATGTTTTTTAGTCTTTGGTTCAAATAGATTTCTGTTTTCTGCAATAGATTTTTCATGGATTGTGGTCTCCCTCACAGATGATGGGTTTGGTATATAATGTGATTATTTATTCCACTAAATAGTGTTTTTAAATGATATACTTTCTCCGCTGCAAGTAATCTATTATCTGGCTGAGCTTGTTCAAAGTTATTAAGCTTAGGGGAGGTATTTATTATAGTTTTTTCTGATATTGAATATATATTTTGGAAACAACGATATTCTGAATGCAAGGGTAGTTCTTAGCTAGCACCGCCACTTCAAGATCATGGCGTCCTGGGGCATCAACTTCCTTTGGAATTTAGACAAGTTATTAAAATGTTTTCTTCCACTTTTTACTTAGGTAGTAATTATTTATTTATTTCCGCTGGTTACTTAAGATGATGTTGTTGCATACTACTGATTAACATCTAGTAAATGGGGACATTTGATCTTCATTCTGGTGGATTTTCAGAGGACAAACTGTATGTCTCCTACGATTTCGGTTTAAATTTAGAATTGAGAAATGTGGGCTGACAGTGTTATGGCCTCCAGGTCTTCCGTATTCTTACAACCAAAATTCATTTAAGTCTGAGATATACAAGTCTTGGTCAAAAATAATGTTAAATATGTATATAAAAGTTGATCAACAATGTATCTAGAATTTGTTTAGCAACATTAATACAATTACTCTTATTTTGTTTTAACATATCTGATGCTTGTCCAGTCCTAAGATCAGCATTCCTCAGTTTCCCATTATTCTTATTACTGATTCATATTAAGAATGCATAATGATAGGACGATGAACATCTTCAAAATGTTAAATGTGGAAAATGCACTTTGAATCTCATCTGCTATTTACTCTTTACATTGTGTAATACATTAATGCTAGCTATATATTAAGTTTCCTTTGAGCAGAATCTATTACATACCGAGTCACTGGAAATATGTGGTTCTGAGGCCAGTGCTGTTTCCACATAATTATGGATTTACCACCTTTGCCGCGTAATCTGCCATTCACTGCATAACCTGTAGATTTTATTTAAAAAAATGTTTGTCTCAAATGGATTAAAAGTTACTAAAAAAAAGTTCTGTGTTTAGATTGGCCCAGTGATCGATCATTTGGAAAGGTTTACTAGTCACCTTTTTGCCTCTGATGGCTATTCTGATTTTTTAAACTGATAGTATTGTAGTGCAATGGTTGTCCAGGCAGTATTAACATGTGTTAAAATGACAAAATAGAGACCTGGTACTGCAAAATGATGTGCTGCATAAAGCTGCATAATCTACCTTGTCTTGCTTCATAATTTAGCCTACCTTGCCACATATCCTCTATTGCAATGTAGCTCCAGTGGCCCTGATTATATAATATCTTTGAACAAATTGATTCTGGGACTCTCTGGTAGATCTTTGTTATAGGGAGGTGTAAAGCAGAAACATCTTATCTACTGTTGATGAACTACAATTATTGTTTGGTTCATTACCATATCTCTGAATTAATTTAGCTTTAGAACGTCTGGTCATAGACGGATATTACCAAGCCTGGATTGTGCCAAACAGTATGGATGGATCGCTCAGAACACAGGAGAAAAACGGAGTGAACAAGTTTAAATCTGCATCTGTTTTAGATTTTCTCTTACTTCAGAAGCTCACAGCCTGCTAGGAGGTTCCAACTGTAAATTTACACACTATGTAGTTTTTTGGGCATAAACCTCTAGTTTCTTAACTCCAAACTTCACTGGTTTCGGAGAACTGATTAATAAAAACATTTTCCACTCTTCGTTTCTCTATGGAAGACCTATTCCTCGTCACCCCATTTCATTTTTCTAGTGTTACTTTATATTTTGCTCCTTGGGAAAACACATAATCCTAACTTACGCAGACGTAGTTTGATATAATGACTGATTTTGTGAATACCTGGGAAGTTACTGTTTGATCATTTGGCCATACAGTTTGGGTGGTTGAAGTGCTTGGCGATCCCCTTCTTGATTTCCTCATTACTGTCCTTTATTGTTTCCCTCCCTTTATGCAGAACCTACTTTAGAGGAAAAGCTTTTTAATGAACATGAACAATTTATGAACATAAATCCAACGTTTTACTCATCTGTGTAACGTATGGGTGCTCAACGTTATGTCATTGGTACCAGAATACTTTTCTTGGTTCACGTCACGGCAAAGAAGCTAAACATGTCTGAATGATAACTCAGCACAATTCTGAATTTAAAAGGTATGGAGTGTGGATGAATGAACGCCTTTGCAGGGAAACTGATATATTTGCTATATTTCATTCCTTTTTCCTATGAGATAGTCTCCAGTTGGCAGATCTGCCAATCCATATTGTGTAGAATGCTAAAGTAGGTTTGGAAATAAAAAAAATATCCAGTAATAAGCACAGTGACAGCACAACGTGCCCTTCCCCTGTAATCTGTCTGAGCCCCATCGTCCATTTTGTCACTCTTGGAGAGCGCGGGTAACTCTTTCACGGGATACCATTGTCAAATTGAGCATATGCTGTTTTCCAGCAGGACTAAAAGTAGCTGTTGTTGCCTTGGCAACAGGAGCCGGCGAAGCCCGAGAAGGATACTGAAAGAGATGAAATCCGTTTTGTGTCGACGTTTATAAAAGTGACACATTTTTTTTTTTTTGCTTGCTTCAAGCCCTGCTTTTTTTCTACTTGCTAACTATTTTAATGTATCTTTACTTACAAAAGCTGTAACATGTTTCCCTTTGTCTTAATTTTTTTTTTTTTGCTGTTGGTTTGAGCTGCTGACGTTTATCGTACTGTTTTTTTTCACTTCGAAATTGAGATTTGTTTAGCTGCGGCTACTTATTGTCTTACATTTTTTTGTATTTTATAGTTAAAGCATAGTTAAAGAATAGACTCAAAAAGTGACATGTCTTAGTATTTCAGGAACATCGTTTCTACAGAATGTTATGACTCTCGTGGGTCTGCCATTCACGGAATGTCCCTGAAAATGTTTAACTTAAAGGCAGTAGCAACCAACAAAGAGATACATATATGGTTCACATTATATTTAAAGGCTGTTAAGATTACTTTTCTTTGAATGTAAGATGTCACACCAGAGGAACATTTCAATTTTTGATTTACCGTTCAAGCACAAGCTATTCATGTTTTAAAATATGCGGGAGCAGTGAGAGAACCACACTAATTTACTGAATGTGATTGTGTATTATATGGTTATTGTGAAAGTCTGGAATGGATCCTACCCTTCCGGAACTATTTTGTAGACCTGTGGTATAGAACAAAGAATATAACTTGAGAGTAGGGCTGGAGGGTTATTTAGTCCCAACCAAAATTCCATTTTATTCCCTCTAGAGGACAGTTGCTGTTTCTTGGAAGGATTTGGTTAACCTATGTTGCTCACTTCACAGGCTAAGGCATCGTCATACCTTAGAACTAGCAGGTATGCAGCTATTCTACGTGAAAGCTCTTGTGATGGCGCAGCACACATGTTCCTGTCCTGAAGTAATTCTTTTGACTGTTCTCAGCGGTGGCTGCCTTGACGAACCTGCACAACACAAGTGTTTCTTTTCACTGGAACATCCAGCCAGAAACCCAATAATTCCATTCCCCTATGTCACAGCATTGGTAAGAGAATGTTATCTGTACAGACCAAACCATAGAATGACATTCGAGAAGTGAAAATGAACGCTGCAGTATCATGACCACTTTGGACTTTCCTCAAGTTAGACCTCCTTGTCTTCCTCATTGACCATTCCTAAATATCTCTTCATAGATCAGCGGTCCATAAATTGAGTCCATTGGTGATCTATGAGAAAAACCTAGCTCCTCAACTGCCAGATGTCATCATACCTATCCCATTAACCTGTTTTCCATGACTAGAAATAGTACTTCAGATCCAGTAAAATGCAATTGGACTCTTGCGAGGAGCATTTTGGTGCACACAGATGTGCGAATGTCTTTTTTTTGTGTGTGCGCCCTGAATCTAGAGCTAAATTAAAGGACCTGCATCCTCCACAATTAAGATAGAATTTGAATTATCAAAGCAGCTCTAGAATTCATTAGGTCACATGATGCATGTTGTGGGACAAGGGCCCACGTATGGCAGCAGGCACAATCCCTACTCCCATGTGGTTCAGTTAGCTTCTTCCCCTCGCTAGATCTTTAATTACTCTTCCAGGAAAATGCAATTATTTTTTTCTGTCCAGAAATTAGGGGTAGAAAGGACAGCCTAAACTGCTGCCCGAATGCCATCCATGGAAGTTGGTGTATTGGTACTGGCAGTACAGGCAACTGCATTGTGACCTCCCATGCCCAAGTCCTGCTAGAGGTCTGGGCTGTCTGGCCGTAATGGAAATACGTGCATACACATATCGTTGTTCCTCTGTGAATGTTCTAGGATCTTCAGTTGTCTTTTTTTCTAAGACTGCACATTTTGTGCTTGGGCGATATTTGTTAAATTGCCAACGCACAGTTTAGGTGGAGCACATCCAAAATGTTTCTTTTATCATACTTGCCCCAATATATGTTTTTCCCAATCTGCATGTGCACAGATTGGTGAAAAAAGATTTGCATATCTGGCTCACTGTGTTTGACCTTATGCCATAGCTAAGACTCCTACAGCAGAATGACTGGAGGATTTGGCAAGAGGTGGTGTGAACTCTCGAGTCAGTCGTCTATTTCACATTTCCCACCTGTCATCAGGTCAGATCCAAACCAACTGCTTCTGTTCCTTTCACAAACTTCTCCATAAATATAAAAATAAATAAAAGATAAAGATAAGAATATAATATAGACTATTTCAATGTGGTTGTGCCCTATGTAGACATTAAGCCATTAAGCGTGAAAGCCATTTTATAGTTTCTCTAAAAGAGTATATTTTTCTGAAGTAACATTGATCCCAGTCCTGGCAAATTCCTCGTAGGTCTAGACGCACTGTTTACTGCAAACTCTTTTATAGTGTAAAAATTACACTCGCTCCCTTCATAAAATAGCACCCATCCATTACTTCAACTTACACTTCATGTCTGACTACAATATGCATTGTTTTGCTGGGCTTTAATGCAGGTCAATGTTGTGGTTTTTCAAAGGTTTATTTTTGGCCATCAGGGAAGAAAATACATCCTCTTGTTTGCTCTTTTGACAGTGACTTGTCACTTACTGTATGTTTAATGATGCTTGCAAGACTTGTTTGGTGTCAGTTGATCTTACAGAAACAGTTGTGATGAATTTTCATTTGTTGTATGATCCTGTGGATGAGAGGCACTTTACCATACATTTGGTTGTTGTCTAGGTGAACATCAGGCTATTACTATTTTCACCTGACCTCACACTGTTCCAACTAGATAGACTGCAAAAGAGATGAATATCTGAGTGGTCAAAAGTGCTAATCTTTGGCTAAAAGCCATTTGGGTCATCTGGTGTCACTCTGTCATAAATTGCTCTGACACTATTTCAAGGCTGACTGACTACAAGGTGGCAGTTTAGACACATTAAGCTGGAATGGAAGACGTCATGAGCCCAGAAGAGTGGAGTACTACAGACAAGCAATGGTTTCTTTCATGCTGTAAGGCCAACTAAATCGAGGGATGGAAACTAAAGGACACCTTCCAAGAGAAAGGAGTATGCGTGGCATGAGCAAGTGGTGGCACTCAGACTGCATTTCCAAAGCTACATCGCAGTGGCCTTTCATTTCAGATACATGATGGTACTGGAGGTTTACGGAAATGAGACATAAAGCGGACAGACTGACATTCTGATGACGCGTATGTAGTTGTATCCCTGAAAAGATGCATGTTTCCCTTGTATCGAATGTTTGTAATATAAAGCTTTCACTCCACACTCACTTTAAAAATGCATGGGATGCAGTGCTTTAAGGAAAAAGTAAGAATTCTAATTCCACTGCGAGAACAAGATCGATCTTCTTGGGGATAGCAAAAGAGGTTAACCAAATGCATATGGAATATTAACAAATAGGAGATTTAAGGATGCTACTGTGGCTTGTCAAGTTCACAACATCCGCCTGGTTGGTGGCCCACTCATCAAGCTGCATCTCTTTATTACAGCTGTGCTTCAAACTCTATCAACTCAACTTTTTCACTGACCTCAGGTGCCAGTTTCACATGCTTCTGTATCACAGAGAGGAACCCTATTCCCCTCATCTTATGCCAGTTCTTTCTTTGTTTTAATCTGTCTGTGGGGAATACATATTTCCTGCCAAAAGAGCCCCTACAAAGTTTGCTTAGGCCCTGGCATGTAGATAAAGGCTCATACTATTGAACACTAATCTCTGCAGAAAGAAACCTTCACACAGCCTGATTTGCTGCCCTTTAAAATTGTAAGGATGCACTGGACTGTGGTGAGCAGAGAACATCTGTCCAGTTCTAGTACCTTGGGAGTATGAACTGATGATCAGACGGAGTCCCCAGACCTCCACACTCCATAATTGTATTCACATTCTGTACGTATTTTGCTGCAGGTTAAAGAATTCTCTTTTTATGGTCTGGCCTGACAGCACAGCTGTCACCAAACAATTATGTTAGTATCACTATGAGCTTTGGCTCTCCCAACATGTTGGGAGACCGGAGTACATGTTTTGATTGGGTAGAGGTTCTGTGCTTTAAAAAAAAAGGACTTGCCATTAACACAGCTGTGATCATTGTGTGTATTTGTCCAGCTGCCTTAGCTTGAACTTTTTTAGTTTGGAGAAAGCGCGTCCGCTCAGCAGATATTACTTTTACATAGCTTGTAGCAAGTAGAACATAGTCTTAAACTCAAATTCTTTATTTTTAAGGCCTAGTGCATGTCTGCTTCTCTTAAACATTTTAAGCAGTTCTGTATTGGAAACCTTTATTTCCTTGAACAACATCATCGAGATGCGTAATAAAATGTTCAGTCAATGGCATGCAGCAATAAATATGAAATACAACATTCTACAAAGTAGCAAAATACCGACCTGCATTGAAAATATTCTTGTGCGCTGTGTATAGTGGCATCAGAGCAAAAGTTGCAGAGAATTTCTGCTGAAATAAAAGCATTCGCTGGTAAAGAGCTTTTTCAGTTGAGTAAAGGGAAACCGAATATCAGTTGTACAAGAGATTGCCCTTTTTAAACTTTTCTTTTAGCGTCTTTCTTACAGTTGACAACATGTTTAATCGAGTGTTTTGAGAGGTACTATCCCGACAAGTGCTTTTAATAGCACAATGTTTTCATTGGCAAACATTGCCTGTATGCGTGTGTATTCGTATGCCAACCGCTCCCCCGCCCCCACCGTCCATGTGTGGATATGTGTTTCCCTCTTCGTGTGTCTGCATGGGTCTCCATGTGCGCATCTGGGTAGTGTCTGGATGCAAATGGGTGTTATTTACTAAATCCAAACCGAACACGCAACCTAGTGCAATTACAGCAAAAAACGTATGCCCCACCCCCTGGGAGATAGGCGGGGGCGGAGGTATAGGACGTTTTTTGAAAATAAATGGGTTCAAGTGCTGCATGTACAGGGAGTGCAGAATTATTAGGCAAATGAGTATTTTGACCACATCATCCTCTTTATGCATGTTGTCTTACTCCAAGCTGTATAGGCTCGAAAGCCTACTACCAATTAAGCATATTAGGTGATGTGCATCTCTGTAATGAGAAGGGGTGTGGTCTAATGACATCAACACCCTATATCAGGTGTGCATAATTATTAGGCAACTTCCTTTCCTTTGGCAAAATGGGTCAAAAGAAGGACTTGACAGGCTCAGAAAAGTCAAAAATAGTGAGATATCTTGCAGAGGGATGCAGCACTCTTAAAATTGCAAAGCTTCTGAAGCGTGATCATCGAACAATCAAGCGTTTCATTCAAAATAGTCAACAGGGTCGCAAGAAGCGTGTGGAAAAACCAAGGCGCAAAATAACTGCCGATGAACTGAGAAAAGTCAAGCGTGCAGCTGCCACGATGCCACTTGCCACCAGTTTGGCCATATTTCAGAGCTGCAACATCACTGGAGTGCCCAAAAGCACAAGGTGTGCAATACTCAGAGACATGGCCAAGGTAAGAAAGGATGAAAGACCACCACCACTGAACAAGACACACAAGCTGAAACGTCAAGACTGGGCCAATAAATATCTCAAGACTGATTTTTCTAAGGTTTTATGGACTGATGAAATGAGAGTGAGTCTTGATGGGCCAGATGGATGGGCCAGTGGCTGGATTGGTAAAGGGCAGAGAGCTCCAGTCCGACTCAGACGCCAGCAAGGTGGAGGTGGAGTACTGGTTTGGGCTGGTATCATCAAAGATGAGCTTGTGGGGCCTTTTCGGGTTGAGTATGGAGTCAAGCTCAACTCCCAGTCCTACTGCCTGTTCCTGGAAGACACCTTCTTCAAGCAGTGGTACAGGAAGAAGTCTGCATCCTTCAAGAAAAACATGATTTTCATGCAGGACAATGCTCCATCACACGCGTCCAAGTACTCCACAGCGTGGCTGGCAAGAAAGGGTATAAAAGAAGGAAATCTAATGACATGGCCTCCTTGTTCACCTGATCTGAACCCCATTGAGAACCTGTGGTCCATCATCAAATGTGAGATTTACAAGGAGGGAAAACAGTACACCTCTCTGAACAGTGTCTGGGAGGCTGTGGTTGCTGCTGCACGCAATGTTGATGGTGAACAGATCAAAACACTGACAGAATCCATGGATGGCAGGCTTTTGAGTGTCCTTGCAAAGAAAGGTGGCTATATTGGTCACTGATTTGTTTTTGTTTTGTTTTTGAATGTCAGAAATGTATATTTGTGAATGTTGAGATGTTATATTGGTTTCACTGGTAATAATAAATAATTGAAATGGGTATATATTTTTTTTTTGTTAAGTTGCCTAATAATTATGCACAGTAATAGTCACCTGCACACACAGATATCCCCCTAACATAGCTAAAACTAAAAACAAACTAAAAACTACTTCCAAAAATAATCAGCTTTGATATTAATGAGTTTTTTGGGTTCATTGAGAACATGGTTGTTGTTCAATAATAAAATTAATCCTCAAAAATACAACTTGCCTAATAATTCTGCACTCCCTGTATAGCAATTTTAGAAGTGCAGGAGAACACCGTTTGCACCGTGCTGGGGCAGGTATGTTTGATTGTGTGAATTGGTGGATCATGTACTGAGACACTGTGCACATTTCTGGGGCAAATAACTAGAGCCTAAATAATGATAGACCAGTTGTCTTTGTCAGTGCTTTTTTCAAATGCGTGTTTAGTTGCATGCTGCTACGTTGATTTGTGAACAAGCCTATACAGCACACCCTCAGCACGCAGAACCTGGACAGAAGCCAGCAGCCCTGGGAGAATCGATATTTGGGTTGTATTTTTCGTGTTCTTGTTTTTTTTTCTTCAAGTGTACAGACTACAGTTCAGCGAAAGTGGTAATGCATATTAACATGTCAGGACCAAGCAGTGCTCACTGGATTGAAAACTGTGGTGCATTGGACGCGCCCAGACAAGGAGGCTTGAATTAGAACACGCTGCCCAGAGCACATAATGTCCAGATCTCACATCTTCAGAGCTAGGTGCAATCTCTTGCTTATCCACAAGCATTCTTGGGTTCCTACAGGCATTTCAAACTTCCTGTCTCTGAGTGAATAGCAGGTTTGTGTGCAGATAATTCCATAACGTGAACCCTTTTTGGATGCTACATTGATGCCAAACAATTGTGTCATTGATTATGGGTAGTCATATGTCAAAGAAGGGGGTTATATGTGCTTGTCATACATGGAACATGCAGGTCACAAAGTTGTAGCTGTGTGAAATATTTGGATCAGAGGAAGACTGTTTTGTGTTTTTTTTTTTTGGCTTTCATCATAGTCACCTGCCTCTACGTTTCGTGTGAGATCCATCGCCCAGTATTATTTTTGACTTATCTGTGATTTCAAAATTTCATTCTGACAGCATCATTCTCTGATTTCTGGTGCAAAGTCACCAATTTTCTGCATAGTGTTATCTGAAGTGAATATGATCGGTTATCCAGATAAAAGCATTGAGTTGACAATTATATTCCAATGTACATAGCAGTACACTTCTTTTTTAAGGAGTAATATAATTGCCATTTTACAGCGCTAATTGTTTTTTAAAATCCATACTTTCAGGCACGTGAAACAAAATTACTTTCTTGACATGCTCTTTGTACCACTGTCCAGTGGCGCTGGTGTTGTTTTTTAAAGTGCTGAGGCATAAAGTTGAATCCTAGAAAGGGCGACTGTAGTGAGCAAGACCAAACTGCAGGAGAAAGCATCAGCGTCCCCTGCAAATCTCAAGGAGGAGAGGGATGTGGGGAGTGAGGGGGAACAACTAGGGTAATAAATAATACAAAATAAAAAAAACTTACAGTTCCTGACACCGCCACCTCACTCCTCTTCTCTTCTGGTGTCCCAGCATTCTCTGGGACACCTGCACAGGCTCCCCAGCAATCCTGGCTCTGCTCATTCTAAACCTAGCCTGAGAGTAGCACCAGGATTAGTCTGAGTGGCTTCGTCTGCCTCTCAGACAGTGCACTAGAGCCTGTCCAGTTTCTCCAACCTGGCTGTGCAACACAGATGAGTTGGAGAAACCTAAGTCCGCATGTGTGTTTTACCGGTCTCACACATCCAGGCAAACACACATGCTTACTTAGTGCACAGACTCCACCCATTGCCCCCTTCCTCCTTCTGGGGCCCAGCCCTGCCCCTCTCTGCACATGCTGCTGGCTGAGCCAGCAGCTGTAAAATAAAATGATAATGAAATATTGTTTTATTTTACAGCTGCTGACTCTTAGCCAGAGGGATGAAGCTCCTCTGCCATTGCAGAGAAGCCACACCTGGGAGAAAGGCAGGGGTGGGGGTATAAGACGTTTTTGAAAATAAATGGGTTCAAGTGGTGCATATATAGCAATTTCAGAAGTGCTGGGGAACACCGTGCTGGGGCAGGTATGTTTGATTGTGTGAATTGGTGGGGTACGTACGGAGGCACTGTGCACATATCTGGGGCAAGTAACAAGAGCCCAGGTGGTGGTAGGTTGGCAGAGGTGAATGTACTGCCAGGACGAAGCCTGCAGAATACTGCTGAGGCACATGCAAGAACAGTTTAGGTCCTGTGAAAGGTGCTGGTACAGCTGCCAGAGATGGCAGGAGACTGTGCAATGCTGTGGCACACAGATGAGAATTCGAGTGCTGACCTGGAGCAGGGCCTCTCTTGGAAGCTAGAAATCCCAGAAATGGTTGTCAATGAGTGGGAAGCAAATCCATGTTGACGTTCCATATCAGCTTTGTAAAATTAACACACGTCAGTTTTTTTTATTTTTTATTTATTTTTTATTTATTTTGAATGGTTAAAATCGACCAAAAAATATGTATAATAATGTGGTTCTCCTCTTTCGGTTTGAATTTTGATATTGCCTTTGTTGATGGCGGTTGCTGGCGTCATTCCACATGTTTTCATGCATCATACCTGCTTTGCTTCCCTTTTCTCCATTAAACCTCAATCTGCAATTTGGTTCAGACTTAATGTCAACACTCCACAAACTCTTATCTCATCTGTTATGTGTGTTCCTAGGGGCCTTTCACAGAGAAGTAGATATGTCTCCTCTGTAAGCAGCCTCCATTAGCACTCTATGACCCTCAGCACTTAGCAAAACCTCACAGCTTGCAGATAAGGGGCCCGCCTCATTAATATCTTTCAACCCTTGGTACAGAGAAACCCTCCTCTCACATGGCTGGTAGACTTCTGTTACCCTGCAATGCTGGCCCAGATATCTCTCCTTGAGGTTTGACCCTCCTGCTCTCACAGTTCAGGTGGGCTTTTAGGGCTTAGTAATAAATGGAGATGAGGAAGTGGGCATCAAGTCTCATTTCACATGCAGGTCAAAAGGTGAGTGGAAGGACATTCAGACACTGCAGCTCTGACCCAGGTACCTCTCCTTGCTGTTTGACCCACCTTCTTTAACAACTCAGGTGGGCTTTGAGGCTCAGTAGTAACTGAAGATGAGGAGGAGGGTGGAAAAAATGCACTAAAGGACCCAACTCCTTAACCTGTAACATAGACCATGCAAACTGACTGATCTTCTTTGGAGTAACCTTCTTGTTAAGTGCATTCATACTACACTACATCTCGGCACTCCATATCATGTTAATTTGTATGCGGGATTTAGCTTAGTCAGTGAGATTTGGGTGGTGTAAATCTCAGATTTCCCAACTAAAAAAGCAGGTGGAAACGGGTGAATTTGTGAGGTGACCAAGGTTCAGGATGGACTGTTCCCTTGAGGAACAAGGTCAGTACTGATTTGCATTATGTGGGCCTCTGGGGCAGATTTAGAGTTTGGCAGTCATATGAGCTGATGCAACGGCAATGGAGCACCCTGTCTGCCAAGATCAAAGTCTGCCCACCCGATTTTAAGTGGGATGGATTGCAAGTTTTATGCCCACAGAGCAAACGGCATCAGTGTTCGACAGCCCTACTGACTGAGTGCCAGCAAAAGTAAGCCATCCAGTCATCTGCACCTTTTAGAATGGACATCTGTTTTTCTTTTTTTTTTTTTATTTCTTTTTTTTTTTTTACTGTTGTTACCGTTGGGTATATCCTGGACACGAGGGGCAGTGAAAAAATAAAAATGACTCCCACACCATGGGAGAAAACTAGGATGGAGGTTATGAGTTTTTTTCCAGGAGCTGTGAACATTTGTTTTTGAAAAACTGCTTCCATGATTGTGGGTCCTGCCAGTGTGTAGAGATGTCTGCTGAGCTGCCAGATATCTCTAAATTTGGCTGGTGGAGTGAAGGTAGTAACATACTCTGCCACCCTGTCTGTCTCTACTCCCTTTGCTAAATCCTAAATTGGGCCCTCCATCTAGAGTGGCACAGTGGGCGAAAACAATGGCTTGGAATGCTACCTGAGGGATTTCCAGTGGTTAGACTATTTGCAAGCATTCGTCTTGGGTGTTTGGGTTTTTGGGTGTTTGATTGCCAGTAGTATGCCTGGAAACTTGAGAATGTGTAGTTTTCCAAGCCCGATACTCGCAATATTTGTGAATTCTAAAACATAGTTAATTTGCATCTATTCATGGAGTACTTCTGTTGGAAAGTGGGTCATTGGTAGTGCTAAGCATGCACCTACCTCTGGCAGTAAGGCCACTAACACAATGCAGGGTCAGTAAAGGTCTCAGTAGCTGTAACCGAGCAGGCAGGCCTAACTTAGGAGACAAGAGTGTAAAGCATTCAAAAGCACCAATACAGTAAATAAGTAAGACACAACACACAATAAAAAATCTGACACCAATTTATAAAAACAGTGTATAGTTTTATGATTAAACAGACAAAAATCCAATGTAGGGAGCCAGAAATATGAATTTTTAAAGAATAAACACTTTCTAGGGCTTAGAAACACAAAGTGCCAATTCAGCACATCTGGTCGTAATAGACCAGGACAAAGCCAAGTTTGAGTCTGACCACGATGGAACCCTGGTTGGATACACTAAGCGGGAGGCCTTGGGCAAAATTTTACCTTCACACTTAGAAAGATTTCTGGAGCTTTTTCTTGGGTTCGCCAGTGTGATTTAAGGGAGCTCCTGATGAAATCCTAGAAGTCTGACCTCTAGAGCTTTTCTGAAGGACGAACTTGAAATCCAGGTCAGGTCAGGGTGACTGTTTGCCAGCTTGACTTCCCAGGTTGAGTCGGTCACCTCCTGGAGCTTTTTCACAAACACTCTCCAAACTTAGCAGATATTACTTGAAGTTCTCCTTGCAGGTTCAAATTAAATTAAATACTACTAGTGAGCCTGCAGCACTGATTGTGCCACCCATATAAGTAGCCCCTTAACCATGTCTCAGGCCTGCCATTGCAAGGCCTGTGTTTGCAGTTTCACTGCCACTTCAACTTGGCATTTAAAAGTACTTGCCAAGCCTTAAACTCCCCTTTTTCTACTAATAAGTCACACCTAAGGTAGACCCTAGGTAACCCAGAGGGCAGGGTGCTGTGTAGGCAAAAGACAGGACATCTATCTGTGTGTTTTATATGTCCTGGTAGTGGGAAACTGCTAAATCCGTTTTCCATTGCTTTGAGGCCTGCTCCTTCCATAGGCTAACATTAGGGCTACCCTCATATTCTGTTTGAGTGGTAGATTCTGAGAAAAAAGGGCTAAACAGGTCATATTTAGTGTGGCCAGAATGGTAATACAAAATCCTGCTTATTGGTGAAGTTGGATTTTATATTACTATTTTAGAAATGCTACATTTAGAAAGTGAGCATTTCTCTGCACTTAAATCCTTCTGTGCCTTCCAGCCTGTCTCCAATCCATGTCTAGGCTCGGCTGGTTGAGAGCTCCCTTGTGCATTTCACCCAGACAACCACAAACACAGGATGCTCAGTCACACCTGCACACATCTGCATACTGAATAGGTCTTCCTGGGCTGGAAGGGTGGAGGGCCTGACACTTACATGTCAAAGGACAGTGGCCTGCCCTCACACAATGGACTGCCAAACCCCCTATTGGGACTTTGGCAGACAGGATGGAACTGAAAGGGGACCTTGTGCACTTCTAAGCCACTCTCTGAAGTCTCCCCCACTTCAAATGCATATTTGGGTATTTAAGCAGGGCCTCTGACCCTACCAACTCAGACACTTGTGGACCTGAACCTGCAACCTGTCAAGGGGAACCTCCTGGCTGCCCAAAGGACTCACCTGACTGCTTCTCTGCAAAGGACTGCTGCCCTGCTGTTGCCCTGCTGCTTTGCTGCCCTCTGGCTCTGTTGAGAAGTACTCTCCAAGGGCTTGGATTGAGCTTTCCTCCTGTTTTCTGAAGTCTCAGGGTCAAAAAGACTTCATCTCTGCAAAGAACTCCTTGTGCGGCGAAATTTCGACGCACAGTCTGCATCGCAGTAAGAAAATCACTGCATGCCGAACTGGAACGACGCAGCCCGGCTCCCTGAGTGGAGATCGACGCAGCGCCAGCGTTGTGACTGGAACTTTGACACACAGCCCACTGGATCGACGCCGAGCCGGAACAACGCAGCCTGAATTTCCTGCAAGGAGAATCGACTCAGCGTCTGCCATGCGACTGAAATTTCCCTGCATCGCCCACCAGATCGACACAGCCTCCTGTGACTTCGTCCCGCACTTCAGAAACACTCTTTGAAGTCTCCCTCACTTCAAACGCTCTTTTGGGTATATAAACTAGGTCCCTGACCCTACCAACTCAGACACTTCTTGGGACAGACACTCTGCACCAGAACCAGCAACCTGCCAAGAGAAGCTACCTGGCTGCCCAAAGGACTCACCTGGACCGCTTTGCTGTAAAGGACTGCTGCCTTGCTGTTACCCTACTGCTTTGCTGGCCTCTGGCTCTGCTGAGAAGTGCTCTCCAAAGACTTTAATTGAGCTTGCCTCCTGTTTCTTATAGTCTCAGGGCCAAAAAGACTTCATCTCTGCCAAGAAACTCCTTGTGTGGCGAAAATAGACACCACAGCCTGCTGGAATCGACGCACAGCCTGCCCAGTGGTGAGAAAATCACTGCATCGCCGAACCATAACGACGCAGCCCGGCTCCCCGAGTAGAGATCAGCGCCAGCTTTGCGACCGGAAATTCAACGCACAGCCCACTGGATCGACGGATTGCCGAGCTGGAACAACACAACCCGACTTCCTGCGTGAGGAATCAACGCAGTGCCTGCCGTGCGACAAAAACTCTGACACTTCGCCCACCGGATCGACGCAGCACCTGCAACTTCGTCCAGCCCGCCCAGGATTTCTGAGCATCATCCCTGGGCATCAAAAGACCCCTTATCGCAAAGAGGATTCAAACCTGCATGCTGAAAATCAATGCAAAGCCTTTGCCGCATGGAAAATAATTAATGCATTGTCTGTGGGCACCCAGAAATCTGACACACACCCTTCGTTTTCCATGCATCTCCTCCTCTGCGGTCTTCGTGCGTGTAATTTTGACACAAACCAGGTACTTGTGCTTGCAAATGACAATTGTTGCTTTTAAGAATTAAGGACTCCTCTTATCATTACAAAAGTGATATTTCAACTTGTGATTATCAAATCTTAATCGTTTCGACCTTAATTTAATCAGATAAATATCTTATATTTTTCTAAACCTGTGTGGTGTCTTTTTGTAGCGTTCTTACTGTGTTATTGCATGATTTGTTGCACAAATACTTTACACATCGCTTTCTAAGTTAAGTCTAACTGCTCAGTGCCAAGCTACCAGAGGGTGGGCACAGGATAATTTGGATAGTGTGTGACTTACCCTGACTAGGATTGTGGTCCCTACTTTGACAAGGGTATTTACCTCTGCAAACTAGAGACCCCATTTCTAACAGTCCTTCTTCAAGAAAGACAGTCCCCAGGGCTGTAGTACTAGATTGTGCAGCAGGGGTGGTTCACTCAGAAGTGCTGGCCAAGGGAGCAGATTCAGATTCCACCGGGGCAGTCCTTCTTTCTCCTGTAGTTTCAGGCAGCAGACCTGAGGGTCTATGCACTTCTCACCTATTCATTCACAGCTCCTGGGCATCAGGAAGTGGGGCACCCCTGACCAGTAGAATGCAGGGTGACACCCAGGTGCATGACCACTTCCTCCAGTGTGGCATATTCTTGTCCCATAAAGCACCATTCTTCTAAAATCCATGATGGCTGAAATTTCAACAGAGCAGTCAGAGCTCACTAAACCAATTCCCAGCGTGGGTCATTTCCATAACTCTCCACCTGACATCTGCAGATTCCTTCCTTAAGCCTGGTATCTGGCTGAGAGTAACATGATGTGGGGTAGATGGCTGGCATACCCTGCATGTCCTGCTCTCCTTTGAGGCTGGATAGTGTATTATCCCTCCCCCTGCTCTGGCATTCCTGTGCAGCTGCAGAGCTCCCTTCAGTAGCCTTCCCCCTGGACAGCCACTTATCACCTAATCTAAGAAGTCTTGCTAACCCTGTTAGCACTGATCAATCAGAGGGGACTCTCAGAATAGCTTACACAAAGAAAAGACTCATAACTTATTTTCTGTACAAGGCATGATAAATTCACCAATGGCAAATTTCTGGATTTATCGAAACAAATCTTTTAAGTCCTGGAATTATATTTCTACACCTTTCCTAACAGTATTTACAATCAAATACAATATTGCAATGTTAGCCTATGGAGCCCAGTATTTACAATGGGGGAAAACTTCTATGAGCAGTTTTACCTCACCAGGGTTTATAAAACATCTTTTATAAGGACCCTGCTTATAGTTACATTACCCTCCCTCCCCTCGGACACCTAGTGGAGACCCTGGGGGTAACTAATAGATAGAAAAAATGTAGATTATCACTTTTAAAGAGCCCATAGCACCAAAGTCGAATTGGGACACCTTTTCCATTTAAATGCAGTCTGCATAGTCAGGCTGCATTTATAAGTGACAGAAAACCTCCAGTAGCGCCCACATGCAAAGGGCAGCAAATCTGCTGGGCCTTTAACTTCCATGCCCTATTATCTAATAGGGTTTTATAGGTAGTTGGCACCCCTTACCCTATTATCGACTAGGGACTTACAGGGGCTGTCATACAAATGGTGAGAACTTGATTTTTAAAGACAGGCTGCAAGGCAGGCATGCCTTTACAAGGACAGAAAGCCCACAGCAGTGCACACATTCAAGTGCAGAGATTCTGCTGGGCATCTAATCTATGCCCTATTATATACTAGGGATTTATAGGAAGATTGTATTCCCTTGCCCTGTTACCTACCAGGGACTTACAGGGTCTGTCAGGCCAATTGTATGGGTACACGAATACCTAGTGTACACTACTACATGTGTGTGTTTTAACATGGCACTGGCCGGGGCCTGACTAGAAGGGCTAAGGACACAGTCAGAGCCTGCTATCATCAGTACCAGTCAGCAAAGAAAATGTAGGTGAACAGGGCAAAAGCATGACTTTGCAACAACTTCTGTAGGTACCTATTTGCTACTTTGTTTAGTAATCCAGTCACTAATGGGCATATTTACAAAGAAGGGGCGTAACGCAGCACAGCAAGCAATATTGCTGCACTGTGTTGTTACCTGAAGAAAGCAGAAGTGCACCATATTTTCAGAGAAATGTTGAAGTCCAGCTGTCTCCATGTGCTGGTGCATTTTGCACTCTCTAGCAGCAACACAGGCACTCTTGTGCCATAGTTCCAGGATGTCTGTGTTATGATCAGGATAGTTTTGTGAAGGAAGCAGTACCTTCCTTCTCAAAAACTACCTTTGGAAGCTTTTTCCTCTTTGTACGTGCAGAATGGACCATTCATGCCAAGGGGAGATAATGAGGAGAAATTAAGATATTTCTCTTGTTTATGCCAGTTCCAGGCAAGTGCACCATTTTGGTACAATCCCCTGTATACAACTCTTGGTAAATATGGGTTTGTGTCATAAACCATGGGTGAATACATGTGAACACACATGGATCACCAATGGAATAAATACCTAACACAAAGTAGCATAAGACAGCACAATGTGCTACATTTTCTTTTTCGTACAAAGCCACACAAATCGACATTTGTGTGGATTTATAAATACCATAAAGGATTTTGCAACTGGGCTGCATCAAAAAAGTGAGCCAACCTGGAAGCAAAATCTTTGTGAATCTTTGTAAATCTGGGCCTATATATATTTTAAGTTCCCAATTCAAAGAAATGAACAAGTAAAAAATCTGTTTTTGAAATCGGAATGACCAGAATAACAGACAAACATAGCCGATTCAGCTATGGGCCCCCAAACCCAACTACCAAGCAAATAATGTATTTATTGTGAAGGGGGGTCACACTCCCCCCTTCTACAGCTACACCCCTGTTTGTATGCTAACTATTAGACCACCAGCCTTAGGATGGTCTTCCCTTAAAGGTTTTGCCTTCATCTCTTCTAATTTGATGAAATTCAGTCTCTGCACTTTACCACTGCTAATTAGTGCTAAAGTGTGTGTGCCCACTCCTTTAAACATGGTGGCATTGGCTCACATTCAATTGACACTTTTTGTTTGTTTATTAGACTCCAGTATAGTAGTATTACATATACTCGGGGCCTGTAAATTAAATGCTACTAGTGGACCAGCAGCACTTATTGCGCCACCCACTTAAGTAGCCCTTTTAAAAGAAGTCATTGCAGCCTGTGTGCAGTTTTAAACTGCCATTTTGACCTGGCAAAATAAACATTCTGCCAGGCCAAAACCTTCCTTTTTAATACGTATGTCACCCCCAAGGTAGACCTTATACAGCCCATAGGGCAGCATGCACTGTATTTAAAAAGCTGGGCATGCACTTCGAAGGTTTATATGTCCTAGTGGTGAAAAAAGTGTTTTCCAGTATTATGAGGCCTACCACAGGATAAAATTGTGTTACCTTAGTACATTTAATAAGCAATAACGTTTGATTGGGAGCAGGTATGAATTTCATGTTGAGACTCAAATAAATTGTAATATTAAACTGTCTTTAATAATAAAGTTGGATTTTAAGTCTCATATCTGAAAATGTCACTTTTAAAAAGTTGGTGTTTTCTGGTCCTAACCGTTTGGTGCCTGCAGACTGTATCATGAGTCACATGACTGGATGCAGTTGGCACATTGCCTTTGTGTAGTCCTCCCAGACAGTGCACAAAGGGGGACTAAATGTTGGCATGATGGGTCATCCTTTTCAGGATTGGAGGGGTGGATTGTGCACACTCTTAAGTACACTCCTGGACCTGTGAACATTGCAGAAGGAGTGTCCTTCTGCTAGAGGGCTACCTTGCTAATTGAGGCCTGCCTTGAGCTCTGAGAAGGAAGACTGAACCTGCTCTCTTCTTCACAGTCTACCATAGTGACCCAGAGGAGCAGCTGGCTGACCTCCTATTTTGAACTACAGGGACACATCAAGCTCCAGATGCCTCTCTGAAACTTCCCAGCTGACTTGCTGCACTGGACCTGCCTATAACTGCAACTGGACCTTCCTAAGCCCTGCTGGCCTCTGCTGGAGTGAGTTCTGGTCTCCAAGTGTTGCCTCCTAAGGTCCTGGACTCATCCTGGTCTAACTGAAGGTTCCATCAAATGTGGCGCAAAGTGATACGAAGCCCTGCAAAGTGTTGCCACATAGTTGCAAGCTCCATCAGAACAGAAGCCGAGCAACACAAAGCACCGCAAAGCCATGCCACACAGCTATACGTTTCATCTGAACCACTGCAGAATGACACAAAGCACCGCCCAACCTTGCCCCACAGCGAAAAGCGGTTGTCCTGACCTTGGCACTTTGTTACAGTTTAGATTGACCAGATATCCTCTGTTAGTGTTACTTTTGTCTAAACCTTTACAATTCAATATCTCCAGCTCTACTAATTGGATTTTTTGCTCTCATATGATTTTTTAAAACATTATCTATTTTTTTTAATTAGTTTGAAATTTTTCTTGTGTTGTGTTTTCACTTTATTACTGTTCAGCCATTGACACTCCTCATCCTGAGTGACTGCATTTTACCCTTGCACAATGTGAACATCCGCCTATCACTTAGTGTACTTTATGTTCACTTCTGACTAATGCTGTAGGTGTTAGGAAGTTGCCCCTCCCCTTCTTGTTATTTGGTGGCAGTGCACCTTCCAACGCAATCACCTGAGATACTTTTTTCCCTTGTTTTGTGTCCTTTCTCCTGCTGTAGTTCGTGTTGGGACTATGCTCCATTCCTTCATGCCTTGCCAGCACTTCACAGCAGAGCACCTCCAAGCATTTAAATATCATAAAGCAGTTGTTTTTTAATCCAGCATTCTTCCTTGCTACTCATTTCCAATTATTGTTGTTCCCTACATACCACGAAGTCCCTCACATTTTTTGCTAATTGTCTGATGTTTTCATTTTTAAAAACAATCAATGTGAGTTGTCCTTGTCCATGATTTTTCACTTTCCTTGTGACCAACTTGCATTTTATTTCAAACTCCATGTTAAAGCAGATGATAATTACCTCTCTGGGAACTAAAGTCTAAACATTTACTCTGGTCTGCTTAGGGCTTGATTCTAAGATCGGAAATTGTTAGAACCAGCATTGTTGCTGTTTGATTGCCCCAACTCTTTGCCTTCAACCCTCCTATATGCTGACTTCATTTTTGCTAATATGCATATATATAGGTTTGGCCAATTGTACCACTCTTGAGTCTCGGCAATCTAACAACTCGTAAGAAAGCAATGGTGATTCTCGAGGGATGAATAAATGCACATAATTTGGACCAATAAAACATCAATTATTATTGTCCTAATATTATAATTTCTTCTATTTTTGTCAATTTCAGTATCACACTATGAAATATTCACCAATCACCACACTAAATTCATCTTATGAGCCATTCCCTTAACACCACCTATAGTCTCTAAAAACAAGATACAGTCTACACATAATCCTTATGTTTTAGTTTCTTGAGAGCTGTTATCTATAAATGTCTCGTAAAATCCAGGTCCGTCTGTACAGGTAGTCCATCATATAAACAACATATTACACAGTCCACTGTAATCATTTGTGCTGTAAAACAATTGATGTGCTTCGCCACCATACGTCAATCTGTGATCAATAAGGACTCCTGATAATAAATAGTTTATTCGTTTCGGCCTGTTTACTTCTGGCCTCTTCAGGACCCATAAGGAGCAAGTCTCTCTTCACTTTCTGTAAGATATGGTTACTGATGTGGTAGATACACTCCGCATAATATCTCGCTAGCACTTGAGGTCTGCTTGAGTCACGTAGAATTGCATTGGAATTGTAATACGATCCCCTGTAGTCACATCTCCTCACGTTCCACTATGGGGAAAACAGCAATGTTTCAGGCCCACGTTGAGATCTCCTCACTTCATTTTTCCTGGCTTTAGGGATCTGTGCACTTTACTACTGCTAACCAGTACTAAAAATGCTTGTGCTCTCTCCTTAAAACCTGGTAGAATTGTCTTATACCCAGTTGGCATATTTCATTTACGTGTAAGTCCCCAGTAAGCTTAGTATGGTGGCACTACCTGTGTCCAGGGCCTGTAAATGAAAATCTACTACTGGGTTAGCAGCACGAATTATACCACCCACTTAAGTACCACTTTAAACATGTCTCACACCTGCCACTGCAGCCTGTGTGTGGGCAGTTTTAAACTGCCATTTCGACCTGACAAATTAAACCTTTTGCTCAGTGCAAGCTTTCCTTTTTAGTACATATAAATCACCATAGGGCAGGCACTGGACAGCCTAAGGACAAGGTCCAATGTACGTAAAGGTTAGGACATGTTCCTCTAAGTTCTAAATGTCCTTGCAGGGAAAGACTCTTAAATCAGATTTTCACTTCCTCTCCCATAGGATAGCACTGGAGTTACCTTATTACATTTAATAACCTGTAATTTCCAAATTGGAGCAGATAATCATTTCCCAATTCATATTTGGTGTCTTTAGAATTATTAAAGAAAAATCCTAACTTATGGCAAAGTCAGATTTTACATTACAATTTTGAAAATGCCACTTTTAGAACGTTGGCATTTTTCTGTCTTAACCGTTTGGTACCTGCAGCCTGTGCCTGGGTCACATGACTGTGTGCAGTTGATAGTTGTGCTTTGTGTATTCCTCCTAGACAGCCACACACAATAGGGAGCTTAGGTGTGCCTGGATGAGACATCACTGTCAGGATGGGAGGGAAGAGCTGGACCCAGCCCAACTTATACTTGAATAGGCTGTGTCCTGCCTTCACACAAAGAGCTGCATACCCCCTTTAGGTAGTCCAGAACCAAGGCCAGGAAGGCAGGGCACCTATGCTTTTCAAATGTCTGCCTTTAGAAGCTTCTCCCCACTTCAAAGGCACAACTGAGTATAAATATTGACCCTCAGCCCCAAACTCTTCAGTTCACTTCTGGATCTGTGGATACTCCGCCAGAAAGAAGGACTGCTGTGCTGCTGAAAGGACCGCCACTCTTCTGTACTACTGCTCTGCTATGATCTTGCCTGGGTGAGAAGGACTGGACATGCATTACTGTAACCCAGAATCCCAGAGTGACTCCAAGGATTAGTTGGCTGGCCTCTTGATCTGAAGCCTCAGGGACACAACAGGTTTCCAACAACCTTGCACCTGGACTCTGCCATATGCGAGTCAACACTGCCAAGTGGTACCATCCCAGTTCTGGACCCTTGGAAGAGGGCTTAACATGCTCTGCGTGCCTCTGTGGATCCACACGAACTGATGCATTGGCACTATTGCGTTGATTGGACCCATTGCAAAGACTCATTGCTTCTACAGCCTCTTCGGAACCGCCGCTGCAGAATGCTCATCCTCTGCTTAGGCTCTTGCATCCCTCATCGCCAGCACACAAGATGATGACGACGGACTCCGCATCGCAGCCTTGCAGTTCCTCAGGACCGACACATCCTCCTGACTGTGCAACACATCCTTGAACTGAACTTTGCATCACAAGCTCTTGATGGGATCCTCTATGATGACGCATGACTTCGCATTGCAAGCCTCACTGCACCACAGAACAAGTGCATCGCTTTGGCTGGGTGACTCAACTTTGATGCAGTTCCTCACAATGCTCTACAAACCAATATTTAGGGTACCTTATTCGGACAGCCTAACTGGCTTCCTCTAGCCAGCCCACTCCATCACAGTCAGCCTGAAGTTGTGACTTCGTCCCAGTCCTGCAAGACTAGCTATTTTGGCTTTTTTGCACTATTTTCACCAGAATCTTTCAAATTGCACATCTCTGGTCCTACTGATTGGATTTGTGTCGTTTTAGTCTTATTTTTATTTATTAAGTCACTCTGTGTTATCTAACTTGGTGTGGGATCTTTTTGTGTATTTTTCACTTCTACTGTTTCAAGAGTTGCACAAATACTTTTCACATTGCCTCTGAGTTAAGCTTGACTGCTCTGTGCCAAGCTACTAGAAGTTTGAGCACAGATTAATTTAATCCTGACAAGGATTGCAGTGGCTGCTTGACCAGGGCTGACACCCCAGTCAACCAGATTTCTTACACAAATGCATTATTTTTATTAGAAGACTCTGCCTCCCCCGCCCCTTTTTAGGGGCAAGCCTGCGAGTGCATGCGCTTGTGCATGCATCCTGTATGTGATACGCTGGTGTGATCAGTAAAGGGCTTGGAGCTCGCCTGTCACTCACAATTTGTTGGTTTGCGTGGCACTCTTCTTTACCTCCTTGTAATTTGTCAAGGGATGTCTGGCATCATTTCCGTTCCTCTGTGTAGAGGAGGGATCAAGCACTAATTGATTTCAACTTAATTAATGCCTGTCTGCTGCTCCCGAAGTGATTGAGGTACTATTTTGTTCTAACTTCCAGTGACCTGCAAACAGAAGGCTTTGATTGGCAAAAATGTGCCCAGCAGGACAAAAAAATTTGCAAACTTTTATTTTTTAAAGCTAACTTTATTTTATTTTGTTAAGTCTTATTTTCTTAGTTTCCACTCATGTTTTTTTTGTTTGTGCTCTTGGGCCCTGTTGTCAAAAGATGACAATTAACTTGTTTGAAAAATGCGATACCCATTGCATTTCAAATTCTTGTTTGTTTCGCTGTAGAAAAATTACAAGCCCGTATAGATGACTGTTTACTAATCTGCAATGTGAGACACGGGGTTTCCTCTTCCGGGTCTGTGGCTGCAGATTTCTTTTCTTCACAAAAACTGGCGTAATTGGAAATGGTAAACTCACGAAAGAAGTATGTTTTTTCCTGCCAATGTTTGCCTACTTTAAGTAGGAGCACGTAGAAACAAACAATGTATTTTGCAAATCCCCTTACCTTCCCCGCAGAGGGTAGTACAAAGTGTTCTTAGGCATTTGCAGTTTATTAAGATTATGTATTGTAACCGAGATAATAAGCACTCATTCTTAACTAAGATTAAAGCTCCCTTGCCAGGCCGCGGCATGCCTAAGTGTGTCTTCTTTCAATCCTAGACTCTCCTATTTACTTTTCCAAGGCTTAGCTATTGTGTTCTCTTATTTGTTGCAAGCTGAAAAACTAACATTTTCGCACTATTCAAGAAGTCAAGGACATATTGAAATATACAGATAGGGGTAAAAGTTCCCGAGTGCTAACATAAACCAAGCACCGTGCAGTGTCAACTACCCACCTTAATAAATTCACCATTTGTGAAACCTGGATGCTTGAAATACAGCAGCTAATGTATCCAATTTGTATGTAGCTATGACGGGGAATATTTATCTTGTTTCAGAGCGCTATGAGCACGTTTACGCATCTACAATGTTGCTTTCACTATACAAATAACTAGCATAAATATGTTTGCCCTTACTACTTACTACATATTAACGATTGAGCAAAGGAGCACCAACTCAAGCTTTAGTGCGTTTAGTGTTGGCTACCCCCTTTCTAAAAACATAGCTCTTGTGCAAGGCACTTCCGATTTGTAATTGTCCCGCTAGTCAAGAATGCAATCGCTATAAATTGTTTTGCACTACAGACAATCACCTCTTTAGGTCCAAGCCTAACAGACAGTGCAGCTGTCTGGTTTGCTAACGACATCTTGGGACATTCAGAAAGCTTCCCTGGAAATGCATTCCACCCACTGCTTACCTTTGGCTTTGTAGGTTATAGCCCACATTTGCTTGCTTTCTGTTTGCTGGCTCTAAATGCGCCAATATGAAACTTCTTTGCTCCGCGAAAGAAAGTTACAAGGCAAGGTTTATGGTACTTAACAGTTTCTTTATTCATATGAGGGAATTTCAGTCACAGGCGTAAAATACAGTGTTTTAAATGGGACGTATCCAAATTAATCCTCCATTATAAATCTATTCTCCAACCAGCAGCAGAGATAATCTTCGGAGTCGGTTAACCCCGACGGAACGTGCCTCTGACTATTAAGTGTCGGTAACTGCTCGTGCGTGACGCGGCAGCTGCAGACACCGCGCTTTCTGGAAGAAAACGAGAGCTGTTGGGCGTTCTGGGCCTCAGTTCAGTGGTACCTTTTTTCAGTTTTATTCTCTGGACCGCACAATTTTAAAAGATACAGGGAAATTGGAACAAAAAAAGGCGGGGCTGACACGCTTTGACATAAACTAAAGCTGTCACATTTAAGGCAAAAAACCCAGTGAATAGCAAGCCATGCCATGTTATTTATGAGGTAAGTAACTGACCGTCTTCCGCACTGCTGCTTAATTAAGAATTCCATGACACTACGGGGGAAATGTTGGAATTATTCTCAATATCATAATTCTGAGCCTACACTGGATTCAATAAATGGACGCCAGAAGGCGGTGTGAACGCATCAGCATCGACTGCTATATTTAGATGTTTGGCACTCATGCACTCATTACGCAGCCCAGCTGCTTCATTCTGCTAACGGCGGCTACCGGAATGCTAGTGCATGTAATTTACATGTATTTACATGAATGCTTTTGTTCTTTGGAATTTGAATTCTGTTAGTATCCATGTAGCGTCCTGTTAACGCAAAAACATACTATGTATCGCTGTAAAATTCACAAATAATCCAACTCCAAGTATCTAACTTCAACTATTAAAACCATTCTAATAGTGGTTGGGTCTTGCTTACAGGCACCAATACAATACAGAGAATGGGCTTTCCGCAGACCCTGGTTCATGATTGGAAGTCTTTTCTCCCTATTCTTGTCAGAGTCTACCCCTAGAGCATTGCTCCTTTTCCATCCTTTTTGATTGGATGAGTGGATTATTCCTCTACTGAAATGAGAGATTTTTTTTTTTTTTTTCTATTAGCACTCCATGGGAGTGCATGGATTTCCTTGCTTTCCCCATCTGCTATTGCCCCTCACTGCCCGCCATCTCTCTTGAAGTTTACCACTTTACCATACTTGCTCATCTATTGCTCCCCGAACCTCTACTTCCCTAGGTTTGCGCTATAAAAAATGATTGACTTTGTCGAGAGCCCACAGCTTCACAGTGCGATTGGACAGCTCGCTTCTTTTACAGTGCAGTGTATTATTCGGAAACGTGCAAATATGTATGGCAAAATGACCACTGGTGCATCTTGAATGTTTTTTCTTTGAGAACAGCTATTGTGATTGCATTATATAGCACTTACTACCCCTGATGAGGCTTTGTTGTGCTTTTATGCAGGGCAGCACGCTGCTCCAGGTCCCATGGTTAGCATTTCTTTTTTGGTAGTTGATGGTGATTATTGGAAATAGTCTTTTGCTCTACAGGATCCGTTCTATGCCTTTACTCTGTTTTTTTTTTTGTGGTAGAATACTTCAGTAGGAATTAGGTGTGCTTTTAAGTGGGAGGGGGGGGGTTGGGCATTTCATGCTTTGATTGGTGGTATTAATAAATGAGCTACAGGAGCATCCAGAGTTGTCGAGAGTTTAAGTAAAGGTCTGTTTTCATGCAGGGTTTTTAGGAATATTGTGGAGGCTTTGAGTCAGCATGAAATATTGTAGAAAGAAATAGCATTATTTATATATGTTGCAATCGTTGTAGGCCATGAGAACATGACTGCGTGCACACATAACCGTCACCCACAAGTAAATAGTGTTAAAATAAATATAGTTTAATTTTCCTATAAAATCCATTGGAAGGAAAACACAAAATAGGAATGTTGTACTTTAAATGTTTTGCAGGATTGGCTGATCAAGGAGAGGGTGAAAGAGAACAGGGTCTGTTTCAATGGATTTAAGCAATGCTATTCAGTGCAGGTAACACTGAGTCTAAATTGAATCACTCACAATGTAGGTGCGATGAAGTTTGAGATCCTGCATCCGGCTGTCATTCAACCTTTATTGGCAGTAATCAGACACAAAAAAGGAAATACCTTGCCTAGAAACTTCCTCACTTGAGCAATCAAAACTGTAGTGGCACTCTTCTGGCTTCTAATTTGCCAAACCAGTAATGCTGAGGAAGAACAAGTAATTAATACCCCCTCCATATTGCGGTCTCTTTGCATTTAATGGGGAGCCCATTCTCCATTCCTTCCTACTCCATCCTTAAGCATAAGAGTGCAGGCAAATGTGCATTTATACTTCATCTAGTAGATGGATCGGTGGCGCAACACCAGAGCCATCCCGTACAAAGCTATAAACAGAAAGAAGCCTGGTGTCAGATCTCAGCTTCCTGCTTGAATGAAATGTGTGACCGTATGCAAATCATGCTTTCTCACAGTATCTTTGTTCCTTTGCTTTTTTAAATTGAGAGTGCTTAGAAGAACCAGAATTAACAAAGGAACACTTGCTAACTGATGGCCAAACAACTCTTTCTTCCAAACGGTGCTCATGCACTGACTTAACATAGTTCTAAAAACGACATGCTAGCTTCGTAACGTGGTACATAGAGATGTTCTAAATGTGCTCGCTCCAGAAATGCGGGTACAACAGACATGACTTATACCACTCTAAACACACACATTTTGGCAATAAACTAACCATTGTGGCAGCAGAGGGAACAGGAAGCTAAAGCACACATCTTTGAGGAATTCCATTTTCCTCACCACATGAGACAAACAGCAGCGCTTAGCTGACAAAAAATACCCAGTGAACTGGAACAGTACACACACTCTTGACATAGAAGGAGCACAAACACACTCCTCCCTGTGCAAGCAAAACACTCCAAGGGACGTGGGTGCAGTTTATTCTAAGGCATTTCGCTCTAAGATAGGTGCCATGCAGAAGTACGAGCTGGCACACTTTTATGTCTGTTAGTTCCATTAATTCATTTTAAGAGCAATTGTGATTTGCACCGTCTCTCACTTGTTTTAAATCCCAGGCTTTTAGGTTCCGCCCGAACAGTGCATGTGCTATTGGCAAAATCCATTGTTAAGTAAAAGAAAAAAAAAAGCTTAAAACGGGCTTAGAGCCTGCCCATTACTTACTATTGATTGGCTTCGCTATCCCTCTCGTCTCCTTACTTCTGGTTGGTCAGCACCTCAACCACGCCTCCGGCTTCTTCCTGGCGCCTCAGATTTTGTCCCTGCCATGGGGCATGGGCCAAATAATTGCTTCCTGTCTGTGTCCAGTGTTGTTCCATTGTCCATGTGCTCCTTCAGGTACTTTATTTTATTTTTTAAAAACTTTTTACATGCATTCATATAGAGTGCATGTGTCTGCAGTCCCTCTCCCTCCCCCTCTGCTGCCCTCATATTGCTTATCCCTTGCCCTCCACCTCCTGTTCTTGCTCTCTCCCCTGCTCCTTCCCTGTGTTGCTTTCATTCCGGTGTCCTCCTGCTATCTTTGGTTTCTTTCCTCCCACCCTCCTGCTGTCTGTTGTTGCTCCCTCATCCTCCTGCTGTCCTTGTTTTTTACCCCTGCCCTCCTCCTGCTGTCCGTTGTTGCTTCTCCCACCTTCTTTTTATCCATTGTTTTTTACCTCTACCCTCCTCCTGCTGTTGCTTACCCTTCCTCTTGCTGTCGTTGCTTCCCCCTGCCCTCCTCCCCTGCTGTCCGTTGCCACTTCTTCCCCCTGTCCATTGCTGTTTTTCCCCACCCTCTTTCCGCTGTCTGATGTTTCTTTGCCCCCACCTCCTCCTGTTGTGTGTTGTTGTTGCTCCCTCCCTTCTTTCCAGCCCCTCCCTTGTGTTGCTTGGCTCCCCTCACTTTTTTACACATATTGCACAGCAGCATGGCTGCTCTGCTATGTGACTTAAAGAAAAAAAAGCGCCATAAAGTGGTCAATGCTGGCTGCAACATAGCACTTTTGTCTTGACTTTAAACCATGTTGCATAGCAGCTCATGTTGCTGTGCAACATGTCTAAAAAAAAAAATAAAAATAAAAAAAATATGACAAAGCCATCGTCAAAAGCTATTGGCTATATCAAGGTGATGACAATGTAATGGCAGGCATTGCCAATTGTCTTCAATGTTTGATCCTCTTTTATGAGTAACTGAAAACCCCGCAAGACCTGACAACGAAGACATCTAAGTACAACAAACTATACTAATAACTCTGTAGTGTCATAAATGGGTTATATGTCGGAACCACGAGTGCTTCAAGCACCCATGGCTCAACAACGAGGTCGGAACAACAACCTCGTTCTTATCACTAATGCCTTTACCACGAATGCGTTTACAAAGATTTTCCATTGTAAACACATTCCTGGTAAAGGCATTAGTGATCAGCATGCATGGTTCCAGCATGCTTCCCACCTAGCCCCCCACCCCCAAAAATTACTGCGACCCCCCCCCATCCCCACAACTACCCCAACCTCCCACCCCCAAAATTACCACTACCTCAACCCCCTCCCCTAAATCCCCCAACCCACCCCTTAAACCTAAACCCTGGCCCATCCCTCCCCCTAAACCCTAATCACGCGAGCCCCCTAACCCACCCCAAAAACGAAAAATACCATGTGTCCCCACCCTCGCCCCTAAAACCTAAACACCCCAACCCACCCCTTAAACCTAAAGCCTGACCCCCCTCCCCCAAACCCTAATCACCCCGAGCCCCCACCCCAAAAAATAAAAATATCCTGAGTCCCTACCCCGCCCCTAAAACCTAAACACCCCAACCCACCCCTTAAACCTAAACCCTGACCTCCCCCTCCCTCCCCCTAAACCCTAATCACCACGAGCCCACCACTCTCCCCCCAAAAAACCAGTCCCAGCCCAACTTACCTCCTCCTTCACCGCGTCGACTCCGACTCCCTTCTTCTGTACCGTAACCACGCATGTACGTGGTTCAGACATGCGTGGTTAAGGTACCAAAACCAGGAAGTAGTGGAAAACGAAAGCGTTGTTTCGCTTTTGTTTTTCACGACTTCGTGGTTTCGGAGTCGTTGTTCTGGGTGTTTCCCTCGTAAATGTACATTAGCTAGGTTGCCACTCCTGAGATGTTCTAAAATTGGTTCTTTTCATGACCATGTGTACAGTTATTTAAATTAAAAGGTTCCACTCAGTCCCTGCACTCAGTGCACCAAGACTAAACAAGCAACACGATTCCCTGTGTAGTCCCTTATGTACTACGACACATGCTTACGATCAGCAGCACCACAGTCCTCATGGTTTCCAAGAACTTGGAAACTCATGTTCCTTGGACTTGAATTCAATACCAAACTGCCTCCATGGTGGTAATTTCATTGCAGGGTAAACCTGTTTGAAACATTCTAAAAATGTAGATGACTAAATCGTTGGCATCAGCCTACTACAGGAGTGGTCTGTGTGGTTATACTAACATGAAAGACCGTCAGCTGAAGGAGTGCAATTTTTACTGAGATTATTTGGTCTCCCTGATCAGGTAAGGTGAAGCACAAGCAGAAATCTAAGATGTCGAAGTATTCATTGACTTATCCCTGTCCATCAGCCGATGAGGCAAGGGAACATTGGCGCTCTGTGCCTTGTTCTGAGAAACCTGCACCTGGGCTGACTCCATGCCTCCCCAAGTTTCCTGGAACCATTGTGACCCCTGCACAGCTCCAAAGGGTTTAAGAGGCCATGCGCCTCATTTTTGGGCAGCCTGACCCCACTGGAGTGCCTTTGGACCCCACGGAGCCAGATGGGGCACCTTCTGGTTCTGCGACTCTGGCCCCAATGCCAAGTGACACTCTGGGATCCATTCCTGGAACCAGACCAGCGTCAGTTGACCCACCTCAACCTTCCTCGGCACCGGTCCTGAAGCTCCTGGTGCCGTCTGTGCCCACGGACAGAGCCGTCTCCATTGTAATTCCCGACTCTTACAGGGAGCCGGATGTGCGTCTTACAATGCTGACGCCAGTACCGAAAGGAGCCTTGCCTCTTTGGTCGGATCCTGAGCCTTTTTCTTATGGCCTTGGTTACGGGGGTGCGGGTACTCGCGAAAGGGTCACTGGACTCTTTAGATTACTAGCCCCCCAGAAGAACATATGGACTGGCATTCAGTCTTGGGTGAAGCCAGCGGACTTGATACTTCTCAGATACTGGCATGCTCTTTCCCCATACTGTGGCTATGGAGGAGGGTGCTTCTTACTCTGTGGTGGTTAGGAGGGTGGCTGAGGTCCTGGACCTTGAGTTGTCCTCAGTGGCAGTCAGGACTAATCTCCTGACAGGTGCTACAACCGGGAGCTTCCTCCTCACAACCCATGCTCCCATTTAATGAGGCCCTCATGGACGTCCTTCTAGGTACCCTATCCAAACCCAGCAAAGGGGCTCCTATGAACAGGATGATTGCCCACTGCCACAGCCCTCCACCCCTGAGAGCTTGGTGATCCAAGCCTCAACCTTCCAGGGCGCTTTCCCTTCCCAAATAGAGAATCCAAGAGGCTGGATAAACTTGGTCAGAAGTTATTTTCTTCCTCCAGCCTGGCATTGTGGTCTGTGAACACTGCATGCTTTTTGGGCCATTACACCCATACTTTGTGGGACACGGTTGCACAGGTGCTGCCACAGGTCCCAGGGGAGGCCCGGCCATTCTCTCTCTGCTGTTGCTGATGGGAGAGACAAAGCTAAGTTCACACTACACTGTGGGCTGGATACGAGCGACTTACTAGGAAGGTCGGTTGCATCAACATTGGGCTTAAGATGCCACGTCTGGTTGAGGACTGCTTTCTTTTTAGGAGATGTCCAGTCCACCATTATGGACATGCCCTTTGATGACACCTGTCTCTTCAGAGACAGAGCAGACTCAGCACTCAAGAGCTTTAAGGAGTCCCGGGCTACGGCCAGGTCCTTAGGCCTTGCAGCTGCCCCACATCCCCCTAAGTCTACTTTTTGCCCCTTTTGTGGCTATTGAAGGGTTGCCCAACCACATCCATTTCCCTTCAGTCACTGTGCCGTGCATGCTGCCCAGCCTCTGCGTGGCCGGGTACGTGGGATCCAACATCCTCGTGGATCAGGGAGCCAGTGGTCTAGCCAGTCCACAGCCCTCCCTGTGCAGCAGCCTCCAAACCTTCCTAGTCTGACTCTTCTGCACTAGGGGCCAGTTGGAGGCAGGTTGCCATCACCTGCCCTGCTGGCAATCCATCACATCAGACTTGGGTTTTACAAATAGTCCAAAGGGGCTACTCTCTCCCCTTCATCCACGCCACCATCCTACGATCGGATGATGGAGGATAACCTGGAACTTCTCCGCGAAGAGGTCGCAGCTCTCTTGACCAGGGGAGCCATAGAGAGGGTCCCTGTGCCAGAAGTAGGTTATAATACTTATTCCCACTACTTTCTGGTGCCCAAAAAAGGGCAAGGGTCTCTGCCCTATCCTGGACCTTTGGTCTCTGAATCTCTTCCTCAGGAAGGAGAAGTTCAAAATGTTAACTCTGGTTGAGTTTCTATCTGCCCTGGACCCAGGAGACCTCATGGTAGTGTTGGACTTGCAGGACGCCTATTTCCATATTGCCATCCTGCCTGCCCACAGACGTTACTTGCAGTTCACAGTAGGCCACAAACATTTCCAGTTCACCGGGCTCCCCTTTGGCCTTACCAGTGCCCCTTGGATGTCCACCAAGGTTATGGCGGAGGTCGCAGCTCATCTGCGCAGGGCAGGAGTTTCAGTCCGACTGGCTATTGAAGGCGGGCTTGCCCCAGGCTGTCGTCTCCCACCGCCAGACTACGGCAGACCTCCTGCATTCTCCGTGGTTCACTATAAACATGCCAAAGTCACACCTGACTCCCTCTCAGAGGCTCCCCTTCAACTGAGCTGTTCTGGACACTGTGCCATTTCGGCTTATCCTCCCAAGCGGCGAGTCCAGGATATTCAGGCTATGATACAGATTTTTCATTCTGTATCCTGGATTTTGGTAAGTATGACTGTGAGGCTGTTGGGCCTCATGGCCTCCTGCATCCTGCTGGTGAAACATGTCAGATGCCATATGCGGGCTCTGCAGTGGGACCTGAAGTTCAAGTAAGTGCAGCATCAGGGGAAACTCTCGGACATGTTTCAGATCTCAGAGGGAACTGTGCAAGATCTGCATTAGTGGCTCTTGAGCCTTGATTGGGTTCAGAGGCAGATCCCTCTCCTTTCCCCAACCAGATCTGACAGTAGTGACAGATGCGTCACTCCTGGAATGGTTTGGCTACATGGGAGGGATGGAGATCAGAGGCATCTTGTCTCCAGTGGCGCCCGGGCTCCTCATCAATCTTTTTGAGCTTAGGGCAATCAGACTAGCATTGAAAGCATTCCTTACCTCTCTCAAAGAGAAAGTAGTGCAGGTGTTCACGGACAACACCACCACAATGTAGTAATGCAGCAAGCAGGGGGGTAGGGATTGTGGACTCTTGTCAGGAAGCTCTGCGCCTCTGGACATGGCTGGAACATCAGAGCATTTCCCTGGTGGTTCAACACCTGGCGGGCTCTCTGAAGGCTAGAGTGGATGAACTCAGCCATCAATATCTGGTCGATCACGAATGGCGTCTCCATCTTGAGATGGCGCAAAGTTTCTTTCAGCAGTGGGGAGAGCCTTGGTTAGATCTGTTTTCCTCCACAAGGAACGTGCAATGTCAGCAGTTTTAATTTGGAGTTCCCAACACGGCATTCACTCAGCAACGCTTTTCATCTCGAGTGGGGCTCAGGTCTCCTGTACGCCTTTCCGCCCATACTGCTTCTGGCTAGAGTTCTCAAGAAGGTGAAGAACGACCGGGCCCAGGCAATTCCTGTGGCTCCGGACTGGGCACGAATAGTCTGATATCCTGTGCTGTTGAGTATCGCTATCGAACCTCCGATCAGACTACCCCTTTGGGAGAATCTCCTGTCGCAGCAGCAAGGGAGGGTTCGCCACCCGAACCTGTCCAGTCTGAATTCTTGCATGGAGATTGAGTGGTGGCAGTTGAAAGCTTTTGACCTTCCGCCCGAAGTCTTTAATGTTATCTTGGCAGCCAGGCATCCCTCCAGCAAAACGGTATACACCTGTTGTTGGAATGCATTTGTGGCTTGGTGCACAGACAAGTGTGTTGACCCCCTTTCTGCCCCTCTTACCGAGGTCCTCTTGTTCATGCATTCTTTGAGAAAGCAGGGTTCTGCTTTGGGCACCCTCAAAGGTTATTGGTCTGCTAGCTCTGCATTTCTGAGATTACCTGCTCAACCCTCTTTATTTAAGTATCCTATTGTTAGTAGGTTTCTTAATGGTCTTACCCAAATGTTTCCTCCATCGCCATTCATCATGGCCCAATGGGATTTGAAACTAGTCCTGACATTTCTCATGTGTGCTCCTTTTGAGCCTCTTTATAATTGTCCTCTCTGGCTTCTAACATTAAAAACAGCCTTCCTTGTGGCCATTACATCTGCCTGCAGGGTGAGCCTGCAGGCTTTGTCATCTAAGCCACCCTGCCTTTCCATCTATCCTGACAAAGTGGACCAGGGCTTTCTTTTTTCCAAAAGTGGTCACCCCCTTTCATGCAGGCCAATCCATCACCTTGCCTACTTTTTAGGCACCCCTACATCCTTCTAAGGAGGAGGTGATACACCACTGACAGGACCCAAAAAGAGCATTGGTGTTCTACCTTGATTGTACTAAAGAGTTCCTGGTTGCTGATCAACTCTTTGTTGGGTATGTGGTGCGAAGAAAGGTCAGGCAGTTCAAAAGAGAACCATCTCTAGATGGGTCGTTCTCTACATTAAAATGTGCTGCATATTGGCTAAAAAGCAACCCCTAGAAGGTTTGCTTCCTCACTCTACCAGAGCGACAGCTGCAACCACTGCGTTAGCATGCGGAGTTTTAGTCCTGGACATGTCAGGCACCAATGTGAGCATCCTTGCACACGCTCACGAAACACTGCTGCTTGGACCAAAGGGACGGATACTTTGCTTGTTTGGTCCTGCAGGGCTTCCTAATGGGATCTTGGTTTGCAGACCCACCTCCGGGGATGGTATTGCTTTAGGTATCTATTCAAAGGTAAGGAATCTGCAACTAGAAGTCTCTGTCAGTTGAACAAGTTACTTACTTTCGGTAATGCCTTATCTGGTAGAGAAATATTCTATTTGCAGATTCATTATAGACCCCCAATCCTCCTGGCTCTGCGAACTGATTTCTAGAGGCAGGTACTCCCCTTTCAGGGCCCTAGCTTTAACGCGCCAGTAGTGTGTGTCCTTCATGGCTCTGCGCTTCTGGCATGGAAAGTAGTGAAAAGAAACTGACATCAGCATGATCTGGAGGCAGTTCATTTTTTTGTTAAAAACCTTTTAAAAAAACAAGCACTTAAGTCATTAGACATGGGTAGGTCACGTTTCAATCTCCTCACATTGTCCCCTTGATTTGTATGCTTCTTTGCTTATTGACGTCCACACAGTGGCACCCAGTAAGAATTTTCCAATCATTTTACCAAAAATCCTCCTTAGATCCTGCGTATCATTGGGGTCTCCTTATTCCAGTCCAGATTATATTTTTACATATTATTGTAGTTTAAACCTTTACTCAAATTAAGGCAATCGAAATGTATGGGATGGTTTTCTGTCATTGCATGTGACCAATTAAGCAATTAACTAAGGAAACCACAAGAAGCATTTTTTTCATACTGCAAACAATGAAATTCCATCTTGGGGGACGAGAGAAGGTGGAGAGGGGTGTGTGTGGTTATGGTTAGGCCAGATTCCCAAGGAAAGGCATTTTTTGTTTTTGTAATAACTTTAAACGACTGTGGAGGAACTATCAAAAGTACAAGTACACCCACCTGTTCATCATAGCAAGTTTTGTGCAGATATATTCAGATGTGGCTAGGAAAAAAGGTGCAATTTTATAGTTTTAATCCCATTAGGTTTTTTTGCTCATTGATACAGATAACATGACTGAAAGGAATTACACTAAATGTGGAACAAAGTTGGAAATTTCACTAAAGAAAGTGCTTTTGCTTGGCTTGTTATACAATCCATTCTGTAGTTTTCAGGAAATTAGTGTTTAAAAAGGTGCTCAGGCTGGGCATTAAGAGGTTAAATTTTAGAGTTATCTGGACTATGTATTTGCTCCAATAAAGAGAAATAAAAGCAGACCATTGGACAAGAGAATTATTTTCTGTCAACTGCTGCAAATTTGCAAATCCGGCAGCTGATGTCACAGAAAAATATATATTGCAGCTGTTTTCACCCAGCACAAAGCTATGTGCAGAGGTTGCACCATTGGTCCCTGGTCACAAGAGGAAATTTGCCCTTCACAGAACTCACAGATCCGGAAACTATAATGCAGAGTGAATGGGGGTTCTGGACAGTCTGCTGAGAATTCAAAGGTACAGGATAAAAGGACAGACCATGGACATCACAAGTGACAAAGGAGAAATCAAATTTGAAGGCCTAGAGCCTGTTTTTGAGGATCTATCTTAGCTAAATCTACACAAGCAGTGCTTATTCTGGCACATTTTCTAGATTGTTTTAAAAACATAGAAATCGATTTTCTAGACAACCTGGTGCTAAGGGCTCGATAGCATTGTGCCAGCTCAAGATAGAAAACCAGTTGGAATGCAGTCACCTCACAACCCACTGAACAATATTTAAGTGAGATGTGCTTCAGGTAACACTCGGGTGAGATATTACAGCGATAGGTGAAACTGAAACCCCTTTACATCACACACGCAAGTACACTATAAAAGGAGGAATCCATCTGATTTATTTTAAAATCAAAACCCCTTTCTTGTGCACATAATATGAACTGTATGTACCATAAAGACAGATAAAATGGCAACAACAGCGCATAAAAAAAGGAAAAACTGATTGGTGTGTATTTTTATAGCAATAATACCTTACTCTGCTGTCTCAAAGCTCTTGACTAATTCTAGTACAGCAGAAAATAAAACCTGTTTCAAGTTTGGTTCACATCTGCAAACTGTACTGTATGGCGTATGCTCAGTGTGAAAACAAAGCCTGGTATTCTTATTACTCAAAGGCTGCTCAGCTTGAGAAGCACAACTCTGCTTTTGAAGCACAGCAAGCAAAGACAGACTGCATCTTTACTCGGTAGACTTCATGCCACTTCCATGAAGTCATGGATTTCCTCAGAGCACAACATGTCTCTTATAAATGGAGGAGCCAGTTCTGACTAATTTTTACCTGGAACAAACCAAAGTACCAGTTACAATTCCTGAGAGGAGGTCAAGCAAACCATGGACTTCAAAAAGGAATACGATTGTCTAGTGGAGCGTGGGACAGTTAGTTTGCATTATGATATGTAATGCAGTGATGTTTCAAAGTTGGATGCATGAAATGGGAATTTATTAGATTTGTGTTATTGAATAATTGGGTGGACAGTGGTTTGGGACAATGCATTGGAAATTCACATGTTTGATTAATTTGAGGGAAGTCTTTTATCTATGACGTGGTTAGTGTGTATTATGGTTTTTGACTACGTATCGGAGCAATTGTTTATTTGTGATTCACAATTGATATAAATTGGCTGAAATATTCTTTTATTAAAGATACATCAACACAAGACATTGTGGTGCAGAGTGTTAGAAATGGGGTCTTTGGTTGGCAGTCAATTTACCCCCTGTCCAACAAGGACCCTCACTCTAGTCAAGGTAAAGGAGAATCACCCTCAGTTCACCCCCTCACCTCCTTGGTAGCTTGGCACAAGCAGGCAGGCTTAACTTCAGAGTCTAGGTGTAAAGTATTTGTACCAGCACACACAGTAACTTAGTGAAAACACTACAAAATGACACAACACAGGTTTAGAAAAATAGGTAATATTTATCTAAACAAGACCAAAATAACAAAAATCCAACATACACAAGTCAAGTTATTAGTTTTAAAAGCGAAAGAGTCTTAAATCCTTGAGAAAACAGTAAAAACACTCTTAGCATTGAAAAGTACCTGGGTAGCGTCAAAGTAACAAGCACGGGCCAGTGTGTGTCAGAAAAGGCTAGCAATGTGTCGATTTCTCACCCGCAAGCGAGACTGTGCGTCATTCTCCTCCTACGGTCGGGTCAGCTTGCGTCGTTTTTCCTCTCTGCAGGAGAGCGATGCATCGGTCTGGACAAGCTCTCCGGGCCAGCAAAATTTGCGTCAAAAATCTTGCTGCACAGTTTCAGCAAAACCACACTATGTGGGTTGCGACGTTATCAGCTTCTGTCAGCAGATGTTGCGCGTCGTTTCTCCAGCTGCGTGCGTCAATCTTCCAGCAGCGATGCTGGTGGAGCGTTGATTTCTGCCGCAAACCCAGCGGCGTGCCATTTTTCAGCCCGTCTCGGAAGGTGTATCGAGATTTTCCCTGCACGGCAATCTGTGCGTGGATTTTCAATCTTGGTCTGCCAGCTTCACCTGTCAAGGCCCCAGGAACTGGATAGGGCACCACTTGGCAGGGCAGGAGTCTCAGCAAAGAGTCCAGGTGCTGGCAGGAGAAATCTTTGATGGCCTTGAGACTTCAACAACAGGAGGCAAGCTCAGTACAAACCCTTGGAGATTTCTTCACAAGCAGGAATGCACAACAAAGTCCAGTCTTTGTCCCCTTGCACTGGCAGAAGCAGCAACTGCAGGATAGCTCCACAAAGTACAGTCACGGGCAGGGCAGCACTTCTCCTCAGCTCTTCAGCTCTTCTCCAGGTAGAGGTTCCTCTTGATTCCCAGAAGTGATCTAATTTTTCCGGGGTTTGGGTGCTCTTCTTATACCCATTTTGGCCTTTGAAGTAGGCCTACTTCAAAGGAAAGTCTGTTTGTGAAATCCTGCCTTGCCCAGGCCAGGCCCCCGACACATACCAGGGGGCTGGAGATTGCATTGTGTGAGGGCAGGCACAGCCCATTCAGGTGTAAGTGACCACTCCTCCTCTCCCTCCTAGCACAGATGGCTCATCGGGATATGCAGGATACACCCCAGCTTCCTTTGTGTCACTGTCTAGAGAGAGGTGCAAACAGCCCAACTGTCAAACTAACCCAGACAGGGAATCCACAAATGGGCAGAGTCACAGAATGGGTTAAGCAAGAAAATGCCCACTTTCTAAAAGTGGCATTTTCAAAAACACAATCTCAAAACCAACTTTACTAAAAGATGTATTTTTAAATTGTGAGTTCAGAGACCCCAAACTCCACATGTATTTCTGCTCCCAAAGGGAATATACGTTTTAATCATATTTAAAGGTAGCCCCCATGTTAACCTATGAGAGAGATAGGCCTTGCAACAGTGAAAACCAAATTTGCCAGTATTTCACTGTCAGGACATATAAAACACATTAGTTTATGTCCTACCTTAAATATACACTGCACCCTGCCCATGGGGCTATCTAGGGCCTACCTTAGGGGTATCTTACATGTAAGAAAAGGGAAGGTTTAGGCCTGGCAAGTGGGTACACTTGCCAAGTCGAATTGGCAGTTAAAACCTGAACACAGACACTGCAGTGGTAGGTCTGAGCCATGTTTACAGGGCTACTAATGTGGGTGGCATAACCAGTGCTGCAGGCCCACTAGTAGCATTTGATTTACAGGCCCTGGGCACTTCTAGTGCACTTTACTAGGGACTTACTAGTAAATCAAATCTGCCAATCATGGATAAACCAATTAACCATACAATTTATATAGAGAGCATATGCACTTTAGCACTGGTGAGCAGGTCAGAAAATATAGGAGGCAGGGGGCAAAAAGATTGGAGATGACCCTGTAAAAGGAAAAAAGTCCAACATAAAGCATCAATACTTTTGGCATCATCCTGATGAAGGCCTAAAGTGATAGGACCGAAACAATGGATTCTTGGTTAGTGTATGTTTTGAAAGTAGAAGGCTATAAGAGAAGAGTTATCGAAATATATTCTTTTATCTTATCAGGAATAGTGAAAAACAGAGCCCCTACATATCACTATTGACTCACTCTTTGTAGGAGGAGGAAGAGAGAGTGAAATCAGATGGACCATAAGAGGTGTGAACGGGCAACAACCATTGAATATGTGGAGAGGTAATGAAAAGGGAAATCCAAGTGAGGGTCAGTTAATGAAGTTAAATAATGGCTCAGATAAAATTGATGAACATACCACACCAGCATAAACAACGAGTCATAGAGCAGACACAAAGAACAATGCAAGAGCAAAGACGTTGGGCAGGCAAATAGGCTGTAAGGAAGATCAGGCCACACTTAAGCTCATAATTTTAAACATACAATGACTTAAATCCCCAACTAAATGGCTTGCAATTTTAAATATGTTGGACCTCCTGGACAGAGATATTTGTACTTTGCTGGAGACACATTTACTCCCTAAGGATTCTCCAAGAATGAGGTTAAAAAAATATCCCAGGCAGGGCTACTCTTCTGCAGGGTGATATAACTGGAGGAGTGGGAATTTTGCAGGGCTAGGTGTTCTTAGGAGCAGTAAAGTAGGTTTGGCATGGGTAAGGGCTTTCTCTATAGTGACAAAACTGTCCTCACAGCAGTCCGAGATCATGTGCCTATTGAACTGGTCCTGAGCACTGAAAAAGAGAAAATACAAGAATATTTGGCCTAACAGCAGATACATTTCGTAAAAATTGATTGGCTGAGATGTACACAAGGTAGCAGTTCAAGTGGACAAAATTGTAGTTATTTTGACCAGTCTTAGGAGCTCACTGTCTCTATACATAAAGTATAATGTTTCAAAGTAAACTTAGCTTAAGTCTCAACTCTCAAATATTTCTATCTTGAAAGAGAGAATGGCTCTCAATTAGCAGGTATTTCCCTTCGAATCGAAAAAAACCAACAAGACTCATATTTAGCAATTCAAATTGCAAGCAAACTAAAGAAAAGGGCAACAATGAATTATAGCAGTCTGTGTGCTGTCTAAAGCAAGGCATAGCATCATGGCATATGGTATGATTATCATGATGTGGTAGAATAGATGTAATTGAAATTACATCACTTAATGGGATGCTGTACATTTCTTAAATGCTACACCTGCAACCACCGAAAGCTGCACTGGAAAAATTGCTATAATAGGTGATTTTATATGGATAGGGAAGGCTATCCATGTCTTTAATGCAGAAACTGCCCTGGGGGATCTAGGAGTCACAGACATGAAATGTTATTTTCAAGCAGCGCAATTATGTTGTATGCTAGAGTGAGTGTGCACAGAATATAAGAAACAGTGGTGCTATTGACCAGATTATAGACTTGACGTACATTAAATGAATTCTCTGTATGAGGAGGTAACACTGGGCCGCTGGTTTGTATTTGTCACTCGTGACTCGAGCTACGTTAGGTGTCTGGGGAAACAATAGCAGTGTGACATGGTTTACCCAGTTTCTCATCAATCTTGACTCCTACTGTAGGAAATCCAGATTTATCACAGGCATGGAAAATGATTTGTATGCAGAATAGAAGATTAACAGATGTAACGGTGGTGAAGAGTTTTTGAATAAGGATGGTGTTGTACTTGCCTCTTTCTGCAGGGTCGTCCCCAAACGTTTTGCCTTGTGTATTTATCCTAAACAGCCACACACAATGGGGAGGTTAGGTGTGACTGACTGGGCCATCACTGGCTGGATGGGAGGGAGGAGCTGGGCCCAGCCCCACTTACACTTGAATAGACTGTGTCCTGTCTCCACACAGAGAGCTGCATACTGCCTGTAGTTTGTCTGAAGCCAGTGCCAGGACGGCAGGGTGCCTGTGCCTTTGAGAGGCATGCCTCTCTAAACTTCTCCCCACTTCAAAGGCACAACTGGGTGTAAATACCTGACCTAAGACACCACTACTTAAGTACATATTTGGACCTCTGGATACTCAGGAAGAAGGACTGCTGTGCTCTTGAAAGGACAGTTACTCTGCTGGATAATAACCATGCCCTGAACCTGGTCTCTGCCATCTGTGAGTCTACCCTGCCAAGTGGTGCCACCCCAGGCCTGGACCCTTGGAAGTGGGCTTAAGGTGCTTTGCCAGGATTTGTGCATCCAGTGGAATCGACGCATCTTTGATGCACATTTCAACTCTAAGGAAAAACAAGGCAACTCCTCTGCTGTGTGGATTGGACCTGTTGTAGACGTACATTGTTGTTGCAAGCCATTAGAACCGCCACAGCGCGAAGCATTCTTGGCTCAGCCCTTCGCATTGCCTGTTGACAGCAGCCTCAAGAAATACGCCAGACTCCACATCGCTGCAACACATCATTCTGGAACAGACGCATTGCCCCAACTGAGTGCTGAATCCTCAACGCCGCACTTTGTATTACAAGCCCTGTCGACAGGATCCTTGACGCAAGCCCTCGCATCGCAGCCTCGCTGCATCTCTGAACCGACACATCGCTTCGGCTGTGCGACAAATCTTCAACGAAGATCCTCGCACACTCCGCAAACCAGAATCAGTTCAGCCGGCCTAACTATAGGTCCCTGTGTCTGGCCAATGCTTCAGTGCAGTCAGCCTGAACTTTATGACTTTGTCACATTCTGGTGTGACCAGATTTCTACAGTTTCGCACTGTTTCCACTAAAATCTTTAATATTGCATATATCTGGTTCTACTGATAGGATATTTGTCATTCGGGTCTTGATTTATTTGTTAAAATGAGTGCTTTGTTTACCTAACCTGCTGTTGGATCCTTTTTGTTTAGTGTTTTCACTCTATTACTGTTTGAAGTGTTGCACAAATACTTTACACATTGCCTCTGTCATGTTTGGCTATCATTATAGCAATGATATTGCTTGATTCGGGCGACAGCACCACCAGGCTGTGGAGAACTTAGTCCAATTCCACACCTTGTGACAACTGTCGGCCTAACCCTTTCGGCCAGCTAGCAGTACCTCACCAGCACCTGGAAGTGGTACTGATATTGCTGGATTCGGGCGACAGCACCACCAGGCTGTGGGGAACTTAGTCCAATTTCACACCTTGTGACAACTGCCGCCTAACATTTGCGGCTAGGTAGCAATACCTCACCAGCACCTGGAAGTGGTGGGGTTTTGTTGCAACCGTGTGCATGACATTCTGACTTCTCAGGGTAAATCGTGGTGGAACAGATCTTATCCTTTTCCCCCTGTTACGTTTGTCTCACACATGTAAAGATTGGTTCAATATACTTTATTGAATCAATTGCGTTCTAGATGAAGTGGCATGTACTGCAATGATTAGGTTGATAAAACATCATAATAATAATGTGGAGACAAAGAAAGTGAAACATAAAAGTCCCACTATAGTGTCAGAATGCTAGGTGTTGGAATTCCTACCTATGCCACTAAAATACTATATTAGTGCACAGCAGTGTTAGCCTTAATCCACCCTTCAGAATCCCTAGGAAGACACCATTCCCTATACCTGGATTTGGTAGTAGTGAAGAGTGATGTTAGTCTTTTGAGAGTCCTCTCTCATGTAGGCAGAGAAAGACATCAAGTCTCAGCAGACAGCTGCAATTAAGCGAAAGCATGCAGTGGCAATCATCTGGCTGGAACTCTCCCTCTAATGTATAGGAGGCACAGAGACATTTTATACTAAAACAACTAATGTTCTAGGTCAGTGGTTCCCAACCTTTTGAGTTCTGTGGACCCCCATTTAATCATTACTGGATCCTGGGGACCCCCACTGAATCGTTACTTGAATCTGGGGACTCCCTACCAAGTCATTACTGGAAGCTGGGGACACCGGCCTAAGCACTGTCGATGAATCAAACAGCAAAACAATACAAAAACGTTTTTCAAAAAAGCATTCAAGCAAATACACAAATGATGACACACTGTAAAAAATCAAAATTTGAATTTTAATAGAGAGGTTGGAGTTTTTCTAGATGCAATTGAGGCCACTCATTGTCCATACTATAGTGTGTTTGATGCACCAGCACTGCTCCCACGAATCAATCTAAGGATACTAATGTAATATGTAGTGTTAGACCTGACAGCCTTAGGGTGGTCACACTCAACATTTTGCCTGCCTCTGCGCACTTTACCACTGCGTGCTAAAGTGTATATGCTCTCTCCCTTAAAACATTGTGACATTGGCTCATACCCAATTGGCTTGTTTAATTTACTTATAAGTCCCTAGTAAAAGTGCACTACATGTCCCCAGGGCCTGTAGATGAAATGCTACTAGTGGGCCTGCAGCACTAATTGTGCCACCCACATAAGTAGCCCCCTAACCATGTGTCAGGCCTGCCATTGCAAGGCCTGTGTGTGCAGTTTCACAGCCAGTTCGTACATTTAAAAATACTTGCCAAGCCTTAAACTCCCTTTGTTCTACATATGTCACCCCTAAGGTAGGCCCTAGGCAACCCATAGGGCAGGGTGCTATGTAGGGAAAAGGCAGGACATGTACCTGTGGAGTTTATATGTCCTGTTAGTGTAAAACTCCTACATTCGTTTTACACTGCTGTGAGGCCTGCTCCTTTCATAGGCTAAGATTAGGGCTACTCTTATATACTGTTTGAGTGGTAGATTCTGATCTGAAAGGAGTAACAAGGTCATATTTAGTATGGCCAGAATGGTGACACAAAATCCTGCTGACTGGTGAAGTTGGCTTTAATATTATTAATTTAGAAATGCCACTTTTAGAAAGTCAGCATTTCGCTGCACTTAAATCCTTCTGTGCCTTACAATCCATGCCTGGCTGGGTTAGTTGACAGCTCCCTTGTGCATTTCACTCAGACAGCCCCACACACAGGATGCTCAGTCACACCTGCACACATCTGCATACTGAATGGGTCTTCCTGTGCTGGGATGATGGAGGACCTGACACGTACATGTCAAAGGACAGTGGCCTGCCCTCACACAATGGACTGCCAAACCCCCTATTGGGACTTTGGCAGACAGGATGGAACTGAAAGGGGACCTTGTGCACTTCTAAGCCACTCTCTGAAGTCTCCCCCACTTCAAAGGCATATTTGGGTATTTAAGCAGGGCCTCTGACCCTACCAACTCAGACACTTGTGGACCTGAACCTGCAACCTGTCAAGAGGAACCTCCTGGCTGCCCAAAGGACTCACCTGACTGCTTCTCTGCAAAGGACTGCTACCCTGCTGTTGCCCTGCTGCCTTGCTGCCCTCTGGCTCTGTTGAGAAGTGCTCTCCAAGGGCTTGGATTGAGCTTTCCTCCTGTTTTCTGAAGTCTCAGGGTCAAAAAGACTTCATCTCTGCAAAGAACTCCTTGTGCGGCAAAATTTTTACGCACAGTCTGCATCGCAGTAAGAAAATCACTGCATGCCGAACTGGAACGACGCAGCCCGGCTCCCTGAGTGGAGATCGACGCAGCGCCAGCGTTGTGACTGGAACTTTGACACACCAGCCCACTGGATCGACGCCGAGCCGGAACAACGCAGCCTGAATTTCCTGCAAGGAGAATCGACTCAGCGTCTGCCATGCGACTGAAATTTCCCTGCATCGCCCACCAGATCGACACAGCCTCCTGTGACTTCGTCCCGCACGCCAGGGATTTCTCCGCATCATCCCCCAGATGCCCAAATACCCCACAATCCAAAGAGGATCAAAGTCCACACGCGGGAAATCGATGCAAGGCCCCTGCTGCGTGGAAAATATCGACGCATCGTCTGTGTACACCTGGAGAAACCGAAGCGCACCTCCCAGTTTTCCACGCATCTCCTCCTCTGCGGTCCCTTGCGGATAATTTCGACACAAACTAGGTACTTTGTGCTTGCAAGAGACACTTATTGCTTTTAAGAACTTAACTCTTTTTATCATTTTCTAAAGTGATATTTCAAAGTGTACTTATCAAATCTTGATCGTTTTGACCTGCATTTAATCAGATAAATATTCTATATTTTTCTAAACCTGTGTGGTGTATTTTTGTGTTGTTTATACTGTGTTATTGCATGATTTATTGCACAAATACTTTACACATTGCCTTCTAAGTTAAACCTGACTGCTCAGTGCCAAGCTACCAGAGGGTGGGCACAGGATCATTTGGATTGTGTGTGACTTACCCTGACAAGAGAGAGGTCATTGCTTGGACAGGGGGTAACCTGACTGCCAACAAAATACCCCATTTCTAACATGTAGCCTCTAATTACCAGTTCCTTCACATTTATACTACGTTTTGAAATTTTCAAATGTGCATTTAGCTTCTTTATTTTTATACACTTTATTAATCTGTTAATATTTATCAAATTTTCTAAGTAGTCGCGGCCCCCTGAGAAGGCTTTGCGGACCCTCAGGGGTCCATGGACCACAGGCTGGGAACCACTGTTCTAGGAAACCTGCCCTAACATAAAACATGCATGTTTACTTTAAGAGGCAGAGATTGCAGTGTTCTACTTTGTGCCAGCAACATATTGGAGACAGCTTTGAGCAGAGCACAGAATAAGAATGTCAGAGTACAAGGAATAAAAACAGTTTCTGTGCTAAAAGTATACAAGATAACTGAAAATAAAACACCACCGCAAAGGACAACTTCTGCTCAGAAAATAAAAATGAAAAAAATGAGTTGCAACTAGGGTAAAGGGTACAGGCTGCAGGCCTATGGCTAAAATAACGTGCCCATAAGCTACTAGGGTACCCTCACAACAACTCTGTTACGCTGGACTGCTCTGTGCCAAGCTACCAGAGGGTTGAGCAGAGGTTAATTTAGGGTTGGCTTGTGCCTCACCCCGACAAAGAGCCTTTCAAATCCCTCAAGCGTGACTTTGCTTTTCCTGAATCTGCAAGATACAGGTAATACTAAGGTGAGACACTGGATAATAAGCCACTAATGATGAGAACCCATTCCAGTTAAGAGTTAACAGGTCATTATGAAAGACAGTGTTGGGAAATTGGTCCCAGAGTTTTATAAATGACTACAGATTTCAAGACGGACAGGGAAAACCCCAGGTATTGAGTGATTGGTGGAAGAATTGGGAAAAACGCTAATGGAGAGAGAGTGAGTTGGAGGAGGTACACATTACACTAGCTCTACCTTGGTTATAGAAACACTGACCAAGATCTTCACCTATTGGTATCTCACCTTACAAACTATGGGAATGAACCAAACAGAAATCACTTACATGTCGGAAAGGGTGTGGCAAAATAGGAACCCTATTAGATTTGCTTTGGCAAGGCAGAGAGCGAGTGAAGTGTGGTCATTTTCACAGGACGGCCTTATGTGGCTGCTGTAGGTGGGGCTAGATATTTTGTGACCACAGTATGCTGTAGAACTTACACTACACCTTTTATTGTGCTGCCCGCAAGACATAAGTGAATCTCGACCATTTCTTAGTGTCAACCTCACTTACCCACCTACGAAGCTGCAGAAGTACTGAAAAGGAATATTTGATGCAGTAGATGTAATGTTTGATAATTTGATAGCAACACAAAATGATGATGGACGAAGTGCTGAACAATGCAAACACTCACCCCCAGTCACAGATCTGGGTTTAATCCCCCAGTCACAGATCTGGGTTTAATCCATCGTTCTTTTGCTCACCATGCCATTCCAGTTTGGACCCAGCCATATGCAAATCAGTCTTGACCCTGTTTCCCATGGGAACAGTCCAGCCCGAACATGCGAGGCCAGGTCCTCCCTGAACCAGAAACAAGCATCCTGGGACCGGTTTCAGGGTATCACCCTTCTTCAGCCAGGCTAGCTTGAATCTGGTGGCATAGCAAGCTCGGGACCCACGTCTGGGCATACCCTTCCCACTTGGGGCAACTTTAGCAACACAAAAGGATGATGGACGGAGTGCTGAACAATGCAAACACTCACCCCCAGTCACAGATCTGGGTTTAATCCATCGTTCTTTTGCTTGCCATGCCATTCCAGTTTGGACCCAGCCATATGCAAATCAGTCTTGACCCTGTTCCCCATGGGAACAGTCCAGCCCGAACTGCCAGCCCAGGTCCTCCCTGAACCAGAAACAAGCATCCTGGGACTGGTTTCAGGGTATCACCCTTCTTCAGCCAGGCTAGCTTGAATCTGGTGGCATAGCAAGCACGGGACCTACGTCTGGGCATACCCTTCCCACTTAGGGCAACTTTAGCAACACAAAAGGATGATGGACGGAGTGCTGAACAATGCAAACACTCACCCCCAGTCACAGATCTGGGTTTAGTCCATCGTTCCTTTGCTTGCCATGCCATTCCAGTTTGGCTGATGAAGGGTGAAACCCTGAAACCGGTCCCAGAATGCTTGTTTCCGGTCCAGGGAGGACCTGGCTTGGCAGTTCGGGCTGGACTGTTTCCATGAGGAACAAGGTCAAGACTGATTTGCACATGGCTGGGTCCAAACTGGGGTGGCACGGTGAGCAAAAGAACGATGGATTAAACCCAGATCTGTGACTGGGGGTGAGTGTTTGCATTGTTCAGCACTCCGTCCATCATCCTTATGTGTTGATAATTTGATATCCAGATATCCCACATACATCGTTCTAGAATTAGCTAACAAGCAATCTTATTACTGGCACTCACGAAGAAGAAACAAATCTCTTCATATCTCAGTGCAGAGTAACAGTGTATTTTAGTAAAGTGGGAAATAGAAAACCATCCAGACTCTCGAGATAGATTATACAAGAAGTGGGACATCATGTTATGGACATAATTGACGCCATATCACAGAGGTCTGTGATCTTTGAGAAGGATTCTGCACCAGTCCCACATTTTATAGCCAAATATTTTTCGTTACTTCCATGTCCAAATTACCACGGTGAACACAATATCTTCACAGAAACAGTAATTGGCACCATTGTTGTAGATGCAGTATGATTTGCTTGTTGTCGAGATTGGAATGTTGATGTTCTATAGAAACTGGAAATGCTGCACACTGTCCCATTTAGAGACAATGCAGGCCTGAGTATAACTCAAGGGTCGCAGAGGCCTGCTGATATGCAGCTCTCCAACGTTTCAACTCCACCAGTACACCCTCCAGGAAAACCACAGCGAGAGAACCAACCTAAGTCAGGTACCAATAGGGCCTTCCCATCTTGCATCTTTTACCTTCTTGGTTCTAGTCATTGTAGAACTTTGTTCAGACCCCTTATTAGGCCTAATCCAGCTGTACTAATTTTTATTTTATTTAATAAATCTTCTACACTGCCTTACCCCCTACCTCTATTCGACAACAAACACTTCCTGGTTGAAACTTGAGCCCAGTGCTCTACTAGTAACCTCACAAAATCTTTTAGACTTCCTGCTGACTTCCACATAGGCAGTTGTTTCTTTTGTTTCTTTCAGAGATAATGGAATTTACAGTATATCCACTGATGCATAGTTGACATCTTGGTAGTGGTTTCATGGTTTCATGGTTTCTTGTTAATACATTTATACTCTCTTGTCATAAAGCTTAGAGTGTACCTCTCAGTTTCTTCTCTCATGTTTCAATTGTTGTTTAGGTTATTGTAATCTCCTAACCCGCTTACATCTTTCTAAAGAGGTCTTGCATTACCCAAGTTACCTAAAGATGCGTTAAGCAATAACAATTGTATTGGGGGGAGGGTGAAGGGGGTGAAACCTTGGGTTATTGCACAGTGGCCCTCATGGCCAGGTTGTGTGAGTCAAGTTAAATCATACTTTTATTTCAATGCTTGTCCTCACCTGCGCATGTGGTTCTTACAATAACAACTATTTCATAACCACATAACATTATGTGGAGCAGAGAGAACTACTGTGTTATGTGTTAGATACCTATTTCAAGCATGGTTTTCTGATGGCCTAGTTTACATAGTTCATCCAGTAGCCGCACCACGTAGTATGACTTTGCTCCAAAATGCCATCTATACATTTCTTAGTTGGACATATTCACAATAGGCAAGTTATTTTTCTCTGTCAGTTGATATGAATCAAAAGTCCATTACCACTTCAACTTTTAACTAATTGAAGTTCAGAAAAACTGGATAAAGGTGAGCGGTATAGTTACAAAAATAGGTTCCAAATTATTCATATTCCATCTGTTCCTTCACAGTAACAACACACAGCCTCCCTTTATGGTTCATCTTTAGATCAGTAGCTTTCATTTGACAACTTGCAATCAGAATTGAGAAGAGAGAGGTGGGGCGAGACATAGCAGAGTCAGGATCATGGCCGTGCAGGAAGTGTATTAGGCCCTTATACACTATAAGGGGATAAGGACCTAACCCCTGAAAGATTTGAGACATACAAATACAGTATCCTATATTCTTGTTGAGCTTAGTTGTGGGATAAGATGTCTCAGGTAAATAGGTTTTCCTTTTTTTCTTGTGGCCCTCGTAAGTCCGTGATATAAAAGTGTTCAAGTGCATTTGTTTGTGCGCACATAAGAGCATTTTTATTGTGACCCACCAAAATTGTTGAAACGCATTACATCACTAGCCATGTTATGACCTATTAGCGCTTTACTTCAATGCCCAGCTATTTATTGTATTTAAATATCTTTGCATAATCATAGAGTGCACCTATATTGTGAATGCATTAGAGCAGGGGTCTTCAATTTATTTTGTAATAAGAACTATTTATGTTTGACGAAAGTGATCCTGAGATACTAACATTATTAGTGTTGTAATACTGACCACATCACACAAAATTAGATTAGTGGCCACCATATGTAAGATTACAAGCAGTGCTCACCCCAGTGCACCAGAAAGGGTTGCCAACATTCATGTAAAAAATGGTTCATACATAACAGCCATAGTGCAGTGCCTCAGGCACCATGGTAATAATGCTAGTTGTATGTCTCCCCAATGGCACGACTGACCACTCAAATATCAGCTTCAAATATATTGTGGATATGTAGCTTTTTTAAACAGCTTATGAGTTCTAAAAAATATGCTCATTTACATCCCAAATACACTCAATATTGGTCTATATTATTTGAACCAAGCAAATGTTTCTGACTTTGGGCCTGATTTAGATCTTGGCAGTAATGGTCCCGCCGTCAGTTTTCCGACTGAAAACTCATCAGCTGACTTGCCGGTCTGCCCGCCTGATTTAAGTGTTGGCGGTGCATTAGTCCTGCCATCTCCTTTGAGAAACTCCACCCACGTCAGCGGTGCTATAGGAAATCGTGGCTGCCAGTGGGACTCCAGCCACCTATACAGCTGTGTAGATTTGGATATGCCTTGCTGCCAAGACAACTGCGCGTTCGACTTCCACACCTGAGTTTACGGATTGGAGGGTAAATGAGATAAAAACTTACCTTTTCTCCCAAATCCACTTCCGTTTTTCATTTGGACACTACTGAACAAGACCTGTCATCACTGCTGACACTGACCCATGGAGTAAACACCCCTCCCGCCCCAAAGGTGCCGGACCTGAAGGTAGGGAACCCGCATTGCCAGTGTACATTGTGTGGGGCTCTGCACAAGAGCGGACCACTGCAGACATATATACATATCTCAGTAATTTTTTTTAATTACTGTGACATACATCTGTGGGAACAAGGTTGTGTCAGACATGGATGGGGACACACTGGTACAAGATACATCACGCGCATACACAAATGTCATTTTGGTGTCAGTTTTCATTGCCAAATGAATGCTGCCACCACAGTGACATGACATTCACACTTGTCAACTGTCCATGTGTGCACATTGCAAGGCGACCTGTGTCCGTGATGTTGTGCTTCCAGTAGGGATTTGAGTCTGTATGTATGTGTGCAGTGCGATTGGCTGTTTGAGATGGAAGGAGCTAAAGTGGGTGATGTGTTTGTGTCAGTATGTGTGACACATGCATACAGGTCTGATGTTGTGTATTGTTGGTTGTGTGTTGTTGCTGTGTGCAACATTCAGGCGAGTGTTGTGTAGCTGGCGTTGTCATGATGTTTGTAGTTGTGTCTTGTCAGTATGCTTGTGTAGATGAGTCTGTAGTTGTGTTGGTTGTTGTGGTTGTGTTGTGTGTGGGTGCAGTGCCAATGGTGTGTATGTTGTGTCATGGATGAATGGCAATGTGTGTTTTCAGCATGGACGAGTTGTGGGGTGTGGGAATGGTAATTGATAATAGTGTGTATGTGGTGTGTTGTGCAGGTGGACACATATGGCCAAGGTACAGTGTATGTGAGAGACTTCTCTGTATTGCGTAGCCACTGCCATTGTATGATGTCCATTGGATCCAGTGACTTGCTTCCTCTGTCAGCAATCCACTGGCAGTACACCGCCTGCAGAGTAGTAACATCTAAATATGGTCAGCAGAAAACCACCTGCCTTACAGCTAGAAAGAGCGCTCTGTTATGACGATCTTCATCTTAGCCGCAATACATCTAAATACGGCGGGTGGAACACTGTGTACTTTACGGAGTACTCAAAACCGCGCGGATTGGCGGTAATACATTCAAGGTCTAGATGAGGCCCTGAGTATGGTTGGTTGCAAACTGGAGAGTTACTTACAGGAAGCTGTAGAGTTACCAGTAACTCACAAGGTACTCATTAAAGTAGCCTTCAGTTTAGTCTTTTACAACGTTAGGTAAATGCGCTTTCAGTTAGTGGTATTTTTTTATTAATTGTGGTTGATATTTTTTTACTTATTAAACATAAGCGAATTACTTTATGCAGAGTAAAAGAATTTGATACTGTGTGCCGGTAATGTGATTATCATGTGAACAATTGTCTTGTCACTAAATGTAATGTCTGTTTTCCTTTTTTGGTGCTTACCACCTGTCATTAGAAACACATGATTTAACCCTAGTATCTGGTTAACAAGCAGAATTGTTTTTTTTTGGGCACATATTGTCAGTAACCTGCTGGGCAAGGGGGCCCTGCACTGCCCATGCTATAGGCATGGGCCCCTCTGTGGCCCCCAGCACTGGCTTTCCGCCAGCCTTTTCATGGTAGGGTCCCCGCCATTAAAAGGCTGGCGGAAAGTGGGGTTGTAATCAGCCAGGCGGCACTGAATTCAGTGCTGTTCTGACTGGTTACAACTCCGACAGCCGTCATCCAGTTAGAGAATGGCAGTCTCCTGGAAGAGCTGTCTGCCAGGGTTGTAATGTGGCGGTAGGACCACCAGCCTCATAATAAGACCCTTAGTATTGACATTTGTAGCAGTGGGTTAGTGTCTGTGACAGGTCATATCACCTTCAAAGTATAATTTTTCGAGAAGTGTAATAAACGCATTCCTTATTTTTCTGAGCACAGCTGCAGTGGAAGCATGTGTACTGCACGGGCTGAGAAGAAGAGCTGCAGGATTCCTTCGCAGCAACAAAATAGCAGCACTCTTCATGAAGGTGGGAAAAAGTTATCCTCTGGCAGAAGAGCTTTGCAGAAAAGTCCAAGACATCGAACAGCTGCTGGAGAACAAGTAAGACAGACATATTTCTCTGTGTCTCCTGTTGCGCTCATGCCATTTTGTCTTTCTTTTTTGTTTAATTGCTTGTGTTGAATTTATAAATATGTGTATCACATTAATCAAATGTTCATAAAATTGGTGATAACTGTGATAACTGATAATGGTAAATACACTAGTGTGTGTGTATGCATGTATATATATATATATATATATATATATATATATATATATACAGTTAAAAAAACAAAGGCCATAGGGACATTATAGTTAGGCTCACATTTTAAACCTACAAAACCATAGAAATTCACCTGTTATAGTTAGTTATCTCAACTAACTATGTTGTGCCTTAAGTTAACTATAACTCGCGCCCCCACCATGCAGTTTTTTCGTCAAAACATTTGCTGCAGATATTACATTGATATTATCAATTATGTTATCAAAGATATTATGAGTACTGTAATTTGTGGAGTAATTAGCAGTACTTGGCTAGGAAGCGAGTTATAGTTACTCTAGGGCATGAGTTATAGTTACTTGAGATTACTATAACAGGTGAATTTGTGTGCCTTTGTACGTTGAAAATGTGAGCCTAGCTATAATGTCTCTGTTACCTTTGTTTTTTTAAAGTGAATTTCTATGTTTTTTAAAATTCTATTTCCTAACTATAACGTCCGTATAACCTTTGTTTTTTTCAGTGAAGTTCTATAGTTTTTTTAATGTATTGTAATTTTCATTACTAAATGTTAATCCAACTACCGCAGCTCATGGCCTTCAGCCGTGCGGAGTGGCGGTATGCCACAGGGCCTGGCGTATGGTCAGTTCCTGCAACCCACCCCCTAACCACCCAACCCTGCAAGAGAGAGAGAAAGTGAGAGATTGAGCGAGAGAGAGCGATTTAGGCATTGATGAATGATATACTTAGAATGAGATATTTCTGGTCAAATTGAAAATAAAATGTGTTTGTCAATTAAAAAGAGTGAGATCACATTTCAATATGCAACTTAAATATTTATAGTTGAAAAGAAACTAAAGCAGGAAATGACCACAGACTCCCCTAGACTAGAACCTTTAACCTTTAGTGTGCATGTCTGAGACCTTAACCACTAGGCCAGAGGTGACTTCTTACTGTGCACTGTCCAGACTTAGCTATGATATTCAACCCAAAGATTTTGAGGGTAAAAAGACTTAAATTTTTGATCACTAGGAATGTTTAACAGTGAAAACACTAGAAAATAAACAGACATGTTGCCAAACGACACTAGGATTTGAACCTTCAACCTACCAACAGCACAAGCCTTGACCATTAGGCAAAAGTGATGGTTATGCTCTGCATTGAAACAACTATAACACTGGTACCAAACTTATTGATAGCCTGACTCTTTGAAGTCATTGTATGGAGAGACCATTGCAATAACGATCTTGCTCTCCCTTTTCCATCCCATTATGGGATGGACGCGATAGAGAGAGAATGACAGGACTGTGGATGGGGAACCTCAAGGCCCCGGCAGTCCTAGCCAGCTCCCTGTGTCCTGCGGGAGCCAGCATTGCTCCCACAAGCAGGGAGCCGCTTGAAATAGCATCTCCCTGCTTGCAGGACATATTTTTCATCTGTTTCCTTGCACGTAGGGAATTATAACTATAACTCGTGCCTTAAGGTAATTATAAATTCCTATGCCTTCCATGCACAGAGTTCTCATAATTAATTTTATTGCAATGTTGAAGTTATATGATAAATGATGCCATAGAATGTGTCTTTACTGATGTAATATGTGGGGTAAGTAGCAAGTTATAGTTAGCTCAGGCCATGCCCTGCGGCCAACCCCCCCCAGAGGCAGCCAACCCCACCCCACCCCACGCACAGCCTTTAGCCATGCATGGCAGGGGTTGGCCGCAGGGCTGCATCACCATCATCTCCTTGTTCAAATTGGCTTGCCTTGGCGAGGTGGTGGTTCCGGAGGCCAAAATGTCCCGGGATGTGGGTGCTGTGCAGCCGCCACAGCCTTGTAAAAATTACCTTGGCCCGGGGGAGGTGGTGGTCCCTGGGGCCGAGAAGGGCCCAGGAGGGACATCCACACGACTCCCCTCGCAAACATAGGCCTTGCCCAACCAAGATAAAGTATTTGAAGTCACTTTTATTTACCATTGAATGCTAGTCCCTACACACAGTAGGGTATCTTCACTTCAACAAAAATAAAGAACTTTAGTGAAATCTGTAATTTTGACTCATGATTACAATCCAACTTTGGCAAATGAATTTATCCCATGGAAAACAAGCACAAATCATTACAATAGCAAAAGTATGTATGACAATTCATGTTAAAGCCACACCCCTAGAACTTGGTGAAGGATATTTGAAGCAATTTCATCTGATTTGAGGGGGATCTCTAATAATGCCATAAGGAATCGCAGCTTCAGGAAATAATGTTATTGCTACCACATCTGACTTGAGAGGGACCTCTAGTAAACCCTTGTGGAACTGCAGCTCTGTGAAAGAAATGTGAAGATTTTGCCTCTGACTCGAGAAGAACCGCTAGCAACACCTTGAGGAACTACTGCTCTGAAAGAATTTTGAAGGCTTTGCATCTGACTCAAGAGGGACCTCTTGTGACCACTGCAGGTTTATCCCATAGCATAAGGCAGTGGGTATTTTACTGGCACACAAGTATAGCAATTGACTTAACCAGTGACTGCTAACACCTATATATACTAGGTTGCCTTCACAAGTGTTTCATGATAAAAAGGCAAGTATTGAAAGTTGCAGTATTGAGTCATTAGCACATGCTAGCTTTGGCATATGTATGCATCATATAGCAATGCCAGCACAATTCATTAGAGTAGCAAAGATGTCTATGTCTATTTTTATGTTGAAGCCGCACCCTTCCAACTTTGTGAAGAAAATTTGAAGCAGTTGCATCTGACTCAAGATGGACATTTAGTAACAACTTGACTTACTCCTGCTTTGTGATTGACTTCTTAAGCAGTTGCCTTTGACTTGAGAGGGTCATCTAGTAAACCTTTGAAAGACTGCAGCCTTGTTAAAGCCTTCAAGCTCTTGCTTCTGACTCAAGAAGAATAGCTAGTATTTACTTGAGGTACTGCAGCTATGTGAAAGGCCACCCTGCTTGCCCTGATTGAAAGAATAATGCCCCTTCCATAAAGTACTCCATATCCTTATTGAATGGAGTTATTTATTGAATTGAGTTATTTATAGAGTGCATTCCTGCGGGAGCATCGAAGCGCTATGCAGACCTAAATGCAAAAAAGTGAATACAGAAGAATGCTACTAATTAGTTTGCGAAGAGCCAGGTCTTCAGGCCCTTCCTGAAGGCCAAATGATTCCGCATTTGTCGCAACGGAAGCGGAAAGTCATTCCAGAGCCTAGATGCTTGCACCGAAAAAGCGCGCTCTCCCCATCTCACTTTTTTGCAGCGTGGGACTTTGATCAAAAATCTGGAAGCTGATCTCAAAAGTCTAGAGGGTTGATAAAACGAGAGAATAGATTTTAAATAGTCACAACCTGATGCCTGAAGTGCTTTATGCGTGAGACAAAGTGTCTTAAACATTATTCTCTTCCGGTTTGGGAGCCAATGGAGGAATGCCACACACCTAGAAGCAGAGGCAAAATTGGGCATATTTAAAGTTAAACGAGCCGCCGCATTCTGGATAGACTGTAATTTATCCAGCGAGGACTTATTTGCGCCAAGCAGTAGAGAATTGCAGTAGTCAAGCCTAGAGGTGACCAACGCCAATACCACCGCGTGTCTAAGGTCTTCCTCTAGAAGATGGAGAATTTTCTTGAGAGTTTTTAAGGTCCAAAAGCAAACCTTAACCAACTGATTGATTTGTGATTTAAAAGACAATAAATCGTCAAACATAATACCCAAATTTTTGGCAGCTGAAACTGGTGATGGGCAGCCCCCACACACGGGAGGCCACCAGTTATTATCCCAAGGGGACACTTTGCCCCCCAAGTACATAATCACAGTTTTGTCCCCGTTAAGTTTCAACCAATTGCAGGTCATCCATTTATTAATAGCTGTCATACAGCAGTGAAAGTTTTCCTTAGTGTCCTTCACATTATGAGAGATGGGCACAATCAGCTGAGTATCATCTGCATACGAGACGATCTGAGCCCCAAATGAGCGCACCAGGTTAGCTAATGGAGACACATAAAGATTAAAAAGTGTCGGACTAAGGGAAGAGCCCTGCGGGACACCACAGGGTAGTTGGAAAGGAGAGGCCTTATAATCCCTGCATACTACCGTAGTGGTTCGGTCAGACAAAAAGGAACTAAGGATCTGAAAGGCCTTCCCTCTTACTCCAACTTGGGCAAGCCTATTACATAGAATAGAGTGAGAGATGGTGTCAAAAGCTGCTGAAAGATCTAATAGAACCAAAATCGAGCCCTCACCCCCATCTCCTCTTCTCCGGATCATATCTGAGGTGGAAATCAGTGCCGTTTCCGTGCTATGATCACCTCGAAAACCATGCTGTGAGGGGTCTAATCCACCATTCTCCTGTAGGAAAGCAGACAGCTCCCGATTAAGATGTTTTTCAAAAAATTTTGAAATCCCTGGAAGTAACGAAGTGGGGCGGAGATTAGACAAATCTGCCACATCTTTCCCTGCTTTTTTAATGAGAGGAATGACGGTAGCATGCTTCCAGATATCTGGAAAGATTCCTTCTTGGAGAATCTCGGCATACACCGGTTCCAATGCCTAGGCCATCATCTGGGGTGCTAGCTTAAGAACCCGAGGAGGACAGAGATCTGTGGGTGCCCCTGATTTAAGAGTCAGAAGAGAATCTCTAATAGTATTTACGGAGAGTGGCTGAAAAATATCCAACGAATTTCGAGGTTTAACCGTGCCTACGGAACCTATAATCGCATCCTCTTTCCCAACAGGGAGAGAGGGACTAAAATTATTTAGCAAATTCATGATTTTGTGATGGAAGAAGTTTGCCACTGACTGACAGAATTGCTGTGAATTCTCCAAGGGGGTAGCTGCTACCGAAGGAGTGGTTAATGTACGCACTATCTGAAAAAGTTCCCTCGGAGCATTCAAGGCCCCTCTAATCTTTTTGGAAAAAAAAGTCATTTTAGCTAGCTTTATGGCTGATTTATAGTTCTTCAGGGATTCCCTCAGAAAACCTTTTTCAAGAGGGGCTTTATTCAGAAGCCACTTTCTCTCTTGCTGACGGTAATTTCTTTGTAAGATTTTCAGTTCCTCAGAGAACCAGGGGGCAGAATAAGTCTGATGACCATTAAAATTAGATGTGGTCTTGGGAGCAAGCTCATCAATGGCCCTTTCCAGGCCGTGTTCAAAACTCTCCAGTTTAGACCCACCTAATGTCTCAGCCATGTCCCAACCTATTTTCAAGGCCTGAGGAAAATTGTTTTTATTAATCTTGAACCAAGGTCTTTTTAGGGACATATTGACAAGGGGTCTAGCTGGAGGGGGAGGCCGAGCTAGCGTAAAAGATAGTAAAAAATGGTCCGACCAATCTAATTCCCTAGATTCCCTCCTATAGATCATGCCTGGCCTAGAAAAAATGGCATCAAGCCTATGGCCTGCTCGATGGGAAGGTATATTATCTCCAGATAGCCAGTCCAGGCTCTGCATGAAGTTCATAAAGTCTACCATGCTGGGGTCCTCAAGGTCTTCTAAATGGAGATTAAAATCACCCAGAACCATGGCATTCTTAACTAGCAGCAGTGGTTCCACCATAGATGGCCATGCTGCCAGAAAGCTATTTATGGGGCCAGGAGGTCTATACAACAGCAAGCCTTCAAAGTCCTGGCTGTTCTGGGTTTTAATTTTAAAATAAGAGTAGAAGTATTGCCCACATCCTCTTCTATTGCTAGTTGTATAATTGTTTTTTCCTTTCTTCGACCTTAAGTACTTAAGCTTTCATTGCTCTTGGGTGGAGCTCATGTAACATTCTCTGACCGTTAAACCTGTTGTTCATGCGTCTGCATATATTGTTCTCTCGCTGTTTTACCTCTCTGCCAGAGACTGGACTTCTGTTGCTCCTGGGTATACACCATCTGTAGTTCTCTAGTGACTTAGTTATATCACTAGCGCTCTGGCAGCTCCTGTATAGTCTCCCTATAGTATTCCCTGGATGCTTAACCATGCAGCCATGACAAGGCCTTCAGTTGATTTTGGATATACCCCATATAATATTTTCTCATTGCGTAACTGTGCAGCCAGTGCTTAGTTTTCTGTTTGTCCTGCATGTGTGGACACCTATATACTACCAAATAATTGGTAACTATCAACTTGTGGATCTGTTCTTACATGCTCTGCTTCACTTTTTGCTTAAGTGTAGCAGTCACGTTGCCATATGTTGAGAGCATGTCTTCAATCCTCATACATCTCAGCCAACACCAGCTGTACAGGTCAAATTGAAAACCACTGTTCTTTTAACCATGTCCTAGAAAGGTTGCTATTGCACCCAGAAACAAATCTCACCAGAGGTGGCAGCGTGGTCATTTAGGTTCGAGGTCATAAAGGGGACTATGATGTCTTTGGTCCTTGTTCTGCACGCACAGTGAAAAATCTTTTGTATTCCTTAGGTAGCTTGGACGAAAGTTCAGTGTATTTGTTGATTAATTGCAGCAGCTTAAAAAAGAGAAAGGATGTCAAACAGGCTGGTTCTTCCATTCTCCTGGAGACGTAGGCGTGAGTGACTGGCCTTAATTCCATTCCTATTGAAGATGGTTGCCTTTTTAGGGTCGAGCCTGCGTCGCATGCGCATGCGTTTCGCTAGAGAGACACTTTAGGAATTAATAAGGGCTCGGAGCGCCATCCACGTGACGTCAATGTCTTTCATTGGTTAGTGGGCTTGCCTGTTAGAATCTGCTTGATTTCATTAGTGGAAGGCACGCATACGTCATGCCTTTTCCGGTGGTTAGCCCTCCTCGAGCACATCGACCAAGTACAGAAAACATACAAGGCTTGCTGTTTTCCATTCGGTTTGTGGACTACTTTTTCTCTATTTTCGCAACGCGATCTCACTTGGCTGAAGTTGAGCGCTTTGCATAATATCGACCCTGTTACACAGTTGATTGCACTTTTTCCGGTTACGTACATGGTTTATGTCACAAGAAAAGTCCGGTTAGGAGTTTCCAACGCTATTAGCTCTAACACGAGCAAACGCGAGACCAGTTGCATTGCAAATGCTTGTTAGTGTTTGTTTTTAGAGCTTACCAGTCCAAGATAATGACAATCTTTTTTCATATGGTGTAATTTCCTGCCAAGTCCATATACGAGGAAGCTTTGGTCGGAGCAGGATACTTCAAAGAACTTTTGTATCTAATTTTTATCATATTCTTTAATCAAGTAGATTCTATCTATTTCTGCATTAATCTTCCTTAATGGATTTTCTCACCTGGAAGGCTATATGATGGGTTCTGTCTCAAGGCTGTGGAGAACCTATGCCAGGTACTGGCATGAATCTGTAGCACAAGCTTGACAATGCTGTTATTGGGAACATCAGACCTATCGGAACACATGTGGATGGTGTGCTGGTGTAAGATCCAGCATGAATCACATTCAGTGAATTCGGATTGTAGCTTAGCTGTGGGATTGATGCAGAGTGAAATGTGTGACACGTGTTCCCATGTACTGGAAGTATAGGGGCAACCATTGATTATTCATCTGTGGTAACAGCAGTGGAGCCGTAGGTACTGAAGTCGAATTGATGTAACAGAAAATAGAAGATCTAATGCTCACAAAAACTGCTGGCTTCCAAGAGGTGGGTGACGTTGATCTCCTAAAGGGAACTACTTTATGTCTCCAGGCCATGATACAGGGGAGGATGACCGCAGCCTTATATAAGTGACAATAAGAAGGACCTGGCACTCTAACACTATTGTGGACTTCTAACACCACAGTTTTTTTTTCACAGTATAGCTGCCCTCGGTCAGCTTAGCAAGAGTGATGACATAACATGTTACAATTTGGTTAACTAAGGTTGGCCTAGTTATAACCACCATTCAATTTCCTTGTGTATCAGAAAGAGTTCTTCTCTCTTAAGAACTTACATCATGCAGTAGATGGCACCAGCATGTTTTTATGATCACCTAGAGGACCACCAACACTATAAGAGTAATGGTAAGCCAATTTTGAAAAACAGATATGGTTGGATGGTCAAGACTCAGTGCAAGCTCAAAAAGGCTTTTTTCTTGAATACTATAGAGCAGAGGTCTTCAAACTGGGGGGCGGGCCCCCCTAGGGGGGCCTGAAGTGATCCCAGGGGGGGCCCCAGACTCTGGCCAAAATAAATATTATACAGATAACAGGCCTTTGTTTTAAGCAGAAGCATGTTATTGCAGTTTTAAAAAGGTAACAGTACTTAACTGCAATGTTTAAATAGGTTTAGACATATTTAAGCATTGCCATGTTTATAAAATAATTGTGAAAAATTCTGAGGGGGGGGCCCAATGATTTTTATTTTTGAACTGGGGGGGCGCGGCATTAAAAAGTTTGGAGACCTCTGCTATAGAGTCTAAAGGGCAGCAGTGGCAGAAGGCTGGCATAGGGTCATATGAAATATGCATTGAGTTTTCCTGGAAGCAAGAAAATTGCTCTGAAGCGAACCAATGTTACATGAAATCACAGAAAAGGAGCGACTCCTTTGAAAGGTTTTCGCCTGGTTAAGAGAGCTCAAATCAGAGTCAGATATGAGTGATTCGAGAGATAACTTAATAAGAGACCAAATTACCACGCTTTTTTGTTTGTAAACACTTTATTTCGTCCATAGACCATTAAAGTAGAAAAACAGCAATACATTACTGAAACATCTCATCAATACAATTTATTAAAAGCAAATCAGTGAAAAAGAGAAGGTGTATTACAACTCATTAAATAGCAATACTATATTAGTAGCCTAAAAATACAGAATTAAACAAGCATTTGCAATGCAATGGGTCTCGCAAATTTCAAACAAGTTAATTGACATCTTTTGACAACCGTGCCAAAGAGCAGACAAAAAAACAAGTGGAAACTGAGAAAAGACGACTTACCAAATTAAAATAAAGTTAGCTTAAAAAAAAAAAAAAACTTTGCAATTTTGTTTGTCCTGCTGGGCACGTTTTTGCCAGTCACAAGCCTTCTGTTTGCGGGCATTGGAAGTTAGAACAAAATAGTAGCTCAATCACGTATTGAGCTGCGGATGGGCACTAATTACGTTTAAATCAATAAGTGTTTGATCGCTTCGCCGCACTGAGGAATGGAAATGATGGGAGACATGCCTTGACGAATTACGAGGCTGTAAAGAAGAGTGCCACGTAAACCAACAAATGGTGAGCGACAGGCGGGTTCCAAGCCCTTTTCTGAACACAAGTGTCTTGCATGCGAGGTGCATGTGCTAGCGCATGCACTTGCAGGCTCGACCCTAAAAATAGCATCCGGGACATAGTAGGAGCCAGCCTTGGTGGCAGACCCCAGGTCCATTGTAGGCTCCACGAAGGGGGCTGTATGCCCCCCCTCCAATGTTACATAGCCCCAGGGAGGTGGTGGTCCCTAGGGCTCGGGGGTCCACAACAGACCCCCTTTACTTTTGTTTCTTTGCCTTGGGGAGGTGGTGATCACCGGGGCTGTGGCGGAGAAGGGGGGGGCACGTGGCCCCCCTGCATTGTATAAGTCTTTAGCACCGGGGAGTGGTGGTCGCCGGGGATGTAGGGGGGGGCACGCAGCCCCCCACAATCTATTTGTAAAGTTCCCTGGAGAGGTGGTGGTTCCCGGGGCTGCGGGGGAGGAGTAAGTCCCCCCCCCCCCCCCACATCTCCACAGCAAATTACTTTTAAGCCCTGCGGAGGTGATGGTCTTCTGGGCTGCGGGGGGCGCATATTCCCCCCCCCACACATAGAAAATGTGCCCACCCTTGTTTTTTTTGTTGTTAAATTGGAGTTGCATGATGTGTTAGAAAAGACTGGAGGACATTTTTTTGATGGTAGGTAGTAACAGCATTGTATTGTGGCCAAGTAGTTGCTAGCAGAGAATGGCATTTTAGTGCCACTTTCCACTAGCAACTCGTCTCCCATCAGTTGGAAGAGCAGGATTGTTCTACCTGGTGGAGACCAAGAGAAGTTAATAGGATCAACTCTTATGGCTCAGAAGGCCTAGCCTCTGACTGGGTGCAAACTGCTGGAAATTATTTTGTGCCCATCCATTGTTGGGCAAGCTACAGTGCTGGTGAGCTCTTGTCCCAAGGTCAAGAAGAGCAAAAAATGTGGCAGTGTGGTTCCTGGAATAAAGAACGTGTGGATTCACCTAATACATCATTGGAGAATGTACCGTATATCTCGATTTTAGTGGATTCCTGCACAGTTTGGAGAAGAATGCATTTGTAGTTGTCTTGATTAACTACTATTCTGAGTGGATGGTGGTGGTGCTTCTTCAGAGCGATCACTACTAGAAATGTGTTGGAAGTGTTACATGTCTGTTCCACCGAAGAGTGTCCCAGGTTATTAGTTACTGGCAATAGTGTTGGGTTAAGATGCAAAATTCTTGAAAAACTATGGTCAGTAAACATGTGAGGACCTCTTTGTTCAATCCCCAGTGCTGTACACAAACAGAAAGACACTGATTAGGTGGGTTAAAGTAAGCATTTACATGGAAGTAGTAAGGTGGTAAATTGAGAAAAGAGTAGGGAGGGAAATTGTTTGTGTGCATCCCATCACAAGAAATGTTTCTTTTTTGCAATTGAAGAAAGAGAAGCAGGACTATGTTCCACATTGGTTGCAGAGTAGTCACATGGTAGTGGAAGGTCCCACACTGAAGAGGGACATCTTGAGGAAATGTGCTGATGCTATGGGAGCTGGAGCGTGTTTGAGACCAGGAGGTTGTGTGAAGATTAAATTGGGAATGATGTGTTTGATATATCTAAATTTTGAAGACTGTTTGGTGAAACACAAGATGGAATTCTGGCACTCCGGATAACTTGAAGAATGGAACAGATGCATAGTTTCTGTATCTAAGGGTGAGCAAAAGAGGTAGGGACGAGGCAAGAACATGTCCGCACTGTGAAGCAAGAAACGTTGACGAACGTTGCAGGGTTATGTAGTTGTATGAACAGTAGATAAGGGTAAGAAGAGCATTCGTAATTTATGTCATGGTAACTGTAGTGAGGGAGTCTGTACTTGAAAACAATATCTTTAGGTCACAAAATCTCCTGGATTGTTTGTGAGATCATATATGATATTTGTTTTCATATCTGAGTTGTGTTGGTTTGTTTGAGGGAACCCGTGGAGGTGAATGTGTGTGTGTTTATAACAGAACCATTTTTGGGAAACCTGAGGTCGTTAAAAGAGAGAGAGAGAGTGTCTGTCTGTCTCCCTGTCTTGCTCATGCAATGTTCTGCTTCATTGTGTTCTGAGGAGACATTCTTTAGATAATACTATAAAAATACCTGCTAGAATGTGAATCCTAAGAAGTTTTTATGATTCTGGCAGTGGCAGTTAAAGCCTATGTTGACCAGGATACTGGGTCTATGGTGTTAATTGCTTCAATAATTCAGTATGGTTTAGTTGCTTAAATAATTTAGGTCTATGGTGTAATTACTTCAGTATGGTGTAATTGCTTCAATATGGTGTAATAAGCAACAAGGCCACTGGACATTGTGTAATGTTCTCCTTATAATCACAGCATTTTCATCATCAGTTGGTGACTTTTTGATATGTGGTAGATTAAACGTAGTGGGGCAGATATCAAATATATGAAATTAGGCTACAATTCATTTTGTAAGTGAATGTTGAATGCTGAGTGCACAGAGCTCTTTGCAGAGATATTGGTGGGGGAATACATGCAAATCATGTTGAAATTTGCGATAAGTGCTTTATATTGCTATCTCTTTAGTTGCTGAACAGCTGAAATATTGGCATGAAAGACTAATATATTATATATATTTTAATCTTTTAGAAGAAATCAGATGCAAGGTATACAGGACAGCGTACGAAAACTGCAGAAGCTACCAAGCCTTTCTCCTCAAGCAATTAAGAATCTTTGGATTCGTACTGCCCTCATAGAAAAAGTACTGGATAAAATTGTGCATTATCTCGTAGAAAACAGCAGGTATGTGAATATTCCATTTTATGTCTTCTCATTTTGTTTACCTCTGTTTTTGGCCTTCAGAAGTGCACAACACATATATCCTGATTGTAAGAAAGTGGATTTTTCAATTTGGGGTGGGCACACAGCACTGTCACTCTATGAAGACCATAGTCATTGGCATTCCTTTCCCTACAGACCTGTCCCTGCAGGTACTATTCTGGGAAGACCAGCCTTTCCACCACCAGTGTCGAACTGCACAGCTAACCCGCAGAGCGGTGTCATGGACCCCATTCACTGTTGATGTTGGAAAAATCTTCCTGGAACTCTAGAATTACTAGCTTACATGCTGGGTCCACCTTCTGGCAAATGGATACTAGGGCATGCCCTACCCTGTCCATCATGGAATAGCCTCCCTCTAGTTCTACACTAGCCACCTATATAGAGCACCCACTGTTGAGTGCCTTCCTGTGGCTCGAGGCATCTCCCTTCCTGTGCCCTGACTGATACAAATGTAAGCACCTGCCACTCTCAAGGGGTGTCTTCCTCCCCTGGGTTCATTCCCATCTTCATGCTTCTGTAAAGTGGGTTGGGACTCTATCCCCTTGTCAAAAGTTTGGAGCCTTAAGGGGGTTTTCCCTTTTTCCCCTCTTTTTGGTACCCGACCCACCTTTCTTGTGGTTACCCCCAGTCTCCCATTGGTGACTGGGGTGCTAATCCTGAAGTCCCCTTCCTTTCTAAGCTTCCAGGGCATGGTGAGCTTGGAACCTATTAGATTCTAGTGTAGGTCTGTAAAGCATTTGCTTCTGATAAGATCCCACATTAACAATGCAGCTCATCATAATCTTTTACTTTACTGCCCTTCACCCAGCAATGCAGTTCCTTACTGGATAAGTCCATAAAATCTCCCTAAGACTGGTGTGACTGTTTCTGGGCAACGCAAACCTCCGGGAATACTTTTCATGGGTTAGCCTAAACTTCTTTATGGGGGCCTCATTAATGGAGATATACCTAACCTGTTTGGCTGCATCTAGGACTAAATGTGTAGCCCTCCTAATAACAGGCATGTACTTCCACAGACTAACCCACCAGTCCTCTTCTGGGATTTCATGCATACGCAAGGCAACCTCATAAGCTACACATTCTCTGTCAGTGCCATCCCCTACCTCATAAAAAGGCACAGGTCTTTCAGGATATGAATCCTATGTTTACCTTTCCTAGGAACTTCTGAATCACTACCACCAATTTCACTGGACTAGAATGCCCTAATGTAAATTAGCCTCCTGGAGCTTAAGTCGAGGAAAAGGTAAATTCTAAAAGTTATGTTTACTAAAAAGTGTATTAATAATTAGATTCACCGCTAAATCTGACTTTTAATAAATATGAAAACTAATACTTGAATGAGTTTTTAAATGCCTTTCCTGTCAAAAGTTACACATTAAAGCGTATATTCTGTGCTTTGAAATTTTCTCAGATACAGCTACAGACCTTCCAGTGTAAATAGTTTTTTTTGTCACCGGAGGAACATAGTAACTTTAATGTCACACAGATTCCATTTTTATATATCAGTCATTCTACCTTGTCGGTGACCAGGTGTAGTGGCTTATTAATATTTAAAACCAGGGCTTCCTGCCTGCCATATATTGTTATTTTGATAGGTTTGACAACATTTTGTATGCTGCTATACATAGTAGGCCTAAAGCCATGTATTACAGGCCAGACCTGTGGATTAATTGCTGCTGCAGTCCATGGGTGACACTTAACTTCCAGACCCACGGTGTATTCCATACACAATATAAGAGGAATTTACAGGCAAGTTAATATGTCATTGAGGGTAAGCGACTTTAACCATGTTCAGAGGGTGAGACCAGGCATCTTACTTGTTATTTCACAGCGGTGTGTAGAGTTCAGACACCAACCAAAATAGTGTCCCAAAAAAGGTGAAAAATCTAGGGTGAACATGCAGAAAAGGCAGATTTGTTAGACTGATTTTTATTTGCTCTCTTTCTGCATGGTACAAATGATCTAAGCACAAACCTCTACTTTTAATTACCTTCTACTTACTATTATACTAGCTTTCCTTCTCTTTAACTATTTAATACATTCATTGCCTTTAATATTGAACAGATCTTTGTGTGTGTATATTTGTGCATTTCTATACTGTAGATCTATATACATGTATGTATAAATAGGTAAATAGATACAATCGTTTCCGGCTGCTGTGTACCCATTTATCATTTTGATCATATATTTTTGTGGTTGGCTTGGACTTGAGAGTTTCAGGTAGAGGGCCTCACATTTGAGAACCAATTACAAAGGACCAACATTATGCTTTTAGTAATCAACTTGTATGCGTACATTCCCAATTGCCAGTTATGAAAATGATGCAGTAAGAAATTAGAAAAGTAGGGCTCTTGCCTGTATGAAATGAAAGAAATTGACAGATGCTCTAGTTCACAATATCAGCATAGCCATTCCCTTCTTATACTTTTCCAGTCAACCAACAATTGTATTTGTTTTATTTTAGAGTTTCATTTTATTAAGCATAGTTGATGCAAAAGGCACTTTTTATGCATACAAATAATGAAAATACTACAATATGGTAATTTTTGTATTATGTGAAGGAAGTTACCTGCACATGGGTGCTTTGTAAGGAGCAATCCTACTTTGGAGCTCAAAGCAGTGCACCCCCTTCTTTAGAATAAAGGGAGGCTGGTCCACTGCCCAAAATCAGCAACTGCGATGAGGGTCCAGAGAACTTGAAACATGGAGCGCAACAAGTTAGATTGGCAGGAGATCTTGCGACAGGCAGCATGCTTGCCATATAATTGAAATACCATTCTCATGAGCATATGGAGTTTTTGTTTGAGCTAGGGCAATCTCTGTGGTTATTTTTGCCATTATGTATAAAGTCGAAAAACGATGGACATACGGTAATCAAGGATACTGGTTGCTTTTCCCTACACTTGAATTTTGAGATTGAGCTGAACATATGTGATTTTTTTGAAGTTATTGCACCAATTCTGCTGTAAATAGTAAACATCTGTGGGTTTCTTATTTATGATGTTTTTTAAATTATTTGAACAGAAAAAAGACTCAAGATTTATTTAGTGCAGTTTAAATTGCCAAAACATAGTTTATTCTACTTCAACAATGTTGAAGTTAAAACAAATGTCCTTATGGCAGCCCCGCAGTCATGGCCTGCTTCCTCTGAGTCCACACTCACATTTAACAAATCTTCAACTGATACTCTGGGGTGTGCCTGCTGTATGCCTTGCTTACTAATGAACAGGAGGTGGCCAGAATCCATAGCCCAGCACCAGATGACCCTGATTTTCTGATGCAGCATCCTACTCAAGAGAGTCTGGTGGTCCATGTTTTCACCAGCAAAGTGAGCCTGAATTCATTCTATGTGCCATCCCACCCCTCAGATCACCCCCCAACAATACGGGGAGCCAAACAGGATTGGGGAAACATATGTTCTCTTTGGCCAGTTTGGCCTTGATGTCAGTCAAAGCAGTCAATGCACTTTGCCTACTAGGTTAATAAACATACACCTTCTGGTTAGCAAGATCTTGCTGGCGGTTCTCAAAGAGATTAGGGCCTACCTGGCTCAAGCTATACTGGATGCAGCTAAATACATACGTTGTGCTGGCCTGGATATTACCAAGTGCTTGTGGTAAGCAGTCAGCAACAGTATGTTGCTGCATAGCCATCTGCGGATGCAGTCAACAAGGTTGTTAGATGTGCAGGTATCCCTCATGGATATGCCTTTTGATGAATCCTGGCTATTTGATGAAAAGGCTGACTCTGGCATACAATGGTTTAAAGAGAACCAGCCACTCCAACCAGATAGTTTTAGCACTACTTTAGGCCTTTCTGGGACTATTGAAGGAGGAGTGGTGTATGAGGCAGCGCCAGACCCCTCTAGCCTTGCAGCAATCACCTCAGTTCTTTTGTGACCTGGTACAAGGATCAAACAAGCACTGTACAGAGTCTTAAGGGCACAGATCTTTTCAGTGTCCCTCTCCTGCTGCATCTGCTGGCAAGCCACTTTTGTTTGTTGCATACCCACCTTATAGGAGGCATGATACAATTGCCCGTCCCAGTGGGGGGCAATCAATCCCATCCGGCAGATTGGCCCTCCGGATCTTTCAGCAGGGCGGTTTTCCTTCCATTCCTTTCACCACAGCTACCTCACACATCAGAGTGGCTCTTAGAGCAACACCATTCCATCTTGCTGCCAGTGGTGCAGGATCAAAAGGGTCCATCAAGATGTTTCTGGCCTAGAAATGGTGAGTTGTTACTCCTGCTGTTTCTTTGTTTCAGCATAGGATGGAGGCCTCCATGCAGTTTGAGGTCTTTGCCTTCTGACTGCCTTCCTGCGGATGGACAGATTTTAAATATTTGTGCTGGCCCATGTTCTGTCTGCCCTCGTTGTAGGTGACTGAATGATGGTTGTGGATCTGCAGGATGTGCATTTTCATTTACTCGTTAAGCAGTACCACTGACGCTACCTGCTGTTCAACCTTTCAAAGTGCCCCTTGGGTGTTCATGAAAGTTTTGGTGGTGGTCGCCGCCCATCTTTTGAGGGTAGAAGGTAGTAGTTTTTCCCTATCTGGTTGACTGAGTGTTGAAGGCAGGCTCACTACAGTCTGTCGGGGACCACCTCTAGATGGAAGTGAATCCCCTGAAATCTTTGGGGATTCCCGATCAATGTGCCAAAGTCCCATCTGACTCCCTTGCAAAGGCTTCCTTTCATAAGACTTGTCTAGATTATGGTGCAGCTCTGGGCTTTCTCTCTGCCACGATAAATCCAGGACATTCTGACTAAAATCCCAATGTTTCAGCCTCATTACATGTCTCTGAGAGCAGTTCTGAGGCTTCTTGGCCTGTTAGCCTCCGGCATTCTGGTTTTTGACTATGTCAATCGGCATATGCAGGCTCTGCAGTGGAATCTGAAGTCTCAGTGGGCCCAGCATCAACACATCCCGTTTTTGGGGAAAATTGCAGAAGGTCTGCAGTGGTGGCTGCTCAACCCCAGTTGGACCAGTGGCAAACCCCTCATCATGCCCCACCCACAGCTGATGGTGGTGACAGATGCATCACTAAGGAGGTGGCCATCTGAGGACTATGGTCTATTGCGGAAAGCCAACTCCATATCAGTCAGATGGAGTTGCAGGAGATTTGCCTGGTACTAAAGATTATCTTCCAGTCCATCAAAGGGAGACTGGCGTAGGTTATCCTGGATAGCCCCACCACCATGCAGTACCGCAAATAAACAAGGATGAATAGGGTCCAGGATGCTGTGCCAAAATGGTCTGTACCTCTGGAGTTGGCTGGGCTTCGCCTGATCATGAACAACCCAGCAGAGTTTTTAAAAATCAGGGCAGACAAGTTCAGCTGGTGGTGCCAGGCAGATCATAAATGGTGGTGCATCCCAAAATGGCACAAGACATCTCCCAAAAGTGGGTTGAACCCTGGCTGGATCCTTCTGCCACAGTCAAGAATATGCAGTGTCCAAACTTGTGTGTTTGAACTCACAAGAAAGGACTTTCTGGGAGACACATTCCGACCAGAATGGAGCACAAGACTCATGTATGCCGTTCTGCCTCTCCTGCCCCAATTTCTGAAGGTCAGGAACAACTAGGCCCAAGTCATTCTAGTGGCCCTGAATTGGGGACAGGAGAGTGTGACACCTGAAATTTCCTGGGTATGAGTATCTTTTCACCATGAGGCTACCTCTTCAGGAGGATCATCTGTGGCAGCGTCAGGACAGGGACCCACACCCAAACTGCAGGGTAATGCACCCAAACCTGTGCAATCTGCACTGCATTGTATGAAGACTGAGTGACAGCAATTGGCTGCATTCCATCTTCCACTTGAAGTTGTGGATGTTGTACTTGCGGTCAGATGTCCCCCTGCAAAAGTCTGTTTACGCCGGGTGCTGGGACACATTTGGGGCCTAGTGTGTATTTCAGATCATGGACCTTTTACTGTTATGTCTTTGACCCAGCATTGTCTTGCTGTGGGTTCCATTTAAGGGTATTGGTACATTTTCTGCGGTTTCTGGGCCGACTCTCCTTGTATAAATTACCTGTTGTGATTAAATGTTTGACACACATGTTCCCTCCCAAACCATTTGTGATGGCGCAGTGCAACCTTAACTTAATCTTGACCTTGCTTGTGCATACTCTGTTTGAGCCAATGCACAGCTACTTGTTTCATGTTCTGACTGTCACACTGTCTTTCTCAGTCCTATCACTTCAGCTTGTTGCATGAGTGAACTCCGGGCTCTTTCTGAGCAGCCACCCAACACCTTCTTTGTTCTGGACTAACTGGAGCTGATGACCCAGGTGGCTTTCTTGCTGAAAGTCGTGACTCCTTTTTACGTTGGACAGTCCATTACTCTTCCAGCGTTCTTTGCCCAGCCTCATCCTTCTAAAGAAAAATAGAGAGTCCATTGGCTAGACCCCAAAACGGCTTCAAGTTTTTTCATTGATCCCACCAGAGATCTCCTGGTGGACAATCCGCTTTTTGTGGGTTCTGTTGAGCAAAGAAAGGCAAGCCGCTGAAGAATAGAACACTATTGAGGTCGACAGTCCTCTGCATTAAAATTTCATTGGACATTGGAAGACATTGGCCAAAAAGCAGCCTCCCAACGGTCTCAAAGCCCATTCCACCAGGACTAAGGCTGCCACCAATGCATTGACACGTGGGGTTGCTGTTCCCCATATCTGCCAGTCTGCAACATGGGCATTGGTGCACACGTTAACCAAGAACTACTGTCTTGACTGTCAGGTCCAGTAGGAAGGGGATTTTGACTGTTTAGTCCTGCAAGACATCTATTGTATGAGTCCCTTCCACAGTCTTTGCCACCTTTGGGTGTTACTGCTTGGATCTCTATTCTAAAGATGAGGAGTCTGCAGGTAAAACTATCCATCAGAAGAAAACCTTACTTACCTTCTGTAATGCTCTTTCTTGCTACACTGATACCTTACTGTCCTGCGCCCTCCCCATATTAGGGAGTGGCCTCTTTATAGCATTTAAAAAGATAGAAAATTAGAGAGTTGCACTCTATGACCAATATTTTGTGCTGTTCGTCCAAGGATAGGAAAAGAGACCATCAACAGACTGATGTTGGAACTTTAATATAATTGCATCAAAGCCAGCGTGGAGCCGCACCAAGTGACCTAACGGTGGGAGGGACAACTACTGAGAAAATTAACCAATCCAGTCTGGCACCTGGGGATAGACTTAAGGTTAGGAATCTGTGGCTTGATGGAGTATATACCAAAAAGAGCGTTATCGGACTGTTATTAACCTGATCATTGCTGATGAAGGCTGGTTATTAGTAGAGGTAGGTATGCACCTATCACTAGCAACAAGCCCCCCAGACAGTGTTAGGCTCAGTCAAGGTTTCAAAACATTAGCCCCTGGCTCAACCCCTGGTAGCTTTGCAATGAGCAGGCAGACTTAACTTAGGAGACGGGTATGTAAAGCATTGAAATACATCAAATCAGTAAATCGCACAATAAAAATCCCACACCAATTTATAAAAATAGGAAATATTTCTGTCTTTTAAAATGACACCAAAGTGACAAAAATCCTATATAGTGAACCTGCAATATGAATTGTTAAAGATTAAAAGTAAAACTAGCACTTATAAGCAAATAGCGCTTAAAGGACAGATTGCACTGGATTGGGACACAGTCAAGAGTTCCAGCCGTCCACAGCGTAACAGTTTTACACTTACTTCCAGAAGTGTTTCTCGATGCAGGAAAGTGGTCCACAGCACCAATCCAAGGTTTCCAAAGGGCACTTGGCCAAAATCCTTGAAAGGCCGCTGGAGGCTGTCCAGCTGGGGTCTTCTTGATGGAGATGGTACAGGTGAAGCTCTGTTAACCTGTTGCTTTCAGGGAGTCCACTCTTGAGTCCTTTTAAAAGCAAGGCAAAGTTATTTGGGCTGTTCCAGTGTGCAACAGGAGCAATACTTCAATATGCAGTCCTCTAGGTTGCAGAACAGGATTCCTGCAGGGCAGTCCTACTTCTTCTTGTGGTTTCAGGCAGCAGATCTCTATTCCAATGCAGATCAGCCACTTTTGTTCATTCATCTTGGGGGACAGTCAGTGGGCATCCTTGTCCAGTGAGCTGCAGGGTGCCACCCAGAAGCATGGCAAATTCCTCCAAAGTGTGGCATTTTCTTGTCCCATAAAGCACTGCACTTTAACATTCCAAGATTGATGATTTTCCTCCAGAGGCGCAAGACTTGGCTAAACCAACCCACGGGTGTAGCTCATTTCCATTACCCCCCTCCCCCCGGACATCTGCATATTACTTTCCTAAGCCCACTATATCTGTGGGGTACATGGTCAGAGGGCAGGCCTGGCTCCATTCCTTTCAGACTGGCTTCCTTTTGAAGCCTCAGCTTGATTTACTCAACCCCCTTCATGGACTGACCTCAGCATCTGTCACCCTCCTCCATCTGATAGCCTCTGCTCAGGGCAGGCCACTTATCACCTCATCAAAGCAGCCTGGCTAATCCTGTTATAGCTGACCAATCAGGAGACCATTAGCAGGCTGGAATTTGGCTTTCAGGAAAGAAAGCCTTATAACATATTATTTGTACTAGTTATGATGAATTCAACAAGGGCAAGTTGGTTCATTACCATTCATTTGAGTCCTTTCATGACATATTTATGTCCCTCCTAGCCATACTTATTCTTAGGGAAACTATTCCCATTTTATCCTACGGAGGTTAGTATCTACAATGAGGAAAAATGAAAGGTGCAGTGCTTCCCTCACCAGGACATGTAAAACATGTTTTATAATGTCCCTGCTTATAGTTACATGGCACCCCACCCACAGGGCATCTAGAGGAGACCTTGGGGGTGACTTGTTTGTGAGAATAAGGTTGTTTACCACTTGGGAAGTACCTCAAATACCAAAGTCGAATTTGCACACATCTTACTTTTTAAAGACAGTCTGCAAGGCAGGGCTGCCTTTAAAGATGACAGCAGGCCCCACAGTAATGCACACTCCAGTGCAGGAAATCTACTGGGCCTCAAAACTTCCCTGCCCTAATGTATACTAAGGACTTACAGTGTCTGTTATTGCCAGTTGGAATTATAACATTGTACCATTTGACCATATACCTTTTAGTTGGAGCACTGGCCCTGGGCTTGTTTTGAAGAGCGCAGGGCACAGTCCGGGTCAGTTACCAGCAGTATCAGTCCGAAACATTGAGGTGAATGAACATGCTAGAAGGGTGACTGTCTCACAATTGCGTTTGCCGCAGAAAGCGAAAGCATTAAGATACAAATTTCAAATTAATCTCTTACAATTAGCATCCAGATTAACATATTTAAAATGTTCGCATTTACGTGTTTACCACAGTCCTCGTCCATATATATACTGTGCCAAGAATAACATACATTTTAGATTGCCTGTCTATTGAGTTCTCCTTTTGTTGAAAATTATACAATGGACAATTTCAAACAACACAACTTTGGGTATTTTGTTTAGAATAGTTTCATTGCAGATTTGGGTAAACTACATATTGTGCCAAATACCTTTTGTTTCACCACTTTCAACTTGATTAAATTTAATTTCCAGGAATGTTAATATTTTTCAGATACTGAAACCCACTTTTTCAAATATTCAGCTTTTTCTAACATAGGTGAGCATTGAAATAATAGGCTATTTCTTCTCTAGCAACAGATTGTGGTGCAATCCTGTTTGTTACTAATAAAACAGCTTATATCTAACAAGTATATTTTTACATCAATAGCAGATCATTTGAATGATTTCAAATCCAAACAAAATTATTTTTTTTCGCTTGACTTAATAAGAACTACTAGCAGCAATAAGCAAGATTTGTCTGCCTAGTGCTGGTCACAAAACTGGAAGCAATAAGTTAGCCAAGCATTTCTATCTTTTATAACACGCTGCTACCCACTACACAAATGTACACATTTAGAAAGAAAGCATATATTGTCTTCATGCCTTATTTGACTGGCAGAATTCCTTAACTTAAACAATGTGTGAGAATTTGGGTGGTTGGTTGATTGGGGTGTGAGTCCTGGTCAAGCAGCAATCACAATTCTTGGCAGTACGGCACAATCAAACCCAAAATTAACCTGTTCTCATCCTCTCGCAGCCTGTCACAGAACAGTCAGGCTTAACCTGAAGGCAATGTGTAAAGTACTTGTGCAACACTTCAAACAGTAAAACAGTGAAACACCATATAAAAAGGATCCCACGCCAGGTTAGGAAATTAATTGAACTTAATAAATAAAAAAAGACCAAAAGAGCACAAATCTAATAAGTAGAGCTTGAGTTATTCATTTTTAAAGAATATATTTTAAAATAGTGCTTAGAAGTCAAAAGCTCCAACCGGGGATATCTGGTGGCACCAGACCAGGGCAAAGTCAAAAGTTCAGGCCAACTGCAATGGCACACGGCCCGGCTGCAGGGACATTGTTGAGCCTGCTGAACAAAAGTACCTTAAATCTGGGTTGCAGATTAATGCTTCAGTTCCAAACTACACAGTAGAGGGTCTGCACCTCTTTTACCCATGCAATAGCAGCGATGCACAGGTACCAAGATGTGGTGGAGGTGCGGTTCAAGTTCCTATTATGTCACCGTCAAGGAGATGAGGTGCAGTAGAGCCGATGTGTTGGTTCTAATGAGCACAAAGGCTGCTTTGCGAAGTTTCGTAATTGAGGCTGCTGTTGGTGGGGCTGCAAGGACCTTGCTCCGAGAAAAGTGCCTCAGCGCTGGTTGCGAGGGTGATACACTGGTGTTGAGATGCATGCAACAATGCGATCCTGGTTGCACTGGTTTCAACCAATGCAGTAGATGTTATTTGTCTAATTTCACCACGCACCTGCAGCACTGCATCGTTTCTGCTCCTGCAGCAGAGGATGCATCTGTACCGCAGAAGCAAGCACCTTAGGCCCACTTCCAAGGGTCCAGGACTGGGTTGGCACCACTTGCGGGACATACAGATGGCAGAGTTCAGGTGCAGGACCATGGTGGTTGAAAGTCTGTAATGTCCCTGAGACTTCAGATCAGGAGGCCATCTAGCCCTTAAAGTCTCTCTGGGTTCTGGGTTGGAAAGATTCAGGTCCAGTCCTTCTCACTCCCCAGGCAAGAGGGCAGCAGGCACAGGTCAGCACAGCAATGCAAAGCAGGAGTCCAGCAAACAGTAGTCCTGAAGAGTGGCAGGCCTTCAGGAGCACATCAGTCCTTCTTCCTGGCAGAGTATCCACAGGTCAAGAAATGTACTCCAGTGGTGGTTTCAGAGGTACAGTACTTTTACCCAGTTGTGCCCTTGAAGTGGGGGAGACTTCAAAGACATGCGTTTGAAGTACACAGAGTCCCTGCCCTTCCTTCTCTGGCTCCAGACTCACTACAGGGGGTTATGCAGCCCTCTGTGTGTGTGTGTACAGGACCCAGCCTAATCCGGTGTAAGTGAGGCTGGTCTCAGCTCCTCCCTCCCATCCTCTCCAGGATGGCCCATCAGGCACATTAGATTACACCTAAACTCCCATTGTGTGTGGCCGTCTAGGAGGAATATACAAATCCCAGCTGTCACCCCCGCAGACATGTGGTCAGAGAGAGGCATTAGGCACCAAATGGCTAAAGTAAGAAAATGCCAACTTTCTAACGGTGGCATTTTTAGAATTGCAATTTAAAATCCGACTTCACCATAAGTTGTGATTGTAAATTGTGATTCCAGAGACACCAAACTCGAAAAGCCTATCTCTTCCAGTTTGTGAATTACACTTAGAGCGGAGGCTGGTGACTTTTTAAAGTGGTGGGGCACAAATTAATGAACCAAAGTAATCCCCCCCCCCCACCCCCAATCCCCTGAGAGGGCTCCAGCAATATGGTGGAGGGCTTCTCATAGAGAAATGCAGACGTGGCAGAGTAAAAATCAGTTAAAGCACAATATGTGGTGTCAGGAAAAGGGTGAGAATGGCACATAGATAAAGAAGAAGGAAAATTGCTCAGTTTGTTAATTTTCCCCAAAACACTGTGTATTTACAGTGCTATCAATGCTATGAGGAGCAGATCGAATGTCGCTGCTTATACCTAGATCTCTGGTCTAAAATGTCACTGTTGCAGGATACACAACTAACAAATCGATCTGCAGTTCACTGATGGTACAGTGCACATACCCAACTGCAGAGGCCCTTGAATAGCACTGCCAGTGCCCTTTCTACTGCAGGGGAGATGAGGCACTGTGCACATTATTCCCGAAGCACCAAACCAGGGTGGCCGGTATTTAAGCTGACTACCCCAATATACAGGACACTGAACACAGTCTCCAGTACTCATTTCCCTCTTCTTAGATGCTGTTGATGGCATCAGTACCGTGTAGGGAATATCTTGGTGCCCAGAGTCAACAGAGCCAGATGCCTCCTGAGTGAGGAGGGGTTGTGAGGTGAACCCCAGTGCTCTTGAAGCAGGTGTTTGCACCTTAGCCTCCTCTCATTTTAATACCTTTTGTGTGTGGAGGTGTACTCATCTGTGGTCAAGAAGACAATGGGCACACGCTGCAGTATAAAGCTGGACAGAGCAACAGACTGGAAAAGGTCCAGCCCGGAGTCAAAATATCATATTTTACTGCCATATACAGAGCTCACCTACATTTGATGTGTATCTAGTAGTGAGGGCATTCTGCACAGCTTTTGAGAACTACTGGGTGTATGCACACTGGGTAGAAAACATTGCACTGCCTGCGTCGCGTAGTGTCAGTGATATGTTTCTGCAAGGTGCAGTAGAGTGTGATAGCTGTGTGGTTTATGTGGGGGGGTGCATGTCTAATTTTTTATGTGTGCGTTCAATTCCTCTTAAGTCGCTTAAAAAGCTACAGGGAACAAGTGAGGCGAGGAAGGGATGGAAAGAGAGCACAAGAAACAGAAGGTGGGATTAGGGAAGAGTGATAAAGGAAACATGATGTTACATCATGGTAGAGGCGGTCATCCTGCATGTGTTCTAGGAAAGTAAACACTCCGCTAGACAACAGTGTGCCATTGTTGTTTTGTCCATGAGTCTCTATAACTATGGCAGGCAGGAAGGCCCCTTTGTTATAATTAATGGCAGCCCCCACGCCCCAAGTCAACTCTCAGTAACTTGATAACACAAACCTGCTGTGTGCTCTTTTATTACCGGGGCTGCAGGTGCCTTTCTTTTCCCAACAGCTACTGGCTGTAGTCTCCCTTTAGGAACAGCTTGATGGTGTCCGTCCTGAGCAATGAAGAGCCAACATGTGCACTACAGCACACCTTCTGCATGCGGATAATCCCGGAAATAGAAGCTGCTGAACTCATCAATAGCCCACTCTCCCAGGCCCCATTTGCAAATTAGGTAGCCAGATAGTGCGGAGACTAAAGGAGTGCTGCAGTTTTTGCACCGATTCTACTGCGTTGCCATCGCCCAGCCCTGCCCTCTCCCGTTTATGTGAAGGAGCTCTGCTGATCGCACTCTAGGCCAATTCATAAGCGCCCCATTTGAAATCTAAGCACTGTCGCTTTGGGCAGCCACTCCCAACAGGCTGCTGTCACTCACTTCACTTGTGTCTTGGGGGCGAGGAATTCCTCGTTCACCCAGCACATGCGCAGTAAGACACCAAACTCAGATAAAAAAATAAAAAAAAGATTTTGAATTTTTTAATGGGTGCGCACCAATGTAGTGAGCACTTCTTTTAAAGCTGCTCTATTTTGTTCATTCTCTCCCTTTTTTCTCCTCCCTGATGCTGGTAGGGCAGCACCCACTTTGCTTGTTAGTACCAGCCGCCAGTGTACACTTATAAAATGTAATAAGGTAATCCCAATCTTAATGGGAGGGATAGGCCTTGAAGTATTTAAGAATTAATTTAAGAATTTTTCACTAGTAGGGTATGTAAAACTAAAAAGTATATGTCTAACTTTTTAAATACACTGCACCCTGCCTTTTAGTCTGTCTAGGGCCTACGCTAAGGGTGCTTTATAGGTATTGAAAAGGAAAGTTTGGGCATGGCATCCGGTTTACTTTGCGAGGTCGACATGACAGTGTAAAACCTCACACACATGCCTTGCACTGTCATCTCTGAGACAGGTTTAAAGGACTACTTAAGGTGGATGGCACAATCAGTACTGCAGGCCCACTAGTAGCATTTAATTAGCAGTAACTGAGCACATGTATTCCACTCTACTAGTAACCTATAAGAGAAATAAATATGCCAATTGGGGATAGGCCAATGTTAAAATGTTTTAGGGAAAGAGCACAAACATTTTAGCACTGGCTAGCAGTGGTAAGTTGTCCAGAATCCGAATGCTAGCAAAAACGAAGTTGGCAAAAACTGGAGGTATGAAGGCAAGAGGTTAGGAGAAATCACGTCAAGGGTGCCAGGTCTAACACAATGTCTGTCAGAACCCTTTCCGTGATATCAAGCTTTTTTGTACTTCCATGTTCTGCGTAGGACAGGGAGCCAAAAATAAATCTTCCCTGCTACATGTTAATGGGCGCTTTTTGGACCCTTCCCACATAGAGGGTTAACAGTGGTCTCAGACAATTGTTCATAGCTGCGGCTTTTTAGATTTCAGTATCAACATTAAGATCCCAAGTAATTGTACCTAGGCGACTGCCTGATTGCAGTAGGAATTACCAAGTAAGTGGATCTCGCGCTTTGGATGTTAATTGCAGAATTAGCATACACTTAGGGTGAGAACATTTTGTGAGATATTTACAAGCCTATTGGGTGAACTGAATCATCCGCATATAAGAAGTAGGCAATCGTGGCATTGTCGGTCCTGGGGGGAATATGTTGCTATTGAACTGATGGGACGCTCAATCAGAGAAAAGAGAACGTTAGAAAGGGGAAAGTATTCTAACCTTAATGTAGTGCCAATGGGAAAAATAAGACTTAAGAATCGATTTTTGTGTATTTTGTAAATGGAACCAGGATTCTGAATGAAATCGATTAGAATTTGCAATTAAACATCTGCTAATGCTCCTGAGAAGGCAGTATGTAAAAACCACTTTGCGTTCTTGGTCCAACAATAATCAGTTGTATTCTCCAGGATTGCTATTGCTATGTTATTTCAAAGAAATACATAATGATAACAGAAATAGAACCCAATTCATGGAAAAACACTGACTATGAAAAAAACTTTTCAGTTGAAATACAAAAAGGGACATAAATCCGTCGATCAGAAGTTTATTCGGCTATGAATATTAAACTATATGCATTTGAAGAGCAGGGTCTACAGGCACAGAAATTCTGGTCAGAAACTTGCAATCTCAACGGTTCAGAATGTGAAACTGCCAGTGTAAAATTTGCACAAGAATAACAACTGCATCCAAGCCTGATTCACACAGACATAGAGAATTAACGGCTGAGTTACTCCATAAGTTGTCAGTGGAGAATGAATGATAATTAAACCTTTTAAGGCGAATTCTCTCAATAATTGCTTCTGGCCCATGTTAGATAAGCCACATGACCCTCTGATATTCTTGTTGTGAGATGTGATATAATTGTAGGGACTGCTCCTCCGTTAGGGCAGAAGAGGGTCTCCACCATGCCCCCCCCGCCAGCAGCAGGAGCTGCAAAACCTTTGAAAATAAAACGATAATCAGCCACGTTTATTATCGTTTTATTTTTAAAGGGGGTGGGGCCATGGTGGTGACAAGGGGGAGGGCAGTACACAGAGCATTCCCCTCAGTGCGCATATATGTTTGGCCGGCTGTCTCAGGCCGGCCAAACACACATGCGCACAAAGGCTCTCTCGAACTAGGCACTGTTTTGCTGAGTTGGAAAGAGACAGCCCAAGCTCTCAGTCTGCGTTGGAGCACCCAGCCAGAGTGCTCCAGCCAATCACAACGCTGCTTTGAGCAGCATCATGATTTGGTTAGAGTGGGCTGGGAGCCTGCAGTGCAGCGGAGATCGGTGGCAGCAACGTCCAGGTAAGGTTTTTTTTACATTTATATTTCATTTTTATTTTAGCCATTGCCTCGCCACTTTTCGAAGTCGCCAGCCGCGACTGTATAATTAAACTTTTTTACCATCACTTGTACTTCCCAAAGGCTGTATTCTTTTAGAGAAATGTATCACATAAATGTTTGTTTTCACGCTTCGTCAAATTGTGTGATACATTGGACAGATCTGGATGACCCAGCTCATAGCTCACTCCTGAATTCGTAACCTGGCAATATTTATGATATGATCTACACTGAGAACATACTTTGGAATCTTACTTTATAATGATGTCTCTGAATTGGACTAGGTATTCATTCACAACAAAAGATGTTAACCATTGATCAGTTCCTAGATGCACCCTTCTTCCACATATTCATGAATAGAAAAAGAAGGAGGTGTCAGTGTGAGAACCTAGACACATTGCATAAATCAGCTACCCTATTTAAGTACCTCCAAACCTCTCATAAATCAATAGACAAGCACTTATTTTTATAGAAAAGTTTAATCTAGGTTCCAGTTTTAGAGCAAGAACTGGTTATTGAAGAGAGTAAAGAGTAAGGCAGCCAGGACACAGCCTTGTCCAACTCTTCTTAATAGTGGAACAAGGGTTGCTCATCCTGCACTATCAATCAGTATTACTATTTTAACTAACAAAGTGGAGAAATAAATGTAAAAAACGGCACCCCACGACTCAACGGGGGAGGGCCCAGAGACTGGCTCTGACGCCCCACATCCTATTGCAGTGGCCATTGATAATTTGGAACGTAAACCTGAGACTAATCCATCGGGTACCACAGCCTCAGGCTTATGGGTGGGAGCATCATGATTGGAATGATGATTTGATCTGGGGCTGGAGAGCTGTGAAATAGGTCTCTCAATGCCCCTTCACAAATTGCTCAAGGTTTCTAAACATAACTTTTTCTTACATTGCATAGTGAGCCACCGCGTATAGGGGTGGTAGGCTCTGGTTGTGTTTAACCATTTTGAAGGACTGAGTTTTTGGGCTACAGACCTTTATTTCTCCCCCAACAAGAATATAGTTTAGTTATGAGGGGTTCACACTTGTGGGGTTCCTTGTGGGATGGGGATGGGTGTGGGAAGGGTTGGGGTTTGGGAATGAGGTTCAGGGTCCTATTAGCTCAGTGGGAAGGGGTATAGACACTTCAGCGCTATGCGGTCCTATAAGGGGGCCCATGTGTAATTTAAGTCCATACAATAGTCATGGCATGCAGCCAACCCTTAGACACAAAGGCTCTCTCAGTCGTTTCATGGAACGTTAATGGGCTGGGTGTCAAAGTTAAGAGGGGCCCAAAATATTAAATGGCTGCAGCCAGTCGTCCTCCTTCTTCCCGACACTCATCACCAGGGGGCACACATCACACTGGCACATGCTGGCTATATTACCAGCTTCAGGGGAGTAGCTATCCTGAGTGAAGTAGTGGATAGACACTTATGGCAGGTATGTGGGAGTGTAGGGGTGCTGAGGATGCACCAGTGTCACCATAATTAGCATATGTATCTCCCCAAGGTTGCAAGCATACACAATGATGAAACCCACAAGAGCCTGCTGGTAACAAACTCCTCACTGCACGTAATGGGGGGGTGACTTCAATAATGTAATGACGTAGACTTAGGTCCAGGGACGTCAGAAACAGCCTCACAAGACACCCCGCCCTCACTCTTTGCTCCTACACCGGGTCTTTCAAATGTGTGGCATCCCAAACACCCCACTGATAGAAGATACTGCTATTTCTCTGGGGTCCACAGGGTCTTTTCTAGGCTTGATTATCTCTTTCCAACAGCTGGAGAGGTGGGTGCCATACAACAAGTAAAATATCAGGCTTGTGGGCTCTCTGATCATTCCTCTCTACTAGTTAAACTGAGTTGGGTTTCTGGTTGGTAAGTCAGCGACTGAGATTTACAGGACCCAGATGTCGCCCTGGGGCTAATCCTGGATACTCAGCTGTACTTCATGGAAAAAGAGGGCTCAGTTATGTCCAAAGTGGTGTTGTGGGAAGCATATAAGACACTCCTCTGCAATTGAGCTGAGAACTTGGTAGCCCAAAAGAAGAGAAGAGCGGCAGGGGTGCTGGAACACCTTGAATGCCATCTTCTAGAGTTAAAGGGTGACCCGGGGTGCAGGACTCCTCCAAGCACAGGCAGTTAGAACTCCCAAGAGCTGAATATCAGGACTTGTCGCAGTAAGGGGCTAAAAAGCGAATGCTTGTACGACACTGTGGATAAGGCGGTAAAACTCCTTGCATGGCTAGGCAGAAAGGAAATGGAGGCCAGGTGGGTGCGGAGGTCAGTAGAGCCGGAAGGATACACTTACAGCTCCGATTATCATTTCGTGGAGGCAATCGCCCAGTACTGTAAACTACTTTATAGAACCAGTCCACTTCAAGAGGTGCTGCAGATAGCACAATATTTGGCGAACGTGGTCACCCGTATGTTAGACGTGGAGACAAGAGATGCACTAGAGACTGAAATTACATTGGTGGAGGTTCAGCCTGCCGTAGCAGAACTGAAGTCCAGAAGGGCCCCAGGGCCTACTGGGATCCCTGCAGAATTATATAAGCGCTATGCCAGGTTGCTGGGGCCCCATCTGCTTAATATATTTTGGGGGCTGGAACGCAGAGAGTGCTTCTGCTAGATCGCAGCTGAAATAATACTGCGACTTGTACCGCCCAATTTCATTACTCAACACTGAGGTTAAAATGTTGGCTACAAAACTGGCCTCAAGGCTTCTGCAGATTATGCCCCTGATTCAAAGGGATCAGTATGGCTTCATGCCTTGCAGGTCAGTATTCTGAGGCGGGCGCTATAATCTGAGGGGGTGCATAACTGGATGTTCAAAGTAAGGGTCCGCCTGACCACACACGCCATTCTTATGCTGGACGACGAGAAGGCGTTTGATGCAGTGCACTGGCCCTTTTTGGGAAAAACACTGGAGAAGTTTGGGTTTGGTCCTCAATATCGGAAGTGGGTGGGAGTGCTCTATCAGGCCCCAGTTGCAGCAGTAAGGGTGAATAGGATGGTTTCCTTGGACTTCCCCATTTGAAGAGGGACCAGACAGGGATACCCTCTGTCCCTCCTCTTATTTGCGCTAAGAATAGTCTTTGGCATTTATAGTATGGGACCATCCAGCGGTCTGCGGATTCAAAATCTCTGAGACAGAGGAGGACGAAGAACATTTTTCACTCTATGTGGATGATGTCCTGCTCTACATTACTGATCCATCCACAAATTTCCAGCTAATCTTCCAATTACTTGGGGAATATGGGACTTATCCAGCTACAGGATTAATTGGTATAAGCCGGTGATGTATCTTCCATGGGGACAGATAAATATATGTCCTTGCTACCATGCTGTCTGACATTAGCGGAAGACAGATTTAAATACGTGGGGAACTTCCTGACACTGAAGGAGGAGCTCTGCCTCTGCAGGAACTTGGGGAGAGTGGCTAAAGCCTTTTGGGAGGATGCAGAGAGGTGGAGAGGGCTGCATTCACCTTGCTGGAGAGCAGCAGTTCTTTCAAATAAACTCACACCCTAAGCTGCTGTACATTTTACAGAACACATACTACCGGGTCCCACAGGAGGTCTTCACTTGGTTAAAAGGGGAAATGTTGAATGGGGTACACCCCAGAATTGCCCTGAAGACATCGCAAACTATCCCTACAATGGGGGATAGCTCTCCCAGACTTGGAATCCCACTACTGGGAAGCCCGTTTAATCAATAACACGGATTGTATATTTGACCCCCAAGATCACTCCACCTTCAGACTTGAACGGGCATATTGTGGGACACAGTTTTACATGCATTACCCATATAGGGAAAGGGACACAGCGTTTACTTCCAGCCATGCAAGTAGCCTTAGTAATGTGAGTCAAAGCTATGAAATCTCCGGGGTGGTACGGTAGGACCACACAGGAAACTCACTTCTGGGAGGGGACCTGGCTCTTGGAGATGGGTAAGCTACAAGGGTTTGGAACCTGCAACCTTTCTGTGATCTCCAGGGGAGGGGATCTGTTAGAAAAGAAATGGGGATATTATGCTGTTTTCCTCAGTGCAACATGAATATGGAATTAACGCCAACCAATTCCTGAAATATGCACAAATATGACATGCATGGCAGGCTCAGGGGCTACCTGGAGATGACATCCCAGAAAATGCTCCACTGGAAGGGCGGTTGTTGACAGGAACTGAGAAAAGGAGAGGTCTCCCTTAGCTATAAAACATTTAATAACAACATGTGGGATACTTTAGGTAGACTGCCAGAGCAATGGGAATGTGATGTGGGGAACATGGAAAATGTAGATTTGGTGGCAGCCCTGATGCACCAGAGAGAGGTGGCAATAAAGCCACATCCACGATTGATTCAATTTACGATTCTTCACAAGGTCGACTAGGATAGAAGGAGAATGGATAGTTTGGTAAGGGCTATGTCCCCGAACTGCCTGTGGTGCAGGGCAACAACATATCTTTCCTTAACATGCTCTGGCGGTGCTCACTAATGTACGAATACTGGGTGGCGATCACTAAGGAACTTAGTAATATCCTTGAGGAGCATATCCCACTCGAGCTGATGTTCATTTTTTGGGGGGATCCCTAACATTCCACAGGCCAAACTATTATTGTGTGGCCTAAGCCTGGTAGTAGCAAAGAGGGATATAGCCCGGTACCGAGGGGCATAGACATCTACAAGGTGGCAAAAAAAGCCACATATGGTAGTAGGGGTTGCCCCTGAAAATCTCATAAGGTCTGGAGTGGCTGGATCATTTACTCTTCACTGGAGCCAATGGGATATGGAGTGGGACAAAGTCAGGAAACATCAGTTATACAACAACGGGTGTCCTCGTGGTTGTTAATGTGATACCTGGAATTCTGCTATTGACTCTTCTACTTCTTTCTTTTTTGAAAATATATGGGTTGATTGACGTTTGAGGGTTGTGTTTTTACTGCCTTTATCATTTCATGTGTGTACTCCTGGCGCTGAAAATAGTGTTTACATTTGTTTATAATGCAAAATAATAACAAAAGCATTTTTTTTAAATTGGATTCAGAGAAGAATCACAGAACACTACTAGTATCGGGAAAACTAAACTAAGTTGTACACCGTTTGATAAAGTTTTTTTTTGTCATTCAGGTTGGTGGTACTGTAATCAACTAATTGCCATTCATATTTTCGCTCTATGGCTGCCTATGGCAATTTAAACTTAATCCTTCAAACTTTTATTACCTACAGAGGATGTAGTCTTCCATTTTTTATTATTACAAGTGTCAAAGCAAAAGGAAAGTACTAGAAAAACAGGCAGTGGTTACTGTGTGAGCATAATGCAAGTTGAAGAACAGAAATTACCATAGACATTCAAATCAAAGAGGAAACTAGCACTAAAAACGAATGTCATGACAATACAAGAACTTGCATGATTTTGGGAGGGCTTTTCTAGATAAAGTGAGCCCATTTGACCTAAATCTGTTTAAACTAATTGTTGTTAAAATATTGTGAACCAACCGCCAAGGAGAAGTTCTGGGGAACCCAATTCTAACAGTTTTCTTTTAAAAAGCTAATTATGTTGGGAGGGAAGGTACTGAGCTGCAGCTAGGAATCCTACCCACCCCACCAGTTGCCCCAAACAGCAGTGCCAGCCCTGTGCACACAAAAATAGAATGACAGTACTCTCTGCCTTGATTCAAAATACAATGCATCCGCACTTATTAGTGATAGATCTTTTTAGCAAGGAAACAGAACATCCCCTTCTGTTTGAATTCATGTGCTTGTTTACTAACATGAGGAGGATACTCTGGGTCAAAGTAGGGTGGAGAGGTTGTCCTGGTTGCTCAACTGCATTGGTACTCGTCCACATTTGCCCTCTTAAGTTAAACTACATCAGTGACTAGCCTGCACAACAAACTTCTACTTTGTCTCACTGTTCTCTATCTGATCCCAGATATGTTGTTGCTACCAAGAGACCAAACTGATAATCAGTCACTCCTCTTAGGTCTGAATGTAGATCTACTTCTTTAAGGACCACTTGTTCTAGAGATGTTGAGTGGGAATATGCCTCCCTTAGCTGCCTACTGACCCAAATCTGCTGCCTACTAGCCAAATAAGACTGGGCAGCCTGCATGATCTCACCAAATGGGAACTGCATTTCAGAATACCCTCATAAAGCTGATGTATGGAGAGTGCCCCAGTGGCAGGGGAAATTTCTATCTTGTCTCTTGTGAGCTCCTTATACCGCCCCAAAACATCCACTCACTTAGGATCATGTTGGTGCGATGTCATGCCTGTCAGTGGGAGAGATCAGAGTGTACCAGTTTATAAATGCTGTTCTTTTTATTACAAGTGTCAAGCTCATTTGCTTAATAATAGCAGTAATGACCTTGCATAAGAGTCACACTAGTAAAACTAGAATAAGAATATTCTTTTGACCTTTGTTGCAAAGTTACACCTGGATGTATTGCTTTTGATCACCCAGTGTGAGAAATGTGGTTGTTGGTTGAGGGGGTGGGATGTGAGCCCTTCTCAAGCAAAAGCCACAATCCTTGACAGGGTGAAGAACAAAAGTCACTAAATCAACCTGTACTTAGCCATCTAGTAGCTTGGAACAAAAGCAGTCAGTCTTAAATGAGGCAATGTATAAATAAGTGAAAACACAGCAAAGAAAAATCCCACACCAGTTTAGAAAAATCAACCGAACCGAAGATATGCAATTTAAAATTTAAGGTAAGTGTAGGGCCTAAAAGCACAAAGTGTCACTCATGGTTATCTGGTTGTGCAAGACTGGGTGAATTTCACAAGTTCATTCCAACTATGATGGAGCATGGGCCAAATACAGCAACCAGGTTAGTCTCACTGAAAAAGTTACCTTCTAAAGTCCAGCACGACGAGTCAAGGTGTCAGTGGAGTAGGCCACGAGGGAGAGGGAGTGTTGTTGCTGTTGCGCAAGAAGTAGACCTGGTGTTGCAGACAGTCGTCACAGCGCGAAGATCCTATCAGGCGTCACAGACGGTCGTTGGTGGAGCTTTGCGTTGGCGAGGCCCATGGGCTTTCGCTGCACTAGCGCAAATTGCAGGTCTTGTGTTACTGGTTATCTCTGACGGTTGTGTAGTGCAATGAGCCGGTTTCACAGGAGCTTAACATTGGCGGGCAGGCGGCATGGGCAGCAACATCTTGCCCTGAACAGGTCCATTCTCAGAGGCAAAGAGCCCAAAACCTTAGAATTTCTCCTTTATTAGAGGGTAGAGCTCAACTGATGCTACATCAAGGGTCCAGGACCTTAGAGGCACGTCTTGACACTTCTTGAGGATCAGGAACTCACTCCAGCAGAGGCTAGCAGGGCTCGGGCAGGTCTGCTGGACATTTGCAGAGGGTCCTCTGAAACGTTTTGTGTCTCTGTTTGTCATACCAAGTAGTCAGTCAGCTGACCCTTGGAGTCGTTTCAACCTGGGATGAAAGTTGCGGGTCCAGTCTTCCTCCTTAGATAGCAGGGCAGGCCTCAAGCAGTAGGGTAGTACTCTGGTAGCAGTACCTGCCAAAGAGGTGTTTGAGATTTCCTCCCTTCTGGTCTTGGTCCAAGTCGGTTTGCAGTCACAATAGGCTAGTGTGAAGTTATTTGTGTGTGAGCTGAGGCAGTGTCTTTCCAGTTCAATTAGGGCTGTACCCAGTTCCACTGCCCCAAGCCCGTCCTACCTTGCTTGGCTCACCCTTCGAACAACCAGGCCCTCTATTGTGTGGCTGTCTGGGAGGAATACGCAAAGCCAACTGTCAACAACACCTTGTCATGTGACCCAGGAAACAGGCTTCAGGCACTAAATAATTAGGACAAGAAAATTCCAACTTTCTAAAAGTAACATTTTCTGAATTGTGACTTCAAATCCCACTTTGCCATTAAAGAGGGTTTTAAATTAGAATTCCTCAGAAACTAAACATAACATTATTTTGGGAGCAGGTAGGAATGTAATCATTTATTCAATCAATCAGGAATTTGTAAAGCGCACTACTCACACGTGAGGGTCTCAAGGCGCTGAGGAGGGGGAGGAGAGAAGGAGGGTGCTGCTAGTGCTCGAACAGCCAGGTCTTGAGAAGTTTCCTGAAGGTAAGGAGGTCTTTGGACTGGCGCAGGTGGGTGGGAAGAGTGTTCCATGTTTTGGCGGCAAGGTGCGAGAATGGGACGGTTGCGAGGGCGAGGTCAGCTCAGTGGAGATGCCGGGTTGGGGTCTAAAAGGAGAGCCGTCTGTTGAGGTATTCTGGACCGCTGTTGTGCAGTGCTTTGTGAGCGTGGCTGAGGTAACCCAGTGTTATTGTGTGGGAGAGGTAGGCCTTGCAGTAGGGAAAACCAAATTGGAGAGTTTTTCACTACCAGGACATGTAAAACTTAAACATACATGTCCATATTTTTAAATATAGTGCACCCTCCCCTGTTGACTGTTTTCGGCCTATCCTAGAGATACCTTAAATGTATTAAAAAAGGTTTAGGTCTGGTCAAAAAGTCAGTTTCAAACTACACCCACTAGCTACATTGACAGGCCTGGGACATGGTTTAAAAAGGCTACTGAAGTGTGTGGCACAATAATTGCTCCAGGATTACTAGTAGCATTTCATTTACTTTTACTACCCTTACTTTAAGGCTGCTTTAAGAAGAGTTTTCTTTTTTTTTCACTTGAAAACGTTTGCACAAATTTGCACATGTTTGCAGGTTATGTGTGAGAGACTACCTTTATGAGCAGCCTGGTAGCTGTACACAGGTAACCTTCCAGTGGTTGTTTTGAACTGCAAATTTGACCTGCTAAAATACGGTTTTGACTGGCCTAAACCTTCTTTTTAAATATGAATAAGTCACCCATATGTATGCTTTATTGCCCAAAAAGACAGACTGATTGCTATTTAAAATTAGAACATTGAGAAATTACTATTAAACATGTCCTTACAGCAAAGTATCCCAAAAACGATTTTCCCTGTAGTAAGGCTGGCTGCTTCCAGAGGGAATCGTTGGGCTACATGGCTACATTTATTAAATGCTAAATTCAGACTGGTCACAGCTAGAAAAATACTTATTTTGCTCATTTTAGCCGTAGTTTAAATTCCCCTTTAGTGGTAGGGTCAAATGTTAAATTATTATTTTATAAATGCCATTTTTAGAAAGTTGGCATAAAGCTGCCTAAAGTTTCTGGGGCCTTTCTGTTAGTGCTGGGCTGCTCAGGTAGGTGATCACATGCCCACTGGTAAATGTGTATTGGAGCCAGACGGTGCACAAAAGGGCCTGTATGTAGGGGGAGTGGGTCTTCCTGACAGGATGGCTGGGGGAGTAGTTATGCTCTGCCCTAATAACACTTTAAAGGAGCCAGCACACACAAAGGAATCTGATTCAAGACCTGCAGTGCCTTTTTTCAGTAGCCAGGCTGGAACCAAACCCTAGAGAAAGTGCATAACTGACCAGAATCAGTTTTAGGGTTAGGCAGAGGAGTGTCCCCCAACCACAGGATGGCACTGGGCATAAAATTGATATCCCTAGAACATGTAAGAGTGCAAGGCCCTGGACCTGGAGGGTGACAGCAGCAACACCATGGACATTTTGAACGACAAGCACCTTAAGTGCTGATCGACTAAGGACACTGTCTGAAGCTGACACTCAGGACTAGATGCGTCTCTCTGGGGCCAGTGATGCTTGCTCCCTTACAGCCTTCTGAGGACTAGTTGGAGGAACCAAAGAAGAAAGCTGGTGCAGGGAGCCAGTGAAACCAGCCCCCAGCAGAGGCCACCCCCTTGAAGGACAGGAGGTCTGCTGAAACTGCTCCAAGTGGTTGAAGCCACCAGGAGCAAAACAATCCCAAGATCACTAAAATCTGCCCAATGGGGACTTGATATTCACCTTCAAAGATTTTGTCCTTTGGCCCCTGATCTGTAATGGAGCACGTGGGGCTCCATCACAGTTACATTTGTTATTTTTATTAAATTGTTTATGGTGGGTGTGCATGAGACCCACTGCCCGGACTTCCACTAGGCCAGGGGCCCTCATCCCCAGGCACACAAAGACCACGACCTGGGACCCCAGGAGGAACAAAGACAGTAAAGGAAGACTGCTCATGCCTGGCACAAGCAAAAGAGGGTGCTGCTGGCTCCTGTGCCATAGTTGGAAGGTGCCAGAGGAGCCTGCTGAGCAGTGCAGGAGTGGGCTCCCCACGCTTCCCCAATGTTATCCGTGACTCTGGGTGTCCTGGAAGGGATCGGTGCAACCCTTTTAAATAAAAATAAAAAAGCAACAAAAAGAAAATGCCCGCAGCGCGAGGCCGCAGCGAGCTAGCAGAGCAACAGGAGAGCTGCTGCTACAGTATTCACAGCTGCCAGGCTGGAGCGGGCAAAAAGGCCTCACAGGGGGCTTCTTTAGGTATTTCTGGTCTGTTGTGGTGTCCCACGGCGAGAACTGCCAAAAAGAGCTTTGGCTGCTGTGGGGCTGGTGGGAGTGCACTAATCCCCTCCCAAGCCCCCAAGGAGTAACTTTGAAAATCAACCTTGTGTCTCCCAGGTCAAAGGATGCATGACCTGGCGACACTTTTTCAATTTCAGTTAAGCATTCCTAAGGAAGGAACCTTTGCTCTATAGCCTGGGAGTGCAGGGACCTCTAGTGGTTGGTTCCATGACTGCATTTATTTGGTGTACATATCTAAAAGAAAGACTCAGATACATGTTAGACTTTTTCCAATGTGTTTTTTAAAGTTAATTGGTAATAATGGTTTTGGATACGTGTTGCAATGCTTTAGTGACAATAATGATTGCATTTAAACATGGTTACTGATTGCAATGATGCATTGGTCATTTGTAACATGGTTAGTGGTCTTATGGTGTGGTGAACCCTTGACAGAAGTGAATAGGCTTGCCTCCTCTTTTGATGTGGTGACCCCCTGACAAAGCCAAAAATTCCTGTTTTATTTAATACGAGACCCTGCCCTTATATTGTGACCTTCTATCTGGTGTGGGTGGAGGGGTGTTTCTGATTGCTTTGTTGTCATGACCCAGTAGGAGTCAAATGTGATTTCAGCATGTCACCAAAGATATTTCCATCTGCCTGATGTGTATATTTGCATAATAATGTATGGTATTTAGTAGTGTGTGTGTAGTAAATATTATTTTCCTTTTTCGAGGAAGAAGCAGTGGCCGGGCTATCAGTTATCGAGTGTTATAATTGCATGCCAGTGAATGCTAGCCCACCCCATCTCCTCTGAATAGGCTTTGGATTGCTGGATTGATCTTCTATGCTACCATGAGAGTCTGGTGCTTGGGTCCCAGAAAGAAGACAGTTGTGGACTTTTTAATTGTGCAGGCCTCACTTCCTGCACAAATAATCCAATTTCTTGCAGCCTTAAATCACTCTCCCTTGACATTTTCACGCAGGCGTTTTCGTTAAGCCTTAATAATGTTTCACACTGTTTTTTGATGTGACGTCTGCCTTGAGAATGGTTTATCTGTTATAACATTAGGCTTTTCTGCAGATCCTCCCCCGCAATTAAAATCCGAGCTTAATGCGAAAAATAACGCATTTGGTTCTGCTGATGGATTTGTGTTCAAGAGATTTCTTTTTTGGGCCAGTGTGCAAAAGCAGATGAAGTCAAAGACGAAAGTACTCAAATCAGCTTTGTTTTACAGTCTGACTGATCAGATGCTGTGGAGCTTCCCGTAGAAATCCATTTATCCCCTGCTCACAGCTGGTGATCTAGTCCAAGATGACAGGGATTAAAGCTTTCTGTTGGCTCTTATGAAATGAGATATTTGTTTAATCGAGTTTCCAGTGAACAAAACATTACATTTTGACAGCTATGCAAATCCATGGCAGCTTGTCAAAAGCATAGTAGTAGGGAAGTCTGGTATGTTTTGGCTGAGTAAAATCAGGTGATTCAAAACGTCCTTAACCATATAATACATAATAGGCGCCCTGTTTTTTTCAACGTTATTACGAGTTTGTGCTAAGGTGTTGCTACAGCAAGTTACTGTTTTTGCAGTGACTAAGGGGGTCATTCCGACCCTCCGCGGATGACGGAATCACCGCCAACAGGCTGGCGGTGCTTCATAGCCCATTCTGACCGCGGCGGTAAAGCTGCGGTCAGAAAACCGGGGCCGGCGGTTTCCTGCCGTTTTTGCCCCAGCTGGGCGAATCCGCCATGGCAGCGCTGCAAGCAGCGCTGCCATGGGGATTCTGACCCCCTTACTGCCAGCCTGTTTCTGGCGGTTGTCACCGCCAGGAAGAGGCTGGTGGTAACGGGTGTCTTGGGGCCCCTGGGGGCCCCAGCACCGCCCATGCCACTGGCATGGGCAGTGCAGGGGCCCCCGAACAGGGCCCCGGACGGCTTTTCACTGTCTGCCTAGCAGACAGTGAAAAGCATGACAGGTGCAACTGCACCCGTCGCACGGCCGCAACACCGCCGGCTCCATTCGGAACCGGCTTCTGTGTTGCAGGCCTCCTTCCCGCTGGGCCGGCGGGCGCTAACATGGTTAGCGCCCTCCGGCCCAGCTGGAAGGTTGGAATGCTGGCAGCGGCCTTTTGGCCGCGTAGTGGCCAAATGGCGGTTCCCGCCTGGCGGGCGGCTACCGCCGCCCGCCAGACTTGGAATGACCGCCTAAGTGTTTTGTTGCATTTCTTCTGACTTTGCCTTCGAAGCATTATCCTATGGTTCCTTCAACGTTGAACACCAACGCTGGGAAGTGGGTCAAAGGTGAGAAAAGAGATGGGTTGTTTCGGGAAACTTCAATAACTGATCTTCATCAATAAGTAAAGGGACAAATATTACTTCTCTCTGGCGAAGATATTTTGTATAGGTGTACAATACGACCCATAATTAGAAATGAAGGTATACCTTAACTTGAGAGAGTAGCACCGCTGGTAAACAGGTACCTGGCTACTTCAACAAGTAAAGTGCTCATATATGTGTTCAATTAAAAACGAATTCTTCCTGCCAGGGATGTGCTGGCACACCCTCGCCTGCCTGTAAAACCGATTTATTTTAATAAAACCGTCACGCCACACAAATCTCATCCGCTGTTGGATTACCCGCTTGAGTTTTATACCCAAGTGATTGATAGATGCTTTTTGATTACCTGCTTGAATATTATACCCAAGTGATTGGCAGTTGCTGTTTTATTACCCACTTGAGATTTATACCCAAGTGATTGATAGTTGCTGACTTGAGTTTTATACCCAAGTGTTTGACAGTTTCTCCGTTTATCCGCTTGAATATTATACCGAAGTGATTGATAGTTGTTGCTCGATTATGTTTTCAAGGAAGGGGCACAGTTTAGCACATCAACTTTCAATGACATGGTTTGTTGTGATTATATTATATTTTCAATTTCCCAGCCCCTGCAGCTTTGATCATAGGTTTCGCGACTGTTATTCCTATGACCCAAGGTTCAAATCTTGACACAGATATGATAATATGAAATATGATCAATATTTATGTTACTTAAGTGGATGAAGTGCTTTCTTGTTTTTGAAATTTGAGTCTGTTGTCTCCTTCTACCTGCAGCATATTAGAAAGTGAGACAACACTATGTTCTGTCAACCCACTCTATCTTGACAAAGAGCTTTGCTGTTGCGTTCGAACATGTGGTCTGATGCCATAGTATAATAATTCCTTTTAGAGTACTCAGAGATGTTGTGCAGGCCCTTTCTTTATTTTGACTGGAATAATCAGTTTTGAATGGACTGATGGAAACCTGTCTACTGCCAGAGCACCTCACTTGGCGGGCAGAGTATCTGATCTTACAGGATACATTAACTCAAATGTAAGCCAGGCTACATCTTCTCCATGCCATTTTCATTTTAGCGTACAAGTTCAAATAACGAGTTTCCATAAACTTTCCAATTTGTAATTATAATTAAATAACTCTAACTAAACACTTATTAACTGCAGCTAGCACGCTGCTTGATCACTTATGGTTTGACTGATAACCCTGAATTCATGAGTCAGGTGTACCCTAGACTGTGGGCAGAGTAGTATGTGCTGCAAGTCAGCGCAGTTTGTTTTTCACAATGCAGACATCCAGAAGCATGCAAAAAATCACATCAGCCTTGCCTCTTGTCACACAGGTGGCAGCTGTTGACCCGTGAATGGTGACTGCTGCAAAACGTGTCAATAAGTAGTGTTGCTATTATCAAGCTAAGTGGGACTCATATCATCAACCTGTAAATGTATTTTAATTTTATTTTGAGTTTTTGCATAGTGCAAAAATCTGCCTTGCAAGGCACTTTACTATGTCCAGTAGAAATGTTGAACCCTAGTGTTCATTGCTAGTGCACTGAACACCAACTTTGATGCAGTGGACTGGCACCTGCTAACTTGAGCTGTCCTCCATTTGTTTGTTTGATAAGTCACTGGGAAATCGTTGGTGTGGGTTACTTTATGGTACTCTGGTACATGGCATAAAGTTGGTGATTGGCAAATGGACAGTTCATGCGCTTTACATCAGGATGCACACTTGCAATTGATGGCGGGCTGAGCCAGTTCTGCTGAGATTTGCAACCTCAGGGTTACAGAAACAAGTCTGCAGAGTGCAAATCAACTATACCACTATCTTAGAGGGCATGTGTGATGTATCAAATCGAGTTGGATATTTACAGTTGCATTTCAGATTGGTATCGCACATTACACATCATTACAGGCTGTCATGGAGCTTTTTGTCAATAGTAGGGGCACCAGATGGTGCAAGCTACAATACCAGCTCATTTATATGTGCAGGGTAACATTATGTGAGGAGACGAGGTGTGTCACAATGAGAGAGGGTGGATAGCTGTAATTAAGATGGGTTTCTAGACCTATGTTTGTACAGCCTTAGGTTGTTACGTTGATCTATGATAAAACCAATAAAGAAATATTTGAAAGTTAGTGCTGTCTGACCTTGAGTAAGCATGTTGGTGGTAGGTGACCAAATAAAGTAGGGTTAAAATGAGGAAAAAATGGGCAGTCGGTACATTATTAGTTGGTATGAAGCGTGACATGCCTCTTTCTCTAAATTGTGTAAATGTTGCAGTAATCGGTTGCCTGTTTTTGTGTTGACTTTTTTCCGTCTTTTTTCCCCCAGTAAATATTATGAAAAAGAAGCCCTTTTGATGGATCCCGTGGACGGCCCCATACTTGCCTCCTTACTAGGTATACTTTCCATTTATGTATTGTTTTTCTTTTATTGCTAAGTGATTGTCATTTCACAGCATCTATCAAGACACAAATTATACACTTTGTTTTCATACGTTTTGCTATTTAGTGGCTCAGCCAATCGACATCGGAGAAATCTTGAAGCATTTTATGATGAAAAGGGCACCTGAGGCAAAAATTATAATACCTTTCCCTCCAGTCTTCCAGCCCCTTTGCAGAAAACATGTGTTGTATTGCCGTTAATCAATGTAGGGTACACTGTGTTGCACCACGGTTAAGTGATTTCTTATGAATATCCATTAATTGAAAGCGCTAGGCTGCAGTTCTACAGAAATATATACCATCTTTCGAAAACATAGCATCTCACACACGGTATCATATACATTGACATTCCACCTTACACATGCATCATCCCTTATAACACATAACCACATGTACTAGCTATGTGCATCACACATGCACGCACTCACTCAGCCACAGCTTATTATACTTTATCACCCTAACACCACTCTCACATTTTGTCATGAACCTTCACCATTTCACTCACCCTACAAAACAATCCATCACGCGGACCAGTTAGACCAGCACCAATGCACTGCTACGCACTCACACACAGCATGCTGGCACGCTTACCATACTAGCATGCATATCATCAAATCACATCACTTCACAAACAATCCGTATCATTGCACAACCGCAGACAATTGCTCAGACACCAACTTATATGTAATCTCACTAACTCATCTTCAGATATGATCCTTCCCTCTCACACACCCACAAAGTAGTTTCACTTCAGCGTCCTGTGCCACTACTGCTCTCAGTATTTGAGGGAAGCTCCTAGTAAGCAAGAGGTGTCTCTATGACTGCTTTTTTTGTACCTTTTATTCCAGCACAATTATTTGTCTGGTGATATTACCATCCTCCTGGATGGGTAGTATTATAAAAAAAGGTCCTAAGGCCTCTCCCACCACCTACAGACAAATTGCCGTCCTCGAGGCAACAGGCAAATTATTTGCCAAAAGTTTATTTGTTCATCTTCAAGATTGGGCATTTGGTAATAATCTCATACCAGCTGAACTGCCCCTGGGAAGGGGGCGGGGATTCGTAAGAACTGTGGTACTCTTGAAAATATTATGGCCCTCCAAACTTTAACTGAAAAGTATTCCAAGAGTAGGGGATTCCTTTGTATTCGGTCTTTGTTGATTTCTCCACAGCATTCGACAGGGTAGGCTGAGGTACACTGTAGAGAAAATTAAGCGAGTTAGGGATTTAGGTTAATCATTGCTTTGCACTCTTCCACTTGGACTCAAGTGTTGTTGGGGAATCTGTTTGTCTACAAAATGGTCTGAAGAAAGGGGGCCTGCCTGCACTGCTCCTTTTTTCTCTTTATACTTATGATCTGCCGAGTAGACTTGGTTCGGTAAAAGGAGATCCCTTTGAAATCGGTCTAATGTTTGTTGGATGCCTCCTGTATGCGGGAGATGCTATATTGATGAATCTAACCCTAATAGCTCTTCAAAGACGACTTTGTGCTCTAGAAAAATATGCTAGGGAGCACTTTTTAAAGATAAATAATGCTGCTGCTGGCTTGTGGCCTTTCCAATCACTCACCAGTGCTCGTGAGTTTAATTTGAGGCCCGAGAAAGGCTAGGTCGAGCTGGGGCTTACATCACTGGCACCTTAAGAACGAAGATTTTAGAGATATCTGCCAACAGAAGTGTCAACGATTCCTTACTTAAAATACGGAATGAGTGAGGTCCCAGGGCACCTTGTGGGGGGCTTTGAAGGTTACCATGTGAAGCCATCTAATCGGCTACTCCAAAGGTCAGAGGGAAAGGGGCAGACGGAAGATCGCAGACTTAGAGGAGCATATTCTTGATTTTGAGTGACTCACTCCATACACAGACATTGCTCAAAAAGGAACTCAAACACATGAAAAGGGAGGCGTGGTTGACCAGGCGCAGCAGGATTTACCAATGGAGGAACAAGGCCAGTAGGACCTTGCACTGACTGTGCACCCCCAGAGAGGCCAGAGCTCCGGTTGCATACTTCTTTTTATAATTTTACTTATTTGCATTTATGAAAAACAGCAAGTACATGGTAGAAAAGAAAGAAGGTCACACCACATATTAGATGATGCTTATGGTCACCTCCATGAATGGGATATACTCTTAATATTGAACAACTTGTATTATAGCAGCATAGACTTAATACCATGAATCTGTGAGTGGACCGTAGATATTGTGAAGTTATGGAGAGTATGTATGATAAGGCACAAGGGACTTTTGGGAGCAGACGAAAGTGGTCTCATACAGTTTATTGCCAGTTTAGTACAATGACCACTGGGCTTCCCTGGGTCAGCGACACGCATCCCGTTCCGCGTCAGCGGTGTTTTTTTCTTTAAGCTAGGTGGGGGTCTCTGCTATGGAGGAATGATATAAATGGTTCCCATATGTCTCTAAGGTGGGAGCATGGAGGCATTAGTTCCCAAAAGGTGGTCAATTGTTCTTGGCAGTATGTCATGTCTCAGAGCCATGCTTCTATGGAGGGGGCGGTTTCCTGCCCCAGTGAATGGCTACTCTCCGTTTAGCTAGTAGAAATAACATTGCAGTGAGACTTCTTTAACATAGCCCAGAAGGCCCACCAGTGGAGTGTGAGGGGGGAGTGGCAAGTGATGGCAGCGATAGTTTCATAGACGTCTGCCAAAAAGAACATGATCCGTGGGTAGTACCATACTAAGTGGATGAAGTAAGCTTGTGTATGGTTGCAGCGTGTGCAGCTTGTGTCTGGGGCCAGTCTGATTTGAAACAGCTTTTAAGGGTGGCGATAGAGGCAATGGAGGAATTTTAAATGGATAAGGTGAAGTCTTTAATTTGGCAAGAGTAGTTCCAGTTAGCCACAGCAATAAGACCATTGTGTGTCCGTGAGGGTGGGGGAAGTGTCCTCATCCCACTGCACTCGTGCTCTAGGGGAGAGGACTGGTGTGGTGGTCTGTGTAGTGTAGTAGAGACAGGTGACCAGTTTACATGGAGATGTAGTTGTGAGAATGTGTTCAAGGGCCGGGAGACGTGGTGGTGACGATGGGAATGTTGCATGTATGGTACGGCATGTGGCACATATTTGATAGCATAGTTGAGTGTCTAGGAAAGCAGGGCGTGCAGCTTCCTTGTTTGGCCGTGCAGGTAGAAATTGGTTATTGGGATATGGATCCGAGAATAGTATGAGATTATGCTTGCATGCCCTCCGGTTGCATACTTGATGGCCGAAGACGGCTCTAGAATAACAATAACTGTACCCATAGCCCAGGCCTTTGTGATGAACTACAGTGAGCTGTATAGAGCAGACCCCATGAACCCTTGGGTGAGTCTGCAGGCCTTTTCCAGAAAGCTTTTGACTCTGTGAATTGGAAGTACCTATTTGTACTCCTCGCCCAGGTGGGGTTCAGACCCAAATTCATAGGTAGAAATATTCTATTATACTCCAATCTTACGGCTAGAGTGCGGGTCGGGGGTGACCTCGGACTGGTTCCCGGTGGGGAGGGGCATGCAAAAGGGCTTCTGTTTGTTGCCTATGCTCTTTGCCGTAGTGATTGAACCATTGGCAGTGTGGGTGCAAGTGGACGCCTTGTTTTAGGGAGTTCATTGGTCCCCTGAAGTGGATGATAGGGTCTCATTTTATGCGGATGACGTCCTGTTCTAAGGAAGCCCAGAGATAATGGGGCCCAGAGCTCTTGAGATTCTCCAAATTTTTAGAACATACTCAGGCTTCCAAATGAGTACCAACAAATCTTCCATAACCCTGCATCCTTCCGCACTGATAGGGCGGAGGGCATAACCATAGCGTCCTCGAGATTTAAATCTCTTGGGATTTTTCGTTATGGCAGAGGCTAGGAGGTCCTATGAAAGAAATCTGGTGGTTCTGCTGGAGGGCTTTGCACACGAGGACAAGTTTTGGTCCACTCTGCCACTTTCCCTGTTGGGACGCTCATCCATTACAAAATGGTCTCCCTACCATGTATCCTTTACCAGCTACAGAATCATCCATTTCCAATGGACAAAGCATTCTTAAGAAAAATAAATGAACAACTTAGATCGTTGCTGTGGGGAAGGGGGTATGCCTCGAGTTGCCATAGGGAAATGTTGCCTGCTGGTGTAGGGGGTGAGATAGCCACTTCTGATATACTTCTATATTATTGGGCAGCACATCTGCTCAGCAAAAATCATTGGTGGTTTGAAGAGTTTAGAGATCCAGCATACTTGTTGGAAGGGTGGCCAATGGGCTGTCACAATCTCCTGCACCTACTTTATGGTGGGACCGTGGTGGAGACTCTCCTGCCAGCCACGCAAGTGGTGTTTGGGGTGTGGCTAGATGCTGTTAAGGCAGTCAGGTGGGCTAATAGACTGACACTGGAGACACCTTTATGAAAGGGAACTTGACTTCTGGAGGAGCAAGCCTTTCGCGGATTTGCTGCCTGGAACCTTATAGGGATTTTCACATTGGAAGATGTGCTGCAGGATAGTACACAAAAATCCTTTCAGGACGTGCAGACAGACTTTGAACTGCACCACACACAATTTTTCAGATACTTACAACTCCATCACGCACTCCTACCTAGTATACAGCTAGATTAAGTTATCTCCTGAGTTCTCCCTTATGGAGGCAAAACTCCTTCTCATGAGTATAAATACCCATAAACTATCTAAGGTTTAATAAATGTTGTTAAGCAATTTGCCTGATCCCATGGGGTCGGTGAGACAGGTGTGGGGGAGGCATTGGAAGCACCTAGAGAGGCAGTAATTGCCATCCAATTTAGAATTATACAGTTGGACCTGTTCCACCGCAACTATCTCACCAGGACAAAATTACACTGCATGTGTCTTTTGTTCAAAAGGAATTTCCTGAGATGCGGAGATCCACAAGGGGACTTGTCCCATATGTTTTGGGGCTGCCCCGCTCTCCCTCATTTCTGGGGGAAGAGGGGTATAGGGCAGATTGGAAGGAATGTTGTGTTGGCCCATCCCCAGGGAGCTCATCCTCTCAGACATCATGAATGACCTGGGGGGCAATCGATATCAGAAGGTGCTACTTTGCCGGGGCTGTTGATGGGTAAGCATGATATTGCGAAGAAGTGGAAGGATATGTTGGCCCCGCATGTGGAAACATGGGAATCAGGAATGGTTATTGTATGAATCTGGAGCGTCCTTCTATATTGCAAGAGGCTGTGTATTCCCTTTTCCAGCTAATTTTCTTTATACCATTTTACCTGCCCATTTGCACTTTGTTCTCTTTAAGTTAATTTGGAGTTTATTGACCTGAACTGGTTCAGCGCTCTTGCACATGAATAGTTCTAATCAGGTTGTTTTGCGCATTTGCACTTTATTGGTCTTTTGTACTTTATATCAGAGTACTTTATTTTGTAATTGCACATTTGAAAAAAAATAATGATGAACACTTTATGAAACTTTATTGTTATATGGTTTTTAAATGTGTTTAACCTGATTTTCTGGGTAATTCCTTGGGGAAGATGATTCCTGTGTGTATTGTTTTTATTGTCTATTTTACGAGGACCTCGGGTGAGGTCCAAAACATAATAACATTTGATTGATAGAAGCTTCCAGTAATGTTGTGCATGCTGTACTTGAGCTAAGTGTGTGCCTGTGTATGAGGGAAGGTTTGCTCTTGCTGCCTGGGTGATGTAAATGTTCTGTATGTGTGAGAGAACCTCTTAATACTCTCACTTAGCTTGTATTTTCTATTTGTGTTGCTGCTGCCTTTTTTAAATAGGTGAGTATGCATTTGTAAAGTTCGCTGCACTAAAACCGGGTATCCTGATGCTGGCTGTGAATGTGACAGAAAGGCTGCATATATAGTGATAGTTAAAAAGCAAAGGTTGAGGAACAAAAAGGGTTACAAAGCAGTCAAAAATAACTAGGCTCTGAGTCTTTCGTGGAGAAGATGGTGGTGCTAAAAGGATCTTAAAGATCAAGGGAGTGAGTTTAACAGTTTGACTCTTGAGGAGAATTCCGATCCACCTAAGAATGAGCACTGTATACAGGGCACTGTTAGCAAACCTGCAGCAGAGGAATGGAGTGTCTGCTGTGGCAAGGGTAGTGGCAGGTTTGGGGAGGTTTGGATATGCCTTTTGACCCCAAGAATGAGATGCACCATGACATTTTATCTCATCAGCAATCTGGATGGTAATTGTTGAATAAGGCCTTAATAGAATGAGTTGCGGTAATTCAGTTGCTAAAGGTTTGTAGCTTGAGTACCAGGTTTGAGGTAAAGTGGGGATGAGCGGAAGGATTTTCCGCTTGGCCTTCAGAAGGTACAAAAGCAACAGTTTATTTGTATTCTGAGTGACCGACTGCCAAGCTACATCTCTTGCATTGGTGTATACCATCGTGGACATCCGTCTCTGTACTTCATGGTCTTACGTGAGCTGCAAGTAAAAATAAGGGGAGGGTGGAAGAAGTCATTCAAGGTACTTGGCCAGCCAGTGACAGGACCTCAGGTAGGTGGAGGACATCCAAATGCTCACATAATGATACCTACTGGGCTCAAACTCTGAAGTGGGGAAAGCTTGTTTCAGGGCCAATACTGAACAGGGGGCACTTTTTTCAACACCCATGGAAATGCAGTCTTGTGGGAATATATATTAAATTGTAGTCAGTGTTTAACAGTTATGTTTCACTCAAGTGTTACAATTTATGATATATTGTTTCATTTTTAGTTGGCCCATGTGCTCTTGAATACACAAAGATGAAAACAGCAGATCATTTCTGGACTGATCCCTCTGCAGATGAGCTTGTGCAAAGGCATCGCATTCACGGCTCTCATTGTCGTCAGGATTCACCCACTAAACGACCTGCCTTGTGTGTAAGTGTGTTTTCAATTTGGGCTTACGTCATTTTATATCTTTTCTCCATTTCTTTGAATTTTGTGTATAAGAAATAGCTGTTTGTCAATTTCTGCTGTCTTTTGGAGTCAGTAAAACTAGAGTGTAGGGAGGGGCCTTTCAAATGGAGTGTCCTCTCCCATCACCTGTATGGTTCTTCTGCATTTGCTTTATTTAAAATGACTTTGAGTTTCAAACCAGACATCACAAAATCAGTGGAACGTTGCAGTTTAGAAGCCAATCCTAAACTTACCATTAATTTGCTCTTTACTATAAAAAGTCACTAAAGATTGCCTCATAAATATTCTTACCTAATCGATGTTCTAAATCTGATACATAGCCCTGATTAGTTTATTCTCATTCTTATTTTCCTTAGCAGGAGCGGTCTATTTTAATCGCATCAAAAACTTTTTAATACATATATTTTGTGATCACCTATGATGATTGACAATACCTACCTCACAATCCTCATAGATATGAATCATTAAAAACTGAAAAAGAATTGAAATAGATAGATCCACAGTATAAAGATATACACAAAAAGGAATAAACTGCAATGTTAAGCATGTATCAACCCGATAAAGCTTTATGATTACAGTTAACATTAGGAGAAAGATCAAGATTTTGTCCAAGGGTAAAGATTTTCTTGGATGAAGTGGTCAGTTCCAGTTTTACCCTTTCTCTCAAAGTATTTAAAACTACCTGTTTTATTATCTTAAGTGTGAAAAGTACCTATGCTTTAGCTACTGGTTCCACCATTCACTGGGGATTCTGAATAAAGCAGGGATTTATGGTTGTATCTTTATGAGTGCGGAGTCTCCGCACGTAAAACGACCTATCTTCGTACTCGTAAAGATACCACTCCCAAATTCCTTTGTTTATAGCAAACTGTTGTAAACTTACACAAGGTGTAAGTTTACCTTTGTGAATCAGGCCATATATCTTAATATGGTAGATGCTTCACATGAATGGAATTAAAGGACACTTTTTTGTGAGGGGGTCATTTGTGTATCTTGGGGATGTGACTTAGAATATTAGAGTGGTCTGCTCTGTATACTCCTCCTGGCAGAATTTCCATTTACTCCGCACTAGCTCCTGTGGTTCCATTATGTGCTAATGGAAAAAATGCTTCTTTCAGCACTTGATTGCTGTGCAAGAGGCGAAGGCCTGGTCTCCATATTCCCTCCTACTACATCGCTAAAATGTAGTCAGCTAAAGTATGCAAGGCTGTAACCTTTCCTGGGATTTTCTCACACCATTTCTCTTTCTTTCTTTGAAGTCTACTTCTTTATCTTAGCCTCCTTTTAAAGGTGGAAAGGGGGAGTGGAATTTGAAATGTTACCCATGCATTTTTGTCATAGCAGTCCTTTTACACCAAGGATATTGCTCTGAAAGAAAACCTGCGTAGGGCAGACTATGGGGTCATACTTGGATCAAGATGGGACCTTGTTCACGTTTTTTGCTTGTATCATTCTATGAATGCGATGGAATCCCATCCGTGCTCAAATTAATTCCAGTTGCAAACATCTCAGCAATTGGTCTTTGGAAACTTATGATGCTACCTGCATTAAGGGGATAGCTGTAATACCTGCCTTTCTACCAAACTATATTGCAAGGGATGAGCCTTCTGAAATTCCACTTTTAACCTCTTCCTTTCTATTGCCTTAAGTTACATTCTTCACCATGTGGGGTAGTTATGTAGAAAAAGTAACAAACCTACCTTCAAATGAAACAGTGCTCACACAAATAGTGGTGAACTGGAAGCAAAAGTAATACAAGTACTGGGAAGTACATGGGTATGGGGGTTTTAGCGTATAATGCACGGCACACGTTTGTGATAATACTGCTTCAACAGTACTTTGATGTGCAAAAAATACACAGCTTGAAAGAACGAGGGACAACACACCGTCCAACAAGCAAAGTCTCTTGAAAAGCATGCTGACACAATAGAATGGCAGTGTTCAAAATCAAGAGTTAGTCACTCTCCTCACACAAATCAGATCTGAGTTTGGATGAAGTGCAATTAAGTTATGGACGTGGTTGTGCATTAAGGGGCAGATACGTTAGAGGGCAGCAATTTGAAAGAGGGCATTACAGTGCAGATGAGGTCGGGAGACATGAAGCTGATGGAAGTGTGGATTGATCGGCAGAGGGGGCTCAGGTAGGCTTCCTAGCCAGCTATTATGACTACTTCCACTCATAGCACAGAATGCTGTGTGCATTTTGCCAAGCAGTGTGCACACTCCTATAGCACCATGCCTGGAATGGCAAGTGTAACAAGCAGTACTGTTTCAATAGACTACAGGGATATGTTGTATTGTGTTCTCAAGCCCTCCTATGGGTCTGGTATGTTTTGAAAGCTGTTTCTTTTCATAACAAAGGAATTCAGTATGAAGGTCAGGCTGTGTCATATGTCAGTGAAAAATGCATCAAGTAGGTGTCTGGTGATAAATCCTCTATGGATTAAGATTGTATACAGCCCTATAGGATTGAAGGATTAGTCATTATCTCTTTGGTGCATGGTTTCAGGACTGCATGTCAACCTACAGAGTGAATGTTGATGAGAATCAGGTGGAATGTTGTTTCTGGTGGTGGTTTTTATTTGATGATAAATTGGATGTTGAGGTGGTAGGGTAATTTTAATCTAAGATGTGGGTTGCCTTTTAGAACAGGATTAGAACTGGTAGAGTGTGGGTAATGGTGCTTGTTTGCAATATGGCACTTGATGGTGGTTTACCTATGGTGTGATTGGCAGTGTTCATAGCTCTTTCCAGGCTCTAGAAGAACCAAGTTGTGGTTGCCCTGTCTTCAGTCATCAGATGCCAGGGGAGATGGCTCTGAGTTACCCATAAGGCTCTCAACGGCTCTGGATCTCCCTTATTACAGAATAGGCTCACCAAATATTTTCCAGCATGACAACTAAGAACTTCGAGCACAGCCTTGCTGATAATATCACAATGCCACAGACAATATGTTAGTCGCCCTAGTTTTGCAAAGCAAACATCCAGTTGTGAAACTCACTGACTCCTCCTCTAACTGAATAGACAAATCTGCTGTAATTCCAGAAGACCACCAAGACCTATCAATGTTCACTCTTTGACTAAATTCTTGTTAGCCTGTATGGTGTACATCTGGGGGTTTCTTCTTTAAGTCCTGGTCCTTTCACATGATATCTTCTGCATTTCCAGTCCCCCTTATCTTCCCCTTCAGCCCAAAAGATCACACCTGTGACCATTCCATGCTCTACACCACATCTTTGATCGCCGTTCAATGTATTACAGATGCTCAGTTTATGTATGAACTACAGAGTAATTGTGATGTAGTTACAGGGATGAAACCAGTTTGTGTGGGGGGAAGGATTTTCTGTGATGTACACCCTATAAGCAGTAGTTCAGACTGATTTTATGGATTTAATTTTTTTATTATGATTTAGAGTTAACACATCATTGGCTGATGAGAAATCACATATTTAATAACAGGTGTAAGCAGTTCCACTGCCCTTCCCATTGACATATGTACCCACAACAATTGATAACCTCTTGTGATTCGTTCTTCAATTGGAAAATCCCTCTATTTAGCACAGGCATGTGGATGAAGGCCTCGACAACTGATTTGGGTAGATGAGTTTCGGCCCCTTTGACATTATTTGAAGCATGCCATGAATTCCTATGTAAGCTTTTTTTTGTAAAAAGGTACCTAATGATCTTGCATGAGTCATCTCTCCTCCCTAGTGATAGTCAATTTCTCCATGCCCAGTATGCCCCATATGGAATGATTCCGTTCTTTTATCTGTAAGACCCTTCTCATTCTCCAGAGAGCTGAATTGTACTTCTTCACAGTACATTGTGCTGGTAATATTTGTCTTACTGAATGCAAAAGTAATGTAAAATGTAATGAAAAATGCTAAATGTGCTTTAGGGAGTCAAGCACCATATAAACTGCAGGCCTGGGGATCACCAATTGAATCATAATGCCAACTACATCTTGTACCATTTTCCTGAAAAGTTGTAATTTCTGACATTGCCACATCAAATGTGTCAGGGTAGCAGACACCCTATGACCCCACCAAGAGTACTTCGATTGTTGAGTGTCCCATCCATGCAGCTTTGCTATTCTGTAATGACAATAGACGTTTAGCGTGGCCCATGTCCTCTTTGCCTATTAAACATTTCACTGAAGTATGAGTCCAGCTGTATATTTCCTCCCAAACTTTATTGTTAAATGAGAACCTAGCGTGGCCGCCAACCTTTCTGTCATGTGGATTTCTCAGTGATATCTGAGTGCTGCAATAATTTTTAAATCTCAGCTACTAGTTTCTTGCCTCCCTATTTCTCAAAAGTGGTTGGATGTCTACTAGCTTTTGGTTTGCCATAGGCTTCTGGGCTCAGTGGCAGAGCCTGAAGTAGTGGTATTTCTTAAACTCTTGGATATTAGGTTCCCTTTTAAGAGTCTCAGAGATTTGATGGCAGAGTGCTCAAACAGGTAAACCAGACTTGCACATCAATCAGATTGATTGTTCATTCAGTTAATTGCCTTCAATAACTGCTCTTAATCATGTATTCCTGATATGATTTGATCACTATTGCACCACTATTGTTCGGATTCAGCATTTTCCCACTTTACTCTAAAGTGCATTTGTTGCCTTATGGTATTTAGGGGTGTGGTAAGGCCTAAAACACCTCTGTTCAGGTGTTGCACAACGTAGCAATCTAGATAACCTGGACTTTTTTTCAGTCCAAATGACGCTATTTATCACCCTCTAAAAATATTTAGGCAGTGGAATGGTGATAGGAAGAAACAAGTCCTAAATAAGCTATCAGATTTTAGGAAATATAGTCCTCTTCATCGCTGATGTCCTCCTCGTTTGACAAGCTTTGAGAACTTTTTACAGTTTCTGCAACAGTGGGTAAAACTTCGCTGAAATCAGTCACTTCCCTGATAAACATTTTCTATATTCCCAAATAAGTTATAAAGTTCCTAAATCATTTAAAATAAAGCATGTCTTCAACTCTGTGTGGCTGACACGTTTAGAATCTCTGAATATTGGATGTGAATTCTACCTGCTCATCAGCTTCTAATTCCGCTGTTAAAGATGGCATGGAACAAGAGAATCAGGGGTACCTGCACGTCATAGCCATACTGTTGGACTTTTGCTTTTGCAGGGTCATCCCCAGACTTTTTTGCCTCCTGCCTCCTATATTTTTCTGACATGTTGCTGTTGGCTTTTCAACTCTGAGCACTTTACCACTGCTAACCAGTGCTAAAGTGCATATGCTCTCCTGTTTAAATTGTATGTAAGTGGTTCATCCATGATTGGCATATTTGAATTACTAGTAAGTCCCTAGTAATGTGCACTAGAGGTGCCAGGGCCTGTAAATCAAATGCTACTAGTGGGCCTGCAGCACTGGTTGTGCCACCCACATAAGTAGCTCTGTAATCATGTCTCAGACCTGCCACTGCAGTGTCTGTATGTGTAATTTTACACTGTAAATTCGACTTGGCAAGTGTACCCACTTGCCAGGCCTAAACCTTCCCTTTCCTTACATGTAAGGCACCCCTAAGGTAGGCCCTAGGTAGCCCCAAGGGCAGGGTGCAGTGTATGGATAAGGTAGGACATATAGTAATGTGGTTTATATGTCCTGACAGTGAAATACTGCCAATTTCGTTTTCACTGTTGCAAGGTCTGTCTCTCTCATAGGATAATATGGGGGCTACCTTTAAATATGATTAAAGTGTAGATTCCCCTAGAGAGTAGATGGACAGGTGGAGTTTGGGATCCCTGAACTCACAATTTAAAAATACATCTTTTGGTAAAGTTGATTTTAAGATTGTGCGTTTGGAAATGCCACTTTTAGAAAGTGAGCATTTTCTTGCTTAAACCATTCTGTGACTCTGCCTTGTTTGTGGATTCCCTGTCTGGGTCAGTTTGACAGTTGGGTTGTTTTTCACCTCACACCAGACAGTGACACAAAGGGAGCTGGGGTGTGATCTGCATTCCTGATTAGCCATCTCTGCTAGGAGGGAGGGGTGGAGTGGTCACTCTCATCTGAAAGGACTGTGCCTGCCTCTGACAATGCTGTCTCCAACCCCCTGGTGTGTGTCTGAAGCCTTGCCTGGGCAAGGCAGGATTTCACAAGAAGGTGTGAGTCCCCTTTGAAGGAAGGTGACTTCAAAGACTAAAATGGGTATAAGAAGGGCACCCAAACTTACAAACTTTAGAAACACTTCTGGAATCAAGGGGAACCTCTGCCTGGAGAAGCGCTGATCGCTGAGGAACAAGTGCTGCCCTGCCTGTGACTGTGCTTTGTGGAGCTTTCCTGCAGTGCTGCTTCTGCCTGAGCAAGAGGGCAAAGACTGGACTTTGTGTGCCTTCCATCTTGAAGAAGAAATCTCCAAGGGCTTGATGTAGAGCTTGCCTCCTGTTATTGAAGTCTCAGGGATAGCAAAGACTTCTTCCTGCCAGCACCTGGAGTCTCTGGAGAGACCCCTACTCTGCTCTGTGGTGCCCTTCCAGTTCCTGGGACCCTGAAAGGAGAGGCTGGCAGCCTAAGGACAAAAATACACGCACCGAGCGCCGTGCGGAGAAAAGATCGACGCGAATCCGATCGCGGCTGAGAAAACGACGCGACGCCGGCTCCGCAGCTGAGAAACGACGCCGCAGGAAACGCGACCGGAGAATCGACGCCCGGAGCAGGAGAAACGACGCGCAGCATCGCTGACGAAGGCTGAGAGATCGCAACCTGCGCCGCGGGACTTTCGGACCGTCGCGTGGCTGGCTGTTTCGACGCGCATCGCCGTGCCGAGTTGTTTTCGACGCATATAACCGTGCAGGGTTATTTTCGACGCGCACAGCCCGTGCGGGGTTATTTTTGACGCAAACCAGGTACATTTACACGCTAGCAGCGCTAGTGTGTTGTTACAACTACCTAAAGACTCTTTTTATTTTAAACCTTTTAAAAATCATAACTTGACTTGTGTATGTTGGATTTTTGTCGTTTTGGTCTTGTTTTGTCTAGATAAATATTTCCTATTTTTCTAGACTGGTGTTGTGTCATTTTGTAGTGTTTTCATTAAGTTGCTGTGTGTGTTGGTACAAATACTTTACGCCCAGCACTCTGAGGTTAAGCCTACTGCTCTGCCAAGCTACCAAGGGGGTAAGCAGGGGTTAGCTGAGGGTGATTCTCTTTTATCCTAACTAGAGTGAGGGTCCTTGCTTGAACAGGGGGTAACCTGACTGTCAACCAAAGACCCCATTTCTAACACATACAGTTTATAGATGCCCCCACCAATTGACCCCCCACCAACTGATGCAGTATATCTGTATTTCTAGAGTTTCTACACTACCGCCGATCGCTTCATACCGAGACCATACAGTGGTGGGGTGAATGGACAACATTGTCTTGTGTCCCTTGGGATCTCAATGACATAGGAGGATCCTCCTTAACTCATATTATGGCTGTAGTTTTCTCATAAAAGCCGTGAACGAATATCAAAATTTTGGGCAAGTGCCTGATCTCTCCAATGTTTATCCAAGGAACTGTGAAGCTGGTCAAACAACATCTCTGTGTCTAGTGAGAACATACGTGGAATATAATATTTTTCATGTCACCACAATGTCTATTGAAAATTAAATCTGAATGTCTGTTTCAATGAAGCCTTGGAGTATTGCCCCTAAACAGGGTGCCAAAATGCTTCTCCAGGTAGCCTGTCACCACATCCCGTAAAGGAGCCTACACTTGATATAACAGGTAAAGAAAATGATGAAACACTCTTGCGATCGTTTGGATGTCTGTTCTAAGGGTCCTAGCCATAACATCACCCCAATTATCCTATCTCTCATAGTCTCTCGCTATGTTTGTATGCTATTGGTTGACCTTGTTCTTCTCACTACAATAACTCTTTTTAGGCCTTAGCAATTCATATTCAGCCTTGAACAAGTCTAATGCCGTGACCTGTGCTCTAACTGCCCACAGTCAATGCCAGATTCTCAAGGCTTCTGTCCTTTTATGTAATAGTTACGACTCCTTTAGTTGTCCTTCTAGCTGCTCTCTTGCATCAGCCCTACTGTTGTTTAAACTGGATCTAGTAGATTTCTGTGACAGTAACCACAGTCTCCTCATTGCCGTCTTCATCGACGACGACCCTGTTGATGGTAGCTTCCACCACGATACCGTCGACGGTTAAGATTTCAACGGGGACTAAATCCACAACTGCTCCTGTCGCACCGTTGACGAGGGTGTCTACAACTCCATCGTGGAGGGAAATATTGCACAGAAGTCAGGAAACAAGAAGAATTACTCTGGAGCATACTTCTTGTAGTAAGATAAGCCCTCTAATTCCAGTACATCTCTTAGAGGTTGACCACGAATCGGATGATGAGGGTCCATTTGGAACAGCACACAGCCCCTCACAGTTGAACGTGAAGTACTAGGACGACGATGAGGAGTATGGCGACGCTTATGACCCCCAGTAGTACGCAGGAGATCAAGCATATCAAGAGGATTTGTATATGCCGAGCTCAGAGCAATGTTAGCCAACTACAGTAGGCGCTTTCCTGCGACAGAACAGGTGCAACCTCGTCCTCCTTCATCGCCTGTGTCTCCGATAGCCACCCCACGCCAGAGGCTAACCACTCTACCGGTGACGAATGTGGCCACACCGGATATGACCCTACCACATAAGACTGACATATCGGAAGGAGAACAAGAGGAAGGTGAGCTCCTAGACAACCAGTCTGAGTGGGATGGGTATATTATTCCAGCGCCTCCTTCACCTTCGAAAGTAGACTCACCTCCAGAGGACATCGTAGGATTCCACAATCTTATGGAAAGGGCTGCTAAGCGTTTTGCGCTTCCAATGCCATCCAAACAAACTGATTGCTTTCTATATGACTTTAAGGAACCATTTCAGAAGTCAGTACGCTCCATTCCACCAGTCAGTTACACATGGGAGGAGAGTTTAAAGGTTATGCAAAAATCCCTCTGCACCAATTTCCGCAGTGCCCGACAAAGAGGGTAGACGATTAGACAATATTGATAAAAGATTTTCCTCAATGTCTAGTCTCACTATAAGAGTGGCTAACTCCAGGGCAGTGTTAGCCAGATATGATAGGCAATTATGGGCTGACATCGCCCCATATCTTGATCAGTTGCTGGAGGACATTAGATCGGAGGACAGAAAGACGTTACACGAGGGAGAAGGCACATTGGCGGAGATAATAGATTGTGTAATGTATATAGCCACTACTGTGTTTTGTCAGCTTGCAGGGGTTGCTGTCCTCAGAAGACAAGGTTGGCTGAAGGCCACATTGTTCTGTCCTGAAGTGCAGAATAAAATACTATATCTTCCTTTTGATGGTCAAGTGCTGTTCGGCAAACATGTTGACAAGGCATTGCAGTTGATTAAATCGGACACTGAGACAGCAAAATCTTCGGGAACACTCCAATTCCCTAAACCTTCCTTTCGAGACATGAGTGGGCGTGGAATGGCTTCATATAGGGGAGGCTACCAGCAATTCAGATATCTGTCATTTGCATCCTCTTCCCAGCAACACACCCAAAGACAGTCTCCACTAGCGGCGAACAGTAGGTCTACCACCAGAAGATGCTCAGCTCGTACAAATAAAGCCTCGGCTCGCACATCATGATGTGTCCAGGGCTCCGGCTACCCCCAACCACCTGCCCCCAAATCTAGGTGAAAGATATAATTTTTTCTCCAGCAATGGCTAACCATAACATCGGACAAGTGGGTCTTACAGCTGGTAAAGTGTGGACGCACACTGGAGTTTGTCCCAATGCCTCCATCCAATCCAGATTTTCCTAAAGTGTCTACAACAACTCAAGAGAGAGAGATCAACAAAATGATCCTCAAGGGTGCAGTAGAAAGGGGGCCTCCATCACAGCGAGGAAAATAATTCTACTCCAGATTCTTCCTCATTTGCAAAAAGTGGAAAGACTGGAGACCGATCCTGTATTTCAGAGAATTAAACACCTATTTGAGAAAACAGTCGTTTAGCATGATCACCCTATAGGACGTCCTTCTTCGGCTGAACCAGGGAGACTTTAAGTCTAACCTAGACCTGAAGGATGCATATTTCCACATCCCAATTCACCCAGCCCACAGACGGTACCTAAAATTCATGGTAGCCGGAAGCCATTTTCAATTTCGAGCCCTTCCATTCGGTCTAAAATCAGCGCCCCAGGATAGCCACAAAGTGCCTGGCTCCTATTTCAGCCTTTCTCAGGAGAAGAAAACATCAAGTGTCCCATACTTAGCCAACTAGCTGATATAAGCAGACACCTTATTGGCAGGACGCAGGTCAACAGGAAAGTGCATTGCCTTACTCAACAGCTTAGGCCTGACTATAAACTGGGAGAAATCCAAACCACAGCCATCACGCATGATAACTTTTCTAAGGGCAAACCTGGACACTCAATCCAACATGGCCTGCCCCACTATAGAAAGACAACAAAAACTGCTATCTTTGGTAAAGTCAATACAAAGAAAAGAATATGTTTCAGTACGCCTTTACAAATCCTTATTGGGGTTGAGGTCTTCATGCATACCTCTAGTTCCTCTCTGCAGACTCAAAAAGCGCCCCCTGCAAGAACAGCTCAATCTGCAATGGCCCCAGGTCTCAGGAAGCTTAGAAGATTGCATCAAAATCACTCTGGCGATCACCAAGGCTCTGGTGTGGTGGTCTCAGAAACATCATTTTTCCATCAGCTTATCTTTCCTTCATCGCCCAGCCCCGTGGATAATCACCACAGATGCCTTTCTGGAGGGTTGAAGAGCGGTTTTACAGGGCCGTAGATAAGTGGCAAATGACCACCGGAGTCACAAACAATGCACATCAATCTGCTAGAGCTGAAAGCAGTCTGCCTAGCCTTGTAGGCTTAACTCCCGAAGTTAGCCCATTCAGAAGTGCTAAGAAGAACAGACAATACCACTACAATGCATTACATCAACAAGCAAGGAGGCACAAGATCTCTTCCTCTCTCCAAGGAAGCGCAGGACATTTGGAATTGGGCTGTACAGCATGGCATTCTCCTAACAGCAGTTCACCTTCCAGGCATCCAGAACATGGGAGCGGACTCGCTCAGCAGACTAAAATCAGTCTGACATGAATGGGAACTAGACCACTCCACGGTCAACCACATATTTTCCCAGTGAGGATCACCCAACCCCGACCTCTTCGCCAGCCGTCAAACATCAAAAGCCAATACTATGCAAGCTGGCATCACCAGAGGATATCATGGAAGAATGCAGTTTCCATAGCATGGTCAGGAATCTTTGCCTACACTTTTCCACCCATTCCCTTGATCCTGGGAGCCCTAACAAAAATAAAGAGAGAGCCATGCACGCTAATACTAATAGCCCCATACTGGCCTCCCCAGCATTGGTTCACGGAGCTTCTTCTCCTGTCAGTGAAGCCTCGCATCCCACTGAGAGGATCTCTGCATCTGCTAACAATGAACAACAGACCAGTCTTACATCTGAATCCTCAATCAATGCAGTTATCAGCATGAAAGTTTCAAATACTGGAGAACTAAAGTTACAAGTAAGTAACTCATTTTCTCACTGTTCCAGAGCACTCGTTTGCTACTGTGAAGTGCAGATACTCTTCTATTAAAAATATTGTACCCAGAAGATTATTGCACACATTCGAAAAAGTGCAGGTACCATTGGTTTCAAATTAAAAAAGCGCAGGTACTGAGTCGGCCCATTTAAAGCAACGTGTCCTTAATTTGGAGACAAGCGGACAGTGCACAGTTGTACTTAATTTCGAAGGGTTTTGCAGAAGTGCGGAATAATGGTGTCTGCTCATTTCACCTGTCTGGCAATGCCGACTCTGCATTGATTGAAACACATTTGACATTATCATTTTGTTAAAACACAGGTGCATGTAAAATGTACCACAGCCCACAGTTTCACTGATCCCTTTCCATGTTTCCTGCTACTGCAAACAGCGTATCTCTGAAAGTGACGCGTGTAACCTGCGCCCTGAGGGACAGGGGGCTATTAGTCAGACTTTGAGTTGTTCATGGCAACGAGCCCCGGGAAACACCTCTTGTCAGATACGCCCCAGAGCATTCACTCATCATCAGGGAAAGTGCTATTCTTGTTTCCACACCCTAGAAATCTCTCGACTTTTGCTCTCATTCTGTCATTTCAGATTTCCTTTACAGTGAACATTTTCAGTTTTCCTAATTCACTCTTCAAATAGTGAATATTTGTTTTATGGTGCATGGCCTTTTTTAACGTCCATCGAGATGAGTGAGTTGTACTCCAATTCCAAATTCCATAAGCTCCACATTTTTACCAAGATATTTTGCGCCACATTCATTCTGCGATCAGTATTGTTTAATTTTCCTGCAGCAAAACAGCACTGCCCAGCTCAAAAAGAAAGGTAATAGCACATCCACATGAAATGTGCGCTATGGGGCCTCAGTGTATATTAACATCAACCGTCTCTTTAAGCAGTCCGACTCTTGTTGGTCCCTCGTTTAGGTTTTGCCTACAAGACAGTGCATGTATTGTCTGTTGCAAAAAGTATTGTCAGCTTACAGTGTACTCAAAGCCCACCAATTGTTTACTGTTGATTGTTAATGTCACTCTCACTTGTCTTCTTATTATTCGCCAGCTTGTGTAGGCTTTACTTCCTCTTTGTCCATTTGTCCTTCCCCTGGAGCACTGATGCATTGCTTCTGTCCTTCCACTATTCACTTTTAAACTGTTTGTTTATTTGTATGCACTCTGGTGAGTGCTTGTGTTTTCCAGGTGTCTTCCTGTTTTCTCCCCACCTACCCCCGTATTCCCAGGCCAAGCTCTTGTGGCTGTTTATCTGCCAATGTGCTTTTCCCCGCCCTGTGGTGCACTTTCCCTTGATGCTCTAATTAAAATAATTGGAAGGGTATTCGAGTTTTCATAAGAGTCCAAGGCAAGCCAAATAAACATACTCAACACAGAGTTACAAGTTAAACCCTATAGGTTTATTCAAATTTGAGATCATTACGGAAGGCAAAAAGTGGTTAATCAATAGCAATCAATGTCCTAATAGTAAATCAGAATCGTATAATGTGAGAAGAGCAACATAGGTTTTCCCTCCAAAGAAAGCTGGCAGCTAGATCGAAGGATAGCTCAGCATGAGAACTGACATAGGGCCTGATTATGACCTTGGCGGAAGGGATAAGCCATCACAAACATTACGGATATCCCGTCCGCCATATTACAAGTTCCATTATACCCTATGGAACTTGTAAAATAGTGGGCGGGATATCCGTCAAGTTGTTGACGGAGTATCACAACATCCAAGGTCGTAATCAGGTCCATAGTCTCTCCAAGGAAAAGCCAAGAAAAACATTATCCCAAGAAACGTTATCTTTTATAAGATTTTAGACAGAAAAGCCACACACATTTAGTGGTCAGAGGTGATGTAATAGGGTTGAAATAGCAATGTATCGTTCTAGTAAGCCATGAACATTCTAACACATAAGATAATATACATCTAGAAACACTTACTTAAATTAATAAATGAAGTGTTCATAGGAAATTACATGATGTTTATTTCATGCAGAAATACATTAGACAGTTCAACTAATGCATGATGCCTAAGAAAGGCTTGATTGAAGGACCTTAAAATGTACAAGAACAGCAACATCCAAAACATGGTTTCCTCAAGAGGGCAACAAAAATATGGCTAGTCTGTTCCGGGGGGAGCAGGGTCAAGACTGATTTACATATAGCTGGGTCCAAACTAGGGTGGCAGGGTTACAAAACGATGAACTTAACCCAGATATGTTACTGGGGGTGAATGTTTGACAATGCTCAGCATTCAGTCTATCATATAGTCGTCCTTAGTGGGAAGGATGTGCTCAGACGTGGGTCCCGTGCTCACTGTGCCACTGGATTCAAGCTAGCCTGGCTGATGAGTGATGATACCCCGAAACCAGTCCCATTGTGCTTCTTTGCAGTCCAGGGAGGACCTGGCCTGGCAGTTCGGGCTGGACTATTCCCAAGGGGAGCAGAGTGAAGACTGATTCGCATATGACTGGATCCAAACTGGGGTGGCATGGTGAGCAAAAAAACAATGCATTTAACCCAGATCGGTAACTGCAGGTGAATGTCTGACAATGTTCAGCATTCCGTCCATCATCTTTTTGTGTCGCGATTTTAAGAGGACCTAATATGAACAATGTAATCAGTGTAAAGTTTTACCTAATGTAGAAAAAAAGGTGAGCATGTTGGGTGAGGTCTCAGTATTTTCATCTTTGGATTTATGTTCTCTATAATATTAGAGCTACATTCTAAGCCCACTTATATTGGGTCATTTACTTTCATGTTGTGAACTGTCTGAATATTATGCAAGGTTTATTTAAATGTTTGCATATGTCATGGAGCCAATAATGGGCTGAAGCAGGGTCCATACTGGCACTATAGGCTGTGTACTGCATACCTCAGCGTAGCCCTGTTTCAGTTCCTAAACTGGCCAGAAAACATATGAACATACTGTACTGACCTTGCAGTTTGTTTGTTCGTTCAAGCTTGAACTGGCCTGAAGAAAGTCTCATTATGTCTAGTTGTATGTCGTACTCAAAAGTGCCTTTTTTGTTTACTCCTGGAAACAAATGTAATGTTTTTTGGAGGAGGAAAAAAGAGCCTGGCTTTATAGTGCTTGGTAGAACAAAAGATTACAGCCATTCGAAGCTACTAGCATTTAATGGTTTTGCTGAGTGATACTGGATCTCAGTTTCATCTATCCACACTGAAGAATAAAATATGTGCTCTCAGCTATGTGTTTCAGTGTTTATGTAGCAGAATTAATAGGCTCACAGCAGAACTGCTATTGAAAGTTGTGTAGGCAAGGTTAATACCAGCTTTATTTCATGGTCAATGTACTTATCTGGAGAAGTTGAGTTCTTGTCTAGATAAAGTACAGTTAGTCTCATGCCATTCGTAGGTTAGGATTGAGTCTAGTCTGAGTACCTGTTGGATTTTCCTTTATAAACTTACATCATCACCTGAAATCAGATGATAAAGGCTTTTTGTGAAAATTTCCATGGAAGATTATATGCAAACTAGATGGAGGGCTGGATGTTTAATATGTTATTCTCTGGGCATCTGCCTTAACAGGATCCCTGGAAGTTTGGGACTATCTACCTCATGCATGAAGTCGGGCCTTGTCGTGTTTTCAGAAAAAAACAAAGGAAAAGCAAGGGTAGAAATCTCCAGTGCCTGAAACACAGAACAATCTGCAACTAGGAAATTCTCATATCATAAATTTTCTTCGTAGTTATACTCTTCATATGTAGAATAGTATCTATCAGTCCCCTGTCTTCTGCAGTTCATTATAAAATTGAAGGCTCCTGTTTTTTCAGCACCAGTAGATTAGGGTGGTCTTCCAAATAAGTCAGGTGCATACAGCTTTTGTGGTTATATAAAGGCATCGTTCTTAACACATTTGGCCTTCATACGCCCAATGATACTGGTAGAAAGATTATCCTACTCCTATCATACTCATACCCAATGTTTATTTGTTGTTAAATGTGGCCAGGTAAGGATGAAGTATACACAAAAAATTGCAGTCAACAGGTATTCTCTAATTTTGAATACTTGTTACAAGTTTGATTTTATCTGATCATGGTTTTAAGTATACGATCAATACATTTTTATTTGTCTATACCATGGAAATGTTTGGGTATTTATTAAAGAGGAGGGCAGAGTTTTAATTGGCAGAAGATCAAAAGTGCTTGTTCGGTGTTGTGAAACTTTTCAATGCTTAAGTGTCTTATCAGTGGATGCAAGTGCATATGGTGTGGGGTGGTGCTTTATCCAAAAAACAGCTGGTCCATTATATGAAGTGGCATTTTCTAAACCCTGTACACATTCTGTGAAATGGGGAACTTGCTATCCCGAGACCACTCCTAACAGATCTGAGCATTTTGTTTCAATCCTGTAAATGTTTTCCAGAGTCTTGAATGTATCTAATAGATAGTTTAATAATTTTGTTACAAAATTATTTAAAATAACTTAAACAGCTGAAACTGTAGATCTGTTTGTTTAGTTGAGAGAAAAAGAATGCTACTTTGGATAAGTGGGATCATGGAGGATGATAGCGTGCACCAATTCCAGGGCTATATAGAGCCATGCACATTCTTAGAGGACCACCACCACATTCAACCAATCACAAATCACAAAATCGATATTAGCTGATATTAAGGAGGATGTACTCCCATCACCTGATGAAGGCAAACCAGAAATGTTGATACTGCTACATATATTCAGTGGTGTGTAATACAAAAATTAATGACTGATAGGTGAATAATATTGAAATGTCTTGATAAATAAATCAAGATCATTAGTAAAAAAAAATATTTGCATGGTTTCCTCTTGGATTTAAGCCAACAATCCATATTAAACACTTCATCCACTTCAATAAAGCACACCATATGCGGAATCCCTTAGGTGCTTCACTATTGACGTGTTTTTATTTGTATGTGACTCGTTGCATAGATTATAGCATAACAGCTTCAATTCTAAATGCATCTGGACGACACCCGCCTATGTATTAGATTAAGCATTGGTGCATACCTTAAAAACTCATAAAATTGAGCTACCGGCTATCAAACCATGAAATCAACCCTTTCCTATTGCCTTGAGAATTACAAACCCTCTCCCCCGCCGAATAATATTAAAATCATGTCATCTGATTTTGATTCAGAACTCTCCTTTACATACGCAATCAGTGCCACAAGCAGAAACGGCAAACATTGTGCTGAGCATGGCACTTTGGTTACTTAAAATGAACCATATCCTGAACTGACAAATTACCTTGCTCTTGGACCACTTCCTCTCTGAAAAAATATTTTTGCATCCATTCACTAAGGGGAAGAGGTCCCATAGGGACCCCTTCCTGTTTTCCGAATGGGCAAATTGGTGGTAACTGCGATTGTTTTGCAGCTGCAATTATGGTCACAAAACAATCATACCTGCCCTTGCGTCTCGCTATTAGGAAGTGACGCCCTTGAAACACCCCTTCCTAATTGTGAGTTGAAATCCCTATTTTGAGAGTCTGTATTTGCATGCCGGCTCGCAAAATAGGGATAGTGCTTTGGGAAAGGCCATTTTGCGATCGCAAAAGGCGAAATTTGCCTTTTGAGAATGCATAATGGTGTCATATATTGGCCCCATATCCACTCTGGTGATAAGGCTTCAACCGGCACAACTCTGAAGCTGAGAACTGGAGAGTGCGCATTACATACACCTTGTGACCCTGTGCTGTCTGGCCCTTGCTGAAGAACTATGTAGATGCCAGATTGCAGCTTTCTGTTGCAGACATATCTCTTGCTTTTTCACCCCACCCTTTCAGCACGTGACTGTGTAGAGTGGAGTCAATGAGGGTCACTGATCTCACCCTGTGGCAAGTTGGGAGGAAAATTTAGTGTACAAAGCTGGTTGGTGTGCAAGGGTACCCATTGGGTGTCAAAGGCCTCGTGAACTGGGGTAGTCTCCTCACAAGCCTGGCAGGCAGTATCTGTGTGGGGGCGGTAGCTGGTCCTTTTATGCTCCTTCTCAAGCTGTCAGATAGATTGACAGACACAGATTGCCTGGTTTTGATCAAGAATAGGCTTACTGTTAATAGTGGGCTTGTGTAGTACAAAAACAAAAAGGAGAGGATATTGGAAGGGCAGAACCTGTACTTCCGTTTCAGTGAGTCATTGCTAGCTATAAGGACTTTTTTTGCTGCATGCAGAGCATTATACACAATATAGATTATCAACATTGGATAGGAGTCTCCTGGGGATGAGTCAGTGTTTGTTGCTGATCGTGCTGTCTTCTAACCTGGGAAACGAAATAGGGTATTGTTGCCTAGAATATCCCACTCTTGTTAACTCTGACTGGAGAAAGAAGTACTTTGAGGTGTGGGATAATCTAGGCACCAAAACCGCTGTTCTTTAAAAAGCAAATGTGACTTACGAAAAAGCCCAGAGGTACACTGTATATGATCTAAGAAGGACTTTCGTGGTATGTTTAAAGAGCAACAAACAAGCATTGACAGCCAATATGTTTTTTCTGTTATAGGTATTGGCTTTGTCGCGATAGCCATCGCACTTCTGTGTGCCTCTCATTTAAACATCAGCAAGGGGAGTGAATAGAACGATGGGTCCTGAAACAAATGACCAGTGGGGAAGGGTGCCATTTTTAGGTCAAGCCTAGGCAGCGCGCAGGCGCTGTCTCCTGACATGTTGTAATCTACATCTATGGGCTTGCAACACACCCATCTCACCCCATCACTTTCATTCATTCCTTCGCCTGCCTTTCACAATTCCCTTGATTTCGTAGGTAAATGCTTTACATTTGCCCCACCTTGAGGCTGCTTTGTTATTACCTTGGAGACTGACTCTTTTATATGGATTATTGCAAGCTTGGCCATATAGCTTAGTGTGGCACACTACTTTTTTTCTTTTGCCTCAACGCTTTGCACTTAATGGTCGTATGTTGTTGATTCCTCTCCCTTGTTTTGGGCCTGCTGCTGTTTCTTTGTGGTGTCTGTGCACAAAGGCTGTAAGCTGGAGGGAGGTTGTTTTTAATGTTTTTTTTTTTTTTTAAGTTCATATAGTGCAAACTCGATCGAAGGAGTGCTTTACTTGACTGCGTGAAGTTTCATTTAGTGCAACCTCGATCTGAGGAGTGCTTTACATGTGTACCACTTAACAAGTTTAGCAGTTGAAAAATATACAAACTGGAGCATTTAACACAGAAAAAAACGCAGAAATCCTCAAAAGGACTTTCCTGGCACAGCGAGAGAGTCGATACTACAATATTCGCTGCACTCAGGAACCCCGCCCCATAATGCTTTGTGGGGCATTTCATTTTGAACACCCAAAACTCAGCCTGTGGTGGTCCTACGACAATGGTACCACCACCAATCTGGTCAGCATAACAGACTCTTTCTGTCTATGTCATCTCTGGGTCCCCACACTAGGTTGGGTGACCCCAGAATAGTAGCCTCTACAACCAGTGTCTTTTTAAGCTTTTTCATGGCTTCAGGTTTTGCTTTACAGCTGAGAGTAGTTTATGTTTTAAGGGCCTTGTTTGTAATATTATTTTAGTAGGCCTGCTAGGCCTAAAAATGTGTAATGCACTACATCCTCTAAGGGCTAAATATATGGTTACACTGCATTACGTTCTGCTATTCTGTTTTCATGTGGTTATGCTCTCTAGGGGATGACTATATGGTTACATGACAGTGTTTCTGATAAATGTTATTTTTATAGTGGTTCCTTCTAGGGGCTTTTCTGAGCATTGCAGTCAAGATACCACTATATTCGCTGTACTCCGAAACTCGCCCCATAATGCTTTGCAGGGCTCGACTTTTACAAAACATTTTTTCCCATAACTCACCACAGAATGTGCTCTTTCTGTCTAGGTCTACGTTGGTGGGGACACCAAAATAATAATACAAACAAATATAATAAATATTGGCAATATTTTTTGCTACAGATAGAGGAAGAAGGTAAATGGAAGTGCTTTAGTTATATGCAGGGCCACTTGAATTATGTGGCAGAGAGGACCAAATTATGCAGCAGGGTTGACAAACCTTTGTGACAAGAAAAGTCCAATTATGCATTTACAGCACCAATAGCTCTAACTCAAGCAAATGCAAGACCTGTTGCATTTCAAATGCTTGTTTAATCAGTTGGGAGATGAGAGAAGCCTGAGGAGCAGAAAGACTAAAGAGAGGGAGAGAAATGAGTCCCTTGTACAATGCAAATTCTGGCTTCAGCAGTTGAAGGATGCATTCAACAAGTTAAAACAATGTTAGCCTGAAATGCTTATTTGGCTGAACAAACAGAAGAATACCGAGGAACAGCAGGGAAGTGTGAAAGATTTAGGAGTGAATTTAAAATGAACACATTATCTGTGTTTAATTAACATAAATGGGGTTGCAAATAACATAAACACACTATATTTAACAAAGCACTGCTTTTTAGGATGACATACCTGGACCTCAAATCCACTGTAATTTGTCATATTCTCTTATTTCTCTGTCTGTGTACCCAAAGTAGCATATGTGTCATTGAGTATTTTCCATAATAGTGTTAATTCAAGCAGTTTTTTGGCCCTGTTCTGATTCATCTTAATACAGTATTCTCTTTTTTGTTTGTGTTGTTCCTGGAGGAAACAGCATAGCTTGGCTGTATCTTTGCAAGACCATTTCCTCTAGCATAGTGGAGTTTGTTAGTTAGTTCTAAATGTGCCTTTGTTTTCTCTTCCATACACAACACAGGATATCCATTATTAGTAGAGCAAAAGTGATTTTTCATATGATTTGTTTTCTGTTTTATTATTGGATATTGTGATGTAAATGGTGTTACACACAACATTGACATTATGAGTTCTCTGCTTGAAAAAGTATTTAACAAGCTTTATTGGTAATGTGAGAGAGACCTTCATGGATTTTCTTAAAGAGCAGACACCATGTTAGTCTGTATATTTTCTCTATACTTAGAATATTTTAAACCTTTTGTCCTATTATTTGAAGGCAAGCTTCATGCCAGTCATGTTATTCAGTCATACTTGAAATAATGTCAGAGCCTTTCACTTATTCTTTAGAGGCAGTCTTAATGATTTTATATTTAGATAATTTTACTATTGACTGATGATGGATTGAATTGACTAACCATTGCTTTTGCTTTCTGTAATGACTCTTTTTTTTCAATAAAACTTCATGGTTTGTACTTTAAATGTGTCCCACACTGGTTTTCTAGTATGGATTTTCCATGATGGAGTTCCCCTGGTGGGTTTTCTTGGAATTCAATGATCACAGCACTCATCTCTCCTCACACAGCGCTGATCTGTCCCATTTCCCTTTTTAATGGTAAAAAGCGCCAACATGGAAAGGAAAGCCATTATCCCATGAGAAAGAAGTTGACACAAAGCCCACTCAAAATCTTTATTGGTTATAATAGATCTCTTTACCAACAGACAGTGGAAGCTGTATTTATTTGAGAAGCCTTTTACTTAGCCATTTGCTCCGTGGCAGGGCTGTAAGGGACAATGCTGACCAGCTAGAAGGAAGAAGTTATTGCTGTTCCTACTTGGCATCCCATTTTAATATCTGTAGCCATGTGGGGTCCTGAGTTGCCTAATTTTTCTAATGGCAAGTAGAGTCAGAGGATTTTAAAGACAGCATTGCAAATGTTTGCATGTACAGTGTGCTTTGATTAACTCTATTTCACTCATCAAATGTAATAATGCTTCCAATCCACTGAGCACGGGCAAACGGATTACTGATTACTCTTCTAAGAAACACAGCAACATATGCATGTAATCAACTCAGGTGCAAAGCATTAGGGTTGTGATCAGAGCATGCCCATGAAAGGCTTTACATTTATGCTATGAAGCAGCGCTAAAAAGGTAGCTCCTCCAAAGAATGTAGAAAAGTACACTGAGTTCAATTTCTTTTGTGTGCTTCAGGAGCCCCTAATGCTGAAAATGATACTATGTCCCATGGCCCGCTATGTCGAAGGTACCTGACAGATCAAGGACAACTCTGTATCACCAGCTGATTCCATGTATAGATTTTATTTGATTCATAGAAATCTTAAAAGCATGGTCCTCAACATGTCTAAACTATGAAAGGTTGCTCAAAACTTAACCCACCCACAATTTAACTGGTAGGTCACACATTCTGGGGGCCATGAGTGGTATTTTACAACAATCATTTGGGTGTTTTTTTGTTTAAATAAATAATTGCACCTTATTCCAGAGGTGGGTTTGCTAGTGAATGAGTGAGACTATCATGATTGGAAGATTATATATTTCTTATGAAATGGTCTTGAGGTCATTCAGCTGGTTAAAGGATATCCAATAGATCATGTAAAACTTGTTCAAGTACAATTACATCTGTGCAGAACAGAGAGTAAGGAGTTCACCAGAGGCCTCATGTGGACTGAAGAGGGAGGAGCGCAGTTCATCATTTTGAGTGCTGTGTTCTGAGATGCTGCATTAAGCATTTTGCTGATCGTCCACATAGTCATGGTCTGCTCAGATACCTCTCTGTTCATGGTCACTGAGGGGTATTCTGTGGGATGTCTGCGATGTGGAGCAGGAATAGCGGTGGACTCTTGTTTGCAGAGTACATCCCTAGGTCAAAGGTGTTAAATGGAGGCTTCTCCTTTGTTTACCAGGCTAGACATGATGATTTCCAGAATTGGGACATGAATGAATCTTATAATCTGACCTTCTCAGGCTGGTGGTCAGTCCACAGGATGCTAATCAAAGTTAATCCAAGACGAAATAGGGCCTTTTCTTGTGATATAGTTTCCTGTTTAAACTATATGTAAGGAGGCTTATCCCAGTGTAAGATTCATTACAGTGCATTAGTTTCCTAATTTTTCACCACAATCTTTTCTCCTTGCATACATTTGTGTGCCAGATTATTGCTCTTCGAACTTTCATCTGCCACTTGATTTTCCCTTAGAGTTTTGCCCACATGTGCTCTTCCTTATGTCTTGAGGAATTTGGTACTTCAATAATCTCTTCACTATTGATCTTCATCTTCAATCAAGACTTATAAGATTGGGCAGGTGATATTTTCTCGATTTAGGTTTTTTTCACCCCGTTAGTTGGCACTTGACACCTTGCAAATATGTATTTCTGTGCAGTGGGCACCAATGTTGTTTTAAGGAGTTTTTTTTTACAGTACCTTAGAAAGGAAGACGGGAAGAATAGTATTATATAATCAATGTAACAATATCATAAATAGCTCATGGTTTTTTATTGAATAGAAACTGTTTCTCTGAAGGTGCTTCCATTGTAAAAGTCTGTCTTAGTAGTAATGAGGATCGTGAGTTGGAGGTTTTAGCTAGAATATATTTTGAAATGCATAATATACAGTTAAAGAGCCTTGTTGCTTATTTCAGGCATTGCACTCTAACAATGACTTTGAAATAAGACAGTTTTGCCTTTACTGACAAATCAATATCCACAATTTCTAATTTCCATTGCATACATTTAGCAACGACAGTGCTTAAAAATGTCAGGCCTCGGGCGTGGCCGAGGTGTGAAGATGGCGGACTCACCTTAAGTGTGCTCCGGACCCCTTCGTCCTCCGCCTCATTCTGCTGTCCCACGACAGGGAAATTTGCCCCCCCACCCCCTCCCAGCCCCCTGAACTCTCAGAGAGCCACCGATTGCGCTGCCGAAATTGGGAAGCGGCGGCAGCAGCATGCAAGCAGCATTTTCCTGGGCCTAAACCGGAGCTGGAAAAAGGGGTGAGTCGGTGGCCCGAGGGGGCTTTAAGGCCACGTGAAACCCGAGGTGTGGTCAGGATCCCATGGGGCCCCAGTGTTGAACCAGCACCTGAAAGAGGGCCCTCTGAGGAGAGAAGCGCAACGCCTAGAGGGCAGTACGCGCCAGAGGTCCCTTGACTAGACCCAGAAACAAGCTGAGGGAGGTGGAGGCCCATATCGAGAAGGGCCAGGGTCTGAACCCATGGCATCCAATCCCGGCAGGCAGAAATGCGGGTCTGTTCAGAGGTGAAGCTGGTCCGGCCTGAAAATGCCAGGCAGGCACCCAGGGGACGGGGATCAAAGTACAGCAAGGCCCCGGTGAGTGTGGCGGCAGAGCCCTTACCGCACGCTTGGCAGGGTTTTGACTCACAGGCATGGGGGAGTCCGGGGAAACTAACAACAGTGAAGCAGATGTGCAGAGGCCCAATGAAACATCAGTCACTAGCGGCGGCCCTCCACCACCTTCCCCTGACGCGCAACAGTACTCCGCCACTCCGAGCGACCATCTTGTGTGTGTGTGTAACTGTAATCCTGGAAGGAGCCGATAGGAAAGGTCTGACCGGACTCAATGTTGTGAGATGACCGGAGCTCAACCGGCGCAGCATACTCATACCCCTCTTAGGCACCGAAGAGCCAGCCTGGTCCACCAGACTCAGCTGCTCGTGCTGTCATGAGAGGATGACAAGTGGGCTGAGCACCGGCACCACGATTCAGAAGCAGCTTCAACATGGGCAAGGAATCACATCGTTCCTCCACCACCCAGACACAGATAGACCAATTTACCACTGGCCCTCCAGCAGTTTCCACAGGGGGGAACACTTCAGGTGAAATGATCCTGCCATCTGCAGAGCTGGTGACGATTGTTCAGTCAATCCAAGCTTCAAGAGAAGCAGTCTAAACAAAGATTGGAGAGGTCAGACTGGATGTAGCGCTGGTGCGTCAAGACCTCTGTAACGTTACTGCTAGACTCACCGAAACAAGACTCTCCGAGGACGAGGTGAAATATCTTACCTCGCAGGTTTCTGCGCTCGTAGTGCACACAACGGAACTCCACCGATGAGCTGAAGATGCCGAGCCCATTGAGGGTTGACGAAGAGGCCTCCATCCGGTCCCCCACCCCGACCTGTGATTGTTTGGTTCTTCAACTTTCGCGACAGAGATGCAGTCTTACAGGAAGCTCAAACCAGAGAAGATCTCCAGTGTGAGAAGGCCAAAACCATACTTTTCTCGTACTACACAAAATAAGTCCTGCAGTAGTCCAGGTCCTACCTGGAGGTGAAACAAAAACTTAAGGTGCTGGGGCTGGGGCTGGCCTACAGACTCCTGTTCCCGGCTCACCTTAGTGATTGATGGCTATAAATCATGGTTCTTTGAAACACTGGCCTCCGTGTGGGAGTGGATTACTGAGCATCACCTGCTGGCCCGCTCGGGTGGGCCTCCCCCTTCTCCTGGCGCGGGGATGACGACATCAGGCTGAGGCCAAACCCAAGACTCAGAGGAAACGCACCTTCTCCTGGAGGCTCAGGTCTGCTTGCCGAGTGCTGTCTCTGCCACCGGGGCACAGGGAGGACTCCCCCGGCTGGTGGCTGAGAACACAAGTGGAGCTGCAGGGGTTCGAGAGGCCCCACCGATGATATCAATGGTGAAGCTTTCACCTGATAGAATGGCCTCAAGCAGTGATACTAATCTTTCCCAGAGTCCCGTCATTTAAAATGCCTTGTACATTCGAGAACTGGCCAAGAAATACACGTTATGAACATCCCTGCTGTTGGGGCAACCTATTAGACAACCAGATCCTAAGTTATGAGGGGTCAACCAAAGTCCGCTAGTTTGAAGTTATGATTTACATGGAAGGGGTTCTATATTGGGGCGACAGATGCTTCTGGGGGGAAGTATGGGGAGGAGTGTGAGTTGGTACTGTTCATACTCTTCTTGGTTAGGGCAATGACTCAGCATTTTGTTGTATTTCTAATAGGCATAGACACGCACCGACAGAAGGCAGGCACCAGTTGTTGGCACCTTGATGATACAGATAGGCACAAAGATGTGATATACTTGGTTGGGACAATCCTGGGAGATGGATCCCCCCTTGGAAACAATACACTGACTTGCAAACTTAGCAGTGGGCCCCTTTAAGCTAATGTCATGGAACGTTAACAGTCTCCTAGATAAAGTGAAACAAACAGCAGTGCTTTCCTTTGCTCATCGCCATCAGCCAGACGCACTCCTACTTCAAGAAACTCCCCTCATGGGAGAACACTGCCCCTTTCTGGCCCGGCGAGGTTATGGGGTATAGAGGGGTTGAGATCCTCCTGCAGCGCACATATCCCATGGTGGTTGATCGGGTGGAGAGGGATGGACAGGGTAGCTTTGTGGCATTGAGGGCAAGGCAATTAGCTTGGTTAGTGCATACTCCCCTCCAGCGGCCTGACAAACCTTTTTAAAAGCACTCGCCAAGATCATGTTAGGCCTGCCCAATGGGCCGACACTGATAGGAGACGATGTTAATGTGGTCCCTGACTCCGTGAAAGACACACTGGGTCCCCCTTCGGCATGTAGAAAGACACACCAGGTCCCCCTTCGTCATCTAGAGGTGGGGCTGCCCAACTGTTTTCAGGCTGGTTGATATCCCTAGGGTTGATATCCCTGTGATATGTGGAGTACCTGGCACCCGCACGCTAGGCAGTTCACACACACATCAGCTGTGAATCACACACAATCTAGAATAGATCTTATCCTGATGCCGGCCCCGGACTGTGGCCTCCTCTCACATAGTAATCATTCCTAGAGGCATATCGGATAATGGATTGTCCCAAGCGGACACTCGCCCTATGTGGCGACTTAATGCCGAGCATTTAAAAGACAAAACATGCATCCAACACCTGCAAACCGAACTACAGGCATACTTCAACATGAACGATGGCTCGGTTTCTTCCTCAGTGATCCTGTGGGCTGTCAGTAAGGAAGTAATAAGAGGCTAGGCCAGGAGCTTCATACGCTCTCGAGCGCAACCGTATAGAACACATTGCGCAATTAGACACTCAAACCTTGCAACTTGAACAGACCATGGCAACACAACCCTCAGAAATGGCCTTTCGGCAACTAGCAATGCTGAGAGCAAAACTGCATAACCGATCAATGGAGGCAGCAAAATACCTCTGGAGAGCCTCTGTGGCTCAGGACTATGGCTGGGGGGATAAAAATGAGAAGCTACTGTATTGGCTGGTCTACCATCAACAATTATCCCGGGTCGTACCAGAAATAATTGATCGAGAAGGTCGGCGATCACCAATCTGACAGAGGTGTCTGGCAAGTTTGCCTAATATTATGAACTACTCTATGCTGCACCACCCATGGTTGACCACGCCTACTCCGCCCAATTTCTCAAAGAGGTGGCACTCCCCCAGCTACCCCAGTCAGAGGCAAAGTCCATAGAGGAACCCGTTACCAATGCAGAGATACCAACATCAATGTCCTTGCTTGCTGCTGGGAAGACCCAGAGCCCGATGGCCTCCAAGCCGAATACTATAAAGCCTTCAAAGAGATACTGACACCCAGGCTACTCACCTTGTACAACAAAGTAGGTGCCACAGATACCTTTCCACTTGGGATGGACATAGCAACCATGGTGGTCATTCCAAAGACCCAGTCCCCTTCTCAAGCCTGTGCGGACTACCGCCCCATTTTGCTTATAAACAGTGATGTAAAACTATATGCCACAATCTTAGCTAATCATCTTAAATGAGTACTGTCCTATCTAATCAACCCAGATCAGTGCGGATTCATGGCTAATCGAGGTATGCGAAATTGTATACGCAGGCTTCAGACATCCTTAGCCCATCGGTCCAGACTGTCTTCAGATCTAGTGATACTGTTGTTAAATTTTGAGAAAGCATTTGACTCAGTGGACTGGAGATACTTGCAACTGATGCTGACCGGTGCTGGGATAGCCCCCAGGTTTCTCAGGTTAATTCTAGCACTCTATGTTAACCCCATAGCCTGAACCCAGATTAACCTGGCCCTCTCTGACTCCTTCCCAATTCAACGTGGTACTCAGCAGGGTTGCACCCTGTAGGAAACTGGCTCTGTATATACTGTATCAAAATGAGATATAGTGTGCACAGAGTCCAGGGGTTCCCCAGAGGCTTAACAGTGGCTAAAGTAGATAATACTAATGCTCTCTTTTTTGTGGTAGGTGTGGTCAAGCAGTTAGGCTTGTCAGAGGGTAGTGCAAAGCATTTGTTCTACGCAGTCAGACAATATAAGAAGCACACACTCAATGACTTAACTCCAGACCAATGTTTTTTTTATATAAAAATGTATTTTCTTAATTTATTTTTAGAACCACAAGATTCAAGTTGCAGGTAAGCATTTCATTAGATTCGTATTTCACACGTGTATCAACAGTACGTTGTTTGAAATTGATAAGTTATACAGTTTTTGAATTATTGGCAATAAGCTGTTTTAAAAATAGACACTGCAATTTTCAGAAACGGTTCCTGGGGGGAAGAAATGTTAGATCGTTTTGCAGGTAAGTACAACACTTACAGTTTAAAACTCTAAGTTTTAGTATTTCCATCAGTTGTGGTTCAAGTTAACCCCCAAACACCCACCACCAGCAACACAGGGCTGGCCGGGTGCAGAGGTCAAAGATGAGCAAATTTAACGTATGCTCCTATGGAGACAGGGGGTACTCGGAATAAGGTCGGCCTGCAGGTAAGTACCCGCGACTTGGAGGGCAGACGAGGGAGGATTAGAGGAGCACTGGATGGGCCACAAGTAGGCACCAGACACACACCCTCATCAGCACAGGGGCGGCCAGGTGCAGGGTGCATACAGGACGTCGGGCTTCCAATGCTTGTCAATGAGGGGACCTCGGGGGTCACTCAGAGGCTGTAGGCGAAGTCCAGGGGGTTGTCTTGGGCACACCACCGGTTGGACAGGGAGGAGGGCCACCTGCTGAACGTAGCTGCACCGGGTGTCGGTTTCTCCAAGACCTGGGGGCTGCGGGTGCAGTGTGTCTTTAGGCGTTGGATATCTTTGTCCGAAACTTCGCAGTCAGGTGGGGTCTACGAGATTCCTTCTGCAGCCATTGTCGTGGAGGAGTGAAGAGGTCAACTCAAGATGGGCACTTGCTCAGCACTGCCTGGGGATCCTCTCTAGCTGGTTGACCGACCCGGACATGGGCTGTCGGCGTCGAGTGCAGAGTAGTCAAGACTCATACATATGGAGTGAGGTGGGAGTCCTTAGTTGTTGGTTTTCTTAGACAGAGCCACTGTACTCGGGAGTTCTTGGTCTTTTTGGGTGCAGGGCAGTCCTGTGGAGCTTGGCGGAGGTCGCTGGTCCTGCTGGACGCGTAGTTCTTTTGCAGGTTCTTTGAAGGAGGAGACAGGCTGGAAGGGCTGGGGCCAAAGCAGTTGTTGTCTTCCTTCTTCTCTGCTGGGGGTTTAAGCTAAGCAGTCCTTCTGGTGAGTTGGATTCAGGGAAGCCCTTAAATACAAGATTTAGGGGCGTTACAGGGGTGAGAGCGCAGTAGCCAATAGCTACTGTCCCTGAGGGTGGCTACACCCTTCTTGTGTCCACTCCCTTTGGAGAGGGGGGGAACATTCCTAACCCTATTGTTCCATGTCCTCCAAACCAAGATGGAGTATTCTGCAGGGAGGGAGTTACTTCAGCTCTGGACACCCTAGGGGTGGTCTCAGCTGAAATGGTTACTCCTCCTTGTCTGTCTTAAGTTTCCCGCCGAACCGGCTGCCAAAAGTGGAAGCTTTGTCTGGGGGGCAGGTCTCTCCATCTAGCTTGAGTGCCCTGTGGCATTGTAACATGAGGCCTGAGCCTTTGATGCGCACCGCCAGGTGTTACAATTCCTGCAGGGGGGGAGGTGTGAAGCACCTCCACCCAGAACAGGCTTTGTTTCTGGCCCTCACCCCATGGGGTCAGAAACTTGTCTGCTAGTGGCAGGCTGGCACAGACCAGTCAGTCCTATACTAGATTAATGAGTGAAATACAGAGGGCATTTCTAAGATGCTCTCAGTGTGCATAATGAATCCCACACTGGCATCAGTGGGGGTTTATTGGACCAAACTTCACAGTATTCAGTGAAGCCATTATGGAAGTGTGGAGTTCGTAATGACAAACTCCCAGACCACATACTTAATATGGCCTCGCTGCACTTCCAATGTCTAAGAATGGATTTAGACACTGTAGGGGAATATTGCTCATGCAGCTATGCCCTCACCTGTGGTATAGTGCACCCTGCCTTAGGGCTTTGAGGTCTGCTAGAGGGGTGACTTCCCTATGCCACAGGCAGTGTTTTGTGGGCATGGCACCCTGAGCGGAATGCCATGTAGACTTTTCCTTTTTCTCCCCAGCAATACACACAGTCTGCAATGGCAGTGTGTGTGTTTGGTGAGGGGTCCCTTTGGGTGGCACAACACATGCTGCAGCCCTTAGTGACCTTCCCTGGCCACTGGTACCTTTTACAAGGGACATATCTGTGTGCATGAGGTGTGGAAACAATGGTACATTTTTAGGGAAAGAACACTGGTGCTGGAGCCTAGTTAGCTGGATCCCAGCACTCTGTCAAGTCAGCATCAATACCAGGGAAAAGGTGGGGGGTAACTGCAACAAGTGGCAGTTTCCTACACCCCCTATCTCCACTTCTCTTCTCCCTGGCGATTGAACCACTGGCTCAATTGTTTCGAATCGACTACCTCTTCAAGGGTTGTAGATGGGACGCTGACCAAGAGTATTGTATAGCTCTTTATGCAGATGATGTCCTCCTTTATCTGGGGGACCCAGCCATTACGGGAAAGCACAGTCTCCATCTCCTATGATGTTTTAAAGAGGCCTAGAGTCTTCGAATGAATCCCTCCAAGTCAGTCCTGGTCCCCCTGACACCATCACGAGACAGCTTTGCATGGCAAGAGGTGTTACCCATCTGAAGTACCTGGGCGTCTCAGTGACACTTCTCCCGAAAATGACATGGTCCCTTAATCTCCAGCCGTCGACTTGACGGGCAAATGCAGACCTATTGAGATGGCAGTCCCTCCCACTAAATGTCATGGTTCGGATAGCACTATTTAGGATGATGATTCTCCCACGGTTCCTATATATTCTTCAGAATATATGCACTCCCTTAACACACCTGTGATTCTGCACTTTGGACAGAGCCTTAACATCCTTTTTGTGGAAAGGCAATAGACACAGATTGGCGATGCGCCACTGTCAAAGAGGGCAATATGATGGTGGACTAGGACTGACCAACCTGTATCTCAACTACCTGGTGAATCATCTCTTTGTCCTGAAAAATCGGTATGTTAGGGGTTGGTCATACCCAGCATACCGCCCTGAACTTGCGACCCTTAGCTTCCCTCAGGAAACTAAACATGCTATATGGCTACCCAGTCCCTGATACCATGGTGCCCAGGACCAAGATCGTATTTATGGCATGGAGGGCGGCCATGCGTTATACTCGCTGGACAAACCACCTGTCCAAATAAACTCCCCTATGGAGAGGCACGTGGTTGTGGGAATCAGCTGCACTGGAGGGTTTTGCTGGCTGGGATCAATTGGGCATAACTCTCCTTGGGGACATGTGGAAGGGTACACACATGTGCTCATTCTCTGAACTTTAGGAGACGTATCGGCTCTCCCACACCCAACTTTACAAATACCTCCTACTCCGACATGCACTATATGCCCATCTAACCACCACAGAGACTCTTCCCGAACACAGTCCCCTAAAGGCTAAGACACTTATGCGTATGCTGGGGAAGGGGGAAGTATCCCAGATAAATAGAATGTTGATCAAGAATGCCCCAGGAGACCTGACCTACATAAGACATAAATGGGAACGATGGCTGGGTCTAATGGAGGATGAGGAATGGTGCGATGTGCTAATGGCACCCAGATCTAGCACATGCCCTCACGCCTCCGGCTGATATAAACATATTATCTATATGGAACCTACCTTTCCCCAGATCAATTACATCGAGCCGGTCTCTGGCCCAAGTCTGCAGGCTCATCCCCCATCTAGGGCATGCAGGCTTGGGCATGTGCACCCATCAATAGATACTGGGTCAGGATTACTGCAGAACTTACTGAGACAGTGGGATGGGAGGTTCCGAGGTCTCCCAAGTTGGTGCTACTGGGAGTGATAGAAGAGGCGGGAGGTACCAGAGCTGACCGCTCCTTTATAGGGACTGAATTGTTGATAACCAAGAGAGAAAATTGCGGCAGGCTGGAATAAGCCTAAACCACCCAATATGGCGCAATGAGTAGACTGGTGTGCGCAGCAGGAGAAGTCGGTATGTGAGGTATGTGAGGCATGAGGGTGCCCCCGTAAATATAATAAATATGGTGGAAATGGTTGGGCGAGTTGGCTTGAAAGGCTATGCAAGATATGTCCCACTAGAATTGTTGAAGAACTCTGTGCTGCCCTGTATAGATATGGTCTATGTTGCAAAGTTTAGAAATGTGACTGACCAATGATTAATGCCTTAACATGCTTTGTTTGAAAATCAATAAAGTTTTTTCATATATATATATATGTTCAATGGCATGTGTAGCTGCAGATACACATGCTGTGCACATCCCGCCATCTGGTGTTGGGCTCGGAGTGTTACAAGTTGTTTTTCTTCGAAGAAGTCTTTTCGAGTCACGAGGTCGAGGGACTCCTCCCATTTCGGCTCCATTGCGCATGGGTGTCGACTTCATCTTAGATTGTTTTTTTTCCGCCATCGGGTTCGGACGTGTTCCTTTTCGCTCCGTGTTTCGGGACGGAAAGTTAGTTAGAATCTCGGAAAAATCGTCGGTATTGTTTGTGTTCGGTATCGGGTTAGCTACAACAGATCGACACCGACTTTTGAAGATCTCCGGTGGCCCTTCGGGGTTTTTTCGATCCCCCGTCGGGCCTGGTCGGCCCGGCCACGTGTCTCTTCAAGGCTGATGGAACGGACCCCATTCCGCTTCTGCCCAAAATGTCATAACAAGTATCCGTATACAGATCAGCATCTGGTCTGTAACTTGTGTCTGTCTCCAGAGCACAAGGAGGATACCTGTGAAGCCTGTCGAGCGTTTCGGTCGAGGAAGACATTAAGAGACCGAAGAGCGAGAAGACTGCAGATGGCGTCGGCGCCGACAGGACAAGGGCGTTTCGAGGAGGAAGAAGAAACCTTCTCCATCCAGGAATCGGACTCGGACCAGCTCGATCCCGAAGAAACGCCGAAAACCGTGAGTAAGACGTCCAAACATAAAACTCACGAGAAGACAACAAAAGCCCAGGGGACGCAACCGCCAACAGGCCATGGCTTAACCCGAAAAATAGGTGACCGATCATCGGCACCGAAAAAGGGCACGCTTGTGGCGAAGTCATCCGACTCCGGTCGAGATACCGCCACACAGCAATCTCGGGCCCAAGACAGCGGCTCCGAGCAGATTCGCCACCGAGACAGTGGCACCGAAATGTGTCGGCACTGAGACACCATGACGCCGAAAATAAAGAAGGTTTCCTCGGAGCCCAAAAAGGCGACCGAAAAGGTTTCGATTCAGAAACATCCAGCCTCGGAACCGAAAACAGGTTCCTACACAGAGGAACAGGGATTGTCCTCCCAGATGCAAGGACATAAGTTCGGAGAAGAACTTGAATCAGTAGAGCCAGACTACACTCAAAGAAGGCTCCACATTCAAAAAGACACAGGGAAGATAAGCACTCTTCCCCCAATTAAGATGAAAAGAAGACTTGCCTTTCAAGAAAAGGACAAGCAGCCACAGGCAAAGGTGGCAAGACAAACAACTCCACCACCATCTCCACCACCATCAATGCACACATCACCGGTAGCCACTCCACCATTGATGCAATCCCCGACTCATACTGCAATGAGTCAAGATGATCCCAACGCATGGGACCTTTATGATGCTCCTGTGTCAGATAACAGCCCAGACTGTTACCCTGCGAGGCCGTCGCCACCTGAAGACAGTACATCCTACACGCAGGTGGTCTCAAGGGCAGCTGCTTTTCATAACGTCACCTTGCATGCAGAACCAATTGAGGATGACTTTTCGTTTAATACACTATCCTCCACTCATAGCCAATACCAAAGCTTACCTATGCTCCCGGGAATGCTAAAACATTCCAAACAAATATTTCAGGATCCTGTAAAAGGCAGAGCCATAACTCCAAGGGTGGAGAAGAAGTACAAGCCACCGCCAACAGACCCTGTTTATATTACGCAGCAATTAACACCAGACTGTGGTTGTCGGGGCAGCTCGCAAGAGAGCAAACTCTCATACCTCGGGAGACGCACCACCTCCAGACAAGGAGAGTCGCAAATTCGATGCTGCGGGTAAAAGGGTTGCAGCACAAGCAGCAAACCAATGGCGCATTGCCAACTCACAAGCACTTTTGGCAAGATACGATAGAGCTCATTGGGACGAAATGCAGCATTTCATAGAACACTTACCCAAAGAGTTCCAGAAAAGGGCACAACAAGTGGTGGAAGAAGGACAAAGTATCTCCAATAATCAGATACGGTCAGCAATGGATGCAGCAGATACGGCTCCAAGGACTGTAAATACTGCAATAACAATAAGGAGACACGCATGGTTGCGTACGTCAGGATTCAAGCCGGAAATACAACAAGCCGTGCTGAATATGCCCTTTAATGAACAGCAGTTGTTTGGGCCGGAAGTCGACACTGCTATTGAGAAACTCAAAAAAGATACTGATACGGCAAAAGCCATGGGCGCACTCTACTCCCCACAGAGCAGAGGCACTTTTCGCAAAACACAATTTAGGGGAGGGTTTCGAGGTCAACCTACAGAGGCCACAACCTCACAAGCAAGGCCCACTTATCAAAGCCTATATCAGCGGGGAAGTTTTCGGGGGCAATATAGAGGGGGACAATTCCAAAAGAATAGAGGGAAGTTCCAGAGCCCCAAAACTCCTCAAAACAAGCAGTGACTTCCAAGTCACACATCCCCAACACATAACACCTGTGGGGGGGAGACTAAGCAAATTTTACAAACATTGGGAGGAGATAACAACAGACACTTGGGTACTGGCAATTATACAGCATGGTTATTGCATAGAATTTCTCAAATTCCCTCCAAACGTCCCACCGAAAACACACAATATGTCAAAACAACATATAAATCTTCTAGGACTAGAAGTTCAGGCATTGCTACAGAAAGAAGCAATAGAATTAGTACCAAACCTACAGAAAGGAACAGGAGTTTACTCCCTGTACTTTCTTATATCCAAAAAAGACAAAAGTCTGAGACCTATTTTAGATCTCAGAACATTAAATACCTACATCAAATCAGATCACTTTCACATGGTGACATTACAGGACGTAATCCCACTGCTCAAACAACAAGATTACATGACAACACTAGACCTAAAGGATGCATATTTCCATATACCAATACATCCTTCACACAGAAAGTACTTAAGGTTTGTATTCCAAAGGGTACATTACCAATTCAAGGTGTTGCCATTCGGAATAACAACTGCGCCAAGAGTTTTTACAAAATGCCTGGCAGTCGTAGCTGCACATATCAGAAGGCAGCAAATACATGTGTTCCCGTACCTAGACGATTGGTTAATCAAAACCAACACGCTAGAACGGTGTTCACAACACACAAAGTATGTCATAGAAACCCTCCACAAACTAGGTTTCTCAATCAACTACACAAAGTCACACCTTCTGCCGTGTCAAACACAGCAATACTTAGGGGCGACAATCAACACAACAAAAGGGATTGCCACTCCAAGTCCACAAAGGGTTCAAGCATTTCACAATGTAATACAGGCCATGTATCCAAAACAAAAGATACAAGTCAAAATGGTGATGAAACTCCTAGGCATGATGTCCTCATGCATAGACATTGTCCCAAACGCAAGGTTGCACATGCGGCCCTTACAACAGTGCCTAGCATCACAATGGTCACAGGCACAGGGTCAACTTCTGGATCTGGTGTTGGTAGACCGCCAAACATACACCTCGCTTCAATGGTGGAACAGTATAAATTTAAACCAAGGACGGCCTTTCCAAGACCCAGTGCCACAATATGTAATAACGACAGATGCCTCCATGATAGGGTGGGGAGCACACCTCAATCAACACAGCATCCAAGGACAATGGGACACTCAGCAAAAACAGTTTCACATAAATCACTTAGAACTATTGGCAGTATTTCTAGCGCTGAAAGCATTTCAACCCATAATAAGCCACAAACACATTCTTGTCAAAACAGACAACATGACAACGATGTATTACCTAAACAAACAGGGAGGGACACACTCAACACAGTTGTGTCTCCTGGCACAGAGAATATGGCATTGGGCGATTCACAACCACATTTGCCTAATAGCACAATTTATTCCAGGAATTCAGAATCAGTTAGCAGACAATCTCTCTCGGGATCACCAACAGATCCACGAATGGGAGATTCACCCCCAAATACTGAATACTTACTTCCAAAGTTGGGGAACACCACAAATAGATCTATTTGCAACAAAGGAAAACGCAAAATGCCTAAACTTCACATCCAGGTACCCACAAGATCAGTCTCAGGGCAATGCGTTATGGATGAGTTGGTCAGGGATATTTGCTTACGCTTTTCCCCCTCTCCCACTCCTTCCATATCTGGTAAACAAGTTGAGTCAAAACAAACTCAGACTCATACTAATAGCGCCAACATGGGCAAGACAACCTTGGTACACAACACTACTAGACCTCTCAGTAGTGCCTCATGTCAAACTACCAAACAGACCAGATCTGTTAACGCAACACAAACAACAGATCAGACACCCAAATCCAGCATCGCTGAATCTAGCAATTTGGCTCCTGAAGTACTAGAGTTTGGACACTTAGACCTTACACAGGAATGTATGGAGGTCATAAAACAAGCTAGGAAACCTACCACTAGACATTGCTATGCAAATAAGTGGAAAAGATTTGTTTATTACTGCCATAATAATCAAATTCAACCCTTACACGCATCTGCCAAAGACATCGTAAGATACTTACTACGTTTGCAAAAGTCAAAGCTAGCTTTTTCTTCCATTAAGATACATTTTACCGCAATTTCAGCTTACCTGCAAATTACGCACTCAACTTCACTATTTAGGATACCAGTCATAAAAGCGTTTATGGAAGGCCTAAAGAGAATTATACCACCAAGAACACCACCAGTTCCTTCATGGAACCTCAACATTGTCTTAACACGACTCATGGGTCCACCTTTTGAGCCCATGCACTCTTGTGAAATGCAATACTTAACATGGAAAGTTGCATTTTTAATTGCCATCACATCTCTAAGAAGAGTAAGTGAGATTCAAGCATTTACCATACAAGAACCATTTATTCAGATACACAAGCATAAAGTAGTTCTACGGACAAATCCAAAATTTTTACCAAAAGTCATATCACCGTTCCACTTGAATCAAACAGTAGAATTACCAGTGTTCTTCCCACAGCCAGATCCTGTAGCTGAAAGAGCACTACATACATTAGACATCAAAAGAGCGTTAATGTACTACATTGACAGAACAAAACTAATTTGGAAAACAAAACAATTATTTATTGCTTTCCAAAAACCTCATACAGGAAATCCAATTTCAAAACAAGGCATTGCTAGATGGATAGTTAAATGCATTCAAACCTGTTATCTTAAAGCAAAAAGAGAACTGCCTATTACACCAAAGGCACACTCAACTAGAAAGAAAGGTGCTACCATGGCCTTTCTAGGAAATATTCCAATGACCGAAATATGTAAGGCAGCTACATGGTCTACGCCTCATACATTTACTAAACACTACTGTGTAGATGTGTTAACATCACAGCAAGCCACAGTAGGTCAAGCAGTACTACGAACATTGTTTCAAACAACTTCAACTTCCTACAGGCTGAACCACCGCTTTTGGGGAGATAACTGCTTACTAGTCTATGCACAGCATGTGTATCTGCAGCTACACATGCCATCGAACGGAAAATGTCACTTACCCAGTGTACATCTGTTCGTGGCATTAGTCGCTGCCGATTCACATGTGCCCACCCGCCTCCCCGGAAGCCTGTAGCCGTTTAGAAGTTGATCTTGAACATTTGTAAATTTATAAATATATTACTTTAAACTACATTATGTACATACGTATTCACTCCATTGCATGGGCACTGTTACTAGCATACACAACTCCTACCTCACCCTCTGCGGGGAAAACAATCTAAGATGGAGTCGACGCCCATGCGCAATGGAGCCGAAATGGGAGGAGTCCCTCGATCTTGTGACTCGAAAAGACTTCTTCGAAGAAAAACAACTTGTAACACTCCGAGCCCAACACCAGATGGCGGGATGTGCACAGCATGTGAATCTGCAGCGACTAATGCCACGAACAGATGTACACTGGGTAAGTGACATTTTCCATATATATATATATATATATATATATATATATATATATGGCCCTCCATCATAAATTGTCCTCGGTTGTAGTTTGAAATTTTGTCTTTGCCCATTACTAGCTACTATATTATATTAGGGGACCAGAATATCTTGTAAGTGCAGTTGTTGGCACCCACGAGAAGTGGATAAAGTGTTCTTGTGCTTTAACGATTTCAGCCCACCTTCAGCTCAGTTTAGCACAAGTTCAGAGCTGCTCTGAAAGTGAAACTAGCTGCTTTACGAGCTGTAAATCAAATCTGAAGCAAAATGAGCTAAACGAGTTGAGCCAAATGTCAGCCCTGGTTGTTGCCGTGATGTAGAATGGAACGAGCTTCTAAACACACTCATTTTAGCGAATGCGGTATTTCTAGATAATCTTTTGATAGTAGTTTGCAAATCCGCAGCAGAGACTTCATCAACCTGTAAAAAAACAACTCCTGAGTTAATTCCTCTGATCTGTTTTTCGAAGCTGTCAGACATTTTTTTTTTTTGTTTAATAATGCTTTATTGAATAAGTTAGCATACACTAGTACAATAGAATAGATACTTTGTAACTAAAAGAAAAAAATAGTCATAATCATCAAGATAATTATACCTATAAAAACAATTTGTATACACAACCAGACTATAATATTGTACTGTAGAATAATAGCATTTTTTTTATGTTTTAGTAAAGAAAGAAAGAGAAGAGAGAAAGGAAAGAAAAATTGAAACAATGCAAATTAAAAATCACATATTTACAATAAAGCAACCATTAAGTATTAACAGTAGTATGAAAGGTCTTGTGTTGCGAAAGAAAAGAGGTGAGAGGAAGCCAAAGCATGTCCCTTTTAATTAACAGTTGAGTAGTATTAGCATTTGCTCGATCCATTCTGTGATTATAACAGATCAGATTCCACCAAGCTAAAACAGATATTTTCGTGCTATCTTTCCAACTAGAAGTTATAATTTGCAGTGCACTAGCAATGAGCAGATCAGCCAATTTACCAAGCAGTGGTTGGGAAAACAAAATAGATGAAGTACTACCCAAAAAAATCTGTAATATATTGAAAGGTACATTGATGGAGAAAATCTGATTAACTTTATCACAAACTTGTTCCCAAAAAGTATGAACTGCAGGGCACTCAAAAAACGTGTGCATATAATGGCTGTTTTCTTTAGAGCACGACCAACACTTGCTATCTGTAGTAAGTTTAAATTTATAAAGATCTACACGAGTATAGTACAACCTATTATAAAAGTAAAATAACGTTTGGGTTGTAGATGCTGAACGGGAAGTTGTATGGAGTTTTGACCATATTTTTTTCTATGTACCGTATTTATCGGCGTATAACACGCACCGGCGTATAACACGCACCTCATTTTAAGAGGACATTTCAGGAAAAAAAACCATTACATTTTATCGGCGTATAACACGCACACATCATTTGCTCCCTATTTTCAGGGAGAAAAAGTGCGTGTTATACGCCGATAAATACGGTAGATATAGGAATGTTTTTATTGAAATCCTGCTCCCATGCTAATTCTATTTTAGACTTTGGTCTCGCAAGACTGGTATGTGTAAGGGTTCTGTATATAAAGGACGCTGGGACTTGTGAGGAACAATTATGAGGTTGGGAAATAGGCTGTGTAGAAGAGGGAGCCTCCAAAGATTTAGACCACAAGTTATTGAGGATAGCAAAGAGAGTTTGGTATTGCACAGCGTAATAAGTGGAGATATGAAATGTCCGTTGAATATCTTGAAATTCAAGTACAGCATTATCTAGAATTAAATGATCTAAAGTTATAATGCCTTTGTGCATACACTCTTTCCATACTAAAATTCTGTTATGAAATTTAATATCATTATTGTACCATATAGGAGTTTGCCTAGGGTTCTCATATGAGGAGTGGGAGGCAAGAAGTAATGGCCTCGAAATAGAAATAGAATGAGATATTATCAGAGAGAAAAGAGATTTAGGAGGTTATGAAAGCCGAACTGCATCTCTAAATGTAAATGGTGTAATTTGTGAGTGTTCCAATTGACTCCATAGAGAGGTCCCTTTATGAAAAGTGGGAGAGAGGGACAACCATATTTGTTTTAAAACAAATGCAGAGTGATATCTTCTAAGGTATGGGAAATTAACACCTCTATTATCTCTAGGTTCCTGCAGTTTGACTAGAGATATATGAGATTTACGTTTGTTCCATATAAATTTCATAAATAATGCATCTATAGTTTTTTTAAAACTAGAAGGAAGTTTAATTGGGAGCATAGATAAATAAAAAATTAAAATGCGCAACAACATTGTTTTAATTGTGGCCAATCTTCCCCACCAAGTTAAATAAAGAGGATACCATCTGTCAAGTACTTTCAAAATCTTTGACTCTACCTCTTTGAGATTAGTTTGAATAGTGTCTTTAAGAGAGTTAGAATAGGATATGCCCAGGCATTTGATATGCTTAGAGTTCCACGTAAAACCAGTATCTTTAAACATGTCTGGTAGACAATAAGCATTTAATGACAAAACCTCTGATTTGTCTACATTAAGCTTATAACCTGAGGCACTTGAGTATTCTTGTAATAAGTTAAAAAAATTCGGAATAGTCTTTTGAGGATTAAGCTGTGAATTTAATCTCAGTGTCTTTATGCTCAAAACCATAAAAATCAGATGACCTACGTATTTTCTCTAGAAGGGGCTCAAGTGCTAATATAAATAACAGAGGTGATAGAGGACAACCTTGTCTAGTACCTCTGTGCAGGGGGAAGTAATGGGATTGTTTACCATTAACTAAAATTGATGTAGAGGGTGAAGAGTATAAAATTCTAATAAATTTAATAATATGAGGACTAAAACCATGCCATTTTAATGCTCCAAACATAAAATCCCAACAAACTCGATCAAAGGCTTTTTCAGCATCTAGAGTTATGGCAGCTATAGGATCCCTGGACTTAGAGGCAAGATGGATAATATTGAGAAAAATTCTAGAATTATCCGATATGTATCGCCCCTTAACAAAACCTAACTGATGAATGTCTATTAAGTCTGGGATAAAATGATTAATCCGTAAGGCTAGGACTTTTGCAAAGATTTTACAGTCAACATTAATAAGGGATATAGGTCTGTAATTACCACATTTGGATAAATCCTTATCCTTTTTAGGAATCAAACACAACATAACTTCAGAAAAAGTGCCCTTTGCTTGATCTTTTGATATGAAATATTGTATACGTGTTAGTAGCTTTGTAACTAAAATAGATGCAAAAGTTGAGTAAAATTCTATTGAAAAGCCGTCTGGGCCAGGAGCCTTATCTTTAGGAAGCTTGGTAATTGCATTTTTAATTTCTGTTTCAGATAGGTCAGAGTCTAATAGTGACAAATCTACTTTTTGTTTCGAAGGAATAGAGTGGAAGAAGGTATCTACTTCAGTCATATTAGGAGTATTTTCAGGAGTTTATAATGTGGTATAATAGTCGGTAAAGCATTCCAGGATTTTTGAAACTTTAGTGTGTCTGTTTCCAAATGTGTCTGTGATAACAGTAATTTTAGACTTTTGTTTTTTGATCTTTAAATAATTTGCCAAGAATTTACCCGCTTTATTTTCCCCCGTAAAATGTTGAATTTATTTTGAGTAGAGTTCCACATGCACATTCCAAGGAATGCTTATTGTATTGTAATTTAGCATCAATCAACCTGGATAAGGTATCTGGTTTGTTAAATGAGAAATATTCATGCTCAAGACACTTTATTTGTGTGAGCAATTGAGAGGAACCTTTAGATGTTTCTTTCTTTTTAATGGCAACATAATCTATAACAAAGCCTCCAGCAGTAGCTTTAAATGCATCCCAAATAAAGTTCATCTGAGTATCAGAAGGTAAATTGTGCATAAAAAATTATTTAGAAAACATTGTAAATTGTTCAATAAATAAATGATCTTGCAATAAAGTGTTATTAAACCTTCAGCGATTAGAAAAGGAGGAATTTCCTGGAAGGTTCATATAAATTATTATTGAGGCATGATCTGATAAAAGAATAGAACCAATGTCAGCATGTGAAATGGTTGTATAACACTTTGTTTACCAAATATATAATCTATTCTAGAATATGAGTGATGTACTGGAGAATAAAACGTGAATTCTAATACATCTGGCTGAGCAATTCTCCATACATCACGTAAATCTCTGGTGGAGACTGCTTGATTAAAATGTTTTTTGCATTTTAATAGGGATATAACGAGTTTGATAGCGACGATCTACAAAGGGATCCATAAGTTGATTGCAATCACCTCCTACCACAAGATTTTCAGAGTTGCAAGATAGTAATAAAGAAGAAAAGTTAACCCAAAATTGAGGCTCTACTCCAGTTGGACCATAAACATTGCAAATGGAAAACAGTATACCATTTATCTTAACTGTCAGTAAAATCCATCTTCCTATATCATCCTTAATCTCTTCCACAACTTGTATTTGTAAAGATCTATGAAACAAAATTATTACCCCATTCTTATTATGAGCTGCAGAGGAACCAAAAACATGACCAACCCAATTTCTATTTAAACTGCTCTTTAAGATGGGTTTCTTGTACAGAGCAACTTGACAATTCAATTTAGAGAGATGTTGGAGCACTCTTTGTTTCTTAACTGGATTACGTAAGCCCTTAACGTTCCATGAGATAATACGAAGACTGGTCATTTAACTAGTAGAAGACATTTAGACAACAGAACCTTACGCAAACCTAAGAGACAAACAACATGTGAATCATAGAAGAAGTTGGAAGGAAAAATTATGAACATATATCTTAGTGAGGTTACGTGTTGATGCCAATCTTGCATTGTAAGGCATAAAAAATACTAAAGGAAGAAAGAAAAGTAGACAGAGAAAAGAGAGAGAAAAAGAAAGAGGTAGCAAAAGCACCCCATTGATAAAAGAAAAAAAAGATGACAAAAAGCCAAGAAGCTTCAGTCATAATTGTCTTAAAGAAAAGAAAAATACTTTGCATGGGAGAAAGGGAGGAGCAAAAAAAAAAAAGAGGCCAATCAGCAACAGTACCCCCAAGGAACTACAATGATTGGATAACAAGAGAGAGGAGAGACGAGGAAACAGAATAAATACATTACAATATGAACAACTGACGACGTGACTTACCAACAAGGGAAAGAACACTATGATGTCGAGATATACAGGAATATAGACACAATCGGAAAGGGGATTTTCTCAACTTGAGATTTCAATGGTTTTAATATCTGTAAAAAATAAATAAATAATTTAAGAATTTCACATTAACCAATCAAGTCTTGCTGAGTTCCATTGCCTCCCCTTTGTGAGTATATATAAACTGTTTCAGATCTGAGGGATTTTCAAAAGTAGTTGTTCTGTCCTTGAGGGTGACCCTAAAGAAACAAGGGTGAATAAGGCCAAATCTAGCATTCATAGATCTTAAGGCTGGTTGGAGATCCAGAAATTCCTTCCTTCGTTTGGCAGTCGCCCTGGCCACATCCTGGCTAAAGAAAATCTTTTGGCCCGACCACAACATTTGTTTACGTTGTTTGGCGGCAGTCAAAACAGTCATTAAATCTGAGTATTGTAGAAAGTAGGCGATAATTCCTCTTGGTTTTGATGGAGAAGAGGGACCAATACGATTGGCTGTCTGGATGTTGAGAGCGGTAGTATTCTGTAGACCAACAATCTTTGGAATATGAGTTTGCAAGAATGTTATCAAATCTTGGCCTTCTGAGCCTTCCGAAATGCCATAAATGTGAAGATTATTTCGCCGATTACGATTTTCCAAATCTTCTGTCTGTTTTTTAAGTAGTGTGACTTCCTTAGTCAAATTATCAGCTTTAGTAGTAGTATCTTGTATGTCACTGACCATGTGTTCCACCTCAGAAAATCTAGAATCCAGATGTTACCATTTCTCCTCAATTCGCTGTAACGCAATATTTATCTCCATAACAAATGGTTTTATTAGCTTAAGCTCATCCATAATGTCATCCAGTGTGAGAGGCAATGGAGACTTAGTTGGAGAGGATGGGTCTTTTTTAACTCTTTTGTGGCCCACGGAGTCTTTACGACCATTAGAATTAGAGACCAAGGATACAGATGTTTTCAAAATGTGAGGAACTTCCATTTCAGCAACACAATGTATATTTAATACAGTAGTTTAATTAATGTTCCTGCAACGTCGATTAGGTCACCTCAGAGGACAAATACTGAAAATTATATTAGAAAATCCAGAATAAAATGACTATAACAACTTCAAAGGTGACATCCAAGAGTGTCAAAAAAGTATTAAGTTCTCCACATTGATTAAAATAGCCAAAAGACAAAAAAGAAAATATTTTTAAGTAATGAAAAAATAATCCTCTCAAAATGGTGGCCGCATTCCTGTCAGAAAGGGAGCAGCAGGTTGAAAAGATTAAACTCTGTAAAATACCAGAGTTTAAAAAAAAGAAAAAACTCACCATACTGCTCCCTGCTTGTTCCAACATCAGATTTTGGAAAAAGAAATAGTCAGCTGTCAAAAATGCCTCCCTCCGATAATAATACACCCTCTGCAGCTCTGGAGCGTCGTTATTGAGCGGCCATCTTAGCTGCTCCGGCGCGCGATCTCTCCAGACATAGGTGGTCATTACAACCCTGGGGGACAGTGTTAAAGCGGTGGTAAGACCGCCAACAGGCTGGCGGAAAAAAAAATTGAATTACTACTGTGGCGGAAACCGGCAACAAAGACAGCCACTTGAACACTCCGACCGCCATGGCGGTACAAACAAACAGCATGGCAGTCACCACCAACAGACAGGCGGAGGACAATGTACCGCCCACAGTATCACAACCTACCAATCCGCCACCTTTTCCGGGGTGGATTCACCGCGAACAAAAATACAGCGGGAACAGGACTTCGAAGGGAACATGTTCACCTCTACACACTCCACGAGGAACCAGGACGCCATGGAACCTGAGCTTCACATTTTCCCTGTCCTTATCTTCTTGTTCCTCTACCAGGAGCACTAACGCCGGCGGCGAAGACCACGGTGAGTACTGCACCTACGACACAGGGGAGGGGGGAGGGAAAAAACAGGGACACACACATGCAACACCCCCACGCCCACCCTCACCCACTACAACACACACACTAATACATGTTGATACATTACAGTTACACCCCCCAGCCCCACCCCGGAAGAATGCAAAGACAAAAGGAAATGAGTGTAACCATTGTAATATATTAAAATCCAGTACGTAAAAATATATATACACTATTAACAAATATATACACCAAGATTAGTAGTCTAGGTATTGCTCCATTGAAGTCCGTGGAACACTGGGCCCACACTGCATGGGCGAGGCCCACACTCAATACCTGAACATGATGGAGAGAACACTGCATGGGCATCAGATAGCAATAAAACAGGCACCACAGGGGAAAGGGAAAGGGGGGGCACCTCAGCTGGTTGAGTGCACAACGCCAAATCCATGAGGGGGCCTCATGCCCACTGTTCAATCCTGGGGAGTGCAAAGCCACAGTCTCACAAGTCTCTACAGTGGGTGGTTTGCCCACTGTTCAATCCTGGGGAGTGCAAAGCCAGTCTCTCAAGTCTCTACAGTGGGTGGTTTGCCCACTGTTCAATCCTGGGGAGTGCAAAGCCACAGTCTCACAAGTCTCTACAGTGGGTGGTTTGCCCACTGTTCAATCCTGGGGAGTGCAAAGCCACAGTCTCACAAGTCTCTACAGTGGGTGGTTTGCCCACTGTTCAATCCTGGGGAGTGCAAAGCCACAGTCTCTCAAGGCTCTACAGTGGGTGGGTTGCCCACTGTTCAATCCTGGGGAGTGCAAAGCCACAGTCTCACAAGTGGATAACAGTCTCCACTGGTTCTGGAGGGGGCTTTGTGCACAGAGTGCTTCATCCTGCCAAGGACTGTGTGAGTGGATGCCTTTCTCCACTGGTTCTGGAGGGGGCTTTGTGCCCAGAGTGCTTCATCCTGTCAAGGACTGTGTGAGTGGATGCCTTTCTCCACTGGTTCTGGAGGGGGCTTTGTGCCAGAGTGCTTCACCCTCCCAAAGACAGAAGTAGTGGATGTATCCCTCTACTGGTTCTGGAGGGGGTTTTGTGCCCAGAGTGCTTCATCCTGCCAAGGACAGAGGTAGTGGATGTATCTCTCCACTGGTTCTGGAGGGGGCTTTGTGCCCAGAGTGCTTCATCCTGCTTGTGGCGGACTCAGTAGCGTCAGTGCCCTTGGCGCTCATGGGCCAGCAGTGCTTGTGGCGGCGGTGTCCTGTTCAGCGGTGCTTGTGGCGGCGGTGTCCTGTTCAACGGTGCTTGTGGCGGGGGTGTCCTCGGCAGCGGTGCTTGTGGCGGCGGTTTCCTGTTCAGCAGTGCTTGTGGCGGGGGGTCCTTGGCAGCGGTGCTTGTGGCGGGGGTGTCCTTTGCAGTGGTGCTTGTGGCGGCGGTGTCCTGTTCAGTGGTGCTTGGGGTGGTGGTGTCCTGTTCAGTGGTGCTTGGGGTGGTGGTGTCCTGCTCAGTGGTGCTTGGGGTGGCGGTGTCCTGTTCAGCTGTGCTTGTGGCGGCGGTGTCCTGTTCAGCGATGCTTGTGGTGGGGGTGTCCTTGGCAGCGGTGCTTGTGGCGGCGGTGTCCTGTTCAGCGGTGCTTGTGGCGGGGGTGTCCTCGGCAGCGGTGCTTGTGGCGGCGGTTTCCTGTTCAGCAGTGCTTGTGGCGGCGGTGTCCTGTTCAGCGATGCTTGTGGTGGGGGTGTCCTTGGCAGCGGTGCTTGTGGCGGCGGTGTCCTGTTCAGCGGTGCTTGTGGCGGCGGTGTCCTTGGCAGTGACTCAGCTGCTGGCGGTGCTGTCTGGCCCAGCGGGGCTGGTGCTGGCGGTCCTGTCTGGCCCAGCGGGGCTGGTGCTGGCGGTGCTGTGTGGCCCAGCGGGGCTGGTGCTGGCGGTCCTGTCTGGCCCAGCAGGGCTGGTGCTGGCGATCCTGTCTGGCCTAGCGGGGCTGATGGCGGTGGCCTCTTGGCCAGCGGGGCTGATGGCGGTGGCCTCCTGAGCAGCGGGGATGATGGCAGTGGCCTCCTGGGCAGCGGGGATGATGGCGGTCTTCTCCGCCGTGCTGCTCTTCCCAGACTTGCCGGGTTTCTTGTGCCCCTTCCCCACCTTGGAAGGTGTCGCAGCTGACTCCACACTCCCACCTGTACCCCTGGGAGCGGCTTTGGTGGCTGGAGTCTTCCCCCTCTCTCGCCGGGCACTGGCCAACTTTTGATGCTTGACAGGTGGGGGACTGTCCATGTTATGGCTCCTTGCCACACTGGCTGCCCTGCTTCCTGGTGCACTCCAGAATCCGGTGACTACTGGCACCACTGGTCCCGGAGATGTTATGGCTGAGGTGCTAGGTTGGGGCCTGGAGAGTCGGGCCCTAGGAGACTGACGGGGTGGGGGAGGTGAGGGAAAGAGGTCAAGGTTGGACGGGGAAAGTTTCTTGGGAACACTGGGATGGGTAGCTTGAGGGGGTCCGGGAGTGGAGGAAGAGGTTGTGGTTGTAGGAGGTGTACGTTTGGTGACTTTGGGTGAAGGTGCATGCGCTGGAGGCTGTCGTGAGGTGGATGGCTGTTGGGTGGGTGTGTGCCTGCGTTTGTGTATCTTGGGAGGTGGCGTCACAGACACACTGGGAGAGGACACAGGGGATGTGTGAATGGTAGTGGGGGTGGTGACTGCACATGAGCGGGGTGTGGTGGTGTGTGTGCTGATGACGGAGGTAGTGGCTGTAGATGTAGTGCATGCAGGTGTGAGTGGAGACGAGACTGGGAGGAAGGAGGGAGACGAGGAGGAGGGGGACACAGTGGAGGCAGTGGATGTTGGTGTGTCTGCATGTGTGTGATGCTTGCATGAGTGCCTGTGGGATGTGTGGTGCTTATGTTTGCCAGAGCTTCCCTTGTGTGTTGAGGTGTGTGCATGCTGGTCTGGTGGTGTGCTTGGGGTAGGCTGAGGTACAGGGGTGTGGGTCTGGGTGAAGGAAGTTGGATGGGGGAGGCTAGAGACAGGGACAGTAGCTGCCATCAGTGCTGAGGCCAGAGTCTGAAAAGCTCGCTGAAGGGCTGCCTGACCAGAATGAATGCCCTCCTGGAATGCATTTGTTTGTTGCAACTGCCTCTCTACACCCTGGATGGCATTCAAAATGGTAGACTGCCCAACAGAGAGGGACCTGAGTAGGTCAATGGCCTCCTCACTGAGGGCAGCAGGGGTGACTGGGGCAGGAGCTGAGGTGCCTGGGGCGAAGATGATGCCCACCCTCCTGGGTGAGCGGGCACGAGGCAAAGGCTGAGGGGCTGCTGGGAGGGCGGTGCTGGTAGGGGGGGTGGCGGCTGTACCTGTAGATGAGGGGGGCACAGATGTGGCCGCCACCACAAGGGAGCTCCCATCAGAGGATGAGTCCGTATCACTGGTGTCAGCTCCTGTCCCCGCTGTGGAGCTCCCCTCGCCCTCTGTCCCACTGGTGAATTCCGAGTCCGTAGTCTCGCCCTCCAGGGCCATGTGGGATGCATCTCCCTCCTGCTCCGGTGCCACTGCTCCTCCGCCTGATGATGCTAATGCACACAAGAACAGGGAGACCACAAAAAGGGGGGGGGGGGGCGACAGAAAAAGACATGTTGAGTGCATGCATTACTGCTACCGTTAGCGGACACGACAGACACAGAAGCCCCCTGCACTACGCCGCGCACTTGGGGTCCACTGTTCAATCCCTGGGACATAGCCTACAAGGCTATGGCTGACATCTGCACACATGGATGTCACAGGAGCCTGACTAGGTGTAGTTGGCTCTGTACACAGGTGGGGTGGGGTGCCAGAGGGTCTGCCAGAAGAAGGGGACCTAACTAGCACACTCGCCCTGGCCTAGGGAAACCCACAGCCCACCTCCCCCACCCAGACACCTCCACTGTGCGCTGAATCAGCTGAATGAGAGTGTACTCACCCCCTTGTGGCTACTGTGATGCCCTCAAGCGCCCATCCAACTCCCGGTACGCCACCGCCAGGTTCCTGAACATCAGGGGGGTCATGGTGCGACAGGCACCCCTCCCACGTTGGGAGGCCATCCCCAACTGGGCCTCCGCTGTCTTCTTGCTCCAGCGGCGAATGCCTCCCATCTCTTACGGCAGAGGGTGCTCCGTCTCTGATAGATCCCCAGGGTCCGGACGTCCTTGGCGATGGCACGCCAGATGTCCTTCTTCTGGTGGGCGCTGACCTACATGAATTGTACAGGGGAAAAAGAAAAGTTATTACCAACTGCACCGTCACAGTCATTGGCCCCCATCCCTACCCTTGACATGTGGCACATGCACTCACCGTTGTTTCATGCACGCCTCAATCTCCCCACCCCCCCATCTTTTATCCACCCCACTCCACACAGGCATAGCCCATATAGCATGCCCCCAGTGTACTTACCTGTTTATCTGGAGGACCATAGAGTAGCGTGTACTGGGGGAGGACCCCATCCACGAGTTTCTCCAACTCCTCCGATGTGAAGGCAGGGGCCCTTTCCCCAGACGCACGAGCCATTGTCTCTTCCAGACTGAGGTCACAGCAGCACTTGCAGTGTAGGTCCTCTCCTGTTGAAGATCAGGTATCGAGTGATTGAAGAGATAGAAAATGGCGGTAACGTCCGCGGCGGTGCGTACCGTCACCGCCGGGGTACGTCGTCATTGGCTCCTAGGACCCATAGGGTCCAATGTTAACCAGTGCAGAATTGGGCCGCGGTCTTCGACCGCCTACCGCAACAGTGTACAACACCAGCGCAGTTACCTCACATCCCATTGTCCCACTTTACAGGTCAGGCAGCCGCCATTTCAGGGGCCCACATGGCTTAATTTTTAACTGCGTCACACATACCTAGGCCTTGCCTCAACACTCATACATGCAAATTTCGGATTATGATTCGTGTTCTGTGTAAGCTGTGGGTACGTACCTTTGAGTTGGTTGCTCGCTGTTGTCCTTCATAGGCACCGTCCGCTGGGACATGTAAGGAGATGGCGGCATCCTCCGGTGTACAGACCGCTGGTGGACCTGTCGACAATGGAGGAAAGATATGTGATCATCACCTACAGGCTTGATCGTGCCACAATCCTGGAACTGTGTGCCCAGTTGGAGCCAGACCTGATGTCAGCTATCCACCATCCCACAGGAATCCTTCCTCTAGTGCAGGTGCTGTCAGTACTCCATTTCCTTGCAAGTGGGTAATTTCAAACAACAGTGGCCATAGCATCAGGGATGTCCCAGCCTACGTTTTCCAACGTGTTGTCCAGAGTGTTGTCTGCCTGCTACATCATTTTCCCTCAGGTGGAGGATTTGCCTACAGTGAAAGGTGATGTCTATGCCCTGGCACATATCCCCAACATCATAGGTGCCATTGATGGGACACATGTGGCTTTGGTACTCCCCCGCAGGAGTGAACAGGTGTACAGAAACCGGAAGAGTTATCATTCGATGAATGTGCAGATGGTGTGTTTGGCAGACCAGTACATCTCCCATGTCAATGCCAAATTCCCTGGCTCAGTGCATGACACTTACATCCTGCGGAATAGCAGCATCCCTTATGTGATGGGTCAACTATAGAGGCACCGTGTGTGGCTATTAGGTGAGCACCTGGAAGCAAGTCAGTGGGAATGGTTGTCTGGGTCTGGGGATATCCCTACAGGTTAGTGTGTGTCTAACAGTTGTCCCTCGCCATTTGCAGGTGACTCTGGTTACCCCAACCTGTCATGGCTACTGACCCCAGTGAGGAATCCCACGACAAGGGCAGAGGAACTCTACAATGAGGCCCATTGGCGAACTCGGAGGATTATAGAGCAGACCTTCGGCCTCCTGAAGGCCAGGTTCAGGTGCCTCCATATGACTGGTGGATCCCTATTCTACTCACCAAAGAAGGTGTGCCAGATCATCTTGGCCTGCTGTATATTTCACAACTTAGCTTTGCGACGACGGGTGCCTTTTCTGCAGCAGGATGGTCCAGATGGAGGTGTTGTGGCAGCTGTGGAGCCTGTGGACAGTGAAGACGAGGAAGCAGAAGAAGAGGACATCGACAACAGGAACTCGGTGATCTTGCAATACTTCCAGTGAGACACAGGTAAGAATACAAACCTGCCTACTACATGTACTTTAACACTACTACCTCTCTACTGTCTGTCGTTTTCACCCAGTGTATGGTCACTGAGTTGTCACTTTTCCTTACGATTTCACAGATGTGGGTCCCACTTTGTGACATCTGCTTTGTTTCCTCATGGACTAGAGCTGTGTGACATAGGTATGTTGACATTACAATTGAAAGAGCATTTTGACACTGTAATTGCTAATAAACTATTTCGAAATCACAGACAGACTCCAGATTATTTTGTGCTTTAAGGGTGTTTATTTAAGTGCTTCATATTGGAGGGTGCTGTAAAATGGTGAGGGATGATGGTGGTGGAATGTCCATGGCAGAGTCCAGTCTATTAGTCTCACAGGTGCATTGCCCAAATGGGCATAGGAAGTGGAGCTGGTGCAGTTTCAGGATGGACAGGGTGACAAGGTGGGACAGAAGGATGACAATCAGGGTTGTCTCATTTCTTTGGCGGGGGTCTTGGCATCGTTCTCTGTCTTTGTCCTGGATCTCAGGGACCGTTTGCGGGGTGGTTCTCCCTCTGCAGGGGGTGGGGTGCTGGTGTGGTGGTCCTGTCGCAGTGCCTCCTGTCCCCTAGCGCCGGCGGAGGTGGTGGGCAGTTCATCGTCCAGGCTAGTGTCAGGGGCCCCTTGTTGTGCCACAGTGTCCCTCCTGGTGTTGCGTACTTCCTTCAGCACCCCTACGATGGTGCCCAGGGTAGAATTGATGGATCTGAGCTCCCTGAAGCCAAAATACTGTTCCTCCTGCAGCCGCTGGGTCTCCTGAAACTTGACCAGTACAGTTGCCATCGTCTCCTGGGAATGGTGGTAGCCTCCCATTATGTTGGAGAGGGCCTCGTGGAGAGTGGGTTCCCTGGGCCTGTCCTCCCCCTGTCGCACAGCAGCCCTCCCAGTTCCCCTGTGTTCCTGGACCTCTGTCCCCTGGACCGTGTGCCCACTGCCACTGCCCCCAGGTCCCTGTTGTTGTTGGGGTGGTGGGTTAGCCTGTGCTCCCTGTAGTGGTGGACACACTGCTGATTGACGTGTCCTAGGGACAGAGGTATGGGCCCGTGGGTGGGTGCTGTGCTGGTGTTTCCAGAGGGGGGAAGCTCTGGGGTGGCCTGTGACTGTGTCAGGGGAACCGACTGTCCCGAGGGCCCAGATGGGCTGGGCTGGTCATCTAGATCCAGTTGGACAGAGCAGCTGTCATCACTGTGGGCCTCTTCTGTTGGTGGTGTGGACATGTGTGGACCCTCCTGTCCGGTGACGTTGGGTAGGGGTCCTGCAGGGGTATAAAAGGATGTTTATTGCATCTGTGTGTGCCATGGTGTGCAATGGGTGGGTGACCGTGTACCCCAGTGCTTGTATTCCTGTGTGGGACCTTGTGTGATGGTGGTTTAGGGGGGTGTATGGGTATGTGCAGTGGCCATGCTTTGGTGGTGGGTGTCCATGCTTTGTTGTTGCATGCAGGGCTTGGTGTTGGAATGTGTGATTTGTAATATTGGGACATTTGTGAGGAGTTGGAGTGATGGAGGTGAGGGCGAGGGTGGGGGTATGTGATGGCATGCAGGTAGGGTGGGGGATATCATAGTTAAAGTTTTACTTACCAGAGTCCATTCCTCCATCTACTCCTGCGAGGACCTCAGGAAGCAGAATTGCCAAGACTTGCTCCTCCCATGTTGTTAGTTGTGGGGGAGGAGGTGGGGGTCCGCCGCCAGTCTGCTGAACTGCAAGGTGGTGTCTTGAGACCACGGAACACACCTTCCCCCGTAGGCCGTTCCACCTCTTCCTGGTGTCATCCCTATTTCTTGGGTGCTGTCCCACTGCGTTGGCCCTGTCCACTATTCTTCGCCATAGCTCCATCTTCCTAGCTATGGAGGTGTGCTGCACCTGTGATCCGAATAGCTGTGGCTCTACCTGGACAATTTCCTCCACCATGACCCTGAGCTCCTCCTCAGAGAACCTGGGGTGTCTTTGCCGTGCCATGGGGTGGTGTGGGTGATGTGTAGGGTGGTGTGGGTAGTGATAAGTGGGGTGATATTTAGTGGTGTGTTGTGTGAGATGCGTGGAAGTTATGTGGGTGATGGTATTGTGTGCCTGTGGATGCTTGGTAGTAGTTTGTAGTGTCTCTCTCTGGCCTTCTTTCTGTATTTTGGACGTAGGGCTTTGTGGGTGTGTGTTTTATATTGTAATGGGTGTGTGGGAGTGGTGTGTGTATGTGTATCAGGTGTGTGTATTTGGGATTGTCCAATGTGGTAGTGTTTTGTAAATGTGTGTGTATTTTGAGCGCGGCAGTGTGTACCGCCAATGGAATACCACGGTTGAAAGACCGCCACGTGGATTCGTGGGTCGTGATATTGTGGGCGTATTTCTGTTGGCGTGACGGTGGAGGTTTTGTTTTTGCTAGTTAATCACTGACCTTTGGTGTGGCGGACTTGTGTGGGTGTCTCAATTTTGGCAGATTCCGAGCAGTGGGCCATAATGACCGTGGCGGAATTCCGCTGCCGCAGCAGTGTGTTGGCGGTCTTGTGCACGGCGGTAAGCGGCTTTTACCGCCAATGTTGTAATGAGGGCCATCATTTCTTAAAATAGCTGTATGGCACTCGGAGGTCGATATTATAACAAAACATTAGGCCAGTGATTAAAAGCTAAGAATATTTATCCCCATGATTACCCCTCCACCTTCCTTTCCATGATACTGATATCAGTAAATTGAAGAGAATACAGTGGATATGGGCTAATCCCACATGCTTACATGCTCAACCCGGATTTTTAAATGTTCAAGATTATAAAGAAGAATTGAAGGATTAATTTACTTTATGTGTTACACAACTGACCTAGTATTGATCTGCGCCCAAGACAAGCTTATAGCTTATGCCATCTATGCAAATGATAGGGCCGCTAATTTCATTAAGGTGCGGTCATTTTTTTAATAAAACATGGAGCAGTATAAACCAAACAGGGGCTATTTTCTCACTGACAACAGGAATTGACTTTGGAAGCACCGTTAGCAAGTACCAATAATCATCACTGGTGAACAAGAGTAGAAAACGTTAACAATATGCAGTCCACAGGCAGCGAAAACCTTGTACACAATGGCTAGGAGACTGGGGATGTTGCTATTTTCACAATGCTTTAGCATCAAATGATGGTGATAGGTGTGTGGTAACAGGTCTGTTGGTTGGATCACAAATGGGTGGATAGTGATAGAAGTGGATGCCTTGCAGCATATTGATGCCAAGTCTTAATTTCATTGGCACCTCTAGTTACTGGTGAGAATAGAGGATACGGGGAAATGTAACATTTCACCTGTCTAATTAAACATGTGTATTTGGCACATTTATTTTAGTAGGTAATTGGCTAAATGAAAACCTCCTGACATGTAATAAACCCCAAAGTATAAACAAATAAGACTGGCGTGATATCTAGTTTTGAGGAACTTTATATGCATGATGGACAATTTTACTTTCTTTCAAAAGCCTGGATAAAAAACAAATATTAACATACTTGACCAAGCTCCTAATGGTCAGTATTCCTGAAAGTTTCACATACTTTCAGCTCTAAAATATACACAAAAGAGACTGACTACCTTAACACAAGTGAGAAGTAGGATTTAAACTTAGACCATAGCATCTACCATTTTTTCAGTGAAACAGAAATTAACTTACGAAACCAAACAATACAGGGGCGTTACAGTTAGGCTCACATTTCAGGCGTACGAAACCATATAAATTCAAGCGTTATTTCAATTAACTATAATTTGTGCCCTGAGGTAACTTAAACTAGTGCCCCTGCCATGTACTGCAAATATTACATTGATATTATCAATTATGTTATCAGAGGTGTCATGAATGTTGCAATATGTGAGGTAATTAGCAGTATTTGGTGAGGGAGATAGCAGAAGCCAGCCCTGGGAGGTGGCACTCCCTAGTACCATATTTAGCTCCAGGAGAGGGGGGCCCTTTTTTTACAGAGTAATTGGCCCTGGGGAGGTCGTGGTTCCAAGGGCGAATGGGGGTCCATTCGGCCCCCACATCATTTTTTTGCTTACAGCCCTAGGGAGGTAGTGGACCCTGGGGGTCCACATGCACCGAGGGTACCCCTGCACAATATTGGTTTTAGCGCCGAGGAAGCGGTAGTCCCCGGGTGTGATAAAGTAGCCTCTTTCTAGCCTTGTTACCCCCACTTTTGGCCTGTTTGTGAGTGTATGTCAGGGTGTTTTCACTGTCTCACTGGGATCTTGCTAGCCAGGGCCCAGTGCTCATAGTGAAAACCCTATGTTTTCAGTATGTTTGTTATGTGTCACTGGGACCCTGCTAGTCAGGACCCCAGTGCTCATAAGTTTGTGACCTATAGGTATGTGTTCCCTGTGTGATGCCTAACTGTCTCACTGAGGCTCTGCTAACCAGAACCTCAGTGGTTATGCTCTCTCTTTACAAATTGTCACTAACAGGCTAGTGACCAATTTCACCAATTTACATTGGCATACTGGAACACCCTTATAATTCCCTAGTATATGGTACTGAGGTACCCAGGGTATTGGGGTTCCAGGAGATCCCTATGGGCTGCAGCATTTCTTTTGCCACCCATAGGGAGCTCTGACAATTCTTTCACAGGCCTGCCACTGCAGCCTGAGTGAAATAACGTCCACGTTATTTCACAGCCATTTTACACTGCACTTAAGTAACTTATATGTCACCTATATGTCTAACCTTTACCTGGTAAAGGTTGGGTGCTAAGTTACTTAGTGTGTGGGCACCCTGGCACTAGCCAAGGTGCCCCCACATTGTTCAGGGCCAATTCCCCGGACTTTGTGAGTGCGGGGACACCATTACACGCGTGCACTACATATAGGTCACTACCTATGTGTAGCTTCACAATGGTAACTCCGAATATGGCCATGTAACATGTCTAATATCATGGAATTGCCCCCTCTATGCCATCCTGGCGTTGTTGGCACAATCCCATGATCCCACGGGTCTCTAGCACAGACCCGGGTACTGCCAAACTGCCTTTTCGGGGGTTTCACTGCAGCTGCTGCTGCTGCCAACCCCTCAGACAGGTTTCTGCCCTCCTGGGGTCCAGCCAGGCTTGGCCCAGGAAGGCAGAACAAAGGACTTCCTCAGAGAGAGGGTGTTACACCCTCTCCCTTTGGAAAATGGTGTTAAGGCAGGGGAGGAGTAGCCTCCCCCAGCCTCTAGAAATGCTTTCATGGGCACACATGGTGCCCATTTCTGCATAAGCCAGTCTACACCGGTTCAGGGACCCCTCAGCCCTGCTCTGGCGCGAAACTGGACAAAGGAAAGGGGAGTGACCACTCCCCTGACCTGCACCTCCCCTGGGAGGTGCCCAGAGCTCCTCCAGCGTGCTCCAGACCTCTGCCATCTTGGAAACAGAGGTGCTGCTGGCACACTGGACTGCTCTGAGTGGCCAGGGCCAGCAGGTGACGTCAGAGACTCCTTCTGATAGGCTCCTTCAGGTGTTGCTAGCCTGTCTTCTCTCCTAAGTAGCCAAACCCTCTTTTCTGGCTATTTAGGGTCTTTGCTTTGGGGATTTCCTGAGATAACGAATGCAAGAGCTCATCAGAGTTCCTCTGCATCTCTCTCTTCACCTTCTGCCAAGGAATCGACTGCTGACTGCGCTGGAAGCCTGCAAAACTGCAACAAAGTAGCGAAAACGACTACTGCAACTCTGTAACGCTGATCCTGCCGCCTTCTCGACTGCTTTCCTGGTGGTGCATGCTGTGGGGGTAGTCTGCCTCCTCTCTGCACTAGAAGCTCCGAAGAAATCTCCCGTGGGTCGACGGAATCTTCCCCCTGCTACCGCAGGCACCAAAGAACTGCATCACCGGTCCCCTGGGTCTCCTCTCAGCACGACGAGCGAGGTCCCTTGAATCCAGCAACTCTGTCCAAGTGACTCCCACAGTCCAGTGACTCTTCAGTCCAAGTTTGGTGGAGGTAAGTCCTTGCCTCCCCACGCCAGACTGCATTGCTGGGAACCGCGACTTTTGCAGCTACTCCGGCCTCTGTGCACTTTCGGCGGAAATCCTTTGTGCACAGCCAAGCCTGGGTCCACGGCACTCTAACCTGCATTGCACGACCTCCTGAGTTGTCCTCCGGCGACGTGGGACTCCTTTGTGTAACTTCGGGTGAGCACCGTTTCACTCCTCTTCGTAGTGCCTGTTCCGGCACTTCTGCGGGTGCTGCCTGCTTCTGAGAGGGCTCCTCGTCCTGCTGGGCGCCCCCTCTGTCCCCTGACGCAATTGGCGACATCCTGGTCCCTCCTGGGCCACAGCAGCATCCAAAAACCCTAACCGCACGACTTGCAGCTAGCAAGGCTTTTTTGCGGTCTTTCTTCAGGAAAACACTTCTGCACGACTCTCCACGGCGTGGGGCATCCATCCTCCAAAGGGGAAGTTTCTAGCCCTTGTCGTTCCTGCAGAATCCTTAGCTTCTACTGTCCAGTAGCAGCTTCTTTGCACCCACAGCTGGCATTTGCTTGGCATCTGCCCATCTCCGACTTGCTTGTGACTTTTGGAATTGGTCCCCTTGTTCCACAGGTACCCTCGTTTGGAAATCCATTGTTGTTGCATTGCTGGTTTGTGTCTTTCCTGCAGAATTCCCCTGTCACGACTTCTGTGCTCTTTGGGGAACTTTAGTGCACTTTGCACTCACTTTTCAGGGTCTTGGGGTGGGCTATTTTTCTAACCCTCACTGTTTTCTTACAGTCCCAGCGACCCTCTACAAGGTCACATAGGTTTGGGGTCCATTCATGGTTCGCATTCCACTTTTGGAGTATATGGTTTGTGTTGCCCCTATCCCTATGTGTCCCCATTGCATCCTATTGTAACTATACATTGTTTGCACTGTTTTCTAATATTATACTGCATATTTTTGGTATTGTGTACATATATCTTGTGTATATTTGCTATCCTCATACTGAGCGTACTCACTGAGATACTTTTGGCATACTGTCATAAAAATAAAGTACCTTTATTTTTAGTATTTCTGAGTATTGTGTTTTCTTATGATATTGTGCATATGACACTAGTGGTACTGTAGGAGCTTCACTCGTCTCCTAGTTCAGCCTAAGCTGCTCTGCTAAGCTACCATTATCTATCAGCCTAAGCTGCTAGACACCCTATACACTAATAAGGGATACCTGGGCCTGGTGCAAGGTGTAAGTACCCCTTGGTACTCACTACAAGCCAGTCCAGCCTCCTACACCGGGCCATTATTAAGCTCTTGGAGAGGGCCCCGTGTGCCCCTCTCCATTTTTTCTTTAAATGAACTTGGCATGCCCCAGGGACCTAGCCCAACCAGGGGCTACAATTGTAAGAAGCGTGGGAGACTGTGCCTTTTTTTTATTAATATTATTTCATTGCAAAATTCACAAACTTCACCCTGAATTAAAAAAGAAAATGCTTCTTTGCCCTGTCAGGTTCCCAAGGGACCTGAAGACCAAGGCTATGGTGTTAGGGTGTTCCTACCCTGCCTCCTTTTCTTTTTTTTTTTTTTTCTTTTTTCTGCATTTTTTGGGGGGACTTGGCTGAAGCTGAGTCTAAGCAAGGCTGCCAACATTTACTGGTTGAAGTGTTGGCAGCTAATCAGATCTCTGCACGAGATTGGGACTATTCACAAAGTATTTTCACTTCTAGATATACAAATTTGGATTTCCTTTAATATCTCAAAAACTAGTGAATGGATTTGCACCACATAACAAAAAGTGTGCTTCCTGCCAAACGTGGTGTAATTCCAACCAGTGGTTCGGGCTGCAGGCTTGTTCAAAATCCCTTTGGGAATTAACATGAGAAACTCATTTTTTTGTAACACCCCACCCCCCTTTCTCGACCACCGCTTGAGGGATCACCCCAAAACTTTCCATGCACAACAAGACCCAACTTGACACTTTTTCTGGAAAATTTATTGAAGATTTGTGAATCAGTGCCAAAGATATAGGCAAGTCAGTTTCTATGGAATATATATATATATATATATATATATATATCACCTACTCCCGCTCGCCAGTAGGTAGTTATAGTTTTGACCTAGAGAATGAAGACTGACACTCTTAGTAAAACATGTACTTCCAAGAGGAGCACCCTGTCAGTTGACTGCCTCGTGTTCTACGGCAGCCTCCCAGAGTGTTCTAAAGAACAACTAGAGCACTAACACTCTTACTTAGGACAAAAGTGTGGAGCACCTGATGCTATCTTGATTGAATCAAATTGGTAAAACGTAAAATGTATTTTAGAAAGCAACAAAATGAGGTGTTTTGCCATAGAAGTTATGGTTAGTGATGTAGAAAGAAACAGGACACATTTTAAGTGAGTTCTCGAATATGTTCCTCTTCTATGTCATTGAAACATTCTGACATGTAGACTGAAACATGTACATTGTGAATTTATGCCAAAAGTGTGGTACATCTGACTTCCATGTGATGGAATCGAAGTGGAAAACTGAAAGCATTTTCTACTGAGAATACTGCAGTAAATGAGGATATTAGGGAGCTTCACAACAAAGGAGTCTCCCAAGATGGCCACCAGAGAAAGAAGAGCCCAAATGTAGCACAAATATCCCCCAAATGTAGCTCAAGTTCAGCCCAATGACAGAATTGTGCAAAGCAATTAATTGTTCAGCATTTTTGTAGTTTTATATAGCACAGACTTCACTCAAATGTACTGGAGTGCTTTACATGGGCATCAGTACCATTACACAAGAACACATTCCTTTTGGGCTTTGGGCATGGGGAGATGATGTGATTTGTCCAGAATCACAGGATGTTGAGCTGACGGTGAAACTTGAACCTGCTTCCCCAGTTGCAAAGTCTGCAGCTCTGGCTGCAACACCACATTCTCTCCCATAAGTGCAACATGAAGTGATCAACTGGATGAAAAAACATCAAGATAGTAAATAATTTAAAAGTGCATTTTTGCAATTTGAGAACTCAGAAAATATGTCCTCTTTTTAGTTTTTTAGAGCACTAACCATATTTTCTATGGTTCTGTGGGAAAAAGACCCTCTAATTTGTATAATTTCTAATGGAAATGCTTTAGGTATTTACTCTTTTGATTACTACAAGATGACGTCAGGCGTGCCACACTTTTATAATAAATATAGAATGTTGGCAATCTAGTTGTTTATTAGAATACTGTTGGGAAGCAGACGTCAGGAGCACAGACTCAGATAATCGAGGGCAGGGAGGAGGATAAAGAGGAAACTAGTTGACCATGCTGGGCAGGTGGGAGGGACAGTGGCAGCACAAGGGACCATGGATGGCAGGTGAGAGGTGGGCAGGGGCAACAAACCAACTATGCAGGACAGGCAAGAGAGGCTGTGGCAGTATAACAGACCATTGCGGGCAGAAACAAGAAGCAATGGCAGTAAAGCTGTGCATGCCAACAGACCTGATTCAAGCTGGAAACTATTGATGTTTTTAAGCCCAAAAGGGCTTTCTTTTAATCTGTCTCCTGGCTAAAATCTCTTTTTCAAAGCAAGTCACTGGGGAAAATGAATTCCCCAGGTTTTCTTTCAAACTCTCCTTCTTAATAAGTTCAAAATGTTGGCCAGTATGGCACATAGAATTACTGAGGGCAGGAGGAATGGGGTAGGAACGTGTTCTCAGATAACGGAGGGCAGTAGGAAGATGAACAGGGGGACCAAACTGACCTTACAGGGCAAGTGTCAGAGGTTGCAGCAGCAGAACACATCACACAAAATAAGCCGGATGGCAGTGCAGCACAACAAGCCGTGGAGAAACAGTAGGGAGGGGACAGAGCCATGCACATGGACAATAGAGGGAAGAGGGGAAAGAGGCAAGGGCAGCAAACTGACCACACCTGAAAAACAGGAGGGATAGTTGAGGCATAGCAGACAATGAGGGGCAGGAGGGTCGGGTGCAGGGGCACGACAACGGAGAAGGCAAGGCAGGATGGAGGGGATAAGAACCTGCACATGGAAAAAGGAGGGCAGAGGGGCAAGGGGGAGGGCTGGAGTGGCAAGCTGACCATGGACGGCTGAAGGGGTGGGCACTGGAAGCACAACACACCAGGTAGTGCAACAGTGAGACTATAATGGCATACACACAGACACTAGAGCGAAGGTGGGAGGGGTCAGAGGCAGCAAGCTGACCACACAGGACAGGTGGGAGGGGCAGTGGCAGCAAAGAAGGCCATGCATGGCAAGCGGGAGGGGCAGTGGCAGCACAGTGGCCATGGTGGGCAAGAGGAAGGGAGCAGGGGCATGAACAAAGGTCCATAGAGGACAGAAGGGATGGGTAGGGGCTGCACACAGGCAAGAAAGGGCAGGAAAGGAGCTACACAACAGACCAAACGGTAGGCAGGAGGCGCAGTTGCATCATAACAGAGCATGGAGGGCAGAAAGTAGTGACAGCAGAATGTACTATGCAGGGTGGAGGGAAAGGGATAGGGGCGTGGAACTCGCACAGGCAGGGTGGAGTTGGCAGGGACAGGCAGCAGTCATCTAATCATGCTAGGCAGGTAGGAGAGGCAGTGGCAGTTCAACAGAACACTCGGAGTAGATAGGAGGGGCAGGTCCATGGAACATGGTGAGCAAAATGGAGGGAGCATGGGCAAGCACACAGACATCGGAGGGCAGGGGAAAGGAGGGTAGGGGCAGCAAGCTAAGTACAGAGGCTAAGCAGGAGGGCAATGAGGATGAGTGAGCAGGGACAGCAAGCTAAATGGAGGGCAGTGGCAGCACATCGGACCATGCAGGACAGGAGAGACGGGGTTGGTGCATGGACTCGGATAACAGAGGGTAGGGAAGAGGTAGATGGGGCCACAAGCTAACTGTTCAGGGCAGGCGGAAAGGGCAGTGGCAGAACAACAGCCACACAGAACTGTAATAAGGGAGCAGGGGCCTCAACTTGGACAATAGATGACAAGGAGGAAGGGGGTGCAGGAGCAGGAGCAGCAGGCTTGGGTGGGGCCAGCACAACACCAGGGTTGGCCCTTCATCCCTCTCCCACCCCAACGTGCATTGCAATGGGCATTTTACTTACCGCTAACTTGTTTAGACCTTACGGTCTTTGTCACAGACTAAAACCACAAGGTGTAATTTCACCATATAAGTGTTAAAACAAATAATAATCTTGGAAAACAGACACAGTGTTTCATTTCTTCCATAGGCATAAACAGCCTGAAGACAGACTCCTGACCAAAGACACTAAGGAAGAGAGACTCATATTTTTTCATTATTGATTGGGACTGCACAAAATTAGTAATTATCGGCACAATAACGCATAACAAAACAGGCATTTATCATTTCCATATTGTCTAATCATGATCGTTTTAAAGGCTCAGGTTGACACAAAATTGAGGGCAAGTGACCTAAAATTATAGCAGCACACCCTTAAATCATCAACGTTCAACCAAATTAATTCACTCATTGAAAATCGAGGTCAAGTGACCTATGTCAAAGACCGTAAGGTTGAAACGTGTTGCCAGTGAGAATAAATCTGTACTTGAGAAACGCCATCCTGGAGTGTGACTGTTCTTGCATACCAGACTTGGGGGACAGAATTTCTACACAGACATCACACACACACACATCACACACACACACACACACAATCGTGTGGTAGTCTTTAGCAACACTTTTTAGCAGTTATATCAAAGCTTATATAGCTGAAGGCAGTGCAGTATGTTGTCTGATTCTCCTCATGCCCTTCACTGGCTAGAAATAAACAGCTGGAAATGTTTCATATGCATCCTAAAATATTAACTCCACATAACTGCAATATAATACTAGATGCTGAAATATATTTTCCTTGACAGCTTGTAAATCATCTTTTATCCAAGCCATTTGTTCAGTACACTAGTTGTCAACGCCTGACAAATGTGGTGAAAGACCTGACTAGTTGAGAAAATGGTGAGATTACAGTTTATAGACCGGGGCAGCTCCTCCGCTGTGGCAGCGGAGCGTTGCCCCCCTCCACCAGCAGCAGCTGCTGCAAAACCTTTACAGTAAAAACATAATAAACTGTTTATTATGGTTTTACTGTAAAAGGGGTGGGGCCACGGGTGTGACAGGGACAGAGGGGGGGATGCACAGTGTGCATGTATGTTTGGCCAGCCGTCTCGGGCCAGTCAATCGTATATGTGCACTAGGCTCTCTTCAACCCGGCAACGCAGTGTTGGTTTGGAGAGAGCAGGCAGAGGCTCCCACTCTGCTTCGGAGCGCCCTCGCTAGGTGCTCCATTCAATCCTAACATTGCTTTCATGCTGCTAGAGCCGCAGGGCAGGCTGGAAGCCTGTGCCTGCAATGCAAGACCAGAGTGGATTGGAGCAGTGCTGCAAAAAAGGTACATTTAAAAAAAAATATTATTATATTTTATTTTGTCATCCCCTCCCCCCCGCCACGCGATGTGCCGCCCCGCCCCTTTTCCCTCCCGCGAGCCGCAACTGTTTATAGGTGACAAATGGCAGTCTGCTTTTTAAACAAATCGTATACTTTATCTACAGATAGTATATCTATCTTTTCTAAACTGTCACATTTACATACAAGCATCCGATGTATTCTGTGAACGTATGATCTAATTGCATCCCAGTTCTAGTATGATGTTGGTCAAATACCAGAAAACCAAAACGGACATTGTTAAAGCCAATAGGTCTTGCTTCCATATTAATTTACCTGCCAGATCTTTTAGGTTTCCAGAAGCCACTAATAGCTCTGAGTTTGTCGTTAAGCAGCGGCCCAGCTACAGGAGAAAAAGTGCTGCCAGGTGCTCTGGATCTGATCAGAGGTATAGCAGTTGAATGTGGTTACTAAGGACGTCAGAGGGTTGCTCCTCTGTTGGTCCTTTGGCGCCCGTAGCAATGTATTTGTTTTGCAGTAAAGCATACCAGTGTGCAGTGTGCAATGTGTTCTGCAGTGCCAAAAAAAAAAATCAGAAAGGGAGTGCTTTGTGTATGCAGTGCACCTATGAGATAAAGTAAGGAATGTAACAAAGTATGATGACTGAGCGTAATTTTCATTTACAAAATATTCATTTATGCAGCCCAGCGGAAGCATTTCCTAGCAGATGGAAAGCCACACCCAAACAATAGTGTGAGGTGAGAATCAAATACTTCAATGGGCTGATGCAAGCGGAATCAAATATGTCTCAAGCCAAACTTGAAAAAGATGGCCACAGCACACAGAATATAAAGTCCAATGGTGTGACAGGGAAAAATAACCCTGATAGTATATTGATGAAGTGAAAGGTAGACTGGAGTCCAAGGTCTTGTTTTGCAGATGTTGTCTTTAATAGTAGATGCTAGAGATCATAGTGTCATCATCGAGATACAGCCAACACGTGTTTCGTCACACAAGTGACTTCATCAAGGCTGGGCCAACTGGCCAGAATGATACGTGGCATAGGTAGGTGGCGAGGGAGCCCCGTGAGCAGTTAACTGGGCTCCAGAAAGTCAAATGTTGCTTGTAGTAATGGACCAAGCGGTAATGTGCCTGGGTATGGTAATGAAACCGTAAGGAAAGGACAGTAATGGAAGGCCCTGATAAGCCTGTGGTCGGGAGCCTGGGAAGTTAGGAGCGTGGCACCAAGTAGTCGGAGCGTTGTGTCAGATGTCAATGCCAATGTCAGAAGCAGGCTCACCCAGAGAAGCCAATATTTTGGAGAGGACTGGCACAAAGCTCACTCTTTCTATAATGACCGCTAGAGGACGGCTTTTCCTTAACGGAAAAAAGTTGGCCTACTCAGACTTCATCATCTTTGCTCACATTTTAATAAATGTATTAGATTTTCTATTTTTCTTTTGCACCTAAAGATAACAACAAACTAGTAATAAACAATTGGCATCGGAAATCTAAGGCATTTTGAAGTAACTTCAGTGAACTACACACGACCTCTGGAAAGCACAAAAAAGGAATGTAATAAATTTGCAAAGACACATCCATTTTGCAACACCTTTGTTTAATTTTCCACTTTAAATCAGTATACATGGAAAAAACCACAGGAGCCCCTCTCAAGTTCCCAGCACTCCTCCCAGCCCCGGTATCTTTTTATGCTTAGCGGGGACATCCCCTTGATTCATATGTAGTGATATCCAGTATTCGGCTCTGTCCACGTCCCTTTTCCATCGGATCAGGGTAGGATATGTGCAACTTCTCCATTCCTGCGCTATGTCCCTTTTGCCCACCATGAGTCCCAGTTGCCTAAGCAATTTTTCTGCTGTGATGAATCCTCCATCACCAAGCACTTTAAGGAGGGCCGCCTGAGGCTGCTGGTTGAATGGGCGTTTAAGCACTTCTTGAAACACGTGGGCAGTGCCATTCCAGAAGGGTCGAAGGAACAGGCAGAACCAGGCATTGTGGAGAAAACCACCCACTGCCCCCTGACAATGAAGACATTCAGGACCCAGACTGTGGTGCATTCACCAAAGTGTGTCTGGAGTTAACTAAACATGATGATGACATTTCAACTAAGCCAATGTCTATTAAATATGGCTGTTTTTCTGGGGGCCATAAGCTCTCACGTCCATTCCTCATCTTGTAAGGGCCCAATATAATTTTCCCAACCCTCTGAAAGCCTCATAGAGGTGTTTTGAGAGACTATAACTAGGGCTCGACAGAAAATATAGATCTTCCCTCTGTCAGAGAGTTCGGGATGGTTAATTTGACTTTGAGGGTGGTAAATTTAGATAGGTCAGTCATGGCCCCCTATTAAGAAGTAACTGTGTGACGAAGTTGAAGGTACTGGTAGAGTTGTGATTGCAAGAGACTAACTTCTTCTCAATTTTGTTTAAAAAAATGAGGGTACCAGCAGGGGCTACATCTCCCATGAGAAAGCTCCCCAAGCGATCCCATCCTTCTAAGCCTCATAGGGCTGCAACCTGTGGAAGGGCACTGCCAGTCCAGATAGTGTGCCCTTTCCACCTCCTGTGGCACCCTTTTTGTTTATTAGAGGACTTCCACACCCCCATTACCACTTTTGTCATAAGAGAAACTTTTCCATAGTCCACATTTTAACCACGTAGGTGGGATCTACACCTCGACTCATCTATGCTGAGTATATCCAGCCCTAATAACCAATAGGTGTAATAGGAGTCCGGATCTGTCATGATCAAGCCCCCTTCGTAGGTGGATTTGTAGCACTTATTGAGCAAAACTCGAGGGCGTACCCCCCCACCCCCACACCCCCCCCCCTCCTCGCCTCCAGGAAGGACCAAACACAGGCCGTAAACTGAATGGGCGGAGGAAGGGGTAGCTCTGTAATGCATATGTAATTTTAGGGGGGGGGGTAGTTATTTTTAGTAGAGCCGTCCTTCCCAATGTAGACAGTGGTAAAGATGCCTACGGCTTTGTAGCTTTGTGTGTATTTTCTAGGCGAGGTAAAAAATTGTCACTAGACGCCACCTCTTCACTTCACTGCCCGGTTCACTCTTAACTATTAATACCACATGTGGTGACCATCAGGCCCGTCCAGACAACGTAATCACCGTGGTACGCATTTTTTTAGGACGCAACAGCAATTAGAACATTTCTAACTCCAACATAAAATTCAGAACAGCAACCTATTGATTTTAAATGTGTTTTGTTCTTTTTATTACCTTTACTCAGGAAATCTACTTCTCTGTATCCAAACTAGCTATCTTTATTTATGTGAAAGAGCTGCATGTTGGCAGATGCTTGTAACTTCTTTCTGATTACTATATAACATGAAATAAAAGCAAAACGATATTCCTCTGTACTTTGAGTTCTGATATGTTTGTTTTAAACAAAGGATTGCTTTTCCATTTGTAGGTTCAGAAAAGACATTCGAGTGGAAGCATGGACGATCGGCCTTCGCTCTCAGCCCGTGATTATGTAGAGTCCTTACATCAGAACTCAAGAGCGACCTTACTGTTTGGCAAAAACAACGTCATGGTGCAGCCTGTACGTATGTTGCTAATCCCTCTCACTACCTAGCGTATGTAGGGTTTTCTCTTGTCACGAGCTAAGTGCCTAGTGAATAACTTTTTCTTTCTTTAATTAATAAAGCAATATTTCCCATATATTTATTTTATACCGTGTTTTCCCACCAGCAGTAAAGAGACATCTTCAGGTTTGCTTTAGTGAGCCGTTTTATTTTAATACGCATGTAAATTATGTTGCATAAAATGACCACATGAGCGGAAAACATGTTTAGCACGGCCTGCAAAGGGAGTCCGCTTATGCTACTCCGGCCCATGCATCGGCAATAGACCCGTTTAATGGCCAATGTATTTCTCTACCAAGACACTGCGCAGTGTTTTTGTGGCAAAATTCGTAATATACTTGAATTCGTTCGTGAAGTAAAAAAGACATTTTTACCCAGCATTCCCATCATTGACAAAACAATGGACTTGGCATTTGAAAAAAAAAAAAGTCTATGCATGCAATCTTAAATGTACACGTGTAGACAGGGCGTGAGGTGACACAGCCTCAATCACAATTCCTGTCTATCATCTCATTTAGTTAAGTCATTGAACCCAACCCTAGAATGGAAATTGCGTTTCTCTCCTCTCCTTTTAATTTGTTATGTTTGGTTTAGGATGTTTTTAATACTGAACGTCGAAATGTGACACAGTTCAATGGATCCAGTTTTCCTATTTTAATAGCCAGCTTGATGATTGACATCGTCAATATGAGGAGGCACTGCTGGTCTGTAGCATCGCTGAATGGCAGCGTTTCATTTCATACACATGCTCTGTCTTAAAATTATAAAAAATAAATACATGAAGACATATAGATAACTAGTTAAAACATGTATGCATTACAATGACAAATATGAACAGTAAAATGTTATATTTCCCCTTTAAATCTATACATGAAGGTAAGATAAGATTATCTTTTTAACTTTGACCACGAATTTTAGTATAGAAAATATACACTTTTATGCAGCAGGACGGAAAAATCGAGATCACTGATGAGTTAGAAATACTAGTAAACTTCATTGGTGCGGTGGGCTTATCCAGTGAATTTTTTCTCCTGCACACTATTTCTCGGGCATAGTAGGTAGACAATAGACGTCCCGCACCGTAAATCCTCGTGTATTTGCTACGTAACCTCCGGCAGGCTTTCATGGTGTTTTTTTTTGTTCTCCTCTGTATAATTCACGAATAGCAGCTGTGCGTATACCCTTGTTATATCAGGAACACCTTCCTTTAAAAGCAATACAATGCAATTTTCAAACATTTTTAGGGTCGAGCACTTAAAACGCTCTGTCCCTGGTGTAATCTCTCTGTGGGCTTTTAACCACACCCATGCCACACCCGTCACTTTCATTGGTTTGTTGGCTTCCCTTTTAAATTTCACCTGATTTCATTAGTGAAAGGCATGCATACGTCATGCCTTTTTCAGTGTTTAGCCCTCCTCGAGCGCACCAGCCAACTACTGAAAACATACGAGGCTCCATGTTTTCCATATGGTTTCTGGACTACTTTTTCACCTTATTTCGATGGCAGCGTGATCTCGCTAGGCAGTAGTCCAGCCCTATGCATGACATCAACCAGCTTACATGGATAATCGCACTTTTGCCGATACGTTTCACTATGAGCGAACTGCTGTTTCCTTTTGTGTGTCTGCTTCGTGCTCATGGCGGCCATAGGCTCGCTTATGTGAAACTTTTTTACTTTTCATTTTCAGTTTATGTGGCAAGGAAAGTCCGGTTAGGAGTTTACAATGCTAATAGCTTTAACTCGAGCAACGTGAGACCCATTGCATTGCAACTGCTTGTTTAGTATTTGTTGTTTTGGAAATGCTTCATTTGCAACACCCCTTCTTCCCACTACCCACCACTCTCGTCTGTCAGAGATTAGGGTGGATGGCTGAAAGTGTTTGTACACCGATTAACTGACGTGACGGGCAATACAATTTGCTTAAATTATTTCCCTCGATGTGTAATACTGTTTTCAGGATATGGAGTTTAAATTGAGGTTGTTTCATAACTATTGAAGTGTACGCATTTGAGGTATTCCTTTAATAAAAGATTTGTTTAAAAAATAATACATTTTCTTTCAGTGGTTCCAAACAAATAAGCAAAATAAGATCAAAATCAAAAGGCATTTTCACTGTAGATTTGGTATTAAAAATCCAGTAACTGTCATAGATGTGTTACTACACATGTTAAGACATTTTCAGCATTGTTGTTCTAGTTTTCCATAAGCGGAATAACGAGGAAAAGGTGAAAGGTTACTAGACTACCCAAGAAACAGGATAGCCATGCACCATATTTTACAGACATTTCTCTGATGCAACTACTTTGTGTGATATACTAGAACCTGAATGACAATTTTTTTTACTTAGAATGATGGTGGCACCTAAGAAACAACCAGATCTAAACCCTGCAAAAATGTTCTAGATCAGTGGTTCCCAACCTAAGGTCCGAGGACCGCAGGAGTTTCGTGAAGCCTCTTCAGAGGGTCTGTGCCTACTTAGAAAATTAAATAATATGAACAGAATAATATTACATACTGTAGGAGTAAATACATAAATTGGCTAGATGTATAATTGAACATTTTAAAATGTACTGTAAATGTCAAGGGATTTGAAATTGGAAGCTAAAAATGAAATTAGTATCCTCAGATTGATTCATGGGAGCAGTGCATATGCATCACACAGAATATAGTGTGGACGATCTGTGGCTTCAATTGAATTTAAAAAAGCGCCAACCTTCCTATTCATCTTAAAACATTTGTTTTTTTGTTATTAATATTTGTGTGCACATTTAATAAAATGTGTTATCATTTGTGTATGTGTTTGATGAATGCTTGTTTCTGTTTTTTGTGTATATTGTTTGTGGTTCAGAACATCAACAATGCTTAGGCTGGGATCCCTGGTTTCCAGTAGTGGTTAGTGGGGGGTCCCCAGATTCCAATAATTATTCGGTGGAGGTCCACAGGTTCCAGTAATGAAAAAATGGGTCCACAGAAGCCAGAAGGTTGAGAACCACTGTCCTAGATTCTAGAACCACATTTATTATACTATCGTACTCATGATATAGCACTCACATTTCTCAGTCTGAGGAAAATCCACTTAAAATTTTTTTTTTTTTAAGTCTTCCAATATCAGTTCAACAGTACACGTGGTGTCATTCTTATACTGGACTTATTATTCTAGACGTTTTGCAAGAATTTGGATTCATTCAGGAGGCCATTAGGGCACATGTGCATCTTCTTTGGACATTTACTCACCTTTTGTGTGCATGTTCAATATAATTGGGTCTCGGGCGGAACCAGTTATAGCATATCATACAGCACTACAGTTGAGCTGCATTATAAGATTACCTACTCTGTTCCACTCTTAAACTATAATAGAATTTCAAATGCACATTCTTGTTCATATATTCCAGAGAGATGACATGGAAGCTATCCCAGGATATCTGTCGCTACATCAAACTGCAGACACCATGACTTTAAAGTGGACTCCAAATCAATTGATGAATGGCTCAGTGGGGGATTTAGATTATGAGAAAAGGTGATGGATTTTTTTTAAAGTTAAATATTTGCCATGTTTATTTTCCTTATCACTGTTTGTATTCGGCCTCATAAACATTGTTTAAGAAGTAATGGCAGTGTCTTGAAACCATATTGAATTGATAAATTGTAACTATTCCACCTTTATTTCACAGTTGGTGTTAGTGCCATTTGGAATATCGACCACCAAAGTTAGTTGATATATGCTGTTTCGTGTACGGAGTATGTACTCCTATTGGACAGGGAGAGCTAGAGGAAGTAGGGATAAGACATCTGGTGAGTGACCAGAGAGGCAGCATCATACTTCGCCCACCTTTCTATGTTTATGCCTCTGAAATAGAATAGTCAGGACAGTACAGAACATAGCCATTCAGGATCTGATGGGTTGCCACAGCAGGAAGAAAAATATTTTACCACCAGCTGGAAATTTCTGCTCAGTGGCTCAGAGATGCAGACAGCGTGGGCAAACGCCAAGTGGCACCAGTCATTGTATTGTTGTCCTGATGGTTGTAGATCAGAATATGGTTAGCAGATAAACCATCTGACAGAAATATTGTGTCCTAAATATCACTTTCAGAAATATCAGCCCATTTGTATGATACCTGTGATGTGCGAAAATTCAAGTTGCCTGCTGCAGCAACAGAAGGCTGATCCACACTTTTTATGCTAACCATACCTATGCACTTAGAATAGCTATCTGCAGTTTAAAAATATGCAATTTGTGAGCCGACATGCTTTCCAGATGAGAATGCCCCTAGCAGTATGCTTGATAAAATGGAATACAAAGGTGAGGACACAAGTTTAATAAAAATCAGAAAATGTGTACTTTCAGAAAGCTAAAAACTAGTTTCAGGAGAAACATGCGGCCATTTGTAATATATGCTGGTCACATAATTCTGATTGGTATGATACCATTAATGGGAACCAGGGCAGGTTTAAAACTAAAGTGTTTTTTTTTAAAAGTATTAAATACAAGTGTTCTTCTGGTGCACTGCTAAATTATTTTTTTACAGTCACAAAGGGGTAAGGGGTTTAAAGTTGACCGCTTCCCTTAGTGAATGGAATGCCACCTCCTTTGTGGTATCATTAAAAATATCATGTTTTTGACTGAATCTTGATCCATTTGAAATTTCATTTTAGGAGTCAGCAAAACTTTCCTGACTCCTAAAATAGGGTTAGGTCATAAAAAAAAAGCATTTTAATGTTAGCAAGCTCTAGGTTGGAGTCTTTGTGACCGTTAAAATGCATAGTACGTTTGGGCCTTTGTTCCTTTACACAAAATGAAAAGCTGTTATTTGAGGTGAAAATGTGTTTGCATTAAAAAAAAAAAGTTTTAGTAGCTTTACCAGCCTTTGTAAATTGAGGTAGTATTATATTTTGATTAGTACATTTATTTGCTACATTGGAAGAAACTAATTTCAAAGCCAGTGTATTGCCTATAGCTGGGTCAAGGTTCATCCAATAATGAAGATGATAAAGGGCCATTCTCTGTTCCTTGTTGTGCATTTAGCATATTTAATTTAAAGTTGATTATGCTATTTAGAATATTTGCACAATAAGTGTGTAATTCATCCATAAGGGCTGCACATTTTACTTTTCTTCTAAATATAGCATGAGAAAACTCAAAAGTAACAAACCAACAGCAATGTTACTAACATTTCAATCCATGTCTAGAACTTAATTGCATTAGAAATAAACTCTAGATATATTACTACAGTGCAAATTGATCTGCTTATTAAGGAGGCAATCTTATTGCTTACTCACTTCATCGATGGACCATGTTTCCTGAATGCAACTGATGTAATCTGATGAAACGTTCATCATCTGTATTATCAAAGATTTTCTTGAAATCCTGATTAATTCCAAGGAGAAAAATTAACCTTTGCATTAGTTTATTTTAATTTGGCTATGTCCCATTGATTTATCCCTTGGCTAGCTTCCAGGCATATCTCCTGTGTTCAGTGTTTCAAGCCGACTCCTGTTTCTCACTTCGGCCCAACTATTTTCTCCTGTTTTGCTGTCTTTAATATCAGTGCTATAGTTTTGCCGAGTTATACAAAACACTACACTAGCAGTGTGTTAAAATATCCAACGTAGATCAGTTTGCACCAGTGCTGTTCAAAAACTCATGTGGGAAAACCGGCTTTTTCAACTCTGAGAGTGCACAGAGGCCTGCTGTCCAGACCTCCGTGACAATGCTCAAACCATTTTCAAATGTTACATTTAATTGGGTGTCCCCAATTGGCATGTACTGACATTCTAATAAGTCTGTAGTATATGGTGCCCAAGTACCCAGGGCATGGAAGGCAGATTGTCCGCACAAAAGAGCTGTAACACTGGTTGTGCCACTCTGTGTATGACAAAGTGAAAACATGACAGCCATTGCAGACTGAAGAGACAGCGTGTGCACTGCACTGTCAACTTTGCCATTGCCGTTAATGATAAAGTCCCTTAACTATATATATGTCTCCCCTTAGGCAGTCCTATGAAGCCCTATGGCAAGGAGCTTTGTATTGTTAAGAAAGGCCTATGTTTTTAATATGTCTTTACAGCAAATACCTAAAGTGTTAGTTTTGCTGAGGACAGTTAGTAACCCCATTGGCTAATACGGGCTTACTGGGTGGCAACCCAACCCGCCTACCTCCTGGCTGGGACTAACTAACTTGGTAGTGTAAAGTATCAAATTAAAGGGGATATTAAATGTGATGCAATGGTGTAGTCAACATTTATGTCACTTTTAAGTTTGGCAACTATTGCAAAGTTGCTACTCTGTATCCCAGCTAGTCCAGCGGCCTTGCAGACTGACTGTAACTGAGACACGATTCTGCCTGCCTTGAGAGATGTGAAAACAACTCCCAGGCCAGAAAAAAAGGTTGTCGCTGCACTGGAAGGTGTGAACCCCCACCCACAGGATGGCTGCCCGGGTTGTTATCCCAAAAGGCGAACTTCAAAGGTGAAGCCGCCTTTGATGGGCCACTGTAACAACACTCCTGGGCAGGATGCCTTTTGTTTCCTACAGACCGAGTAGAGGCAGGGACAGAGGAGGGAAAACCAGTTTATAAACAGGTTTTCTAGGGGCATGCAGCCTCATGGTAGCTACACCACTGGGGGTGGACTACCATGACCTCATGGTCAAGGAGGACTTCTACTATGTTGCTTGCGGCAGTAATGTTGCACTGTGTGATAGCCATGTGCCATACATCGCCCAAACTGTCTCCAGAGAGGAAGGACCAACTAACCCATTGGCTAGTGACATTGATTGCATATAATAGGCGCCTCTGGCACCCAAGACTTTAGTACTTGCTGTACTTGGAAGAAGAATGAGAAGCATACCACTTTGCACCCATTGGAAGCACACGAGAAGAGGCTACGACGTTGGAGCGACTGCACCTGCTGCACTTTGGGCTAGCAGAGTTTGGACCATGTTCTGCATGCCTGGCCCAGGGAAAGGTTGATTCCCAGCCCCAGTCTGAAGTGGAGACTCCAAGGGTCAGTTGGCTGAGCCCTGAGAACGGCACTGGGAACATTAAAGCTGGAAGAGCCAAAATCACATCCTTGGTGGCCACTGCAGATGTTTTGCTGCTACCGGACGCCAGACACTTTAAAGGACAATTCTGAGATAGCTAAAAGTTACACCTGTGTCTGCTGGACCCGTGGGTGTTGTTTTGACCTGATTCTTTGGTCAAGTGGGATGCTAACCCCCACCAAAGATTTGCACCATGGCTGCTGTATTGCAAGATCGAAAGGTATGGCTTAGCAGCCCTTTGACCCTTGTATAGAGGACTTTGTGGGACCCTGTGAACCGTGGACAGATTCCCCGCACTCACGTGTGGACCGAGGACTCTAACAGACTTAACCCCTGTTGACCACACAGCCTCAGGAGCATCACTTGAGCATCCTTAAGCTTGCATCCCTCAGCATCACGACCACTCCATAGAAGTCAATGGCAGTTGCCATGTAAAGTTTGGAACTTACTGTAAAAAAATCTTGTGGCCAGGTAACTGTCCTAAGAATCCTTACTGAGCTCCTAGGCCTCTGTCATGTCAGCTTTGGTTGTCCAACCCCCGGGTTCCAGTTTCCAAACTGACTGTTACAAACTTATCAAAACTTTTCAAAATTTCTCAAAGTTTTATTTTGCCAATGCTTGTGTTTTGTTTATTTTAAACTTTTTAAGTACTTTGAAAACTCATATTTCCAGAACCCACAGTGGGTTTTGATACTCAAGGACTCAAAAAATTCATAGAAATATGCTGTTGTGTCTTTGTTGTTGTGTGCCTTTCTTATTCTGTTGATTTACGCTGTTAAATGCTTTACTCATTGTTCTTTTGCCAAGCTTTACTGCTCCAAGCCACAGCTACAAAGGATTAATTTTAAGGTTGTGTAAGCATCCCTGACTGGACCAAGGCAGTAAATATGAGTTTGCTGAACAATAGGGCCACAATCATATCATCTACTACACCCATTTTCCTAGACGTCATATTTGTGTTTATTAATTGCTTGATTTTGTGATACATAGTGTTGGATATATCGAACGTATTCTTATTCACCCAGTCTTGATAATTATTTTGGGTTATAGATTTCTGAATGTGTTCATGTTGCTTTACTGGTTTTAGTGTTATCGATATTACTAACAAGGTCAGTTAATAATACTCACAGTGGTAATCCCAGCAAAAAGAGATTCACTTCTTAGTAATGTACTAGATTTCATTCTCCCAAAAGTATCCTGTCTACCGTATGAAGTATACGATGGAATAAATTAAGTTATATGGTCGGAGTTGTCTATATTTATATACGCACGGTTACATACCAGATTGTTTCCTCCCATTTCCCCTAACGTGTGGAGGTGTCTTTTATTTTAGCTACCTAATAAGGGAATTTGATTAGTACTCTGACTTAATCTATTTAACATTATTGCTGCTTGTGTAAATACTGATGATAATAGGTGCTCTCTACTTAGTATCACATTATTCTCTTTTAGAGTCTTCTCTTATAGTGACTGTCCTCTCTTTTCCTCCTAGTCCACCAGCCCTATATATTGGCCGTACTAGGACCCATGTGGGCTGCATCTACCACTTCCTCTCTATTCTCTGAACCATTTCCTCCCTCTAATATCAGTGCCTCCGAGGTTTCCAGTAGTTCAGCCCAGAGTGGGGCGATTGGGCGCTGACGGACTCCCCGGGCCTCCTCTCTCCTCAGCGCCTGCAATTCCGCCTGCACCCAGTTTGACACATTGCGTCCCCGGACCCCCACTGAAGGGCCGCTAGGGGACTTCCAATGCAGATCCAGGAATCTACTGCTAGTCTTCCGGGAGGCCGATCCCAGGCTCAGACCCAGCAGACAAACAGAGGGGTCCAGCTGCACACTCACTCCCAACACCCCTGTATCCTGTGCGGAGTAAGGTATGTTCTATGGACATAATTGTACTGGATGTACCGTAGGCGGGTGTTACGCGATATCCTACGGGGATGTGCCAGCGCACTCCGCGTCAGTTATACTTCTACCCAGTGTTGTCTCCCATCTTGCCCTAAGTTCTTGAAGGGATCCAAGTGTTACCTCAGTATGGGCCCTATACAACTTAGTAATGAGGTGAGTATCTCCCCCACATTGTCAGTAAAAGGTGAAGAATTGTATGGACCTCTGGCTCCGCGTTCACAGTGTGCCAGTGTTCCCTGATGGAGTGTGTCAGTGCTTGATATAGGAGGAATTGACCTCTCGGGACTCCACTTTCCCCCTCCATGCTGGTGAAGGACCGCATCACCCCGTCCCTGAAGAAGTCTCCCAATGTCTCTACTCCCGCCCGTGTCCAGGCCCCAACTTGAGTTCTTGGTAATACCTTCCATGGGGTGCTGTGGGGCAGTGCCACCAAAGGTAGTGCCGGTGAATAAGCTGACTTTGTTCCCATGCGTCTCAGGCACCTCCTCCAGCATACGGAGGCCACCGTCAACAGAACATTCCCTGCCGGTAACGATACTCGGTTATTAAGCATTCGCGCCAATATCAGGTCCCCCCTAATCTCTCCTCCGGAAGTTACCCGGTCCAGTCGTCCTTCCCCTATAAACCATCTAGCCATCCATTGTAGTTGGCACAATAAATAATAGAGCTTGAAGTCTGGAACCCCGAGTCCGCCCTCTTCAACAGGTCGACATAAGACAGATAAGGCGGTTTCGCCTATGGCCCTCATCCCATATAAGGTCTCGAAGCAATGTATTCAGTTCCCTGAACCAACTCACCGGGATCGTTACCAGGATAATGGAAAAATGGTATAGCAGACAGGGTAACATGATCATTTTTGAGAGGGAGATCCACGCCATTGTGGATAATTTGAGAGAGCGCCAAAACACCACTGAGGACCTCAAGGATCGCAGAGTCCTACCCAGGTTACCGTCCCGATGGTCCCCTAAATCATGGAACATTTGTACCCCCAGATATTTAAAAGTACTGGGCGCCCATCCAATATCTTCCGGGCAGGATTGTGGCCGCGGCTCGCCCGCCCCCACTGGAAAAAGTGCGTCTTATTTCTATTGAGTCTAAGACCAGAGTGACCGCCTAACTCCTCCAGCAACGCAAGTGCCCATGGGATCCCAGATTCACCTTCCCTCAGGTATATTAATATGTCATCCGCATAGAGTGAAATGTTATGTTCCATATGACCCAACATCACCCCTCTGCCCGACCCTCCACCCGAAACCGAGCTGCTAAGGGCTCGACAGCCAGTGCAAACAGCAGAGGAGACAACGGACATCCCTGTCTGGTACCTCTGAATATAGGATAGGCAGCCGACACCATTCGGCCCGTCCGCACCCGCGCCATTAGTTTGCTGTACAGTAGGTCAACCCACCGCACCCACCCCTCACCCAGGCCCATCTGAATCATCACCGCTCTAAGGTAATCCCACCGTACAGAATCACACGCTTTCTCCAAGTCCACTGAGAGACACACTGCTCCGGGCGGTCTCCCGGTGCTCCGCATATGTAGGAGGGCAAACAAATGCCTAAGATTGAGGGATGTGGATCGTGCCGGTATAAAACCATTCTGATCCTCATGGACTAGGGAAGGGATATGTTGCACCAGTCTACTAGCCAGAATCTTACTTAGTATCTTAAAGTTGCAATGCAGCATAGAAAGTGGTCTAAAGGCAGTCACTGGCGCCTCACGCGCCTCAGTCTTCGGCAGGGGAACTACCAATGCCTCTCTCATTGTCTCAGGAAGTGTACCCAACGCAGCACCTCTGTGTAGAGCTCAACTAACATGGGCAACAGGATATCCGAGTATGTCTTGTAAAAATCCATAGGGAGTCCGTCCGTACCCGGCATCTTTCCCGCTGCCAACTGTGTGATAGCTGTCTTAACTTCCTCTAGTGTCACCGGGCTCCCCAATGGAACTCTATCCTCCAGTGCCAGGGTGCGCAGGGGCAACGAGTCTAAGTGGGCTCCCAAAGCCTCAGGCAGGGCTATTCCTGGTTTTCTGCACAGAGTCTTATAGTAAACCATAAATAATTATTAATTTCAGCCGGCACATGCACACCGACCCCTGCTGTGTCACATACGCCCGTTATTGGCGCACCTCCCCCCTGAGGCCTCACCAGCCATGCCAGCATCCTGCCCAATCTGCTCTCTTCCGCATGCATGGCTGCCTGATACCTCAGAGAACTGTGATGGCTCAACTGATTTTCAGCTAAATTGTATGATGCTCTCGCCTCGAGGAGCCTATTCCGTGCTGTCTGGTCCCTGTTCTCCGAGTTCTCCGCTGTGTGTATTATCCTTTCTAGACTGACAAGCTCACGCTCCAGTGTCCGTGTGATCCCCACTGTCTGTCCCATGCAATGTCCCCGGGTCACTACTTTAAGGGCTTCCCATGCCACACATCTGGTAGCAGTGGATCCTTTATTGACACAAATTTGCTCCAGCAGGTGAGCTCTAAGTGCTTCCCTATAGGGTGGATCCTCTAAAGCCCACTGCCTAAGTCTCAAAATGAAAATGAAAACTGCTTCATTTAAAAAGCAGTCACAGACATGGAGGTCTGCTGACTACAGCAGGCCACCATCCCTGTGAGTGCAGGGACTCGCTATGGGGTCGCAAAATGCGACCCACCTCATGAATATTGATGAGGTGGGTCTTTGCGACCCCATAGGGAGTCGCAGAAGGTGTCTGAGACACCATTCTGCATCCGTTTTTGCGACTTGCAAATTGCGAGTCGCTCAGACTCGCAATTTGCAAGTCGCAAAAACGGATTTTGCTACATCTGGCCCTAAATCCCCAGTGCACGCCACTCTATCTATTCTGGTATGCACCTGATGCAGACCCGAGTTGTAGGAGTAATCCCTCTCCCCTGGGTGCTGGTTTCGCCACACATCCTCCAGACCCTTGATGAGTCATCCGGTCCCTCAACCCACTAACCAGTTTAAATGTTAGTGCCCGGATAATGGAGGAATGGACCGGTCTAGCTCAGTGTCAAGGACACAATTAAAATCCCCTCCAACCACTAATTGTCCCCCCAGATGCCTGGTGAGTCGGCCTGAGAGGCGCCGCAAGAAGGGTATCTGGTCCTGATTAGGGACATATATACAGCTTTGCACCACCTGTTTACCATGTCGTCTACCTTCAGTACTCACAAACCTGCCCTCTTGGTCAATGTCAACACACGTAGCCTCGAACGGGACCCATGCTCTTATCCACACTAGCGCGCCTCATGCAAGGGTTGAGTACGTAGTAGCAAATACCTGTCCCCTCCATCTACGTCGCTATTTGTCAACTTCACTGGAATTAAGATGGGTCTCCTGCAATAGTGCAATGTGCACTCCTCTCCTCTTCAAATAAGTCAAGACTCTGTCTTCTGGTCGGTGTCCCCATCCCCCTAATGTTCCAAGTTAACAGATTATAGTCAGCCATTTTATATGGATTATGTTAGGAGAGGCCTCACACCCCTCCATGCATCCACTACCACAGACTCCCGCCTCCCCCTCGCCAGTCACCAGCATCTGCTTCAGGACAAAACTGCACAGTCTCCAGCGCTCAGCACATAACATGAAACTACAAACCCCAACTCCCCTTACCCAGGGCACCGCTCCAACAGTAGGCTGCCCAGTTAACGGTGCAAATGCACAACTAAAACAATACCTCATTCTGCGTTCTAGACGTTCACGCCTCTGCGGCTGAGAATCCAGAGGGGGGGGTTCTGCAGCCAAACAGGACCCCAATTCAATCCAAAGCCCTCATCACGGGGCTGGGGTAGCCTAAACAAACTCAGCCCAAGTCGTTGGCAGTTTGGGGGGTCAGTTTGGGAGCCCCATCAGGGCTACAAGAGTCCTCCTTTGATGTTTCTGATGCCTGGTCGGAATCCCTTCCACTGGCCTCCATCGAAGAATCTCTGCACTGTATCAAAGCCACTGCCTCTAGCGCTGCCTTCTTGGCTGATTCCTTTTAAGCCTGGGTTGGCCCCACTCTCAATAGGGGCTTGCTTCGCTGTCTCCTTGACCCTCTGCGGACCCAGTGCCCTACTTGCACTGCTCTGTCAGTTGTACTCCCCCCCAGCCTTATGCATCTCTAACCATTGCCACGCCTCATCTGGAGTCTGAAAAAAGGTGGTGCGATCCTCAGTGACCACCCTTAGCCTAGCTGGAAACAGGAGGGAATATTGGATCCCCTCCTCTCGGAGTGCTCTCTTCACTGCTATGTAAGAGGCTTGTTTCTTTTGTACCTCCGCTGTAAAATCCGGGAATAATGTTACCGTTCCATTTGCAACCTGAGAGGGTCCAGCCTCTCTCGCTCGCCGCAGCAGCACATCTCTATCCCGGTAATGCAGTAACTTGGCCACAACCACCCAAGGGGGTCTTCCCGGGGCCAATACCCTTGCTGGCACTTGGTGCGCACGCATGCAAAAAAGGGGGCAAGGAGCTCCAGAGCCTTGTCTGTCCTTAGCCATCCTTCCAAAAAAGCCACCATGTCCGCGCCCTCAGCACCTTCCGGTAGGCCTATGATTCGCACATTGTTTCTGCGATTGCGGCCGTCGGCGTCTTCTGCTCTGCATTCCAGACGCTGTACATGTTCTGTGAGCTGGAGAACTGTGGCCGCAGGCTCCCGCTGTGCCGGTGAGAGCTCTGCTAGAGCCGTCTCAGCCTCCTGGACCCTGTCAGCCAATTTCTGGTGGTCTGCCCTAAGCAAGCTCACCTCCACCGAGACCTGGCCAATGTCCCGCTGGAGCGTCACCTTAGTGTCCTCTATTGCCCTCAGGATCTTGTCCAGCGTTGCCTGCAGGTGCGGCGGCACCGGATCAACCAGGGCTCCTCCAGTCAGATCTCCCACCCACTTAAGGGCTTGCACTTTACTTCTTTTCCTGCCCTTGGAGATCATCCAGTACGTTGGGATGGCTAGCAGCCCCCGCTGTTACAGGTATGTTCTGGACTCACAGTTCAGCCAGTTATCCTTTCGACCGTGCCCTCTGCCCCTCTCTTCTCACTGAATCAATACTGCGGACATACCATTGGATTCAAAATTGTTACGCATGAGGAATACCTGTCCCTTACATAGATGGAACGCGCATTTACCTTTTTGGACCTCTTAATTCTTGATAAAATATCATCATTTGGATTTCAAACGGAACAACATTAGCTACTCTAATCTCAGTTATCTTGAGCCTTGAAAAAGTCCATGAGGACGAAACACATGTTGGCTGTTTTTGTTACTCATATATACCTGTTCATTCTGAGGATTCAGACTGTTGCTGTAACTCGTATATACCTTTTCATATGTGGACTTGAACATCTTTGAACTGCGATTCAACTACCGATCACAAAGGATTAAAGCGTTTCACACTAAGCCACCCAATTTTGGACTCATTTGTTTGGAGTGCCCTGGTTGCTCTTTCTCTAGACAGTTGGCCACCTATTCAGACCTCTCACCCACAGCGCTCACCTGAGCTCCCAGAGACCCGTCGCCTTTTTCTCCATCTCATTCGTATAGGTAGCACATGTGTCCCTGTTGTCTGATTCCCAAAAAGAGGTCCTGTGGTCTCCGGTCCGTACCGGGACCCCGTCTGCAAGCCACTACCTCTGTTGCCATCTCTGTTGCTGTCTGGTTCACTCTGGCTCTTATTGCCAGGTAGAGCCTGTCCCTTGGGCGCCTCCTGTTATATGCCACCAAAATCCGCTAGCACCAATCTCCTCGACCAGGCCTCTCAACTTGCTGCCTGCTCTCTCCCCTATGCTGCCGCCCAAAGGGCTTCCCGCTCACTCAGCTGCACGCTCCCCCGGCCACTGGGGAATCATCCACTTCATACCTCGTTATCGGGGTCAGTTCACTCGAGGCTCATTCTCAGCCCCCGGTACGCTTCGCCCACAGGCCGCAGCCGATGCAGACTTTCCCAACTGCTGGGCCCAGCCTCCACAGGCCCGTTCCCGTGGCGTCCTGCACGTTGTGTCTCCTCACTGGGCACCGCGCCCCCTCGGTGACCAGGGTGCTCCTGCCACGGCCACTCTGCTCACTTGGCCCCCGGCCCCCTTCTCGCCTGCAATCCGCTGCTCAAAGCGGCATGTCACAGCCGCCTGCCACTCCGCTCCCGGCCCCTAAACTTCTCTTGTGCCGTGTGCTGCGCACAGCCCGGCTCCAGAGAGCTCGAAAACAGCCTTGGCCATCTGCTCAAGGGGCCCCCATCGTTTCCACACCGTTGTAGGCCACCTCAGGCTCCCGGAGGGTCAGGGATGTTAAGGATAAAGTATAGGCCCTAGCGGAGCCGCGCTCTCACGCGTCCACTATCTTGGCCGTCCAGACCACGCCCTAAGGATTTTGTTTCATTAGGTAAGTTTCTTTAACCTTTTCCTTTCTTTTTGCTGTTAAAGATCTTAAACGTATTCTGCAAAGTGGTCTCACGCATATCGTAGAGAAGCAATAATCTTTCTGTCTTGCTCACTATATTCTTAGTGTGATAATTATCTAATTCTATTTTCTTTCCTCTATGTTTTGTTTCTTTTTTTGAATGCTATAGAATGTGTCCTTGTGTAATGTAACTGGTGCTCATGTAAAGTGCTCTAGTACCTTTGGATCGAGTTGGTGCTATATAACATCCACAAACAAAATGATGAAATGACTATGACACCACCTTACTATAACCTGACATTGTCCTTTGTTTTTTCAGTATATATATCTGTAAAATATGGAAGCAAGAAACTCAAGGTAGTTCCATAGTTAGGTAGAGAGTAGCTCCTATATAGAGCACCCTACAACACCAGCAACACTCTAAATCTTACCACGTCAAATGTCTGTTTTTGTAGCAAAGATGTTAAGCATTTGATTAGAACAGTGCCATCCACGTCGAGCTAGAAGGCGGCAATGTCTTCTGTCATTTTTACAGTAAAATCTTAAAACATAGGTTTAGCTTGTGCCATCAATACCGAGCTGAAACATAACAAAAGCCCTTTACTACTCCAGGCAGAGTATTACAGATTTCAGTTGGTAAAGTACCACCCAGGCGAATCAGGAATTAATAAAAGCAACCCCTAACATGCGTTGTGCTCTTAGAGAAGTACAGCTTTGCCCAGGCACAAAGAAGCACCCTGTATAAGTCAAAACAATACTCTTTCAGGCTTAGAATGCAACATAAATTATGCAAAAAAGGAAGCAAGGAACTCTTGGTAGTTCCCAAGTGTTGGTGTAGAGCAGCTCCTATATAGAGCACCATACAACACTAGCAACACTGAGAATCTGTTCACCTCAAATATCTGTTTTTCTGGAAATGTTTTTAAGCATAGGATTAGCACAGTGCCATCCACGCTGAGCTGAAAAATGATAAGCCTTTTGCCACTCTAGGCACAATACTACAGCTTTGGATTGGTGAAATACCATCCAAGCCAACCTGGAATCAATTAGGACATTGCAAGGAATAAAGGAGGACATTGCAAAGTCAGGGTCCTTGTACACTCAGTGATTTGCCTCTATCTTTCATCACCTTGAGAGATTGTTGATTGATCAGATAAACGTGCATTGATATGTTTTGTGTGTAATGAGGAGCTAGATTCTCTACGTTAATTGAACCATTGATCCATTATGCTTCATGGCACCGGTTCATAAAACTTTTCATTTGATCCTAACATCAAATGAAGGAGCAGGTTTTTTGAGTTCCTACTTACAAAGGTTAGGGTACAATTTAACAATTCAGTTTTGCAGTCTTAGTAGTCTGACAGCAGGAGGGTGGTGTAAAATAGGGAGAAGTGAGCTGTGTTCATTTGGGTAGTGAATGTAAGCATCCCAATGTATCGAAAAGCATAAAGGCGGAGTTCCAGACAAGATGCCAATCAAAGGGTAGTAAATCAGGCTTAGGATTTCCCACTACTCATGGCTGCATTCCTACACAGAAAACTCGCCTTCATCCAGTGAAGCACATGGCCCAGTAATTAAATATTGTATGTTGGGTTATCTCGGCAGTTTTTCAAGCGGAAATGGATTTTTGTATCATTGTACATTTAAAAGTTCACTTGGTACTGCTCACAAAGCTCTACCAGGGGTGTATGAAGATATTTCAACTATAATCAGGAAAGGGATAATCCTTAGGGAACACCGCAGGACTTTGATCATGCTGATAGCTCGATTGAATTGTTCCTCATTTGCGGTTAGCGAAGAATGATTGAATCTGTCTACAAGCCATGTTGCACCCTTTCCAGTATAATTGAAAGAGCAACAGTATCATAACATCAGAAAGCATCAAAAAGACTGAGAAGTATAAGTTGTTTTGCTGTTACCTGTGAAGTGCGGGAACAGTTCTCTAAGATTGTTTATGGTGGACCTGTTCCTTTGCTGAGCGCATGGAGGCTGGAAATTGGCAGGAAAGTTGCCTTTTTTTAGAAGGGTATAATTATGGCCTGTTTCAGTGTGCCTTGAACGACTCAAAAGAAAGAGTCATTAGTCATGCTTATAGCATCCATGATGAGGGGGAAATAGTTGAGAATCAGCCTACAGAAGTAACCAGGGTGCACTGTATGCTTTTGTTGTGATGGACAGATACAGCACTTCCTCTGTTTCCAAGGAATTGAATAAGGTGAAGATGGGTTGTAATGGAGAATTAAGAAGTGTTGAAGATAGAATTGTGGATTTTTAGTAGTTGAAAAACTTAAGAAGGCCATCAGAGTTGTTCAAAGCACAGATTCCAAGGCAGGCTTTTAATACTCCTCCATTGGACAGTTCCTGATGGAGATTGAAGATTTCTGTTGTTTGACTGGATCACTTTTTAATGTATTTTACAAGGCAAGGGAGGCCTTTTAACGTTGTTCTATTGCTTTGTGATAACCTCCTATATATCTTGCTGTTTTTGAAGTTGCATTTGACACTTCTGCTAGGAAAGTTAATCATTATACCACTTGGCTGTGGGTGTTTTAGATTTGGCTGTTGCAAGAATGCCTAAAACAGACGACTTGTTCAGGTTGTCGAAAATGATTCAGTTTTATTTATTATGGGTTGGCTGGTTGACTGGATTTTTGATAGGTTGCGGTTGTTTTTCTTAATTTTTCTCTCATGGCTGAATGCTTGTCCAGTCTTGATCATCTCCTGGGCAAGGCTTAAACCAATACTATCATTGGCCCTGGCAGAACTCAAAGAGCTCAATACACCTGGACCCAGGAGATGACAGAACATTGCTTGATGGTGCTCTTTAAAGGCTAAGGAAAATTACTGATTTGATGCATCTTTCCTTTTTTGACTGTTCACTGAAGCTGCACAACCTGCAATTGTAGAGACTGCAAAGATGGTAAAGGTTTTGACTGCAATTTGTTATCTACTGGTTGGCGCTGCTAATCTTAGAGGGTGGAAAAATTTGTAAATATTTTAAATAATTAAACAATACTTACTTCTTAGTGCTTACATTTCTGATGTGTTTAATAGAACTGGGTGTGAGAGAAAATTTCATTTCTAATGCTCAAGGTGAATTGTCAGTGCCGGTACCACCAACCGGCAATGGCCAGTTCAAATTAAGCACTCAAATTAAGCACTGGGGAGTGAAGAGATTGCAGGAAAAGCTAGGTAGGTAGCAAGCCCAGAGTTCTATGCTGCTAATGATAGAGCTCAGTGAGCTAAAACTCTGTGAACATGGATGCAGTGCAAAAAGTGTGTTGTGACTCACAAACAGGAGTGGGGCAGAGTTAGACGTACAACTCCGTTTTTTACTTCCCAGCTGAAACTTCCAGTGTCTGGCTCAAACATTAATTCTTTTATTTGTTCTATCTTGTACCATCTCGGTCTGTTTTTTTCTTTACTACTTTTTATATATTCATTTTCCAAGTTGTTTACTTCCTTTACTTTCTTTTAATTAGTGTTCTCTCCCTAATGCTCTTCTATACAGCCAATAATTTTATGTGCTTTTATTTGATTTTATGTTCAGTCATTGTGGCTAAATCTTTTAGAACAAACCACTTTCTTAAGTGTTGTGTGGTCAGTGGAGGCTGGTCGATAAGGTAGATGGGGCTGCACCGCACCAGTTTATCAGCTGCACTGTAAGTAAACTGTTCAGGCAGCTGGTTTAATTATACAGGCATGTTTTTATTTGCCAGTGTTTGATGTGTTCAATGTTCTATTTCTATCTCTCTTGAACACTGCCTAACAGTTCAGCACAGCACTTAGATCTACGCAGCCTCACCATCCAATGGCTGAGCCTGTGCGATGTTTCATCAGGCTAAGCCATTGGCGGTAAGGGTGGGTAAAGACTGGCTTGAACTAGAAAATAATAATCTACCCTGAATCTCCTGGTTGTTTCTGCCGCTTTCCTTTCCTCCAGTCCCATTTATGCTATCTTCTAGCCCACTCATTTATCAAGATGTCATGCCCCTGGGCTCTTATAGGTGGGTTCTGGTGCTGGGACTGCCCCATTGGCTCAGGTGGGCTCAGACAACTCCCAAGGCAGTGAACAGCGGCTCTGTCGGTTATACTGTGAGCCAGAATTAAAGGACAGACAGGACCTGAAGATTCAGATGAGTATAATTTGTAATGGAGCTGGGTGATTGAGTGGGCATCTTTATATCTGCCTGTGAGGTTTACCTGTGAATGTATATATGCCTGTGCCATTGTGTACTCACGTGTATGCTTTCATTTTTTGTGTGAAAGAATGTGTTAGATCATGCAATCCCTGGTATTATGAGCTCTGTACCAAATATATAATGGCCATCATTCGCACGGGAGGCCCATCATTAACATATGATGGTGATCACTTGTGACATGTGATTTGCCATACCTGCAATAAAAACCATATCCCTGGCCTGTGATACTTTACCATGGCCTGTGATGCCTATCTCTGACATATGGAACCAGAACCTGGTGATGCTCACCACATGCTTATGTTGGCCACCTTTTCCTTAAGATTGCCATCGGTCACATGTATTGTCATGCAGGGCTTGTAAATGTCTTCCATGCCTTTTAAGTTTTCACCCCTGGACGTGATACCAGTATGTGGCACGTGGTGACCATCACTAATATCAGATAACCACCCCTTGCAAATGATGACGCACTAAGCATCATTGGCCATCTTTAATATGTGATATTTATCTGTGGTACATGATGCACTACTTTGACAGATTTTTGCAAGGGAAAATCTCCCGAACACTCCCTGGTGGGCCATGCACTTATACCCATGGTGCAATGGTGCAGCCTGAGACAGAGAGATATGCACCATCTGGTTATAAGTACCCCTGCTGGATATACACAGTAAACGGTCTACAGAGAAGAGTTCAGCAAAGCCCATGTTATTTTGTTTTAAAATCAATAAATTAAAAAAACATAGTGACCATTCATGAATAATGCCAGTTATCTTCAGTTACTTGCTGTGAATTAAAGCAAACATTTGTTCTTGCATACTCTTGGCCCAATTGCTGTGAGTACTTTCATCAACAATAATTATATAGTGTTAAAAAGTGTAGCATTTTGAGGATAAATTACACTTTCTCAGTAATTATTCACTTGTCAAGAAACTGATCAATAGGCATTAAATCACTCAGTACATAAAGGCCCTCATTACGAGTCTGGCAGTCCTGGGATAGCCAGTCACTCGGTGGAGGTCGGACCGCCGCCAAAGCAGCAGTCCGGCCTTCACATTACGTCCGTGGCAAAGCCGCCACGCTCCGACCGCTGGCACCACCAGGTTGCCGCAGGTCGACAGCTTGGCAGTGCCTGCAGTCTTAATCCACCAAGGCAGCGCTGCAAGCAGCGCTGGCCTGGGGATTAAGAGTCCCCGCTCCACCGGATTTTGCATGCCGGTCCCATTGCCATGCAAAGGCTGGCGGAGTCGGGGTGCCGGGGGCCCCATGGGGGCCCCTACACTGCCTATGCACTTGGCATGGGCAGTGCAGGGGCCCCATGGACAGCCCCGTCGCGCTTTTCACTGCCCAAATTACAGGCAGTGAAAAGCGCAACGGGTGCTGAAACACCGCAACATTGTCGCCGGCTCGATTACGAGCCGGCATCAGTGTTGTGGTGAGTATTTCGTTGGGCCAGTGGGCGGAAACACTGTTTTTCCCCACTGGCCCACCGGAAAACTCATAATAGGGCTGGTGGGCGGAAAACCAGAGTGGCGGTTTTCCGTCCGAAAGAGTTTGGTGAGCGGCCTCCCACACTAAATCAATAGTTTAGGTAATTTGCAGCTGGGTGCTTCCTTGTTTTGAAAAGGCATTAATAGCACATTGGATTGAAGTACTTATTAAGTTTCTCTTGGAAATATATTGGATCTCAGGAGGGCGGCAGCTGGCTCACAGACTACCCTGTTAATACTTTCTGCACCTGCACACATAGCAATGAAGCAAGGAAGGACAAATAGTCAAAATGTAAGCAACAAAATGGTGTCGAATTACACAAGGCTTCAGCTTTATTTATTGACTAAATTTATGGCAACGTAATGCCAGTAAAGTTAATCTGTATGTATGTCTTGGTTACCTACCTGCAGTGACTATGCAGAGCCTAGTGTGAGAACTCTGGGAGGAAAGAAAGAGTAGTGGCATCTTCTCTCAATGCAATGAGTGACTTTATCTGTGACAAGCAGTGTGTTTGTCTTCCAGTGCCAAAAGTTGATGTGCCACTTTCTATCCAAACGGACCAGAGGAAGGATGGAAAGGTGTGTGTGTGTTGGGGGGGCCTTTGTACGTGATACATTTGATCAGGAAGGAGGTGTGAATTGTGTCACATTTCCTTCTAATGAACTTCGCAACCCCCAAATCACAAAACTGATGCAAAGGTACCAGTGAAATTCTTCATTCAGGACTCTGTCAGGGCCCGGAGGCGAGGATTAGGCATAACTTTATACAGTTTATTGCATCCAGTAGCCATTGAAAGCTATACGATCTAACAACACACAAACACAATATCCAATTATAACGCTGTCCTGCTCCATAACAGCCACCGAAGATCTTCCTCCTTCCCCTTCCTTCACTGCTTCAGCAGCCTTAAGATAAATGGATTCCTCTCCTATCTCGTGTTACTTTTCCCTGTCAATACAGTGGTGATACCCATCGAATTTTATAGTGTTCCACTTCAGTATACGCCACTGTTGTGACAGAGAATATCATTTGGTTGTTACAGTTTTCTGTTTTGAATATTGCTTCTCTTTACAGCGCGGCTGCGGGAGCGTCCCCATCTCCTATTCAGCCACTTCCACATTGGTGTGCCTGGCTCTCATGAGTGGCACGGCACGGTCTTCAACCGCTAGGGGTCCATGCACTTTGCAAATCAAGCTTCACCTGAACCTCCTGTCGGCCGGTGCGTCAGCTTCACTCGTTGACAGGAGTGAAACGCACCCGGCCGCAGACTGAAGTGGGAGCAGTATTGAGTTCTTTGTAAATTGGGCACTTATCGTTTTTGAGCCTCTGCCTGGAGACTGAACACCCACAGTGCGGGTCAGGCATTAAGTGCTGCATTTGTTTGTGACCTGTCGCAGGTGGCTTACAATTGCCTAAGTTTAATCAGGTTGCTGTCCAAGGCACCACAAGGTATTTACATTGAGAGTTTTCTCTCTTTAAGCTTGGGCTACGCACTGTACTATTGCCACCTGTACCTGAGGCCTTGTCCTGCAAATTAAAAAGATTATCTGGTGTTTCTGTTCATACCACACATTGCCTTAAGTATTATGGGGGATTTTGAAGAGTCTGAGACCTGTATGAAGAGGTGGGTATTACCTACCTCCCCATTGATGATCAGTTTTGACAAGTAATGGATGCCTCGATTTTCAAAGTGGTCACACAATTGGTGACACCCTTGGAGATTAAAATTGGTCAACTGTACGCGCAATGCCAAAGAACCCTTGGGCAGAGGGGAGGATTTGATTGGGCCTCTGGCCCTAGAACTTCCAGGGCAGACAACCACCTCCAATCCAGAGGCCAGATGCTAACGCTTGGATGAGAAAGGAGTTGACCTAGCTGCATTTGTGCGCCATAAGAAGGCCTTTATGAAATATTAAGTGCTTGACCCAGAAACCTCAGGCACTTCGGGGAATCCCTCCTCTCCCCTTCCTGATGACCCTTCTGATAGAGACGACTCTCCTGCTACCTGGGACGGTGATGCAGACCCTAGTAGACCCTGAAGCCCGTCCTCTAATAACCCACCTTCTGATGGCGACCCAGGTGGGGCCTCTAACGCATCAAACATTGATTTTCACATGCTAGACCCTGATGATCTCCTGCATCCCCGTTCTTCGGAGTGGTGCCCAGTCCCCAAGGTAGCATCCTACATAGCCGGGCGATTTAAAAAAAAAAAAAAAAAAAAAAAAAAAACTTTAATAAAGTAGTAGTTGGAGAATAAGGTAGCTATTACCCCGGAGATTGACTCAAAGATGGTCACTTTCTTGGCTACATTTATCAGCGATGCCAAGAAGGGGATAGATCACTCCTGGCAATCCTGCCAGGATAAACTTTTGGATGTGGCAGGCCCCTTAGCAAACATATTGGACATGGCAGAGGATTCCAAGGCATCCGTTTCCTTAATTTACCCAGAAGCCCTGTCCAACTGGGCTGAAAGGGCAATAATATTTTTAGGAACGCCAATTGCGTGATTTCAACCGACTGCCGAAGGCCGCTCGTGATTAAAATCGATCTGAATTTTGGGGATTTATTCACCTCCGAAGTGGATCCTGTAGCCCAGGGGAATCTATTTGGGGATCCATTTGTCCGAGAACCGGGCACATTTGTAAATAAGTGTACCTTCCTGGACAAGGCCCAATCATCTATTAAGTAAGTCTTTCCACCTAATCCCAGTCCAAACCAATGGCAAGACGCTTCCAAGTTCTGGAACTTTTATTTATCCGACAAGAAGTTGCCCCCGGCATTAGAGTCCCAGAGGTGGCTCCAGAGGTCCCAGTGTCCCCAGCTCTTCCCAAGGTAAGAGTGCAAGATTCAAGGGGGTTAACACTTGGGGGCAGACTGACAAGTTTTTTGCATGCTTGGGAGAATCTATCATTGGACGCCTGGGTCTTGCAGACTGTAAGAGGTTTTCATATAGAGTTTTATGGGACCCCCTTTCAACCTCAGAGACCAAATCCCCTGTCTTTTCCTCAGGAAGAAGAGCAACTAGTGGATCAGGAGACTGCGAGTTTGTTAGAGAAAGGTGTGATAATTCCTTCTGCCTTACATCTATTGGGGTTTCTCTGCAGCCTCATTTTGGTGGAAAAGCATTATGACAGCCAACATCCCGTTATCAACCTTTGGGGATTCAATGAGTGGCTTGTCTACCGCCATTTCAAAATGGAGAGCATTCTTCTTCTCAGAGACCTCCGGATTGAATGGTCCGTTTGGAACTGAAGGACGTAAACCTCACTGTTCCCATATTTCCCTGCACAGACGCTTCCTGCGATTCCAGTGGAGGTTCCATATCTTCAAATTCGTGGCTTTTCCTTTTGGGCTATCTCTGTTTCATGGTGTTTCACCAAACTGCTAAAGCCAGTGATGGAACACATAAGGGCTCATGGGGTGCATCTCATTGTCTATCTGGATGACATCCTTCTCATTAAAATTTGTCCACTGTGCCTGACCTATCATCAAAAGTGGACTGTCCTCCTTCTGGAATCTCTAGGTTTCGTGATCACAGAGAGGAAATCCTCCCTGATCCCATTCTAGTCCCTGAATCACCTGGAGTTTGTGTTACACTCGGTCCAAACTATCTTAACCCGCAAAAGTTGGCCAAAATACGACATGAACTGAGGAGAACCTCTCCAAACCCCATGTTTCATTGCGTCACCTGGCTCGAGTGATGGGACTCCTTTCATCGTCCATACCGGATGTATTCCCTGATCCCCTTCATTATCTGGAACTTCAACGTCTCAAAATCTCTCATCTCAAGAGGGGTCTCTCCTACTCTGAATACATTCCCCTATCTGAAGAAGCAAGAGAGGAACATACAATGGTGGATTGCCTATATGGGGGCCTGGAACGGGTGAGCGATTTTTGGTTTCCAACCGGATCTGGTGATAGAATCAGATGCTAGCAACTTGGGCTGGGGAGCTCACTGCAGGGAATTTTCAGAATTTTCCGCAGAATAGGCCTTTCACATAAAGTGCCTGGAACTCATGGGTTCCTTTGCTGTAAAATGTTGGACGAAGGGCAAAGTGCATTGTTGTGTCCTCCTCAAGATGGACAATGTTGCGTCGGTCCGGCATGGCAACCACCTAAGTGGACATGGTGAAAGACCCTGTTGGATCTAGCACTTTTGTTATGGGAGTATTGCTAAGCACATCAAATCTCAATGTCACCTCCTAGGCAGGTCCAATCAGGTGGTGGATTGGCAATCCTGTCATTGGAGGGATTCCAGTCTCTGAAGGCTTCATCCAGAAGTGTTCGGACAGATACAAGACCATTGGGGCCCTTTCTCCATAGACCACTTTGCCTCTCACCTGGGCTTTCAGCTGGACAGGTATTGCAGCTGGCGTCTTGATCCCAATGTGATGTCCAGTGATGTCTCTCTCCTGGATTGGAGCAATGAGTTGGGATATGCATTTCCCCTGTTTGCGATGGTAAGGAGATTATCCACTCGGGTCCAGAGTCAAAAGGTGGATTTGGTGGTCATCAACCCGATGTGGAGATCTCAGGTTTGGTTTTGAGTTCTGATGGAACTTTCTTGGGATTTTCCAAACCCTCTATCCCTATTTCCAGATCTTCTCCTGGATCCACAAAGAAACCCACATCATATGGTTCTAGCTGGCTCCCTGCGTCATATGGACTGGCAGATTACAAAGAGCGTTGGAAAGTCTCAGTAATTTCAGAAGCTGCCTCTTTAATCACCAGAGCTTGGGCAGATAACTTAAATAAGAGATACCGTTTCATCTGGCCTCGATGGGTGGGTTGGTGTTTACAACACCATTTGGATCCCTTGGGATCCAATTGGTATTGTCCACATTTTAAACTTCTCGACGGAGTTAGCTTCAGATGGCTTGGCATATAGATCAATTAATACATTCTGGTATGTGATTTCAGCTGGTCACTTTCTGATAGATGGTCATCTGATTGGGGAACATCTCTTGGTTTGTAAGCTTCTAAGGGGTGTTAGGTTATTGGTTCCTCCTGAACCCAGGTATTCTAGACTATGGGACATGAATCAGGTACTCAGTCTCTTTAGGTCATGACCCTCTAATAAGTACTTATCAAGGAAGCAGTTATCCTCCAAGCTGGCTTTTCTGTTATGTCTTATTTCTTGCCGAAGATTTTTGGACATCAGGCTCTGGATATAACATGTAGAGTATTTACCCTCACAAGATGTTACTTTACATATTGGTCGTAGAACGAAAAGTAATTCAAAGTGGTTTCTTATTCAGTTTTTCCTGATGTTCCGAAGTTTTGTGTGGTAAAGGCACTGAACGCATATGAGGAGGTGAAGGAGGATCTCCGTCCCCCAGGTGAAAGTCAACTTTTGATTGCTCTGGCTAAACCTCACAAAGTGGTTTCTTCCCCTACCATTGCTAGATGGGTCATATGGGCAATGCAAGAAGCTGGTATAGAGGTTTCTTAATTCAGAGCTCACTCAGTGAGGGGTGCCATGGCTTCAAAAGCTTTCACTTTGGGGGCTAGGCTGGAAGACATCCTTAATGCAGCGGATATGTCTTCTGATTCTACTTTTAAAAGATTTGATTTCAAGCCAATCACAAAGCTGGCAACTCTGGTAGTGGACACGCTTTGAACTAGCCTAATCCTTGCCTCTGGGTCCTGACATAGAATGACAAATTTCCTAGCTATTGTAGCAGAAAGTTTCAATTCTATTAAGGACACAGTGGCGAGGATTAGCCCACCTTATTTTTTCCTCTCTAACAGAATAAATCCCAAACGACGAAATATTATACTGCTTCTTTTTTTTTTTTTATTTATTTTTTTTTTTATTTATGACTTTATCAGTAAATACAATCCTACGAATAAGACCAAAAAAACAATACACTACATCAAAAACATACAATATTGACGGTTCCCACCACAAAACTGTGGGGTTGATTAGAGCAGCATATCAATCAGAAAGGGAAAATCAGCGCAATTATGTATTATTCCATCAAGGATGATTAATAACTTGATAATGACATCCAAACAAGGAAACAGGGAAGGAAAGATGGGGAAGAAAGGAGAGGGGGGCAAAGCAGCCAACAGTTCTCAATACAAAAGGAGCTATCATGTATCCTCTCGGAGGGGGTGAGTCTGGTTTTGGAGCCTGGTAGGAAACATAGAGCGACATTGTGCCATCTTATTATCAGGACTCCAGAAAGGATCGTAGGGGGACTCATATATCACGCCGTCTGGAATTTTCAGGCATTAACCACCCAGTATGTCTCTAGTTGTTCCTGACAGTACGCAGCATCCTTCAGCCAGTCTCCACAGCGAGGAGCTCGTTGCCTCCCTCAGCACTTCGCTACCCTACGTTTAGCCAGCAGCAACAGCATCCCCACTAATTTCTGGCATTCTGGGAGATCTCCTTCACATAACCTAAGAGGGCAAGTTTAGGGGAGTGCGGCAGCACAATTCCAGCCATTTCACCAATCTGATGCAGCACCTCTGTCCAGTAGCCCTGCAGTGCCCCACATCGCCATGCCAAATGTATGAAAGTCACCTTAGGAGCACGGCATATCTCACAGCAATTGTCAGCTCTGACACCCATTCTCCTTAATCGACTTGGCGTATAGTATAAGCAGTGCAAAAAGCTAAAATGTATAAGGCGTAATCTATAGTTTAGGGAGAGTTCTCGAAGTTGCGCGCAACAATATCGGCACATGTCGTCTGAAAGAATCTCCCTGATTTCCATCTCCCAAGATATCCTAGCCTTGGACTCGATGGAGGCCACAGGCATCTGCATGCTGACATATAGACGTGTAATAAGCCTACGAGGAGACTGTGCTGTATACGTAAGCTCCAGTGGTTGGCACAACGGAGGCACTACAGGGAAGCAGGAGTATCGCACCCACATTATAGCCTGCACCCTGAGATAAAAGAGTCGATACAAATCGGTGTTGTGCTTGTCATCCAGCCTCCAAGGAAACAAACAACCCCTCGGGAAACCAAGATCCCAGGGTGACCATATTTATCTCGTGCAGACTCTCACAGAACTGACCGTTACCCGACAGCGGCAAGCCTGCAATATCTTGCAGTGGCATTGAGGGCGCAAAAGGCTCAGGCGTTCCCGCGTGCCGCAGCAGCACAGTCCAAGCCCGTGCCGTGCATGTCACTGTATCCACACCCCGCGGATGAGGCCTGGATGGGGTCCACTTGTCACTCCTGCTAATCTGTCAGGCCAGACCAAATCACACTCAGGAGCCAGATGCGGCAGATAATGTATCGGGTGTAGCCAAAAATGAGCAAAATGAGCCTGTGTGCAATTATAGTACAGTTCTAGATCCGGGGGCCGCCAGTCCCCCCTGATCGACCGGGAGGGTCAGAATTTCCCATGTGATTCTGGGTTGTCTACCTGCCCAGGCGAGGGCCACCTCCGTGGACCTGAGTCTTTTTAAGAAGCTGGTCATAAGGACTAGTGGTGTATTAACAAATAGATATAGAAATTTGGGCAAGATCACCATCTTCGCACTGGCTATACGACCAGTCAGTGAAGGTGGCAGCGAGAGCTTCATTGTCACCTTATTTTCCAGCCACATAATGGTCTTGCCATAATTGGCCGACGACAGCTCATCTACTTCTCTACTGAGCCAAATTCCCAGATACTGTACTGGTCCCTCCGCCCAACAAATGGGATATCTAGAGTGATGTTGCGTCGTAGCAGCTGTCAAAGGGAGCACCACGGTTTCTAGTTTATCGTGATCCCCGATATCCGGCCAAAGCGGGCTATTTCATCTATTAACGTATCAAGATGTAGTTGTGGGTCGCAAACGTACAGAGCAACATTGTTCACATACATAGATACCAGTATTGGATGCTGCCTAAACGCTAAGCCTCTATGACTATGGTGTTGTCTCAAATGTGCTGCAAGTGTCTCCATCACCACCGCGAAAAGCAGCGGCGAGAGAGGGCATCCCTGCCGCATACCTCTTGCTATCGAAAAGGGATCCGACAGCAGCCCATTTACTCGCAATCTGGCTGTCGGTTCCGTGTACAACAGGCGGATCAATTTTATAAATCGTGGAATCAGCAGTCCTACTCTGGCCAGTAAGCCGAACATGTACGACCATGCTAGAGAATCAAAAGCCTTGGTGGCGTCCAGAAACACCACGGCCGCTCGTTCGCCAGGTTTGACCACCCGAGTGATCACAAAAAAAGTGCGAAGGATATATAAGGTAGAGTGACCCGGTATAAAACCAGACTGATCCAGTAGTGCCAGAGACTGGAGCAGGGGCTGCAGCTGGGACTCTATTAATTTCTCCAGGATCTTATTATCAATGTTTATAAGCGAGAGTGGTCGATACGAGTCACAGCTACAAGGGTCCTTCCCAGGCTTTAAAATGGTAACAGTAAGGGCTTCCCGTAGAGAGACCGGAAGAATGCCGCTCTCAAATGCCTCCGGATATACCTCAAGGAGGTAAAATGTCAGCATATTCTGTATAGAAAGCCGGCGACAGGCCATCCAGTCCTGGAGCATTGTCTCCTGGCAAGCTACGTATAGCCTCAATTACATCGTCGACTGAGAAGGGGGCGTCTAGGAACTGCTGATGCGAGTTCTCAAGCCAAAGTAGGTTGATATCGTCAAAATAATCAGTGTAGGACTCAGCAGGCGATCTCGACTCCTCTGCATACAAATTTGAATAAAAATCAGTTGGATTATGTTTGACTTCTTCAGTTCCAGTATGGTGTATGCCAGCCGGATCAGTCAGCTCTACAATATAATTCCCAGCCCATGGCCTGCGAAGCACTGCAGCCTGTGTTCTACCAGCTCTCTCGCCCTCTCCATTCTTTTTGCTCTAGCCTCTTTCCCTAACAAACAGACCTCCTGAAGTGCCGCCTCCTCATACTGATATAATGTTTCTCTTATTTTGGCCAGGAGACCGCTGGAACCGTCTGTAGTCAGCCGGCTCTCCAGGTCAGCCAGTCCTGACTCTAGGTTCATTAAGTCACGCCTTAATGCCTATGGAAGGTGCCCATCGAGGAAACCGAGCCCTGGTTCACCGAGAAGTATTCCACTATAGCAGCGTGGATCTCCTCCCAAAGACCCGATCTCTTAACGCCTCGTGGGGCAACCTCCATGAAAATGCACATTGGGGCCACCTGTGATCTGCATTACTAGCATAACCGGCGAGTGGTCAGATAAAGTACAGGGCATATGTTTAATTGACTCCGTCCAGAGCTCGGTGCCAAGCCATCTATTGATGCGGGACCAGCTGTTATGTACAGAATTAACGCATGTTCCTTCCCTCTGCGCTCCATGTTTAGCTCTTCACAGGTCCCCCAGTGCACCCTCAGCCATGACGAGAGACAGAGCCCTCATGGCCGCCACATGTTGCGGTCTGGCTTGGCTCTCTCGATCCGCCTCAAAGTCCAAAACCATATTGAAGTCTCCTCCCCATAACAGCGACCCAGGACCTAACGAGCTAATCACGCGCCATACTTCCCTGAAGAATTTGGGTTCATCAACATTGGGGCCGTACACAGATACTAGGCGAAAGGGTTTATCCTGTAGGGTTCCCCGTATCATAACATAGCAGCCCTGTGTGTCCGTGAGCACTTTTTCGGTGCGCTCTTGTAAGCCCTTTCTAAGCAGAATTACTACCCTCAGGAGTAATTTGAATATACCCCCCAGATGACTCTCACTGATCCAGCCAGCTCACACCCTAGATATCGTAGCCTTAGTCAAGTGTGTCTTCTGTAGCATACAGATGTCGATTGCATGGCACTGCATGTAAGCGTAAAGCAGTCTCATCTTACGCCCATCATTCAGCCCTCGAACATTCCATGTCAGACACTTACCTGGAGTCGCAGTTTTCTGAACCATTGCTCTAAGATACGCTGAAGCATCAGACCCCCCCCCCACCTCGCTTAAAAAAAGCAGCTGCATCAAGGGGATGACAGGAGGGAAGAGAGAGAAGGACAACACGTTGAACCATTGAACAATCAGTACATATACCACCCCCACCCACTCAGGCCCCCCAAATGGGCCCAGCCTCCCCACCTCCCCCCACCCATAACCAGATCCCATCGCAAAAACAACATTAGAATAATAAGGACTCATCCAGCGGGGCGCTGGCTTGGCCTACTGTTTTTCCACCCAGAGTGTGAGGATGGGCGAGAGCCGTCTAGAAGGCTTCTACTCGGCGGTTCAGACATCACCGGAGCGCCATTCATCCTCACTCACACAGGGCTCAGGGCGTTATCTGAATTTACAGTAGTACCCCCTGTATATCTCAGTCATGGTCGCTTCTGTGATTTTTGTCTTCTAGTTCCGGCGATAACACAGAGTCGGCTTTTTGGGAATACCTTTTTGGGAATTTTACTGCAAGTTTTGGGTCTGAGAAAAAGTGTAATTTCCCATTGTGCTGTATAGGCAGCTTCGCCTGGTAGATAAGTGAAAATTTGGCCTGTATGGAAATTCATTGTTGTCATGGATGAGTGAGTGGCGGTCCCGAGCCAGATGTAGGACCGTGTGTGTCTCTGTCTCTTTAATTGAGTAGACAATCGATGATGGGTCTCTCCGGGGCTCTTGGTGGCAGCCTTGGCCTCAGCACGTTCTACCACCAGCACAGGGGAAAGTTCACCGGGAAAGATTGATTTGAGCATCTCCTCAACATAGTCTTACATGCGTCCCATGGATGTCGATTAAGGAAGACCTAGGATGTGTATGTTACGCCTAGATCTGGCTTGAGGTCCTTGTTTTTAGAACGGATCACTTCCAACACCTTTTCATTTAAAATAACCGTTCACTCTCTCGGATGCGACCATCCTCCAGATCAGACACTTTGGCCTCAGCGTGGTCCAAACGAGCATCATGATCATCCACCCTGTCTTTCATGCGGTCCAAGCGATCAGTCAAGTGGTCCAGCTTGGTATCTATGGTCGCCAGGCTGTTTTTAGGTCCATGAACATGGCTTTAACGGAAGGCAGTTGAATGTCTTCCTTCGGCTGTTGTGCTTCCATAACACGCCCGGTTTGACTGCTCTTGTTTTGCCTGTTTTTGGTCAGAATTCACTATCGTGTATGGGCGAGGCCCCCGGTGGAAGTCCCACGCTTTCCTCCACTGTCGTCACATTGCAAGGCAACTCTAGTCACAGTCCGGCAGGGCCGCCAACCAATCCCACAACCACCAGTCCAGGCAAGCCGGAGGCCCACGTCCCCCAGGCTGTTGCTCAGGGCAGTCGCCGGCCCTCTCCCACGTGTCAGGATAAGTGTTTATTTAGTCACCCAATATGTGGTCCGGTAGGGCTGGTTCACCGGGCCGCCCCGTCTCCGTAAAGACCTCGGTCAGGGTCTGTGCATTGGGCTGCGCACCTTTTCGTCTGCATCTGGGGCACCAACAACCTCTCCGGCCACAGCAGGCCCCATCCCTGCTGATGTACAGAGGGCTGAAGGGATCGGCCGCAGCCCCGATGCCGCACGTCACTGCCGCGGGCCCGAGTTGGTACCAGCTCCTCTTCCTGAGGCCCTCCGGTCTGCAAGGCCCAGTTAGCCTGCACCCCCTTGCTTCACTGCACCGCCACGGGCCCGATCCTGAACCTGTTCCTTCTCAGGCCTCTCCGGGCCGCAAGGCTCAGTTAGCCGTTACTTCGATGTATCACTGCACCGCCGCGGGCCCGAGTCGGGATTCGCTCCTCCTTCTTAGGCCTCGTCGGGCTGCATGGCTCAGTTAGCTCTCACCCTAATGTTGCACCTCACCGCCACGGGCCAGAGCCTGCAAACTTTCCTCCTCTTTTGGGCATCTCAGGTCGCAAGACCCAGTTTTCCATCCATCTCCCTGCTGTTGCTCTTCACCACTGCGGCCCAAGCTGGAACCCGCTTCTTCTCAGGCCATACCGGGCCGCACGGCCTAGCTCACTGTTACGCTGCCCGCCTCTGCCTCTATCCCCCGGGCCGGGCTGCAAGTTTCTCTAAGCCGGATGGGCGTGGCGGGTGGAAGCAGCATCAACCGTGCGCCTCACCTCCGCTAGCCAGCGTCGGGCGCAGCTTTCCCTCCTCAAGGGCCCGACAGGCCGCATCGCGGGCCAAGCCGCAGAGCGAGCCTCTTCGTGCCGCTGTCCCCTGGCTGGCCCACTCGGCTCACAGCCCGCCTGCAAATGGTGCCTTTCGCCTGATTGCCTGCCGATGCGGCGCTCGGGAGTTTCGATCCGCGCAAATAAGTTGCAGATTTATGCTCCTGCAAGCAGAGCCTCAAGTGGTGGCCATCTTGCTGGACGGCCAAGCCACGCCCCCCATACTGCTTAAAAGTAAATTAATTCTTTTATGCAAAGTTTTTTTTAGGACTCTATAAATGTTGATTTATAATGGATATTATAAAATGTTTGAATTGTTTGCTAAGGTAATTCTTGGTTATTCCATTATAAAAGATGGATTTGTTCCGTCATTCTTTAGGGTTAGATTCTGGCAAAACAGGAGTGACTTCAACGTTATCGGTTGTGTTCACACAAAGAAAGAGGAAGGAGGAAGATTTTCGGTTGCTATTATGGGGGGGGGTCAGTGTCATGATTAGACATTGTGTTTGTGTGTGTTTGTTTCCCCAAGGCCTCATGGGAAACGTAGTTACTTGTTAGATCAAATAGCTTTCAATAGCTGCTGGATGCAATAAAGTGAAGAAAGTTGTGCCTAGTCCTCGCCTCTGTGTCCTTTATAGAATTGAAACTTTCTGTTACGATAGCTAGGAATTTTTTCATAAGCAGATCCTGACATATGCCTAGTTAGGTGAGATCTTCTATTCTAACATCTGGACCTCCCAGCTTTTAAACAACCCTCAGCACTGCTACAGCCCGTAGTTTAGAGCCCTCCTAAAGTGGTGTTTTAGGAGTAAGTCTGTGGTACCATCCCATTTTTCTTGTCAGTCTTTTCCAGGTGTCCAACACCACACTTGTCATTGCGCTTGTTGAGGGGGTCAATTTACCACCATATAGCCTATATAAGTAACTTTTTGTTCCCATGCAAATCCTGTCTGGATTGTGAGTTATCCAGATCCCAAGATATTTAATTTATCCCTTCTCTTTCCGAACTGGCAGGGTGAGACTTTCCCCTGAAATGTAGTCTCCTATCCATAATAGTAGTGATTTGTTCCAATTTATGGCAAAACTACAGTGTTTGCCAAATATATTGAAAATATCCCAAAGTCTATCAGGTGTTTGGGTCATATTGGTCAAGTAAAGTAGTATATCATCTGTGTATAGTGAGATGCATTCCTCTTCCCCAATCCCCCAGGCCAGTACCATATCTATGCATCTACCCGCACCCATTCTGCGTATACCTCAATTGCTAGAGCAAACAACATTGATGAGAGCGGACATCCTTGCCGTGTACCTCTACGGATACAAAACTCCTGCGAGGTATGGCCATTAACTTGTGCTTGTGCATTGGGTCAGTCTTACCCACTTAGTACATTTAGGACCAAGTCCCATCTTTGTCAGAACCCAAACAAACAGATCCACTCAACTGAATCGAAGGCTTTATTTTCATCCATGGAAGCAATTACTTTCCCTGCCGCTGAGCTTAAGATAGACACTAAATTATTATGCAGGTGCATTAGGTTCAGCCTGGTCAAGCGACTCGGCATGAATCCGTTCTGATCCTGGTGTACTAAAACAGTCACCACTGTCCTCAGCCTGTTCGCTTGGAGCTTTGCCAGAACATTAACATTGGCATTTAGAAGTGATATGGGCCTATTCAAATCACAGCTGTCTGGAAGTTTACCTGCCTTCTGGATCAGTACCACCATTGCGGTTCACATGTCTTCCAGCAATTTCCCCTCTTGGAATGCTCTAATATATGTTGCAAGCAGCTGAGTCACTGTTCGCTTCCGCAGCCTTTTGAACAATCCCATCTGGAATCTACTTGGCCCCCGGGGCTTTACCGGCCTTCATTTGACCCATTGTATATGACACTTCTTCTGTAATATCAGCTTCTAGGTGTTTTATTTGGTCTCCCCATAGCCTTCATATGGGGCAGTCATTAACAAAATCTAGTATCTCGTGTTCTGGGGCATAAATCAATCAATCAGGAATTTGTATAGCGCACTACTCACCTGTGAGGGTCTCAAGGTGCTGAGGGGGGTGGGGAGAGAACAGGGGGGGGCAGGTGCTGCTACTGCTCGAACAGCCAGGTCTTGAGAAGTTTCCTGAAGGTAAAGAGGTCATTGGTCTGGTGCGGGTGGGTGGGAAGAGTGTTCCACGTTTTGGCGGGGAGGTGCGAGAATGATCTACCACCGGTTGTAGTTCTGCGGACGTGTGGGACGGTTGCAAGGGCGAGGTCGGTGGAGTGGAGATGCCGGGTCAGGGTGTAGAAGGAGAGCCGTTTGTTGAGGTATTCTGGTCTGGTGTTATGCAGTGCTTTGTGAGCGTGGGTGAGGAGTTTGAAGGTGATTCTCTTGTTGACTGGGAGCCGGTGCAGGTTTCTCAGGTGGTCTGGGATGTTGCAGTGGCGGGGGATGTCCAGGATGAGGCGTGCGGAGGCATTCTTGATGCATTTCAGCCTCTTCTGGAGTTTGGCTGTGGTTCCTGCGTAGAGGGCATTGTCGTAGTCTAGTTTGCTGCCTACGAGGGCTTGGGTGACTGTTCTTCTGGTTTCGGTGTGTATCCATTTGTAGATCTTTCGGAGCATGTGGAGGGTGTTGAAGCAGGAGGAGGAGATGACGTTGACCTGCTGGGTCCTGGATAATGAGGAGTCCAAGATGAATCCTAGGTTGCATGCGTTCATGGTCGGTGGCTCCGAGAGTGGCAGGCCACCAGGAGTCATCCTATGCGGAGGGGGTGGAGCAGAAGCTGAGGACTTCCGTCTTGTTGGAATTGAGTTTGAGGCAGCTGCTCTTCATCCATTCGGCGATGGCCTTCATTCCTTCGTGGAGGTTGGTCTTGGCGGAGTCCTTGGTGAGGGAGAAGATCAGCTGGGTGTCGTTGGCATATGAGATGATGTTGTGGTTGTGGGATTGAGCGATGTTAGCGAGCGGGCCATGTAGACTTGAAGGGGATCTGAGGGCTGAGGGGCGAGCCCTAGGGTACGCCACAGATGATTTTGGTGGCCTCCAACCAGAAAGGGGGAGGCGGACTCTCCAGGTTCTGCTGGTGAGATGGGAAGTGACCCAGTCCAGGGCTCTGTCGCAGATTTCTGCATTGCTGAGGCATTAGCGTAGGGTGTGGTGGCATACAGTGTTGAACGCGGCCGAGAAGTCCAGGAGGATGAGGGCTGCGGTTTTGCCATTGTCCAGTATGGTTCTGATGTCATCGGTGGCGGCAATGAGAGTGGTCTCGGCACTGTGGTTGCTGCCGAATCCAGATTGGGAAGGGTCAAGGGTGCAATTTTCCTTGAGGAAGCGGGTTAGTTGTCTGTTGACAGCCTTCTCGATGACTTTTGTCGGGGAGCAGGGAGATAGGCCGGAAGTTCTTGAGGTCTTTGGGTCCGCCTTGGGTTTTTTAAGGAGGGCGTTGATCTCGGCGTGTTTCCAGCTCTCCGGGAAGGTGGCGGACTTGAAGAAGCTGTTGATGATCTTCCGTTGTTGGGGGTGTGATGACAGAGCTTGCTTTGTTGAGGATGTGGTGAGGGCAGGGGTCAGATGGAGAGCCAGAGTGGATGGTGTTCATGATTTTGATGGTGTCGTTGTCATTGACTGGGGTCCAGGAGAGCAGGAGGTTGGTCGGAGGTGAATCTGTGGTGTTGGTGGTTGCCTGGGAGGTCTGGGTGACGAAGTTGTCATGGATGTCTGCAATCTTGCGATGGAAGTAGGAGACTAAGGAGTTGCAGAGGTCTTGGGATGGCGGGGTGTCATTGGCGTTGGAGCTGGGGTTGGAGAGTTCCTTCACGACGTTGAAGAGCTCCTTGTGGCTGTGTGCGTCATTGTTTATTCAATCTTTGAAGGCGGTTCTCTTGGCCACTCGGATGAGTTGGTGGTGTCTGCGGATGGCCTTTTTGAAGGCGGTGTGGTTGTACAGAGTCTGATCTTGGCACCACTTTCTTTCGAGTCTTTGGCAAGTTTGCTTAGATTTGTGGTAGACCAGAAGGCCTTTCTGTCAGTGCGTCTGTTGGAGAGATTCTTGATTGGGGCGAGAGTATTGGCGCAGGTGTCGACCCATTGCCTGAAGTTGCGGGCAGCTGCATCAGTGTCGGTGGTGTCGATGGGTGGGTTCCGGGAGAGGGTTGCGATAAGTTGGTCTTCGGTGACCTTGTTCCAACTGCGGTGGGGGATCCGTTGTGGGTGGTGGGTTGTGTTGTGGGTTTCTGGAAGGAGAAGTGGATGCCGCGGTGATCTGTCCAGTGGAGTTTGGTAGTGTGGCTGAAGGAGACGTGATTGCTGGTGGAGAAAATAGGGTCGAGTGTGTGTCCTGCGGAGTGGGTCGGTGTTGTGACGCGCTGTTTGAGGCTGATGTTGGAGAGGTTGTCAAGCAGGGTGGTAGAGTTGTTGTCCTCGATATAGAAGTTTAAGTCCCAGAGGAGCATGTACTCAGTGGATGCGAGAGCGTGCATACTGATGACATCGGTGATGGAGTCGCTAAACTTCTGTCAGAGGCCAGGGAGCCTGTAGGTGAGGGTCCCTCGGAGGGTGGTGTTTGGGTCAGTGTGGAGCTGGAAGTGCAGGTGTTCAGCGGTGCTGAGGGTGTCTTCAGTGCTGGTCATGATCCTGAGGATGTTCTTGTGGATGGCGGCGATGCCTCCTCCTGGTTTGTTGAAGCGGTCCCTGCGGGTGATCTTGTAGCCGTCCGGGATGGCTATGGCGATGTCAGGCGCTGAGGTGGGGTTCATCCAGGTTTCAGTCAGGAAGGCGAAGTCTGGGGAGACTGAGTTGAGTAGATTCCATAGCTCTACTGCGTGCTTGTGGACAGAGCAGTTGTTGAGGAGGATACATGTGAGATGGTTGTGTCCTGCCTTGGTGGATGGGTCATTGGCGCGGAGGCTAGTGAAGGTGCAGTTCCGGCAGGAGAAGGGTCCGTGCTGGTAGGAGGGGTGAAAAATTGCGCGAAAAATGAGGTGGGGCCACAAAAAAGGGGTGGGGCAGCAGCAGCGGGGGAAAGAGAGAGAGGGGAGAACGGAGTGAGAGGAAGAGAGTAGCACGAAGCAAAAGGAGCACAAAGGGTCAGAAGTGAAGCAGAGCAGAGAGCAAAGCATAGAAAGGAGGAGAGAGGCAGAAGGTAGCCTGGTAGGAAAGCAGAGATCTCCCACTAGACACCAGGGAAGAGGCGCAGACAGAAGCCTGCGAGTGGAGGAGGGCCTTGAACTCCTGACAGTGGTCAGGAGTTCAGAGGTCCCAGGGAAAGGGCTCTACTTGCAAGGTGGAGCCACGGGAGGAGGAGGGGTTCATCTTGGTCAGGAAGGCGACGTCTGGGGAGGCTGAGTTGAGTAGATTCCATAGCTCTTCTGCATGCTTGTGGACGGAGCGGTTGTTGAGGAGGATACATCTGAGATGGTTGCGTCCTGCCTTGGTGGGTGGGTCGTTGGTGTGGAGGCTGGTGAAGGTGAAGTTCCGGCAGGAGAAGGGTCCGTGGGTGGTCTGTGGGGAGGCTTGAAGGCAGGTGGGAGATCGGCCAGTGTTGAGGGTGTGGAGGGCGGCGGCAGCGTAGTGAAAACGTGCGTGGCGTCTGTGGGGTGGACGGGAGCCAGAGGTTCTGGTGATGGGCGCGGTCCATGCGCGGACGGGTGGAGCGGGCTTACCTTTGGTGTGCCTTTGGTGTGCCTTTGGTGCGCCAGCGGCATTTCAGCGCAGCGGCCGCCATTAAGTAGTGAGGTGGGGGAGGAGAGGACAGCTGATAGGCGGGAGCAGGGTCGAAAAACAGCATGAAAAATGAGGTGGGGCTGCAAAAAGGGTGTGGGGCTGTGGGGGCAGCAGCAGCAGGGAGAGAGAGGAGGGGGAGAGCAAAAGTGAGAGAGACAGAGCGGAGTGAGAGAACAATGAGGAAGAGAGTAGCGCGATGCAAAAGGAGCACAAAGGGACAGGAATGAAGCAGAGCAGAGAGCAAAGCAGAGAAAGGAGGAGACAGGCAGAAGGTAGCCTAGTAGGAAAGCAGAGCTCTCCCACTAGACACCAGGGATGAAGGGCAGGTAGAAGCATGCGGGTGGAGGAGGGCCTCGAACTCCTGGCAGGGCTCAGGAGTTCAGAGGAGCCAGGTAAATGGCTCTACTTGCAAGGTGGAGCCATGGGAGGCAGAGCAGTACACTGACCAGGTTAGTGGTATTGCTCAGCCCACCACGCAGCGGCCACCATTAAGTAGGGAGGTGGGAGGAGGAGAGCACAGCTGGGATGCGGGAGTGGGGGCGAAAAACAGCGTGAAAAAAGGGGGCGGGCTGCAAAAAGGGGGTGGGGAGAGCGAAAGAGAGAGAGAGAGAGAGAGCGGAGTGAGAGAAAAACGAGGAAGAGAGTAGTGCGAAGCAAAAGGAGCACAGAGGGACAGAAGTGAAGCAGAGCAGAGAGCAAAGCAGAGAAAGGAGGAGAAAAGGAGAGAGGCAGAAGGTAGCCTAGTAGGAAAGCAGAGCTCTCCCACTAGACTCCGGGGATGAGGTGCAGGCAGAAGCCTGCGGGTGGAGGAGGGCCTCAAACTCCTGACAGGGGTCAGGAGTTCAGAGAACCCAAGGAAAGGGCTCTACTGGCAAGGTGGAGCCACGAGAGGCAGAGCAGTGCAGTGCACTGACCAAATGTGGTAGCCGTTAAAGAATTTCAAGTATTTGGCAAATACTTCTATTATTTCACCACTTTTCCTGTCTCTATTCTTCGTGACTTTCTGGGTTTCAGAGTTTTTAGAGTTAATTTCACCAATAGTGAGGAGTGGTCATTAAGACCGCTGGTGAGTGATTTGCCAGCAGTGAAAAAGTGGTCCAGTCTGGAGTGCATATTAGTCCAGTCTGGAGTGCATATTATGAGCTCCAGAATAAAATTAATAGCCCCTATCTTCAAGGTGGATCGTCGTCCATATGTTGAATACGGCCAGATGTGCGACCTTGAGTTTTGCGACTCGTTTGCGAGCCACAAATTGCGAGCCGCAAAACCCTATGTACAACAGTGAACTTACTGGCCTACAGGCGATGCTGTACTCCCTGCAGTGACAGCAATGCCCACCCCAGGCCTGATGAAACTGTCCATGGGTCAGGAGCAGCTCCTTTCGAGGCTGGTAGATCTCAATTTCTCCTTTCCCGTCGCTGACTTAGTCTTACAAAGGGGATGCAACATTTTTTTCAGCGCTTAGGGTCTTGGCACATGGGACTACGGGTCTGAGCCTGCGAGGGCAGCAAGTTCTTGGTGGGCACCCAGAGACTCTTTAACTGTGTATCTGCAGGTGCAGATGGCTGCTTCTTTGTTGCGTCCTGGTCCGGAGCCTCTCACCGCCAGTTGCTGTTTGACTGGGTGGGCGATACAGCGACCCTGGCCGTGTCAGAGGGCGCAGTCTCTCCCAGCGATTCCTGCCCTTCTGGAAATCGCTTGGGTTAAGTTATACCTCCCAGGCTGCACAGGTGCCGATAGCCGCTTCTCTGTCTCGTCTTGGCCAGGAGTACCTCATCTCCCGTAGTCTTTCTGTTTCATTGGCACCATTTTGATTGCGGTCGTGGTGGTGATCACCTCCTTTCCCGGCTCCTCCAGCTGTCCACAAGTACATCCAGTCCCCGATTAAGGCTTTGCTCTCCGTGGGGATCACATTCCCTTGTGATCCAGGTCTTTAGGTAGCATTTAAACAGGATAATGAGGACTCTGGAGCTCCAAAAGCTACCTCCAAATGACGGTCAGGTCATGTCCAACCAAGTGATGATAATTTTCATAGGTGATTATTTTCTTACAGTATTAATTTATCACATGAGGAATAATCCCGCTTCTGTAGCTCTAGGTCCCCGAATCCGCTGATATGTTTTCACAGGTCCTATCATTTGAGTTGTGAAGGCAGAGAGACTGTGATCCACACACTTCTCATGACTTACCCGGAAATAATGCATATCTGTAATATTCCCGTCAGAGAACGCCAGGAACTCATGTATATTAGTGTGGGTTCTGGAGCACCTTCCCCCAAAAGAATGGGACACACGAGAAATCCACACTATATTTTCTCACCTAAGAATGTCTGTGCAATATATTACTCATATGCAGGCAGTAACGAAAATGCTTTATTAAATATTAAAGCCTTATTTCACTGCTGATTATATGAATGAACCTTATTGCAGACATTGAAATTATGGTGAAAATGAGAAATGAAAATTGGCAACATATTATATGGCAATCATTAAATCAAATGAATGGTAGAATAAATCCTCGTTGGAGTCCCTCCTTTCTTAGCTCCTAGTTAATGTCTACATTAGCACCAATATGACCCAAATACAAGTTACCTCACAAGACTTTACCATGTATTCATTCTCCTTATAGTGAGCTAATGTTTTCTCAATCTGCAGCTTTGCTTTTGGAAGCGAGCCAAGCCTGTCATTATTAAGTCATACTGCTCCTGGGAAGGAGAGTGCACCAGTCCACACCAGTGAGTGATGTTCAAGCTGGCTGTGATTTAAATGCTCTCTTCAAATGGTGAAGCTTCTCTCTTCCCTCAAAATGTCTACATGTTTGTTTTATAATGATTACCAACATTATTATGAGAAAAAAATACCTTGTGACTTGTGAAGTAAGTTCTGAAAATAAACGGGTGACTTCTCTTACAAATTTGTCTAAACTTACTGCATCTCTCTCTAAATATCATACTGCATGAATAAACACATAAATTAGTGATGTATTTTAAATAGGGCCTATCTCACCCAACCTAGCTTGTACTGTATCAATGCCCGTTCACAAAATGACTCACTCTAAACTATGCAGGGCATTGATAAAGATGATCACTTGTGCAATGCTGGTATTCGGTAACAACCTGGCAGCACTCTGCTACTACATCAGCATGTAAAGAATGTAAGAGCTCATGACTGAAACTCCCATGTTCAAAGTTGTGCATTTTGTTCCACAATTTATATTTGTGGAGTGAGGCTTACAGTTGTAACTCGCCTAATTTGGGTTTGCATAAATGATGGGCAAGTGATTTTTGGTGGCTTATACTAGAAGGCGTTTGCTTGAATTATGTAGGAGAGGCACATGTTACTGGATATACAACTGAAATCATGGGCACAAAAACATTTTTGGCCCTTGATTCCTGTTGGACCTGACCCTCTCTGCAGGGTCATCCCCAGACGTTTAGCCTTTTTTTCTCCACTTTTTGCAGAATTCATTATTGCTGGCTTTAGGATTCTGTGCACTTTACCACAGATAATCAGTGGTGAAGTGGAGGTGCTCTGTTCTCTAAACGTGGTGACATTTGCTTCTCCAAGATTTGCATACTCACTTTACTTCCAAGTCCCTAGTAAAGTGCACTATATGTGCCCAGGGCCTGTAAATTAAATGCTGCTAGTGGGCCTGCAGCACTGGTTATGTCACCACTCCAGTAGCCCTTTAATCATGGCTCAGGCCTGCCACTGCGGAGACTGTGTGTGCAGTTTCTAGCTGCCATTTTGACCCAGCAAGTGCACCCAGTTGCCAGGCCCAGACCTTCCTTTCTATTACATCTAAGTCACCCCTTAGGTAGGCCCTAGTTAGCCCCAAGGGCAGTGTGCTTAAAAAGTTGGACGTGTACTTTTAAGTTTACAAGTCCTGGTAGTGAAAACTGTTACATTTGTTTTTCACTGCTGCAAGGCCTCTGTCTCCCATAGGTTAACATTGGGGTTACCTTGAAACAGCCTTTAAATTTAACTTCCAATTGGGAAATGCTAGACATTTGAAGTTTGGTGTCTTTGGACTGACAATCTAAAATCACAACTTACGGTGAAGTCGGATTGTAAATTGTAAGTCTAAAAATGCCACTTTTAGAAAGTATGCATTTTTTCACTTTAAACATTCTGTGCCTCTGCGTGTCCCTGAATACACATCTAGGGTAGATAATAGCTGGGCTTTGTGCATTCCCTATAGACCAGTGATACTCAAAGTACGGCCCGGGGCCGCATGCGACCCTCCTGACATTTACATGCGGCCCCCAAGTCAACAGCAGCACTGTGCTGCTGTTTATTCGACTCAGCATTGGCACTAAAAATGGGCAAGTATTTATTTGGAGTGGAATTGAAGTTAAAGAAAAGGAGTAACTAGGGTGTTCTGAAACTCTTAACTTTAGAAACACCTTCATTATTAAAGCCATCTTGCAGCAAAAATACAAAAGTATGATCTGTGTTAAATTCAAACAGTGCATTTAAATAACCTGCAGAACCATTTCACCTTAGTACATATTATATCAGTGAATTAAGAAGAATTTTTTTAAGTGATAGCTTTCAAAAATGAATTTAGAAACTTTAATCCCCTTCCATCCTACACACCCTGACAATGTGAACTGTGAACTAAAAGGTAAGTCAGTTGTTATGTGAACTCTTTGGGAGGGCTGGGTTTCTATAAACCATGAACAACATTATAGTTTATTAAATCAGACACAGAAGGTTTTATACAGCATACGTCCTGAAGACATATTTCAAGGTTCTTATATGTGTGATGAAGAAAAAGGAAAAAAGGAGGTAAAGTGAAATTAATTATTTGCCTAGGATCACACAATATGGTTAAGTAGAGAAGCCGGGATTTATACCCAAGTTTCTGGATTTACATTGGGCAATTCAGACCCTAGATGTATATGCTTCACCTCCCCTACACACACTTTACCACTACCCCTGCCCACCCTACCCCCAGCCCTCCGACCGTCACCATGCTGGCAGCAGTGCGGCCCTCGGTCACATCAAAGACCAAGCAGTGCGGCCCTGGGAAAATATTTGTGAGTACCCCTGATCTAGACAGTCACACACAAAGGGAGCTTGGGCGTGGCATTTACATCCTTACAGCCCATTGCTAGGCTAATGGGCGTTCATAGGCTAGATGGGAGGGGGGAGCTGACACACCTGAATAGGACTGTGCTTGTTTCCATACAAAGAGCTGCATAACCCCCTGTAGAATGTCGGGAGGCAGGGAAGTAAGGACAGGGACCTTGTGTACTTCAAAGCCTTTTCTTTGAAGTATCTCCCATTTCAAAGGCTCAACTGGGTATAAGTACTGGGCCCCAAAACCTACCAAATCAGTACACCTCTGCATCGGGAAACATTTTGTCAGAAAAAAGGACTGCTGTGCCGCCAGGAGGAATTGCCACTCTGCTGAACTGCTTTGGTGTGTTGGCCCACTGCCTCTTGGCTCACCTAACTCTCTACATCCTCTAAAGAGCCAAGTGACTCCAAAGGCTTGCCTCCTGTTCTGATGTCTCAGGGCCATCAAAGACTACCTCCAAATCTGCTTCAGCTGCTGGACTCTGCCAGCTGGAAGTCCTGCTCAGCGATGAGCTACCAATCCAATCCTGGACCTTGAAAGTGGACTCTGCAGCAGTTTTCTGCAAAAACTGATGCATCAGCACTGTTGCACTGAACAGTACTGTTGCATCCTCCCTTGACGCAATGCCGCAGAGGTAGAGGATTTTACATCGCTGACTGCGCTGGTCAGGATCGACTCATCACCACCATCTCTGACATATCGCCTTTGCTGTGCCACTCGATGACGACACATACCCCGGTCTGCGTGGATCAGTACCAGTGATTCACCTTGGCATTGCCTCCTCGACTTCGACACAACCCTCTATCCAAGGTACTATTCAGCTGGCCCTGCGTGGTTCCTGTAGCTGGCCTGCCCTCTATTGGGGTTGGCCTGAACTTTGAATTTACCCCGATCTAGTGCAAACTCAAGGAACTTTTTATTGATTACAAAGCACTGTATTGCAGTTTATACTTTACAAATTCATATATTGAGTTCTACATATTGGATTTTTGTTGTTTCGGTCTTGGGTTACTCAGATAAATACTCTCCTTTTTTCTAAACAAGTGTGGAGTCTTTTTGTGGTGCTTTCACTGTGTTACTGCAATTTAAGTGTTACACAAATACTTTACATGTTGCCTCCTAAGTTAAGCCTGCCTGCTGTGTGCCAAGCTCCCAGAGGGGTGAGCACAGATTAATTTATGGTGTGTACCTCACCCTGACTAGGATGGTGGTTCCTGCTTGGGAAGGGTGCATACCTCTGCCAACTAGAGACCTAATTTTCTAACAGTTCCTCTTATGATTTCTATAGTGTTAGAGTGATATGTCCAACAAAAATCATGTTGGACATATCACACATGGTGGGACCGCCATGCAAAAGCCAGCAGAGAGGCGAGCTGCCCTGGTGTATTAAGACCGCCAGACTGTCAATTGGCGACAACCTGGCGGTGCTGGCAGTTGTACCGTCGCAGCTCCACCAGGGTTGTATTGTGGAGGCCAGACCGCTGCTTTGGCGGCGGTCTGACTGCCACCGTGAGTCTGGCGGTCCCAGGACTGCCAGACTCGTAATTAGCCCCTAAGTGTGAGTCTGTTGCCTAAGTTTTGGGGTTTTATGGGTTTTGGTTTGTGGGAGGCTCCAAGCTGACATACCTGTGGGAGTACATTCTAACCTCCTATCTTGGTGTGGCTCATATTTCAGGTGACCCCTGAACAATATATCTCCATCTGAGGGCAGGCTTAGCCCATAGGGACAAAGTCTGCTGTCAAAATAGTGAGCTCTGTGTGCACAGCTGGATAGCTGAGAAAGTTGTCGGTTAGGAACTTTTTGGGGTAGAGAGGCTGGCACCTCCTGCTCCTGATTGGGCATTCTGCTGTGTGATCTGAATCAGCCTTTTTCCAGCCTCTTGTAGAATCTTTGGTTATTAGTCATATATGTTGGTGCAGGGGATATGTTTGGAAAATGATGTGCATAAAATGAGTTATTTGGCAGACTTGGGCAGTAGCATTCGTCAGAGATTAACGAGTTGTCCACCGTCACATATATGTTCATAGTGAAAAGGCTCAAACAACAGAGAGCATGAGGAAAAGGATATCTTTGTTAGTTGGAAGGTAGCACACAGGCACCTGTATTAATATACAGCCACAGCTGTTAACTGAACTATCTGGCAGATATTTCCATGTCACCAAGTAACATAGACTACACTGCGGGCTACGTGACTGTTTCAAAAAAGGAAGTGCAACATAGGCACAGGAGGACACAAACATTGTGAGCGTGTAAATAGGAAATTGTAAACATTCAACCTGTTACAACAGTGGTATGAAGAGAAGCGATTCATGCAGAAGTTGAAGTAAACTGTATATCTCAAAAGAAAGTAGTGAGTACAAAATACTCAGAAGCATGATGGGTATAATTCATCCAAAACACTGGGCATGCAAATACCCAAACCTAGGCTTGGAATCCATTCAGTGCCATGGAAGAAAGTGAGTGAAGCAACACCTGTAACACCAGCTCTTCCACCCCCTTGAGCAATACAAATATGAATAATACTCCCAGTACTGTCTGAAGCAGGGATTATATTTAAAACACCTCAGAGGGCAAAAATAATTTAAAGAAAAAATCGTTCCACCGACAGTTAACCTTAAAGTTGCATTTCATATATTGCATTTGATATACTGTTTGCCACCCTCAGATGATAATTGCCATGCATGCCCAGTGGCCACTGTTGAATCGCAGCAGGGACAGGTGACTTGCAGCATACTAAAGCCTGTAAGGTGGAGTCATTCTGAGTTCCGTCGTGAGCCATTTGCCAGAACGCAATAGGAAAGGGAGTTATGGTTATGTCTGCTGGGACCCAACCTTGAGTGTGCTCCATACCTGAGCTGCAGTGCCAGTGGCGTAGCTTTAAGGAGTGGGGAGGGTTTTACACCCCCCTCTTAAATGTATTTTGTGATAAACAGTTTGATACAGGTGCTCTCAGCCGGGTATGGGGAGGCGTCTGTCAGATTTCATCAGGACTTTTTACATAAATGGAGACTAAAACACACACACACGCTCTCCCTCTGTTTGTAAACACTTCAAAAATGTTTGTTATTTCCCAAAATAATACGCTTTCTCTCACTTAATGCACCTACCAATCCGCACTCCTCTCCCATTCTGCTGCCTCTAAGCGGGAAATCTGAAGCTAACACGCCACGTCCCCCCTATCAAACTGGCCAAGCTACGCCCCTTTGGAGCGCCAAAGAAGACACTGATGTTACGTCTGCTGTGGAGAGGCATTGAGCATCGGATCAATTACCCGCTGACATTGTGAAATTTCAGGACGGGCTCAAGAAGCACACACTTTCAAATCAGAGACAGGTCCCAAGCCACCCTAAGGCCTGTCAGCATGTATGAGTCGCCCTCCAGTCAGTAAGAGCGATGCCCACATGAACCCTAACACTCAGAGCAGTGACTCGATTTGGGAAACTTTTGTTGGGGATGAGGGATGTGCTAACTAGGGCCTATCTTAGGGGTGACATATATAAAATAAAAAGGAGGATATGGACTTGCCAGGTCGAAATAGCAGTTCAAAACTGCATGCACAGGCTCTGCAGTGGCAGTCCTGAGACATGTTTGGAAGACTGCTAGTGGGTGGCACAGTCACTATTACAGACCCACTAGTAGCATTTAATTTACAGTACCTGGGAATATATAATGCACTTTATAAGTAAATTAAATATGCCAATTGTGGAGAAGCCAATGTTACCATGTTTAGTGTACAGAGCACCTGCACTTAATCACTGGTCAGCAGTGGTAAAGTGCCCAGAATCCTAAAAGTCAGCAAAAATGAGTCAGAAAAGCAGGTCAGAGGGCGAAAAGCTAGGGGAACCACACCAAGGATGTCAGGTCTAACACCCAGTAATACAAGTACACTATAACCGAGACACATGAGATGTTCCATATCAAATCTGGTGATTGCTAATAAGCCTGGAAGGAATTATTTGCAACGTTTATTATTTGCATTCTTTAGGTTTTGGTTAGAATCTGTGTTACACATCCTATGCTCTTTTCTTCAGCTGACAGACACTTCTTCCTATCATTTTCCCTTTTCCCCCACCTCCATACTCTTGGTACCTGCTTGATTTATTCCTCAAGGTTCACTTTTTTGGTTGCTTTTATTATCTCTTACATGTTATTCAGAACTCATTTGCTCTCTAATACCGTACACAGCTATCACCCCCAATCCGATGAAGCCATGTGAAACTAGTTTCCTAGGGTTGAAACACAATCTTTAAACTTCCTCCTACAGAAGGATCTACTTCATTACCAAAAGGAAACATTGGCAGCAGGATAGGACTCTTGATAACTAACTGATCACATAAGTGCACACATCTGGTATCTTCAGATCCCCTGCCTGGACTAACATAAACACTCACCATGTATTGTAAACGGATCTTGTATATACTGTGTATAAAAGTTCTTAGGGGGTCCCCCTAATCTACCAACGGGTACCATCATTAATCTGAAAAAACACGGACTCTTGTACCCTACTTTGCGATCAACATGTGTTACTTGCATTGTACAGTGTTTGGGTTCATGACACAGTTTAACACCAAACTGCTTTTAGATTATATATATCTTTCTTTTTTATTCTTGTGTTAAGAAATGATCTTTTTAAACATTTTTAATGAGTTTTACTTTATTTTACATGTGTCTGTAGAATAAAATGTAACTATGCTAAAACCGCATTGTCAATGCATTCTTGTTCTGCAAGTAATCTTCTGTGATATATGGCACAAGGAGTTTCCCTTTATAACATTATAAGCTAAGCCTAGTCTGTTGCATAGAAAATGGGAGGCAGAGGGACTAGGTTGAGTCTGTTTCAGCCTTGATTGGTACCAGTAGTTTCACTTTCCTCCATAGAGATCATTACTGATTGAATTACCACCTATCGACTATTTTATCCCTCATGTGTCCATGACATTTGGCCTTTCTATTTCACCTGAGACCTTATTAACTGGGAATACCATAAGTGATATAGACCTACAGCAATGCTTAGCAAACTTTTTAGAACCACAACCCACTTTTTTGAAAGTCAAACGTTTGCAACCCACCAACCTTTAATAGACATGAGGAGGGGTAAATTTTTGTAAATGTAATTAAATGTTTTAAACTTCAGGACCTTGACCATGCCCTCCGATATGGGACTGTGTCTAAAGTATTGATCTGCCCATAAAAGTGGTGAACTGTACTGGCATATGAAGCTGGAACGCTTCTCATAATGTGGGAGTCTCTGTGACATCCATTCTGTTAGAACTGGTGCCCTTGGCGTGGCTCCCCTGTCTTTTTGCTTCTTCTTCGTGTATTTTTTACTGTGTGCTGGATTTGCTGGTTCTGGTACTTGAGGCACTTTACCACTGCTGACCAGTTCTAAAGTGCAAGTGCTCTCTATCTAAATTGTGATTATGATTGATTGTCCCTAATTGGCATATTTGATTTATTAGTAAGTCCCTAGTAAAGTGCACTAGAGGTGCCCAGGGCCTGTAAGTCAAATGCTACTAGTGGGCCTGCAGCACTGATTTTACCACCCACGTGAGTAGCCCAGTAAACATGTCTCAGACCTGCCATTGCAGTGTCTGTGTGTGCAGTTTTAAACTGCCACGTGGACCTGGCAAGTGCACCCAGTTGCCAGGCCTAAGCCTTCCCTTTAAGTACATGTAAGGCACCCCTAAGGTAGGCCCTAGGTAGCCCCACGGACAGGGTGCAGTAAATTTAAAAGGTAGGACTAGTATTGATGTGTTTTACATGTCCAGTTTCCACTATTGCAGGGCCTATCTCTCCCATAGGTTAACATAGGGATTGCCTTTTAATACATTTTAAGTGCAGTTCCGATTAGGAGCAGATAGTGATTTGAAGATTGGGGTCGCTAAACTCACAATTTAAAAATACATCTTTTGGTAACGTTGGTTTTTAGATGGAGAGTTTGAAAATGGCACTTTTAGTAAGTGGGCATTTTCTTGTTTAACCATTCTGTTCCTCTGTTTGGCTGCTGAATCCACGTCTTGGTCAGACTAAGAGTTGGGCTGTTTGTGAATTCACTTTAGACAGTAAAACAAAGGGAGCTGAGGTGTGTCCTGCATATCCTGATTGGTCTTCCTGGGCTAGACTGGGAGGGAGGAGCTGACACCTGCACTTGAAAGGGCCATACCTTACCTCACACAATAGTCTCCAACCCTCAGTGTATCTTGGGAAGGGTGTTAGAATTGTGTTTTTTTTGTTTGGCTAGGGTAGGCACCTCAGCAAAGCAGGGATCACCACTTTAATCAGGGAGAGGGAGCTACACACCCAAGATAACCCCTGCTTCACCCCCTTGGTAGCTTGGCAAAAGCAGTCAGGCTTATCCCAGAGGCAATGCTTAAAGCGTTTGTACAACACTCACAACACACGTGACACAATAAATACACCACAAAGGAAACACAACAGCAAGTTATATAAAATGTATTTTTTTTGCACAAAACATCCTTAGACCAAGCTCAACATGGATCTGTAGCACCCTGCTACACAAGCAGTTGTCAGAACATCACATAGGTTACTAGTACTCTGCAAGAATAAGCAGTAGTCAGGCAACATATAAATTACTGGGATTCTGCCTCACCAGCAGTAGTCAGGTTGTCAGTATCACCAAAAAATGCACAGGTCACAATAGACATATCATCAGAGATGCTAAGACACCATCATGAAAGCACATAGCATGAAAACATTCCCATATCACATGTATCGTAACACTCTATCCTCTCTCTGTAGATCTCATCACATCAGGGCTCAGCATGTAGTAGCTAGATGCTAAATACACAAGGGTTACTAGAACATCATGAAAGGAGCAGTACTGTGCTTATCTTGCCCCTGAGATCATATTCCTTATCCTTGACACCCTAAGGAAATAATTTAAAAAAAAAGTATATCAGGGCAGAATATACAGCAGACAATGAATCCCCGTGGATACCTCCTTCATGAGGGTTGCCACGCACCTGCACCTCCTTTAGAGGGTGCACGGTAATTGCCAACAACACTCTCCTGGTGTGCAGGAGCTCCAGTGCTCCTATTCCTAATAATGTGATACTTTCTCCTAGCGGGAAGGATGCTTCAGTCGAGGTCTTTGTCCCGTCCTGCTGTGTACTGACTAGGGGCACCTAGGCACAAGTATGGAGCGGACACATAGGGAGAACCACCCCGACAGTAAAGGGCGGGGAAGCCCTCCATGGCTTTCCCGATGCAGAATCTCCAAAAAGGGGAGGAGGCCACTGCCCACGAGTATGCAGCATAGCTGGAAAATGGCTCCTTTCTTCCCAGGTGACAAGACTCCCAGCCCTAGCCTTTTGTGAAGGCGCGAAGGACTCCTGAGTCCCTGTCCACTTGGATCGCTCGTAGCTGGTGCTGGCAGTGACCCTGCTTCTCCCCGGGATGCTCTGGAAGGCCGCAGTGCTCCTCCTCCTGCCTCGGCTGGGCCACAACCTGAATGCACCAGACTTGATGCCTGCTTGTCCGCCGGGGAACTGGATGGTGCGCACTTCCTCTGAACTTCGGAAGCGCCTGCCAGCAGCTGCCGCCACTCTCCTTCCTTCTCTTTGACCTCTCCTACCCATTGGGGGGAAGGGGTTACACCACATCTCAGTGCTCACCGTCCGCTTACAGAGACGAAGACCAGCGTTTCCGGGCCTAGTCAGTCCTCACACCCTCTTCTCGGGCCACTTAACACGTGTGGGGGGCACAGGAAATCTCTTCCCAGGTGCTGTTCACAATGAGGATGAAACGTGAAGCACTTCTCATGCAACGATCCTGCAGGAGACCAGAATGAGGCGCTCTCCCTGCACCAGGTAACAACCAGTAAACTGAAATTTAGTGCTTTTCAGGCGCTAGACTTGTAGAAAGCCCAGGAACAAAACCAGCGCCCTCCTCGCACCGTGCTTCCTGGGTGAAACACTGGGTTACCCAAGACCAAGCAGGCCAGCACACCAGGGCAAACAGTGGCGGTTCCTCCTGGCAGTCCAGCAGTGCCAGGTAAGTCCACGTCAGGGAGTACTGGCAGCAAGCTGAAAAACAATCCTGATGAGTCCTTTGTGCCACGCAGTAGAAATCAGGCAGCAGGCCAACAAACAGATGAGCCCTTTTGTGCAGTCCACTAGTCCTTATGACCAAGGTTCCATCCCAGTTCTAAAAGTGCTCTGTCAATGTGGGAGACAACTCCCTGTAATTAAACAACTCAGTTTGTGCAGCACCCACAAAGGTGGAGAAGGGGTTCCAACCAGCACTAACCAGTTAAAGGAATGTCCCCTTTCTCCTCCAGCACTAGCTCCAGACATCAGCACGGGGTAAACAAGCCCTTTGTGTGAGGCCAGGGCACAACCTTTACAGATGCAGGTGTGCCCTGCCTCTACCTCTCCCAGTCCAAGAAGACCATTTAATATACAGATGTACTCTTGTGACACCTCCACCCTCCCTGTATACAGGCTGTCTGAAAAGTATGCACAAAGCCCAGTTGTCACTGTTCCCCTGACGTGGATTGGAATCAAGCTGCAAAACACCAGTCATAAGCACAGAGAAATGCTCACTTTCTAAAAGTGGCATTTCTATAATGGTAATACAAAATACCCCTACACCAGTAAGCAGCATTTCTCACTACCATTCCAACCATACCAAACATGCCCACGCCACCGGCCGTAGATCATAGATTAGACAATACCAGTTAGACATATGTTAGGGCATTTTCAATGCAGTCCTATGAGAGGAGCGACTAAGTAGGCTGTTTGTCACTATTAGGACATGTAGTACATAAAGACATATATACTACCTTTACGTACACAGCACCCTGCCCATAAGGCTAGCTAGGGCCTACCTTAGGGGTGACTTATATGTAGTAAAAGGGGAGTTACAGGCCTGGCAAGTAAATTTAAATGCCAAGTCCCTGTGGCAGTAGCTACGCATGCAGGCCCTGCGGTGTCAGGCCTGAGACAGGTTTGAAAGGCAACATCTGTGGGTGGCGCAAGCTGCACTGAAGACCGACTAGCAGCATTTAATTTACAGGCCCTGGGTATAAGGGATACCACTTTACAAGAGACTTATAGGTAAGTTAAGTGTGCCAATCAGGTGTAAGCCAGTCATACCAAGTTTAGGAGGGAGAACACATGCCCTTTAGCACTGATCAGCTGTGATAAAGTGCTCAGATTCCTAAGGCCAACATAAAGAGGCCAGAAAAATAGGAGGAGGAACGCAAAGGGTTTGGGGATGATCATGTAAAAAGGGCAAGAACCAGCACAGGGCAAGGAAGTTTACATACCTCAAAGGCAGAAATGAGTATAAGTATTGAACTGCTGACCCCACAACTTTAGAACACTTCTGGATCAAGTGGAAACTCTGCCAAGGAGAAGAGCTGTGAGGAGGAGTACTGCCCCTTTGCTGTGTGTGCTTTGCTGGGTTGGCCTGCAGTTGCTGCTTCTGCCTTAGAAAGGACAAACACTGAACTTTGCTGTGTATCCTGCTTGTGAAGTTTCTGCAAGGGCTAGGACTGAGCTTGCCTCCTGTTGAGAAGTGTCCGGTACATCAAAGACTTCATCTGCCAGCACCAAGTCTCTCTTGCTAAGACCCCTGACCTGCCAGTGATGCCACATCCAGTCCCTCGGCCCTTGGAGTGTGAGCTGGTAACCTATGGGAGAAAATCCACACACTACTGTGTGACACACCACCCGTCCTGTGGCTGAAAATTCAACACACCACCTGCCTTCGCACAGTGCGTTAAAAATTTCAACGCACGGACCCTGGGCGTCAAAACGGCAGCATCACTGCACGGACCTGAGGCTGCCTGTCTGGAAATTGACACATCCCTTCTCTCTGCGGGCAAATTATCAATGCATCACATACCCGGTGAAAAAAGAATTGATGCATGGCCTCAACTTGTGAGTAAGGAATCGACACATCACTTGCTTTTCTGAGGCACCCTCACACCGTCTCTTTATTTTTGACGCATACCAGGTACTTTGTGCTAAAACAACTCATCCATTGATTCTTACGGATTAACACTCTTCATATCTTTATTTGTGTATGTTGTATTTTTGTCATTTTGGTCTTGTTTGATTTAGATGAATATTGGCTATTTGTCTTAACTGTTGAGGAGTCCTTTGTGATATTTTCATTGTGTTACTGTATGTGCTTGTGCAAATACTTGACACATTGCCTCTGAGATAAGCCTAACTGCTTGTGCCAAGCAACCAAGGGGGTGAGCAGGGGCTATCTGAGTTGTGCATCTCCCTTACCCTGACTAGAGTTAGGCTCCTTACTTGGACAGGGTGTAAGCGGACTGCCAACTAGAGACCCCATTTCTAACACATTCACTAAAATCAAAAGGTTTCTGAAAGATCTTGGTGTTGATACCAGTGATTTGAGGCACTCCTACAGCAAAGTATGGGAAAAGTCTTCTTATTCTTTTTTATGTTAAAATGAGGCCCGCTGGTGCATTTTAGACTATATATATTTATATAGCATTATAGAGCACGAACATGGGCGGAGGACATTGGAACACTGTACACGAGAACCAGATTACATTACACATGGTCAGATTCATTTTAATATAATCAATCAATACACTTATAAAGCGCACTACAAACCCGTGAGGGTCTCAAGGCGCTGGGGGAAAAAAAAGGGGGGGTGCTGCTACTGCTCGAAGAGACAGGTCTTGAGGTGTCTTCTGAAGGTGAGCAGGTCCTGGATCTTTCTTAGGTCGGTCGGGAGGGTATTCCAGGTCTTGGCGGCGAGGTAGGAGAAAGATCTGCCGCCGGAGGATTTGCGTCGGATGCGGGGGATGAAGGTGAGGGCGAGGTTGGAAGAGCGGAGTTGTCGGTTGGGGGTGTAGAAGCTGAGTCTGTAGTTCAGGTAGGCTGGTCCGGTGTTGTGGAGTGCTTTGTGTGCGTGGGTGAGGAGCTTGAAGGTGATCCTCTTGTCGACGGGGAGCCAGTGCAGGTCTCTCAGGTGGGGGGTGATGTGGCTGCGTTGGGGTATGTTAAGGATGAGTCAGGCGGAGGCGTTTTGGAAGCGTTGGAGGCGTTGCAGGTGTTTGGACGGGATGCCTGCGTAAAGTACGTTGCCGTAGTCGAGCCTGCTGCTGACGAGGGCCTGTATTACTGTTTTTCTTGTTTCGGTTGGGATCCATTTGTAGATCCTGGGAAGCATGCAGAGGGTGTTGTAGCAGGAGAAGGAGATGGCGTTGACCTGTTTTGACATGGAGAGGGATGAGTCGAGGATAAAGCCAAGGTTGCGTGCGTGGTCAGTTGGTGTCGGTGGGGCTCCCAGCGAGGCTGGCCACCACGAGTCGGCCCAGGCGGAGGGGATGGGCCCAAGGATGAGGACCTCCATTTTGTCCGAGTTCAGTTTCAGCCGGCTGCCTCTCATCCAGTCGACGATGGCCTTCATGCCCTCGTGGAGGTTGGTTTTGGCGGTGTGTGGGTCCTTGGTGAGGGAGAGGATGAGTTGGGTGTCGTCGGCGTAGGAGATGATGCTGAGGTTGTGCTGGCGGGCCACTTGTGCGAGGGGGGCCATGTAGATGTTGAACAGCGTCGGGCTGAGGGATGAGCCCTGGGGTACGCTGCAGATGATGTTGGTGGCTTCGGATTGGAAAGGGGGGAGGCGGACTCTCTGGGTTCTGCCGGAGAGGAAGGATGTGGTCCAGTCGAGGGCTTTCTCTTGGATCCCTGCTTCGTGGAGGCGGATTTTCAGAGTGTGGCGGCTGACAGGTCTAGGAGGATGAGGGCTGATGTTTCTCCATTGTCGAGTTGGCTTCTGATGTCGTCTGTGGTGGCGAGGAGAGCGGTCTCGTGATGTGGTTCCGTCTGAATCCGGACTGGGAGGGGTCGGGGATGTTGTTGTCTTTGAGGTAGTGGGTAAGTTGTGTGTTGACGATTTTCTCAATGACCTTCGCCGGGAATGGGAGCAGGGTGATGGGCCGGAAATTCTTAAGGTCTTTGGGGTCCGCCTTCGGTTTTTTGAGTAGAGTGTTGATTTCGGCTTGTTTCCAGCTTTCTGGGAATCTTACTGTTTCGAAGGAGATGTTGATGACCTTCCGTAGGTGTGGTGCGATGGCTAAGTATGCTTTGTTGTATATGTGGTGTGGGCACGGGTCTGACGGTGATCCAGAGTGGATGAAATTCATGGTCTTGTGAGTCTCATCGTCGTTGATGCTGGACCAGGAGGTCAGGCGGTTGGTGCGGGTGGAGTTCGTGGAGGGGGAGATTGGCGTGTTTGAGGCAGTTGGGGTGTTGAAGCTGTCGTGGATGTCAGCGATCTTTCGGTGGGAAGCGGTGGCTAGGGCGTCGCACAGTTCTTGGGAGGGTGGGATGTCGTTGACGGTGGCGCTGGGGTTGGAGAGCTCCTTCATGATGTTGAAGAGTTCTTTGCAGTCGTGAGCGTTGTTTTCCAGGTGGGTTTTGAAGGAGGATCTCTTTGCTACCCTGAGGAGTTGCTGATGTCTGCGTGTGGCGTTCTTGAGTGCTGTGTGGCTGTCGGGTGTGCGTTCGTGGAGCCATTTCTTCTTGAGGTTACGGCAGTTGCGTTTGGAGGCTTGGAAGTCGTTGGTGAACCAGGTGGCTTTCTTATTGGTTTGGTTGTTGGAGGGCTTTTTGAGCCATAGCCTGAGGTTGTGGGCGGCGATGTCATGGTCGGTGGGGTCGGTGGGCGGTTTCTGGGCTAGGGCGTTGGTCAGCTGATCTTCGGTGACTTTGCTCCAGCATCGACGGGGTGGTTGCTCGGTGAGGTGGTGTTTGGTTTGTTTCTTGAAGTTGAAGTGGATGCAGTGGTGGTCGGTCCAGTAGAGTTCGGTGGTGCGGTTGAAGGCGATGTGTTCGCTTGTGGAGAAGATGGGGTCTAGAGTGTGACCGGCGGCGTGGGTGGGTGCGTCGACAAGCTGTCTGAGGCCGAGGTTGGCGAGGTTGTCAATCAGGGTGGTGGAGTTGACGTTGTTCTTGTTTTCGAGGTGGAAGTTTAGGTCCCCGAGGAGGATGTAATCCGTGGAGGCGAGTGCGTGGGTGCTGGCAAGGTCGGTGATGGCGTTGCTGAACAGTGCCCTGGATCCAGAAGGTCTGTAGACGAGCGTTCCTCTGAGGGTGGTGTTGGGGTCGGTGTGGATTTGAAAGTGTAGGAGTTCAGCGGAGTTCAGGGAGTCATCCTGGTGATTAGTGATTTGGTCAGAACCAGAGGTTATTGAGCCAACACCAGGACTCAAACCTCGTTCCCCAGATCTAAGGTCAGCCGTTCTGGCCGTGAGGCCACATCCATACTTCTCATTTTATGTGGGAAAGTTATACACTAGTGTGATGATTATCTATGACCAAATATAGTTAACACTGCTCTGTTGAAATGGTTTTGCGAAGTAAAAAAACAGCAGCAATAAATTCTGGAATGTTCACCCTGAACCTTGCTTGTGAATACTTGCAATGGATTGAACAAAAACTGGACTTTGTTAAGAACCTTTGCACTGGTGCACAAACTGGCCTAATCATTTAAAGACACAGACCAAGACTTTTGCGTCACACTGAAAACCCTCTCGTGACCCACAGTTGCTGTTTGGTGAACTCTGCGCTCAGGAGATGTGGGTTTTTAACTTGGTTGCAAGGTGTTAGCAGCTCTAGCATTTCGAAAGGTTCTGTATCTAAAAACAAAACAAGAGTTGGTACATAGACAGATGCAGGGGCAGAGATAGGCGTAATCAGCAATCATGTGAGCTATCCTTTGAAGTGTTTAAAGGGGTAAAAGAGATCTGTCCTTTGGTGCACTTAATTGAAATCATGACTGCCTGGGGCACACTGCAGTGTCTTGTATTCCGAGGCGAATGGTCTCTTGGCTTCTCTCGTCATTTTTGGGAAAACACTGTATCAGCAGAGCCTGGTATACACGATGCACTCCCCATAATTGCTTATTAATGAGTAGAGAGAAATGGCATGGGCACAAGCAAAGCCCATATGTGTTTGCCCGGAAAGATGACGTGCTTCACTGCTTTGTCAGTCAGTTTGAGAGAGCCCTCTGACGTGCGCATATAAATGTGTTCCCTGATGTCACAAATGACTCACCTGCTATATATAGGAATGGGTGGGTGGGGGGCGTCTAGATGAGCAATAGCCTGTGCCCACTTTATAAGGCCTGTGGAAAGATTTCTGATGATTTTCTCATATCAGTATAATCCTAATCATTCAGAAGGTGAGAAATTGTAGAAACTAGTGACAATAATAAAAGTTGGTATTTCATAGAAAATGCTATACCTGTGTCACCACAGAATTTATTTTCCATAACTTACAATATAGAACAAATCCTGTAGAATATAGTGTACCATGCTAGCCGTTTAAATGTACGTCTCAAGTAAAAGCAATGTGCAAGACTGGTTTTGTATGTATTCATAGATGTTTGTTATGCATTCTTCATATTTTCACATTTTCCGGTTTCCTAATTTTGATATAAACACCCTAAACACAAGATCCTCTTTCAGTTGAAGGCATATCTAAAATGTACAGGCATTCATTTTATTCCTTTGCAGATAATTTCCGAGTTTTGGAAATTTGTTTCGTGCGACAGATGCTCGCCAGTATTGTGGTGGATCTCTTCTGTTCATTTTTCTCTGAATTGTGAAGGTTTTATCCTAGGAAACTGTCAACTTCTCTTTATCTCTTATCCTAAAAAAAGGACCCAATTATTCATATGCTGGAACTGGGGATAGAGATTCATGTCTTAAGGTAAATTGATTTATTGAATTTAGGGAGACAGAAACAGCACGTTTATTGCATTTTTTGTAATTGTTAGTTTAATGATAGGGAGAGGAAGAGAGAGTTTCGGCGAAGTAGACAAATAAAAATGCATAGAACTTCCACAAACGCTATGAACTCAGTGAAGAGCCCTGGTCCGAATGGCTTGCCAGTTGAGTACTGTCTGCCCTCCCTGCCTCAATTGACCACCTCACCTTCTGAATTTGTATCAAGATTCAATCAACAAGTCACATTTTCCCCCCGACCTCTACTTAGCCAACATAGTTGTTCTGCTGCATCCGGGTCGACCCCTTGACCAATGAATAGCCTATCAACCAATTTTCCTCATTAATACTGAAATTAAAATAATATGATAAAGTTCTGGACAACTGGCTACTTAAAACGCTTCCACACCTGATCCTCCACGACCAATTCGGGGTTATGCCACACCGAATCACCAGGAACTGTATTCGCAGAGTCCAATTAGCTTTGGCCTGCTTTTCTGATTTTAAAGACCAGAGAGCCCTCTTTCTCTTGGACTTGGAGAGAGCATTTGTGTTCTGTGGACTGGGCATTTCTCAAGGAGGTGTTGGCAAGGGTGAAACTTGGTCCTAAATTCTGGTAATTTGTGCGGTTGTATCCCAGCCCAGAATGATTGTGTTACACCAGATGCTGTATGTCCTTCAGATTTACTCCTTATTCATACCACAAACCTGGTTTTGCATCATACCAGAAAGAATCGTTCAGTTTTGTGACTTAACCGCTACTCCCATCTTGGATATGGCAAATATGTTAAGCCACTCTAGGACAGAGGAATGGGCATGGGAGATGTCCTTATGTACTATTGGGCAGCCCACCTACTGGTGGTCAGTGACTGGTTGAGTGGGGGGTGGCGCTACCCGGCGTTCTGTATGGAGTTAACAACTCTGGCACTAGATAACAATAGGGGTATGCTTCATAGGAACTCTATCCCACACCATCTCCCTGAACCTTTTTCAGTAGTCCTGCTTACATGGCGCACGACGATGAAATGGATAGTCTGCAATAAAATGATCACACATGAGGCATCCCTGTCGACAGGACAATAGTTGCATCATAAATTCTCCCTTGAAGGGTTTGGGACGTTAGAGAAAATTGGAATACCCATAGTGGGAACTAGTGGCAGGGCTCACATCTTAAATCCTTCAATCTCAGCATGACTTAAACATATCCCAGTTGCCCCTTCTGACCTAATGTCATTGGTAGATGCTAAAAATAACTAGTTATATAAACTTGAGAAAACCATTGTGAATGAATGTAATACAGTGTGGAATTAGAAGGCCTTAGACTATTTTGCACCTAAGCTTTCTTTAGCAGCCCTTCGAGATCAGTGACATACACAATTAAACAAATCATATCTTGCTACCCATATTATCAAGCAGGAATATAAACACAGAATTAACATCATGATTTGGCATCCATTTTGAACAAGATGACATTGAGGCCTAACTGAGACCTAGTTAGCCTAGGATAGAAAAAAAACACTTCTACATATCATAGCAGACTGACTAATATTAATTAATATCAATGCACCTCATGGGATGATTTTCTTGGGTCTCCAGGACTACACAGAATACAGTTCTTTGCCAGGCAGGAGGGGGGCAGGCATGTTAATCAGAGCTTGCCACCTGCAGATCCCACAATCCTTTGCCAGCAAGTAGGTGGGGGACCTGTTTGCTGCCTGGCGAGCGTATAAATCAGAGCCTGCCACCGGCTGCGCAGACTGCTTTTTCCTAGGTCTTCAGGGTTAAAGAGATCACAATCCTTTACCAGACAGGAGGTGGGGGAGCTGTTTAGTGCCGGACGGGTGTATAAATCAGAGTCTGCCACCCACAGCAATGGACGCGCCAGGGCACGTGTCCAGGCAAAGACCTGGCCCAGAGCAGGTCCATCTTCACCCATCATCCTTTGGAACATTCTTTCATTCGTTATTTTTGTGGATTAACCCCTTTCAATCATGCAAAGGAGGAAAACTGAATAAACCTGCAACCAAAGGGACAACTATATCGTGCAGTGGGGATGATTACTAAAGAGATCGTCTGACAGAAAAAAGTCTGCCAGTTGAAGGGGCTGATTTGTCCTCTGTGCACAGTCATTTGGAAACTGTTGAGTTTTGTGCCACTACAGACGGGGAACATATATATTTGTGTGGACAAGAACAATCATCCAGTTATGTTGCCTTTACGTAATGTTACACCTCCCCCAAATGAACCACGAGTCAGAAAGAATGAGGGGGGGGACCATGGTGAGGAGAGTTGTGCCAAAAAAGGAGTTAGCACTAAATGCAGTACTCTGGTATCGTTGAGTGAGTCAAGCCGTTTGAATGACCTATGTGCCAGATTTGAAGTACTATTAAAAGTGGAGCTTAAGCCGCTTTTATATCGGTTGGATGTAATCGATATGAGCATGGTGCAACCTTCTTTGTGTAATATTTCTGGTGGCCTTCCAGTTGCACAAGGGGGCGCTCCTTCTGGTGGCAGGTGTAGCAGGCCTGGTTCTTCCTTAGGCAAACAGCAGGTAAAGACTGGCAATTGAATTTCTGTTGGCCCATCCCTTATGCTGACTTCTGTTCCCCAAGCGCTTTCCCCCTCACTCACTTAGATTTTTCTGGTTAATGTTCATACCTTTACTAACTCTGAGCATACTGCTAGTAATGGCGTGGGTACTTCTTCCCAGACGGTTTCTCAGGAGGAAAACTCTTTGCAGAAGTTGGACATTCGCAAACGTTGGCTATTTTGGAGCTTCCTCCTGCTGTAATCCCATATGTTTTAGTCCTGGTCAATGATCCCAAGCTCAGAATAGTTCAAGATGAGTCAATGAACAATTGATATGTAAGGTACTTCACTGGTTATGTGAGGTACTTCACTGGTTATGTGAGCATATGGGATTCAGCAACACTCACAGCAAGCAAATACCTATGACCAGAAGGGTGGAGTGGGTTGGTCTGTTCCCGAATGCCCTGTCTGGGGATTGTATTATTTTTAACTTCAAAGACCCCACCATAATGCACAGTCTTTTAGTTAGGCCCAGTTTTTCATTTTCAGAACAATTGCATATTCATCCTCTTTCATTAGGATATTTTTTATAAGCCTTCTCTTGTTGCATATCCTTTTAATCCTTGTTATGGTAGATTTCAGAAAGTTTATCAGGGATTGGTTGACTCTCTTGTTCGCTAGATAATGTCATGATATGCAATGATTTTAGGGCTGAATTTATTTTTCCCACTAATGAATTAGGCACCCACCCAAAATTAGTTTGATGCTTTGTTTCAAACTGAGTTCCTCTGATACCAGGGGTATAGAGTTAGGCCACTATGTTCTGGCCTCTGCCCTTATTAATATTCATGAGACTGAATATGACAGTGAGCCTAAGATTCCGACGTTCCACAGAAGAGGTTGTGGCTTTACAATAGATTATGCATTTGTCTTGTGGGATGTTTCAGTGTTTAGCAAAGAGTGGCACATTGGATGTTAGATTTGGGTATCATAATCAACTGGGTTTCGTAAAGGTGTCCGAGAATAATTTTACTCAGCCGTTGCCCCAACATAATAGGCTTAGTTAGTCTGGCATTTGCCCAAGCCAAATACATTTTGGATTGATTAATAAAAGCTAATTTAGGTATTTTTGCCTTGTTTGCAAGATAATGATCTGGAAGATAATTTAGGACCTTAGTTTATGGTTATATGCAATTTAATTTAAAAAATCTTTACTCAAGTCAACACGCACAACTGTTTCAGAAACCCAATGCTGGCTCAACAGTTCTTGCTCTCGTGCAAATAGGAATCTCCACAGGGTGTTGACCACCACATCCATTTTTGGGCTCCTTTACTGGTCAATGTATTTACTAATATAGATACAGCTGAACTCCCTCCTTCAGGGTCTAGTTCTATAATTGTCCCTATTTTTACAAAAGGAAGCTATAAAAATTCCCAGATGTTACAAACCCGTACCCTGATTGATTCAACTGTTAAAATTATTGAGAGGGTTATTTTTAACAGATTAAAGGAATGTGTGCATAAAAATAATATATTATCCCCTTGTCAGTATGGGTTGAGAGAGAGAATAGGTACAACTGAATAGTATCTAAATGTGCATCTGCTTATAGGTAAATATACCACAGCTAGGCACTGTCCATTGTACCTAGCCTTCATGGATTTGTCCTCCGCCGTTGACAGGGCAACCAAGCCAAGTTATGGTTGATTTTACTTTAGCTTGGGCTTAATTCAACTCTTGTTCATTTTCTATCCACTTTGCATCAGAATCTGTCTCCAACGCTCAAATTTGGACCCAACGGCGAACCGTCTGACCCAGCTAATTTGCACTGTGTTAGGCAAGGGTGTTTTCTACCTTCTCTTTTGTTTATTCTATACATTAATAAACGCAATAATTATTTGAAAGCTGCTACCCGAGATGTCCCCCAGGTTCACCCAGTTCCCATAACTTTACTCGTCTATACAGACAACGCTGTACTCTTTGCTCAGACTCCAAATGCCTTGCGTTGTTCGGTCAGAGCCTTCTCGGATGTTGCACTGGCAATTCCCCTCTGCGAGTGCGTCTTCCTGGCGAGCAGAAGCGGATTCCCCAGACATTTCTAACACAAAGGATTTATTGCCTGCATTTGCCTCAGTATACGCCCGGAGGGGCTGTAAAAATACTATAGAGCTTTCGCTTGAGGGAAAGAAGTGATTTACTTGTGCCTCCCTCCTCTTTTTGACCAGCAGATTCTATATTACTTGAGGAATTTTGTTTTTTCCCTCCAATTTCACTGTGCATTTGGGACCTCAAAAATATTAATTGGCACAGAGACATGGCCCACTTCAGGGATCATGAACAATATGGGGAGTATGATGCTGGTCATTATGACCAACATATGGAAGAGCGCCTTGTGGAGGCACTTGATTGGTCAAAGCATTACGTCCATTTGCACAACATATTTTCAATTTTCGATTTAGGTGCTTTGACGCAGGCTCGGGGAAACCCACCCCAATTGAGGTCAATACAAATGAGCCTGGCCGGTCATCTGACGACCTTCTAGATCAGACTGTTACCTCGATCTTAAGCGATTACGAATATGCGTCCTACCCCTTCAGTGCACACTAGCCAGCACTCTGATTCAGACTCTTCTAATTCGGATAAGTCCCCTGTTCAGGACAAACTACAGGGTAAGCGTAAACGCAAGGCAAATCACGCCGAAGATTCTGCATCTCCGCCTCTGGGGAAACATTTACAATTTGACCCTGACAATATCATGCACCCTTGCTCCACTGAATGGGTTCCATGTCAGGAGGCGGTGGAATATGTACAAGCTAAATTAAGGAAAAGTTTTGAGAACAAGGTTAGGAACACCCTCCGCTTGGAATGTCCCTGTCCAGCCTTATCTGGCAAGGTTGCGGAAACTCCGGAACTTGACCCACACATGGGAACCTTCTTTAAAAAAGTACGCCAAAGACCCCAAGAAGGGTATTGACAGGGCTTTGAGAAGTTGCCAGGACAAACTATTAGATATTTCTGGCCCGCTTACCAAGATACTAGATTTGGCTGTACAAGCTAAAGAATCGCAAGGTGTTGATCCGGAGATTTTGTTAGAATGGGCACAACGAGCCATGTGTCTCCTAGGGAATGCAAACTGTGCTATCACCACGGAACGTAGAAAATCCCTCCTTCTACGACTAGACCCTAAGCTGACCGAATTGGCACCATCTCCTGCGGGACCTTCAGCTAATGGACTCCTGTTTGGAGATAGATTCGTCAAGGATTTGGCTAAATATGTAGCCACCTTTTCGGCACTAGACAAGGCTCAAATGTCCATCAAAAAGGTTTTCAACAGTGGCCTTTTTCGCAGTCCTGGGCGTTTCGGAGGTCAGACGTCAGACCGGTTCAGTCCCCAGACTTCCAGACCTTACTACAGAGGCAGAGGTTCCTCTGGATATCAAGCCAATGCCAATTTCCACCCGGCAAGAGGTTGTGGATACAGAGGACGTAACCCAAGGAGACCTAACAGAGGAGGACAGTATAATCAAGCTGCCTCCCAACCAGGTAACTCTTATTCCTTCCGGGTAAGTGGTCCTGGGGGGCAGAGTGGATTTGTTTGTAAACAGTTGGTCCCTAATCAGTCAAGATGCATGGGTTGTGGAAACCATCCAAGGTTATCATCTAGAGTTCGATTCAAATCCAGAGCAGGTCTCCATTCCTCCTCCTCTCCTTTTTTTTCCCCAACAAGAGAGTTCTTTCATAGATCAAGAGGTCGAAGCCTTGCTTCAGAAAGAAGCGATTGTTCCTTCTCTTCCCTATCCCAGGGGCTTCGTCAGCACTGTATTCTTGGCTCAGAAGAAGGAAGGGGGTTCTCGATTAGTTCTGAATCTTTGCCAGTTCAGTTCTTGGATTGCCCATCGACATTTCAAGATGGAAGGTATTCATCTCCTTCGGAACCTTTTGCTGCAAGGGTATTGGATGGTACGGTTAGATCTCAAAGATGCTTATCTGACTATTCCCATCTTCGCTCCTCCTGGACGTTTTCTTCAGTTCTTCTGGAGAACGAGATGTTACGAGTTTTCAGCTCTCCCCTTCGGGCTATCTTCAGCCCCCTGGTGTTTCACCAAGATAATGCGTCCAGTCGTTCAATGGCTTGGAGAGAAAGGTGTCCGGCTTATCATTTATCTATACGACATTAAAAATAAAATTAAAAAAAGCAAGTAATGTTATCCCAGGAAGCCCGAACAGAGACTCTTTGGTGGTTGACTCATATGGATGCCTGGAATGGCAGAGCAATTTTTGCATCAGTTCTGGAGGTAGTCATAGAGTCAGATGCCAGCAGATGGGGCTGAGGAGCCAGATGTGGACAGACGGAAACAGGGGGTCATGGTCCCCGGAGGAGCTTCGGATGCACATCAATTGTCTGGAACACCTGGCGGGTTCTTTTGCGGTGAAGACGTTGTCTCCGGTCAAATCCCAGTGTTGTATTCTTTTGGAGATGGGCAACATCTCCGCTGTCAGATACATAAACAAGCTGGGGGGAACCCGATCCAAGATGTTAGTAGAGATTGCAAAGGACTTTTGCCACTTTTGTCTAGCCCATAAGATCTCTGTTACAGCGGAATATATTCCGGGCACAGTGAATGTGAGGGCGGATTGGAATTCCCAGTATCTTCGGGATGTCAGCCACTGGAGGTTGCATCCCAGGGTATTTCAATTTCTCAATCATCTGTGGGGTCCTTTTTCAATAGACCTGTTCGCGTCTCGTCTGAATGCGCATCTCCTGCAGTTTTACAGCTGTAGACCAGACCCACAAGCTCTCAGCTCGGACGCTTTTCTTCAGAGCTAATCGGAGGAACTGGCTTATGTTTTTCCTCCCTTCTCAATGATTCACCGATTTCTCTCCCAGGTACTTCGACAAAAGGTGGAAATGATTCTGGTGACACCTTGTTGGAAGGTGCAATCTTGGTTTCCAGTGGTGTTGGCCCTTTGTTGTGCGGCTCCTGTTCGGATTCAGAGATTGGTGATCTGTTGTCGGATCCGATGGTCCTTCCACATACTCTCCTTCTGGATGAGCAGTTATCCCTCATGGCTTGGAGAATCTCGGGGGATCGGAACAAGACTCTCAAATTTCAGAAAACACTAAATTCTTTCTCTCCCAATCCTTGGCACCTAGCACACATAAAAGATACGCTTCAGCCTGGAAGCGATGGTTGGATTGGTGCGGTCAAAGGAACGTGGATTCTGTGGGGGCCTCTGTGCATATGATCGCAGATTTTTTGTCACATTTGGCTGCGCAGGGATTAGCCTATAGAACAATTAATAATTTCAGGTAGGCCATTTCGGCAAAGCATCCCAGGGTTGATGGTAAACCGATTGGTGAACACCCTTTGATTTGTAAGTTGTTACGTGGCATTAGATTGGTGCGTCCTCCTCAACCTAAGTATTCAGTTTTATGGGATGTTAATATTATATTGAAGTTCCTAGTGGCTTGGCCAGCCAATGAGGGTTTAACTAGGAAACAATTGTCTGCAAAATTATCTATGTTGCTTTGTCTTATTTCCTGCAGGAGAGTATCAGATGTTAAAGCTCTGGATATTCCAGGTAGAGTATTTACTCCTTCGGTGTCTCTTTTAGAATTACTAAGCGCACCAAATCAAATTCTACATGTATTTCCTATCCAAGTTTTAGAGATAATGCTAAATTGTGTGTTGTTAAATGACTAAAAGTGTATGAAGATGTCACTCATGAATTTCGAAGGGATTCGAGTGGAGCTCTATTGATTTCTCTTCAGAAGCGTTTGGACCTGTATCTTCCGCAACATTGGCCAGATGGATTACATGGTTGCTTCAGGAAACAGGCATTGATACTTCAATTTTTGGACCTCTTTCTGTTTGAGGGGCTATGGTTTCAAATGCTTTTAATGTGGGTTCTAGGTTCTAGGATATTGTGTGGGCCGCAGATTGGACTTCAGATTCCACATTTAAGCTTTTTTATAATAAACCTATTGTGGATGTTACTTCTGGAGTCATAGATCAGCTTTAAATAAGCATAATCAGAAGCCTCCGGACCTGGCATAGAATCAAAAATGTTCTCGTTTTCGCAACAAGAATTTTAAATTCTATTAAGGACACGGAGGCGAGGATTATCCCACCCAGGATATGAATAATATAATGATTATTTGTGATATAACATGTAGATTGTTGAGTATCCCTCCCTCTATGTTATGAAACCTTATACAGTTTTTTCTTCTATCAAGAGATTATGGCACTATGCTTCTATTTACAGATGAGAAGACTTCCTGAATGTGTTCCATGGAATGGACCTTGAAAGTTGGTGTTCTGCACCGGTTGTGCTGTTCCTCCAATCTGAAGAAGATATGGTTGGCTTTATTTTGTTGAAGTTACTTGATTATGAGGAAAGAAAGAGGATGGGCTCCGGAGGACTGTGACATATATAGGATAGGGTAGACCCTGATTGGGGGTGATACCTAGGCTGTTGCCTCATGGGAAATGTAGTTTAAGTTTTTTTATTGGTTGCTGCGTTTGACAGTTAAGAAAGAGGTAGCATAATCCTCGCCTCCGTGTCCTTAATGGAATTGAAAATTCTTGTTGCGAAAGCTAGAAATCTTTTGATCTGTCAACACCTTTTCCAAAGTCCCACACTAGTGCTTGCAGTCCCAACCACTCTGTGTTAGGTACTCTCTCCATTAATGGGAAACAGATTAGAGAGTGTGGCCAGTTTTCCTTATTTAGGGCTTGTGTTTGAATCTAGCAGCTCCTGGGCTGCTAATACTAAGTACTGCATTGCTACGTTTTCTAAATGTGTCAGCTTTCTAAAATATTTATCAGGCTGTGGGGGTGAGCCCTTTCCTTCTCTTTTAGAGGTATATAAGAAACTGCGTTCCTACTGCAGGCTATGCCAATCGGATTTGGGGCTTTACAGTTTGTTGTACTCTGCAAATGGAGGAAAATAGATTTTGCAGGCGCCTTCTTTCCTTTCCACATTCTACTTCTCACTATTGTTGTCATGAAGACCTTGCTCTCCCGTACCGTGAAGACCATAATAAGTTGGTGCCCCTTTTGTTATGGCTCTCAGTGTGGAACAACCCTAGGGCTACTTTGAGTCAGTCCATCATTGATGAATGTTTGTGATGTGACCATCGTCTGAAGATTCAGTGGCTCAAATATGTTCAGCTAAGTTTTTTTTCTGATTTAGGTAGATCGTCTTTGTTTCACAATCCATCTGCTTTATGTGAAGGCGACACGGTCTCTGTCAGATGATTATTTTCAGAAAGGCTTTGTAGTCAAAGTGAAAGTCTGGAACTTAGTACACTACTTGCTCGGCAGTATGCCATTTTAAAAACGAATGTGGGATTGGTTTTTATGCTATCATGTTAGGTGGGCGTGGGCCCTGCCAGGGAGCCCGGCAGCAATTTAATCATACTTATGTGCAATGTTACACCTCTTCTATGGGATTGCTTTCATCAATGCTCTGTTCTTAAATTAGTGATAATGTGGACAAATCAATTAAGATGTATTATGTTTTATATGTGATTTAATATCATGTTCATTGCTAACTAGGGTTATTCTAGCTGTGTACAGTATTATTTGATTGCTTTTGGTTTTAAATTGTAAAGGATTTTAATATCTGTACAATAAAATATTTTTCACTGTGTGTTTAGAGCCTTATTTGACCTTAGGACGCAGTAGTTGGGAGAGGGCTGTGTTATCAAGATTTAGCACTGGTACTATGTGCTATTTGCTGTGTTTTTCTTTGGGGAATTATGACTATTTAGGTGAGGAAAATGTGTTTGTGATGGCACCTCTGCTTAATCTCCGTTATATTGTATTCTATTCTGTAAATTGTATAGCGTTTTTAAATCATGTTTTCTATCGCTGCGCATAAGGATGCATACATTTAACCAGTGTAGAGTTGCTCTTTGTTATTTACAGTTGTAGCCAAATAGGTCATGTTTGCTTCGGAGTAGGGGGTTCAGTCAAATCATCAGTATTGTATGGTAAGCATATGAATTTATAGTTGTGTATGTTTTATATTTATTTTTGTTTTGTTTATTTTTATTATTATCTCTTACACACGAATAAAGAAAGTTGATAATCATTATGATAATGCACATCTTTTAGTGAAATCACAAAAGCTTTAACAAAGGCCTGTTGGTCCCAAGTATGAAAAAAGGAACAGTGTCCCCCACATGCTAAGAAATACCTTACAGCGCATCAGGAATATGTATATTTTTTTTCAGATCCTAACCCTCATTTTGGGGTTTTATGAGAGAAAATTCTAACTAAGCCATCATGACAAAGAGGGCCAGTCGACATTGCACAGTTTTAATGAGAGTGCTCCTGCCATGTTGGCGAAAGCGTTTTTGGTGAATTTCTCCACCCATTCACTATGGAACTTTGCATTAGATAACTTATCTACTTCTTGATCACCTCTGCTGTGCCACAGTGTGGCGGCCAGCTTACCAGGTCCTATTGAGGGCCGTCTCGTGTCTCTATGGAGGGATTAGAAAGTGTTATTTGTAAACTTTATTTGGTGTGAAGAACACATGGTTCTCATTGGGGAAAAATATTTTCTCCCTGGAAACAAGAAGCAAAAAAACCAGCTAAATGTGCAACTACACATTTCTGCTATACCTAGGTAAACTATCTGTGTGGCGAACAATCAGTTGACTAGGTTAGGAGTACTGCAACTATTTTTATGAGTTCTTTGAAAGTGAAAATCTACTCTAAAAGTAAGAGAGAACGTGCATTGGCTCTGCTACTCCTTTCAAAAGGTTTTTATAAATTGGACCTAGAGTACACTTGGAAATGTGTCTGTAAAAAATCCGCATAAGTATAGTTTTATGAGTTCGTGCTTGTTGTGGGCCGTTCATTTCTCAACTGTGTGATTTATCTGTGAGGCTTAATATCAAAGAAGTTGATAGCAGTCAGAGATCTGCAGAGAGCCTGCACAGGCTCCCAGTCTGCCTGGGAGCACCCTGGCTGGGCGCTTTGATCCTGCTTTGAGCAGCGTCAGGATTGGCCACAGGGCAGGCTCGGAGCCTTTGCCTGCAAGCGAGGCAGCAGAGGAGGTAAGTGTTTTAAAAAAAATAAAATAATATTAATTGTTATTTATTGCCTGCCACCCCTGTGCACCTCCCCTTCTGGTTGTCATGAGGCACGACTGGTTATAGGTTTACAAAAATGTTTCACTTGCACTTTTTTTTTTGGGGGGGGGGCGTTGTTTATGGAATGCTACCAATCGCCAAATGAATGTGGTCGTTAATGTTTAATGGTATAATCACATTGTTTGATTCTTGTCTTTGAATGCAAATAAAAAGCTAAAATCAGCTACTGTTTTAATCCCTTCTAGTGTCTACTGGGACTATGCAATGACTATTCGTTTAGAAGAAATCGTGTATTTGCACTGTCACCAACAGGGTAAGGATCTTTCTTTAAGTGCTTCTAAGCAAATGTGAAAAGCAGAGAAAAAGACAAAATTTGCTTGTCCTCCTTGTAAATTCACTCAGATTAAATGTATTTGTTATTTTGCATTGCCATAGTCCATGTGTGACATACTTAGTGAATGAGACTGCCTCTAATTTATTTAATGAAATATACCAGCTCCTGGTCCCTTAATAGGAAAACAATTATTGATGAAGAAGACGTCACATTCAATCACACAAAGTTTACAATATGCTTTAAAAGAGTATTTGAAAAAAGGTTTTCTTGGTTGACAATTGGACAGAGTTAGACAAAGTCTGGTTAGGCAGTCACCATTAACCTTTTGTCAGCAAGGTAGGTAGCATAGGATGTTGTATCCCCAGTGTTTTAGCCAAGAATCGATGATGCTTGGATGAACGATTTGTGCAAGGTCCTTTTAAATGGTGACTGTGGTCACACATGTATGCTTGTGCTCTGGAGATTACTGATGCACTTCGGTCTGTAAGCTATAGCAGGCCCTAGTGCTTCAGTTGAGCACATGATTGCCGATGGGGCCCGTCCAGCACTCATTTTTGGGGACCGGTGGTTATTTTATAACATCAGATATTGTGAGCGTGCAAGAGCAAGATAAACCGGCAAATACATTACAAAAATTTGTGCAGGGCATCGCAAAGTCAGAATCTGATCATATCGTGAGATCGGGCGCATATATAGATATCTGTCCAACAATCTTGTACTGCAACCTGTAAAAATGGGCACTAGCCTATGAAATAACTTTTTTTGTAGCTCATATAGGGCCAGATGTAGGTAGGTGGCAAATTGCGGGTTGCAATTTTCTATGCAGAAAGGTGTCTCAGACACCTTCTGCAACTCGCAATGGGGTCGCAAAGACCCACCTCATTAATATTAATGAGGTGGGTCGCAGTTTGCGACCCCATTGCGAGTCTGGGCACTCACGGGGATGGTGGCCTGCTGGAGACAGCAGACCACCATGTCCGTGACTGCTTTTAAATAAAGCAGTTATTTTTTTTCCATCTGCAGCCCGTTTTCCTTAAAGGAAAACGAGCTGCACTTGTTAAAAAATACCAAAACCTTTTGTTTCGGTTTTTTTCAGAGCAGGCAGTGGTCCATAGGACCACTGCGTGCTCTGAAAAAATATTTTTGTGATCATTCACAAAGGGGAAGGGGTCCCATGGGACCCCTTCCCGTTTGCGAATAAGTTACCATCCACTTCAAGTGGATGGTAACTGCGAGTTGAAAGCGGTCGCAAATCAACTTACATCGCGTTGCGAGTCGCAAATAGGAAGGGAACACCCCTTCCGATTTGCGAGTCGGAAACGCATTTTGTGAGTCGGTTCCGACTCGCAAAATGCGTTTCTACATAGCGTGAGGGCTTTTGCGCCACGCAGACGGCGAAAAACGCCATTTGCGAGGCGCAAAAGCCTTGCTACATCTGGTCCCTAGTGCGCTATGCAGCTCATTATGTTACTTTTTTTTTTAATATACTCAAATGCGGCAAACTAGTTAGGCAGGCAGGAACTCAAACGTTAAAATGACTTAAGTGCAATATAGGCATAAGTGCAACAAAGACTAGCCTACTTGCATCCAGCAGGTTTTGTATGATAAATGCATTTTCCCAATTTTGCTAAGTCAATAGGTTATTTCATAGTAAAAACTAAATTCATTGCTTGAGTGCACGTTCCTATACCTTGGCTTAAAAAGAGAGTTTTGAGCAAAGTGCAACGTGCAATCCTCAATACCAGGCAGCAGCAGAGTAGATGGCTAAATTATTCAAGTTTATACCCACAAAGCCTGCAATTAGTCATCATGGAAAGAGATTGCCATTTTACCTTCATCTCTTTAATCCTCATGACCATCAGCCTTGCAGTCACGATTCGCAACAAGAAGGCTTTTCCAAACACACACTTAAAGTATGGCTGCAGTGTCGGCGGATGCGGGCTAGACTCGCAGAATCGTTTCAGGGCAGCTACCACAGGAGAAGTATTTAATTTAGCCGGATCTGTGGTGTAGGAAGTTGGCTCTGTATATACTATTTCAAAGTAAGAAATAGTGTGCACAGAGTCCAAGGGTTCCCCTTAGAGGTAAGATAGTGGAAAAATTAGATAATTCTAATGCTCTATTTTGTGATAGTGTGGTCGAGCAGTGGGCTTATCAGAGGGTAGTGTTAAGCATTTGCTGTACACACCCAGGCAATAAATGAGGAACACACATTCAGACTTACTCCAGGCCAATAGATTTTTATATTGAAAAATAAATATTCTTAGTTTATTTTAAGAACCACAGGTTCAAGATGTAAAAATGGCAATAAGCTATTTTCAAAGTGGACACTGCAAAAATCAACAGTTCCTGGGGGAGGTAAGTAAAGGTTAGATTAGGAGGTAAGTAAAACACTTACAAGTCTCAGTTCTGGGGCATAGTCAGCCCACCGTTGGGGGTTCAAGGCAACCCCAAAGTTACCACACCAGCAGCTCAGGGCCGGTCAGGTGCAGAGGTCAAAGAGGTGCCCAAAACACATAGGCACCTATGGAGAACAGGGGTGCTCCGGTTCCAATCTGCCAGCAAGTAAGTACCTGCGTCCTCAGGGGGCAGACCAGGGGTGTTTTGTAGAGCACTGGGGGGGGGACACAAGTAGGCACACAAAACACACCCTCAGCAGCACAGGGGCGGCCAGGTGCACTGTGCAAAGCAGGCGTCGGGTTTCAGGTAGGAAACAATGGAGGGACCCGGGGATCACTCTAGCGGTGCAGGCAGGTACAGGGGGGGCTTCTCGGGACAGCCACCACCTGGGCTAGGCAGAGGGTCGCCTGGGGGTCACTCCTGCATCGAAGTTCGGTTCCTTCAGGTCCTGGGGGCAGCGGGTTCAGTGTTGGTTCCAGGCGTCGGGTCCTTTGTTACAGGCAGTCGCGGTCAGGGGGAGCCTCTGGATTCTCTCTGCAGGCGTCGTTGTGGGGGCTCAGGGGGGTCGTCTCTGGTTGCTCACGGGCTCGAGGCGCCGGGGAGTTCTCCCTGAGGTGTTTGTTCTCTGGATCTCGAGCTGGGGGCGTCGGGTGCAGAGTGTGAAGTCTCACGCTTCCGGCGGGAAACGTGCAGTCCTTGAAAGTTGCTTCTTTGTTGCAAAGAAGTAGCTGGTTTTGAACAGGGCCGCTGTTCACGGGACTCTCTTGGTCCTTTAGTCCAGGGCAGTCCTCTGAGGCTTCAGAGGTTGCTGGTCCCTGTCGGATGCGTCGCTGGAGCAGGTTTTCGAAGTTGGAGACAGGCCGGTAGAGCTGGGCCCAAAGCAGTTGTCGTCTTCCTCCTTCTCTGCAGGCTTGTAAGTCAGCAGTCCTTCTTGTTTCTTCAGGTTGCAGGAATCTGATTTCCTGGGATCTGAGGAGCCCCTAAATACTGAATTTAGGGGTGTGTTTAGGTCTGGGAGGGCAGTAGCCAATGGCTACTGTCCTTGAGGGTGGCTACACCCTCTTTGTGCCTCCTCCCTGTGGGGAGGGGGGCACACCCCTCATCCTATTGGGGGAATCCTCCAACTTCAAGATGGAGGATTTCTCAAGGCCTCAGCTCAGGACATCTTAGGGGCTGTCCTGACTGGTGGATGACTCCTCCTAGTTTTTCTAATTATCTCCTCCAGTTTTCAGTGTAGCCATTATGGAACTGTGGAGTTTGTGTTTGACAAACTCCCAGACCATATACTCTTATGGCTACCCTGCACTTACAATGTCTAAGGTTTTGCTTAGACACTGTAGGGGCATAGTGCTCATGCACATATGCCCTCACCTGTGGTATAGTGCACCCTGCCTTAGGGCTGTAAGGGCTGCTAGAGGGGTGACTCACCTATGCCACAAGCAGTGTGAGGTTGGCATGGCACTCTGAGGGGAGTGCCATGTCGACTTAGTCATTTTCTCCCCACCAGCACACACAAGCCGAGAGGCAGTGTGCATGTGCTGAGTGAGGGGTCCCCAGGATGGCATAAGACATGCTGCAGCCCTTGGAGACTTTCCCTGGCATCAGGGCCCTTGGTACCAGGGGTACCAGTTACAAGGGACTTACCTGAGTGCCAGGGTTGTGCCAATTGTGGAGACCAAGGTATAGTTTAGGGAAAGAACACTGGTGCTGGGGCCTGGTTAGCAGGGTCCCAGCACACTTTCAAATCATAACTTAGCATCAGCAAAGGCAAAAAGTTAGGGGGTAACCATGCCAAGGAGGCATTTCCTTACATGTGGTAATTGAAACAAGTCTGATCTGCTTATTTGAGTCACTTTGAGGGTGGATTGCGTGAAAAGGAGCGAGTCTAAAGCTGACTGGTTGATATGTAAAGATTGCAATGAGGTGCCTAGCAGGTTTGACCAGGGATTATCATTTAGGGTGAAAATACAGCGGATTGCTGATTTTAATGTATTACATGGAGCTGTAGCAACCCTATAATAATACTTTAAAAAAACACCCATATGGGCCCACCTCTTGCTTTCTAGTAGTACCAGCTCTAGTCTTACTAGACAACCTCTTATATACTGTGGGAGCTTAAACACCCTTTTATAGGTTTTAACTTGAAGTTGGTCCACTAAATTAGTAAGCTGCCCTGGAAACACTTTGTGACCACAGTTTAATGCTGGCAGAAGAGTAGCTGCAAAGCACTCGTCTAATGGGAATTGAGGAAGGGCTTTCAATCAAGCCTGCACTAAAAAGTCCTGCCCAGCAGCTCTGCTCATTCAATGTTAGGGCCCCTCCATCTGCCCACCTGGGCCTTGCATATTTTCCAGCCAAAAAGAAAAAGGTGGGGGAGGAGGGTTACATGACCCTCTGGTGTCCATGGTCGGTCCCACTGCTGTTTCCCCACAGCCTGGAGCTCCTGCCCTGACTGCTGATGCCTCAGTGGCATCCCCCAGGGCTGGAAGGCTGTCACGGCCATCCTATTTTCCTTCCCGGGTCTCACGCAGCTCAGGCCTCTCAGAGCCAGTGGTAAGGCAGGGGAAGGTCCGTACGCGCCCATCGCAGCCGGGCGGGTGCCGCTGCAGTCTCCAGCCAGTCCGCAGCTCCTGCTTGGACCGCTGATGCCTTGATGTTGTCCTCTGGGGCCTGCAGTCTGGTGCAGCCGTCCAGGGTTCCTGCCTGGGCCTTGCATAGGACCAGGCCCCTCAAAATCAGCAGCAGGATATGGTGGGAGGTCCACGTGTGCCCACTGCAGCGGGGAAAGGCCCTGCCACAGTCTGTTCCTGGCCCGGAGCTCTTGTCCAGCTCTGCAGTGACGCAACAATGTCTTCCACAGCTGGCTAGCTTGTCTGCTCAGATCTGGCCTGCCAATGGGTCCTTGACACACCCGCTATGGCTTATGTCACTGGCAGGGCGCTGACTTCCATGGCAGCTCCAGAGGCACGCAGGGATTGCACACAGCCTGCCGCCATCGTCCACCGCTGGCGTACCAGCCTACAAGTAGGCTCTGTAGTACTAAGAAGATTCAAGTGAATATAATAGGGCAGAGAATTTCATTCTGATCTGTTGGTACTTTTGCACCACATCCTGTGTGTAAGCCAGCACTCTAAAGGGAGAGAACTTTCTGCCCAACCCTGGGGCTATGTCTTGCTATTAGAATGATGATGACAAGACTTTGTGGGGTTCTCTGTGTAGAAGTTTCATTACTTGTCTCTTCTGCCCCCGGCTCCATCTGAACGCTCTGCATCCAGCACATTAGGAGCACTATATAATAGACAGGAGCAGCTGACACACACAGAGTGATGCACAAGGTTTTTATAAAAATGGATTTTCCTTTCTCTGTGGTCAAGATTTGGATGATTCACAGTCAATTTCACCTACTATATCTGTAGGATTTTCACCATACAACAAAATATATAAGCATAACTTTAGAAGTTTTCATAATGTCCTTTAAATAAGAAAATATTAAAAAAGTCACTCCCTAATACAAGGATAAAAAGTGACGCTGCTCTCGATAAGCATATATTGGACATTCAGGGCACTTTAGCTGCTAAAATGCGAACTATCTGGTCCAATGCTCCACTTTTCTTGGAGTGGCTTCTGCCCCTGGTGGGACTACCAGATTTCCCTTTTCTATATAGTTTAAGCAGTGTGTCTCCCTAAGTGACTGAGCGGATTCTGTATGGCTTTTCAACAACACCTTCAATTTATCTGGAGTATGCTAGATGAAACCTAGGGCCTGATTATGACATTGGTTGTCAGACAAGCCCATTGCCAATGCTGCGGGGAGGCAGCCCTCCCCCCACCCTATTACAATTTTCCAGCGGGGCTGACCGGCAGGAACATTGTAATAAAGCGTTCCCCATGGTCAGTCTGGCAGGAACAGTGCTATAGTATAACCGAAGCACAGAAGGGGCCTGACCAGCACCCTCAGAATGCGCACTGTGTGCAAAGCAGACAGTGCGCATCTTTACAGTTCTGGGCAGGGGGGTCCATGCCATGGGTATGGGCATGGGCAGTGCAGGGGCTCCACTGTGGCCTCCGGCACTGGCTTTCTGCCAGCCTTTTTACGGCAGGGTCCATGCCATGTAAAGGCTGGCAGAAAGTGGGGTTGTAATCAGCTAGGCGGTGCCGAGTTCAGTGCCACCATGGCTGGTTACAAGCCTGACCACCGTCACCCCGTCGGGATCCATGATCCTAGTGGGGACGGCGGGTCCGCCCATCAAAGTTGTATTTGGGTGGTCGGACCGCCTGGACTACGGCTGTCCGACCATCAATGTGAGTGTGGCGGTCCTTCCAAATGATGTTGCGACATTTGCTTTTCTAACCTTCCGAAGATAAGTAATTTAGTGGCATAATGCTATGTCTAGAGTTTTTAGATGCATCTAGAATGCTGAAACTCACTAGTTTGAATATTGTTTTCTTATCATGTCCCTAAACATAAGCATCAGAGAAAAAATATACTTGTGAAAAAGAAAATATTCTGTTAATTCGTAGAACTTTCACAAAAGCACACTGCATAGACTATTTTCTGGACATTTATAAATACACATCAAGGCACTACTCATTTTGTAGGATGAAAGGGTTTAGTAAATCTTGCTGGAACCATAGCTGTAAATGGTTGATTACGCACAGATCTCCCATGAAGTGCTTAGATTACTGAGCTATCTTACCTACTTTGTTTTAGGTTTCTTACTGCATTTCAACTAAACTCCTGGTGTAGAGGGCTTCTTATGTAGTTTCAGTGCCTTTGACTTGGGAGTTATGCTGCCAACGTTTGATTTGTCCTAGTCACAGAAGACCTTTAATAGATACATTTTAGAGATTTGAAATAGCTAGCAGGCTGCAGGTGGCAACTGAGAAAATCCCAATATATTGGTAAAATAAATATACCATTGCAATTTGACATAATATTCTCAGTCGAAGGGGGTGTAATTATTCTGAAGTCTACTTTTCTGGGAGGATGGCCTGGCAAACACTATTGTTTGCTCATGCAAGAAACAGGAGACACATATCCATCTGTATCTGTTCTTTGGCTTATGTTCAGATTTGCTCCACTTTGCCCTCTCCTGCAACATTCTTGCTATATACAGATTATAAAACAAGCACACAATCCTTTTAAAAGGTAGCATGCTCTACATATTGTTAAAGCAAGACAGACTAAGGCCTCTGTCTTGACGCTAGTTTTCTTTTGTGTCCTTCTTAAAAAATCTATGGGAAGAGGAGATTCGAGGTGTGGAAGTGTGTAGCGTCCATGTCCTAGAGAACAGGTATGCTGTCAGTCATTTCACCACCCCCTCCATCTGTACTGTATTTAAGAACAGATAAGCAACAGGTGAGCTGAGGAGAGCAGGAGAGTTTGGAGGCGTAGAGTCACTGGGAAGAGGACCTTACTGCCACGGGTGCTCTCATTGACTTGAAGCACTGCAATGCAGAGCTGGGTAAAAAAAAGGAGGGGTGAAAGGAACAATGTAAAATATTCATCCAAGAGAAAGGACATCACCTATGACAATGTAGCAGTGACCCCCTCGCTCTTTGTGAGCATTGGCATTCAGAACAATGTAAGCAAGCAGGGGGTGCACAGTGATGGTGCTAGGGTCATGGCCTTGCCCATGGGTAACATGGGTCTCCCTCTGGACACCTGGAAGCCCCATATTTTTAGGTATGACATTATGGTTTAATTATACATATGGGCTTTCAGCCCCCTCTCTTCATCCATTGGTCTTTCGTTGTCATTCACATTTTGTTTCCACCCACTACAGTATACAGCATGGGGCAGTGAGTCACCTTACTTATTCCACTGGTTAATTTCTCTTTGAGTGCCTGCATTTTGCTCTCTCACATACTCACACAAGTTAGTTTCCTTCAGTGTTACTGTTTTGGTTTTACTTTATAAGTACTTTAGTGTTGCCTTTGTGTTTAGAGCCTGGTGAGATAGCAGGAAGCTTCTGATGCACATCACATCTTATCTTTATCAAATCCCATCTCCTGCCAATGCTGTTGTAAATTCCTTTTGGACTGTTTTGCTTTTCTGAGTACTGAAGTTTTACGGCACACCAGATTGTGTTCATTTTAAACTGGTCTGTATTGTTATTCTCGTATTTCTATCTTTCTTTCTCTGTTTGTTTCTATCTTTGTCTTTTTGTTTCTATCTTTCTCTTTGTTTCTTTCTCCCTTTCTTCCTTTCTTTCTTTCTTTCTTTCTTTCTCTTTAGCGATCAGAATTTCACTCCTTCGATAATATACAGTACAGATTGTTTAACACCATTCATGTAATCAAACATGATGCTGAGTGGCCTTCTTAGGCTCCAGTATCAGAGTATTGTGAGTCTGATAGCCATCAAGATAGCGTGTATCAGTAAGCAATACTTTCTCAGGTGAAATAATCTGGAACCTTGTGATACAATACCTTGTGTATTTCCCTAACTTGGCAGTAAGGTGGGTTTAAAAGCGAGAATACGCTGACACAGAAAATAGCATTATTTATGATTTTATGGATTACGCTAATGGGCTGTATCAGGGCTCACCTTTGTCAAAGATAGGAAGATTACAGAGAATTCAGAGCACTGCCACTAGACTCCTCCTACATGTAAAGCCACAAGCATACATTTCCTCTGCCTTGAGGGCCCTGCAGTGGTTACCATTTGGCAGAAGAATCATCTTCAAGCTGCTTCACACAAAGCAATACATGGCAAATGACCACTCTTAATCAGGCAGAAAATCAGCAATTGTATACAACAAAGAGACTTATGCTTAAGAATGCCTCCCAGCCTCAAACTTCCTACATACAAAAAAAACACTGATAGAACATCTTTCGATGTTCAAGCAAGCAAACTGTGGCATCAGCTACCCTTGAATAAGATTCACTGACAACCATCTCAGCTTTGGAAGATTAGTCAAGAGCTGTTTTTCCCCACATGATGACCATACTCACAACACAACAGCGTACCACAAAAGTATAGACAAACCAAGAATAAAACAGGTGATGCCAGAAACCACCTGAAAGGGTAGGATCAAATAAACCTGCCTTAAATACTGTAAATAAGCTGCTAAAGGAGTCAACAGATACATTTTGAATACTCTGTACCTTGCAAGAGTCCAAGCATGTATGGAATTTATGTCTACGTACCATCAAAAACCTTAAATCACCTAACTCACATAGAGTGGGAGTATGCAAAAAGTCATAACTTGCCTCTGCCACAAAGCCCACAACTTAGTGGCAGGTAACTTGTTCATATAAACAAATTCCAACTGTTTGCATGAAAAAAGCAAGCCTTTGCCATCTTTAGATTTGCAATGTGGATGTTTGTACTATACGCCTGTTGATAATGCTATTGTATTTATCAACATTATGTTTATCTGAAAAAAATGGTCAGTAATATTTGTAAAATTGAATGGATTCTTTAAGTGTAGCCTTTAAAAACACAATATTTTTCTGTTTTTTTCTGTTAATAGTAGACAGTGGTGGAACAGTAGTGTTAGTGAGTCAAGATGGAATACAGAGACCTCCTCTTCGGTTTCCAAGAGGTGGACATCTTCTTCAATTTCTGTCTTGCCTGGAAAACGGCCTTCTTCCTCATGGACAGTTGGATCCACCATTGTGGTCACAACGAGGAAAGGTATGAACGCTCAATTCATTACACCATCTTTGTCATGTTTCTTTGTAGGTAGGCATATTGTAAAATATTTATGTGTGTGCCGGTGGCCACAGTGGCTCTTCTAGCAGGGTACTAGCTTGAGAAGAGAGGCAAAGGAGATGTCACCAGACAGCTGTACTGCATTCCTAATGTCAAGGTTTACAGAAGTGGTGCAGCAGAGCACACTGCTCATGCAAAAGTAGACTCTTTCCCCAGATGTGTGTGAGTGGCGTGCGGGAGAAGCGTGGGGTGGTTATTGAAGTTGCACTTGGCCTTTCCACATACAACTCATTGATTTCATGTGTGTCAGTCAAATTAGTTCAATGGCGGTAAATCAAGTCTACAACAGCAAGAATGCATTAGGTAAAACAAAAGTCCAGGGCTGAAGACAGTGTCTATGATGACTTATTGCGAGGCACTCACCCTAGGAGGCAGAAATCCACTTAAAATTGTCATGTTTTCCAGGACTTGGCAAGAAAAAATCCTGCTCTGTTCTGTGATAGAAGCCTAGCTTTTATGCCAGCTGTCTTTCTTCTCCAATTACTTCTACCTCAGCAAGACTCAGAAAATGGTGGAAGTGAGTGTCCATCAGCTAATGTAATCGACATCTGTCTCTTCCCTTCCCCTGTTCTTACTCCGCTTCATTGGTCCCGGGTGCTGCTGGTGCTGAGGCCACCCCTGGGCTCATGAAGCAAAGACTGCAATAGCCTGCAATATAGTTCCTAAGCCAAGGGGAGGCACAGGGACACATGATGTGATTCCTTTTGGGTCCTGAAAAGACTCATCAACTACTACTGAGACCGGATTGCCACATAGTAATACTTCCATGTGAAAGCAGAATGAGAGCATTGACTGTGGTCAAGAATTGTAGGTGTGAGGTTATTTTTAGTACATCTGCCTGTGTGTGCCAATGTGAGAAATAAATAGATAGCTGGTGTCGGAAAGGGAGGCATTTGTAGCCATCCTTAACATAGTGATTCCTTAGTGGTGGCCAACAATGGCATAATGGTTGCTCTAGCATAATGTGATCATTCTTGGCATTTTGTATGCACTCCTGATGTTATGGTAGTCACCCTTGGCACAGTGGTTGGCCACCTCAGGTATAGCGGCAGTTATCACTTACCCAACGCTGACCACATCTGGCATAATGACTCAGGAATGAAGTGGCCATTTTTGGCTTCTAATGACAACCCTTGGGCATCCCAGACATCTTTTGTCTTACATTTACATATGGTTCACATCTCTGACACTTGTTGGTTATCTGCAGAATATCCCACCCACCAGAGTAGGGGTCACAATATCAGTCAGAGTTATGATGGTTTCAGTCTATGGGAAAGCATAGAATTAGTATACCTCCTGTTCCAGTAGTTCTATCATTAGATTTGTTTTTTAATGAATTTCATCCCACATTATAGCATTTGTGTAGCCCACCAATTGTTTCAGTAGTAGTGCTAATGCCATTTTCAGCCTCAGCCCACAAGGAGAGTTATCCCTGTCTTATCTCTAGTTGCAGGGCTTGTGCTGCTTTCCATGTCATTACGATCTCCCTTTCGGCCACCAAGACTGCCAAATCAGCAAAGCTATTCTCTTCTTTTTCTTTGTTGGCCCTCTTAGAAATGGTTGGTACACAACCCTAAGGTACAGCCCTGCCAATCCGTTATTGTCTTCCCATAGTTATTTAATGTTGGGCAGTGGCAGAATATATGCATTAAGTAAGCGTCATCTTTTGTGCCCCTTGGACATGTATTTTGAGCATGTGGATATATTTTATGGAGTCTATGCCGAGTTATGTACGGCATGTGTAGTATGTTGAGCTGGATCACATTACATCTTTTATTTATAGAGGGAAATTAGATTGCAGTTGTCTACTATGCTTGTGGGCCTTTGCTAGTATTAGTATTTCGTGCAGCATTTTATAGAATCTTGGCTCCACCACCTCACTTTTCCACGTTTGTTTAAAACATAAGGTGAGAGCTCTGTTTCTCCAAAATGTTCCCACTAGGAGTATCCAGCTGTGGCCAAAGTTCATCAGATGTTAGCAGCCTATTCCCCTCCAACATTTCACCACATCGTTTTATGTCAGTACCTTGCCAAGCCTGTGCATTCAATGTTGTTTTCAGCAAGTGGAATTTGGGGTGCATCCACCAGGAGGGTCAGAGGGGCAGATCAGAGGAGTACGTGTCTCCATTGTGCAATAATGGGACGTCTCTTCCAGCAGTATCTAGCTACCTCTAGCAGTTTTGAGTAGATTTGTGGACTATTGCACATGTGCAGCATCACTGTTGATGTCGACCAACTGTGAGTTACACCGTTTATGCATTTTGGCTCAGCCGTATTTGGGTGGCTCAACCACCTCACCACTCATTGGCGCTGTGCCCATATGTAATATGTAATAGTTTTCTTGACTGGATGAGGCATGGCTACCAATTTTCACTGTAAGTTGTAGTTTATGCAGAGCAATTCTATTTCTCCTCCCGCCTTTTTTTTTTTTTTTTTGGACGAGTACCATTGTGCTCAATGATTTGACGATATGTAGTGGGATTTGAAGAGATAAATTTATGAAGAAATTGTATTATAATTTTCACGTTTCATACCTTTCCTGTTGAGACCAGTGATAATTTATTCCAGAATTGAATGGTGTTTTTAAACAATGGCAGTGGTTTGCGCAGGTTTCCCTCCAGGATGTCCTTGTGATGTAAGTGGACCCCCATGTATCTAAATGAACTAAAAGCTCACTCGAGTAGTGCTGGAGTGTTGTGTGCTCCATTAAGCTGAGGAATAAGCAAGACTTTTTTCATTTCTGTAATGTTGCAATAAGCGGAGCAACATGAGGGCACTAGGATCTCACAGACAGCGAGACAGGGGCCAGGATCAGAAAGGGAGGAGAGAAGGGCAGGGAACAGATGAGGATGGGACGAATGAGCTCCGGGAGTGACCAATAAAGAAGTGTGCAAATACTTATCGAGTGCAACTTCTCATTTCCAGCCGTTCCAACACTACAACTGGCGACGAGAGGGCGAACCCGGGAGCTACTCCCAATTGTGTGGAATACCGATTCCAAAGTGACATTGGGAGCCCACCCCGGTCGCGTCTGCTCACTGCATGCCACCAGCATCAGGCATTGGCACGGACAACTGCTGCCTACAGCTTGACATCGTGACCCCACCCCGATCGTGCAGAAGATGTCCTGGATCAGGGGTTACTCTGGAAGCTCACACCGGCTGCATCCACTTGACGCGTGCCACCAGCAGTCTGTGTCAGGAAGGCAAGCGGAGCCCTGCTTGCTCACAGCTCCGGGGGCTAACTTTCCTCACACTCTCTCTCATCTCACAAAGACTCACAAGACAACAGGGCTTCTCTGCATCCATCTTGGGGTCTGACAGCTCAGCCAATGAGCTGCAAGAAAGTGAGGGTGGCCATTCTAAGGTCAGGTGCCATAATAAACTCAGGGAGTGAATGTTGAGGAGGTGCACAGCCATGCCGAGTCACTGGCACTTGCAAGGCCAGCATTACAGGAGCCTTTTCTGCCCTTTTAGGCTCCAAGCACACCCCAGCACTGCCATTGCACCACTGCAAACACTGTACTGCTCACACTTTGTGAGCCTTCTGCGCAATCCCCAGCATGGCATGCCTCACCCATCAACACCTAGCAGACTCAACCTATTGGCTATCACGCCATGTCTATGTCACCAAACTCCACACAGGCACAGGCCTCAACACAGAATCGGCGTCACCCAGTTCCCCACCCCACGCCATGCGCAGACCAACCATACTGGGGGTCCCATTTCTGCGACCGCCGGAACCTCTCACCCTCGTGTAAGGGGGTTGCATGCGCTCCACTGGCAAGACTGGCTGGAAGACATTGAAGACTTAATGAAAGGTTCACAGGTCACTGACCATACGCAACAGCGCATTGATTTACGTAACCCCATTGGGAAGGAAGTTGACCAGATCATCAAGGAACTTCTGACAGACACTGCGAGGCATGCAACAGGAAATTTCTTCACAAAAGGAACATTGATTATGAATGCTACAGCTTCAACTTAGCATCCCAGTAAAGGGATGAATCCATGGGGCAGTTCATATAGAGACTAAAGCGCTTAGCCCGCTACTACAGTTTTGACACTTTTACGACAGAAGACGCTCTTCCGCTGCTGATTATTAAATGGTGTCAGTCACAGTCCCTGCGCAGTCCCCTTTTTAAAGAAACTCTACTCATTGCAAGAAATAGAAGAAATTACGAAAGTTAGTGATCAAGCAGAGGAACATGCAAAGAAAATGTGCGCAGGAAAGCTAGAGAAATGGGAGCAGGCTTCAAACTTGTCAGAAGGAACGTCAATCACTGGACCATTGGAGAACTCTGAGATCCACAAACTGCCCCCAACTAACAGTGCGTTGTCGAAGCCACAAGCGGAGCCAGATAAAGGAGCACCAGCTGAAATGCTATTGCTGTGGCCAATATTTTCTACACACCGATCCATGCCCAGCGTTGGGTCAGCATTGTCGCCACTGTAGAAAGGAAAACCACTTTGAAAAGGTGTGCCAAGCCTCGCAGAAGAACATACGGTGGAAATCCAGGGAGCCCAGGTCGGTCATCATGAGTAGGCTGTGTGTGACCAATGGGAACGCTCCACCAGCTCATCCCGATCAAGCTTTACTCACATTGGCACATACAGATCGCGATGCTCTGAATCCTGTGTGTCAAGGTCCCTCACACCAATCCCACAAGAAAGTGAGGAATACATTTGCTTGGTCGCCGACCATGATAGACTAAAGAAATACCCAAGCCTGCACCTCCAAATTGGAACGCACGCCACCACATTTGTGCTAGACAGTGGTGCATCCCTCAGATTACATCAGTGTCACAGAATACAACAGAATGAACCCGAAGGCCCAGCTACACAAAGCGGCTGTGCGAGTCTACATGTGGGTGTCCAAAGAACCTCTTCCATGTCTAGGGTAGTTCCAAACACCTCTCACATACAAAGACAGAACCGTACAAGCACAGATTCACATGATCAAGGGGCTGAAGCGGACTGTCTCCTCTGTCTGGCTACTGCCAAACGACTAAGGGTGGAGGAGATACTATATCGCGTGGAGGATGAATCCAGTATTGTACGCAAGTTTCTAACGCTGTTTGTAGGACTTGGAAACCTGGCTCATTTTCAAGTCTGCCTGCGCATAAATGAGTAAGTAACACCAGTGGCCCAGCATCACACAAAGGTATCCTTTTACCTCCAACAGGTGGTTGAGGATGAACTACAGGACCTCCTCTGGGCAGACAACATGGAGGGAACCTCTGGACCCACCCCGTGGGTGTGCCCAGTAGTTGTGGTGCCTAAACGAGGTTCCGGTGGCAAAGTGTGTCTGTGTGGACATAAGAGCTCCAAACAACGCCATTGAATGGGAAAGACATTCAGGACCTCACATCAGTGACATGATCATACTGCTGGATAAGGCAAAAGTATTATCCAAGCTGGATCTAAACAAGGGCTACCACCAGCTCGCACTCCGAGAAAGCTTATGCCACATCACCACATTTTCAACGCACCACGGTCTATTTCAGTACAAACGGGTCAGCTTTGACATTTCATCTGCAGCTGAGATATTTCAAGAAGCGATAAAGAGAGTAATTCCACACATAACCAACGCCCTCAACTAAAGCAATGACTTCTTTGTATTTGGCTCCACAGTCAAGTTACATGACAAAGCCCTGGATCAGGCATGTCCTGCTCTTCTGGAAGCCAACCTGACCCTCATAAAGGACAAGTGCAAACTCAACAGGTCCACACTGAAATTCTGTGGACACATCTTCTTAGGTGATGGGATAAGGTGAGAACCCTGAGAAAGTCACGGCCCTGACCGACATCCCCTACTCCCAAGACGCTTGGGATGTTCGGTTGTTTATGGGAATGGCCAGTTACTGCGCCCAGTACATCAAGGGCTATGCTACCATCAGCTATCCCCACAGGGAACTGACTAAAAAAAGACAACCATTAAGGTGGTCAGCGAGATGTGATCAAGCACATAGTAGCATATGACAGTCGCAGCCTGACTGACACTGAGACAGCATACTTGCAGTCGCGAAAAGGAAAATCTGGTGGTAGTCTGGGCCTGTGTGCACTTCCAGATCTTCATATACCGGAAACACTTCACTCTCACCACGGCCCATCATGCATTAATAATCATATTCAGAAATCTCCAAGCAAAGATGCCCTCTAGAATCGAGCGATGGGGAATTCGTCTTGAAGAATACATGTACACCATCACACATAAACCCTGAAAAGCAGTGAATCCAGCAGACTATATGCGACGGTACCCTAGAATATCCTGTGCAGCGAAACCATCACTAGGAGTACATTCACTTTGTCATTGCTCAAGCAACACCACATGCACCCCCCCCCCATAAAGCCATCATCGAGGCCACCATAGCTGACGCCACATTGCGAGATGTAACACGTTGCATCCAAACGAACTGATGGGGCCACGTGAAAGAACCCTAAAGCAACCAACTCATTAACATCAAAGAACTAACCTCCTTTCGACACATAAGGGATGAACTGTGCTGACAGAAGAAAGGTTATTCATTCCAAAACATCTCCAAGGAGTGATCAACCTAGCTCATGAATGACACCGGAGCACAGTGACCACCAAAAGAGCCCTACATGACCATGCCTGGTTCCCCTCCCATGATGTGATGGTCGAAGCCACGTTTAAGGACTGTCCTTAATGCCAACTTGTCAGCCAAGAGGAACCTCCCTCGCTGCTGCAAATGTCCGAACTACCAGAAGGAGTCTGGCAACAAGTAGCAGTAGATTTCTTTGGCCCCCTGTAGTCCAGCAAATGCATCCTTGTCATAATGGATGAATATTCCCGATTCCCAATTGCACAACAAGTATCATCCAGCAGGGCAACCACCACCATACCTCTGCTGAATTAAGTCTTCACAGCATGGGGAATCCTTTAAGTAGTCAAACAGACAATAGCCCTCCATTCAACAGTCAAGAATTCACCGAGTTCGCCAGTCACCTCAACTTTGGACATTGAAAGATCACTCCCGTGTGGCCTCAGGCCAATGGGATGGTGGAGAGGTTCACAGCCACATTAAAGAAAACCATACAACAAACTGAATTAACCAGACGGGATGTCCAGGCAGCGCTGAATGAAGTGCTGAGAGCATACAGAACCACACCACACAGCACCACAAATGCTCAGCCACCCTGATGCTAGGCCGCACGGTGCAACCAAGAATACCCACTTGGGAGAAATCAGCCCACTGTGCCCGACATGCTACAGATCACAACGATCTGGCAGAGATGGACAGAACTAAGAAAGCAAAAAGGAAGAAATAGGCTGACAGGCGTCCAAGGACCCAGCTGTCGACAGTCCAGGAAGGAGACTGGGTACTTGCCAGCCAAGAACGAAAGAGAAAATCTGACAGTCGGTACCATGAACACCCACTGTAAGTAACAAATCTAAAAGGCACCATGGTCACGGCTGCTTCAGATGATAAGAAGAAAACTCGGAACATCACCTACTTCAGGAAGTGTAACCCACCGCCCAAAGAGTCCACTTCAGGAGTAGATAGTGATATACAGAGGATACTCCCACGCTAGTGAAGAGTTCAAGTCCACCTCTTTCCTCGGCTATGGGGGAACCCACACCTCCAACCTCAGCAAGTCGGCACCAGCTTGTCCGTTGAAGGCCTGCACGTCTCATAGAAGAAATATAATGGACACCTTCCCGAACTAAAGCTCATTTGTGCAAGGAGGGAGATGTAATGTTGCGATAAGCAAAGTAACATGAGGGAAATAGGTCTTAATGAACACTGAGGTGCCCAGTGAGGGCCGAGGGCCAGGAGCAGAAAGGGAGGAGAGAAGGGCAGGAAGGAACAGCAGGGAACAGATAAACAGATGAGGATGGGGGACGAACGAGCTCTGGGAGTGACCAGTAAAGAACTGTGCAAATACTTACTGAGTGCGGCTCCTCATTTCCAGTCATCCCGACACTATAATTTCTAACACCAGACTGCTGGATGAAAGTTTCCTACTAGTGAAGGAGCGGGCCGAGATCAGTGCCAGTGTTTTTAAAGTACAGCAGAACGTAATGTGAATTTAGGGAAATTAATTGGGTGTGCTCGTGTAGCGAGACTCCCCTGGTCACTTCCTCCCTTCTGATTATGACTGCAAAAGGTTCCATGGCCAGCATAAACAAGAGCTGGAATAGGTGCACCCCTTCCTAGTTGCCTCTCCGCACCAGCCATGTCTTACATGCGGTGATGGATTGAAATATAGTAGATTGATCCAAGATTGTATCCCAGCTCTGAACCCCATCTAGTTCAATGTTAGAAATGTTTCCAATTCAGGGTATTACAAGCATTTCCCATATCAATGTAGGCTATTGCTGACTGAGTGGGTCTTTGTAGTGGGTTGTTAATTAAAAAGAATAGCGTCTGAATATTGAGTGAGATATTCCTACTGAGCATGAAACCCGATTGACCAGGATGTATGAAGTCAGACATTACCTGGGATACCCTAGTGGCCGGTACTTTTAAAAGAATCTCATAAGCTTTGTTGAGCATCGACAGTGACCGATATTAGTGCATCTCCAGTGAATATTAATTTGGCTTTATGGGTGTGATTATGATCACCTCTTCAGTTGTGAGATGGAGGGCATTTTCCACTTTGGCAACCAAGTACATTTTTAACAGGTGTAGTACTAAAGTAGCTTGGGTCATGGCATAGAATTCTAATGGACATCAGTAGCTACTCTGAGTTTTTCACTTGGCTAATTCTTTAATCATTGGATTTTGTTGAATGCTAGAGGAGCTTCTAACAATTTACACTTGTCTTGAGTCACTATACCTAAATTGGCACTGTGCACATATTCTCTCTATTGCTCAGCTCTCAGGTTAACGGAGTTGATTTATAATGCTTTGTAGAAATTATAAAGAGCTGGATTCATTTCTGCCTGTGTGGGTGCTATTTGAGTCAACCTAATTTTTAGATGCCATTATTGAGGCCTGTGATCTGTTGGTGTTGAAAAACGAATCCAATATATGTTGCCTATTCCCTATAATGATGTCCCCTAATTTGATTCAGTGTACTCACATATTTGCTAGTTTTGCTTACCTGTGCTCAGGCCTCCACTCTTTCAGCGGTGTTGCTTTTTAATATCCTTAGCATGTTTTCTCGTTTAGTGTTGTCCCTCTCCAACACCTTCCTTATCCCATATATCATTCATGTACATGTGCCCTTCACCATCCTCTTGAAGTCCTCACTTTCAGTCAGTGGGCTGCTCACGATCCCTGCGTTATTAGCAAAATATTGTCATATCAAGTGTCGGAGCGTTTCCGTATATGGTGCAACCTACCATTACAACCAGTTGGTATTCTATCCACAAACCTTAACCTATCCCATCTCATTTTAATGTTAAGGGATTCTTATCTGGTGATGTTTTACTTGAATATTCTGAGAACAAGATCTCGCCCTACAACGGTTAATTAGGAATATGTTGATCCTAGTGTGGCATGAGGGCACATATGAGTAGTATGACTAATCAGCGTCATATGATTCAGTCCTCGGCAAATAACATCCAGTTATTGAGCAACCTCATAAATTTGACTGTCAACCAGTGGCCACTGCTGCAAATGTCAGGGGGGGGGACAATAAAAAAAAAAAAAAGTACCTTTCCTGCTCTTCCCACCGACTCCTGCTGCCTCGCTCGTCGCACCTGTTCTTGTGGTGTCCCAGTATTCGTTGGGACACCAGCACAGGCTCCCCAGCAATCCTGGTGCTGCTTTCATGCTAAACCTAGCATGAAAGCAGTGCCAACAATGACCTGAGGGGCTTGGACTGCTGCTCAGACACCACCCTGGGGTCTGTACAGTTTCTCCATCCCAGCTGTTCAACACAGCCAGCTGGAGAAACCTAAGTGCGCATGGGTGTTTGGCCAACCTAAGATGGTTGGCCAAACACACATGTGCACGTAGGTGCACTCTCTACTCTAACTCCCACCCCCACCCCCTCCCACCTCCCATGACCCAGACCCTCTCTGCACTGCTGGCTGAGCCATCAGATGAAAAATAAAACAATAGTCAACTATAGTTTTATTTTTCATCTTCTAGCTCTTGACCAGGGGGTCGACTCTCCTCCGCCATTGGGAAAGAGCCACCCCTGCTGTCATCTGATGTGATGGGGTTCCCAGCAATTGGGGGTGGGTAGAGTAGCCCTTGTTTCTGCTCAGTACACAATTCGAATTGCTCCCCCATTTCATAGACACGTCTCGATCATATGTGATTTCCACAATCAGGGGGTCTAGGAGTTCAACCTGAGTATAGTTTTGAGCACATACATTTACCCATTGTATAGGCCTCCCTCCCAGTCTTCCCTTGAGTATTGTATATCTGCCCTGGGTGTTTTTTATTAACTTGTTGACTCAAACGTACCTTTGGGTCTACTCAGATGTGTCCCTCTCACTTAGGACAATTAGCATAGTACAATTGGCCCTTCCACCTTCACTTTTTCACCTTCCTTCTTTGTTATGTATGTTTCTTGTTAACCCTCCTCCTTTTTATGCATATGCAACAGCACTATGCCTTTCCTTCAAATTACCCAATCTCCCTGTTGTTCCATGTTATTGTGTACATATCTCTCAACCATTGATTGTAGATAAGTTATGGTAACACAATATTTTGCGCATTATCCCCCAGTTGAATGGAGCCATCCCTTTCTTCTTAGGTTGCCTTTGATTGGCACATCATTCTTTATTGCTGTTTCTTGTACGCTACTCTTCGTGGCACAGTTCGAGTTGATTGTGTGTAATGAGGCCCTCAAGTAACTGCCCTCAACTTATCTCCTTAAAAATCCCTGCACAACCCTAGTCTCCAGCTTCTAATGCCCATTATTAATTTTTACCTCTCTCAATTTGGGAGGAAAAGAGTCAGCCTATGTCTATGCTGCAATGGAGATTTCAAAGGAGAACAAAAGAGTAAAGGAGATAGGGAATACGTCTAAATGGTTATGATCCCCCCACTATCTGTTTGGTTTACAGCTGTCCCTTTTGTGCATTTATACCCAACATTTCGTGTTCATGAATGTTACCATGAGGTCCACTGTTGGAAGAACAAGATTCTTCAAAACATAGGCTGGAAAGGATACTTATGCTTCACTGTTCTTTAGTAGATTCATCACAAGTTATTTAGGCCAATTACTTGTGGCTGAGTTTTGTTGAGTCAAGCAGCTCAGTCTTTACTCATTCTGGTGTAGTGATTTAGCCTATCCGTCTTAAGGTATTATTTCTTCAAATCTCATTTAAGTCACTATGGGTGCATGATGTGCCCAGTCTTCATCTTCCTCTTCACCCAATCCTTGTCCTGTAAGATCCAGATGTGTATCAGTGTAGGTGCTCTTTGCCTTTGGGCTGAAGCTACCCCAGCTACCCGCAGCAGCTGTGGGTGCCTCTTTTGCTGCTCTGTTTGAGTCAGAGTTGGTCTGGTTGTCACTGTGGGATGGTTCCTGTGCTTGATGGTTTTCTCGTATCTGGCAGGATGGCACTGTTTTCATGACATTTTCAGTTGCCCTGGTCAAGGTCTAATCCAGAGCTTCCTTTGGGCCAGAGAGAAATTATATTTTGTCTTTGTAAATTGTTTTTAAGTTTGCAGAGAAGACAAGCATGTATTTTATGGCCAAGTATCTTTGGGTCTGCTCTACTTCTAAGGAGTAGTATCTCTTTGCTTCTACTGTGGGGTTGTAGAAAATAAAGATACATAATTTACAGTTGTCCATGCTTATCTTGCTGTTCTCTCTAGATTGTTGCAGTATGAAGTCCCTATCCACTATTAGCCTTGGCAGTTCTACAAGCTTAAGTGGGCTTGTCAGTAATGTTTGGGGACTCTCAGTATTCAAATGGTGCAACAGTCCAGATGTTGCCACTGTGTCTGACAACCAATATTCCCGAAATTGTACAAAATCAAGCTCTACTTTCTTATGCATGCCTACTATTTTAATGTTGTTGTGACAGTATCTACCCTCCGCCTAGTCTGCTGTGTACGTGAGCAAGATTCTTGCCTTTCACTTTGGCTGGTTGCATGTCATTGATCATGGATTTCAGTGTGGAAAATGATTTCTCAACAGCTTTGAGTCTCTGCTGCCTTTTGGTGTTCTGCTGAAATCCTGGATCCATAATCAGAAGATTGTGAGTGTGTCCTCCTCTTTGATCTTTCACCCCTACACAATAAGCCCCTAATCTACACATTGGGGTTGCTACGCAGATGTCTTGGTCACTGTGCCGGTCCCGCTCCGATTGGACTGCACTGTCCTTGGACCATCGTTCCTCTCAGCCTTCTGTTACTTTGATGTGGGTTTTACACTTTGCTGGTTTGTCACTTGGGTTGGCTCCTCACTCTTCATCTTGCAGAGGATTCCCTTAGTGCCAGTTTACAGCTGCTAGGGCCTCTCACTTGCTGTCTGCAGTTGCAGGCACAAAGTTAAATGTTTGGGGTTGCTGCTAGCCAGGATTAGGCGTGATTATGCAACTAGTGATGCAGACAAGCAAGATTTTACACAATGGCATCCTTCTCCATCGTCCTCTTTGAAACATCCCTGTTGAGGGTATGTAAAATTGCTTTCAACTTTGCTGTATTCTCAATATTCGCTACTTTTCCTTAGTCACTGTGGGTTGTTGACAGCTTCATTATAGCATTAGAAAAAGTCTGTGACAGCACACTTTATAAATCACACAATCTATTGTGGCCAGTCTACATCCACCATACAGTGTACAGCAATTCTCTGTAAGGTGCTGCCTTGTCAGGATTTGAAATCTATTTACACAGTCTGAACAAATTATTCTGTCAGTGGATTTGTCATAGCGCTTCTACCTGAAAAGAATCAAGATAAACAGACAATGTAAACTGAAATCCCATGTTTTTATTTGAAAGTGCACATTTAACCCTTTTTCAGATAGCATTTTTACATGGATGCTGTAAACCGCTGTACCCAGCGCAGCTGTGCCACTCACTCCAGTATAGTACCACTACTCCTAAACTCCACACCACATCCTCACAGAACTACAGTCATACACAAGCACTGCACCACCACCAACCCCAGTTAACCACCATCCACATACAACTTCACCACAACCCATGCAGCAGCGCACCACTACCTACAGCACAGCATCTTCAGCCTAGCGTTACTTCTCCAACCCATCATAACATGACTTGGAATGCACCATCAACCGAAATGGGCACAGCCACACCTACAGATAAGTTCTACCATCCCAGCACTGCAACACTGTTCCTCGGGACCACACAGCAGCACTGTCCTACCAGTTCACATCATGCCATTCACAGCACTGCATTCTCCCCACCTGCAGTGTCCCTCCATGCATCCCCCCAGCAGTAGGGCACCAGCACCGTCACACACACCCTCATCACCATCAGACTGGACTATGGCAACGCACTCTATGCCGGAATCAACAAAATACTCACCTGCAAATTGCAAAAAACATCCAGAACGTCGCCGTTAGACTGGTCCTCGACCTACCCCGACACTGCCACATCTCGCAACACCTACATACACTGCACTGGCTCCCCATAGAGAAAAGAATCACTTTTAAGATCCTCACCCACGCACAAAAAGCCCTCCACAACACCGGACCAGCCTACCGTAACCAGCGACTCAACTTCCACGTACCCCACAGGGCCCTACGCTCAGCCCGGCTCTCTCTCGCAGAAGTACCCTGCATCAGGAAAACCAGAACAGGAGGACGATCCTTCTCCTACCTTGCAGCCACCGCCTGGAACTCCCTACCTATCCACATCAGACAAACCACCTCCATCCCCAGCTTCACGAAGGAACTGATGACATGGCTTTTTTAAACCACCTCACCGGTATATGCTACACTCCTCCCCACCCCTCTAGCGCCTTGAGACCCTAACATGTGAGTAGCTGTGCTTTACAAGTACCGATTGATTGATTGATTGACACAGCATGCCACCAACCCAACACTTCTCGCCACTACCATGGCAAAGCAAAACGATCTTCAACACCTTAATTCCACTCCGGCACTCCTGCAGAATACTGTCACCACTTACATTGCATTGCATCCTACAAGCAGAGTATCTCCTCCCAGCACAGCATCATAATGACCATACCATCATGCTATCAATGCACTACTACCCTTGCCGCAAATCATGACCAGCAGTTCTGCAACGTCTTCCCAGAACTGCACCTCTACATGCAGCCTAATAGTTCCACCCCAGGGCCAACATCAGCACTGCATCACTACCCTTTTCGCAGAGCACCACCATCCCCAGTACTGCACCACACCTTATGCATTAGCCACCATCCCGAGCTGTGAAATACAGCTACTATCACTAACTTAAAGCACTGCCTCACCCCCTAAAATCATGTATAAGCAACACATCTCTCCTCGCAGCACTGCACCATAACCCCTGTCAGGACACCAACAGCCACAGCAATGCATAATGACTATTTTTCACTCCTCCCCGCACCATGGCATCACTCCACCAGTCCAAGCATCATTTCACCATCCCTGGACGCTCAGCACTTCATCATAATACCACAGCACCCTACCACTGCTTCTGAGCTCCATCTTGTTCTGATTGCTTCATCACCCACCGGCACTGCACGTCCAACCGAGAAGCACCTTATTTGTACTACCAACCGCGCAGCACGGTGCCATTACCCTCAGCACCTCATGTTTACCCCTAACCCCTGCACAGCCACCAGCATGGTACTGCCACCCCAGCACTGCACCGCCAACACTCCGCCCTGAATCTGCACCACCATCCTGTTTACTGCTGTAGCCTCCATAAAACTGCATATTTTCCCTAAATCACATCTGTAGCTGTCACTGCTATATCACCGCTTCAAGAACCACACTACTGCTGCACTGCCCAACACTATCACGCCAAGCCCTTCATATCCCTCCTTCAGCTCCGCACCACCACTCCCGTAACAACCCCAACATTCCAACAATGCGTCTGAACCTCAGCCCCACACCACTATCGCACCATCACAACAGCAGTGCACCGCAGTCACCCAGTCTGGTACACCCACTTCCGGTCCCAAAGCCCTGTGCCACAACACCCAACCCCAGGTCAGCACTGCCCCAGCACGAGCCCTGCTCCATGTCCCATGTAGAAATAAGGCAGTCCGTGTACAGTTTAGCACTTTCGTAGCTCTAATGCACACAAAAGCACAGAACGGCACTGCTTCATACTTGGGCAATCTAATGTTTTCATTGGTCTATCGCTTCCAAAAAGAAGTCAGTGTTCAATATGCTGAACATAAGGTCATTCAGAGAACTTGTGCCTGACCCCTTCATAACCACTGCCCTAATCAGCACACACTGCCCCTGCCAACCACGGCCCTACGACTCTCAACATAGGGCTAACACCTTACAGCATCGTACTACCAACCACAGTACTCGCCCAAGCATTGCGGCATCCTCACTGTACCGTCTAATGCCTCACTACTACTGCAGCATTGCACCATTTCTAGCACAGGACAACACCCCAGCACTGCAACACCCTCAGACCTCCAGTTCCCCCTTAAGAATCACAACCCCACCCTCGGTACTGCGACATCAGTAGTTAGCACTGTTCCTTCATACTGTTTTTTTTTTTAATAGGCAAGTTGTTACCTTAATTCTATTCCCTTAATGCTTGGAAGATGTGGTTAAGCTTTCTTCAGTCACCTTTTGGGATTTTATAAAATGTCAATAAAGAGTAAGAATTTCACTAGAGTGTGTCATTAAGTGGCTGGCATGGCTCTGTTTCGCTGTTAGTGTTGAATGATCTATTAGACACAGATGAGCAGGGTTCATCTCAAAGCTCCTTCCCTTGCTACATCAGAGATGGTCTCTCAAAGCATGGTTCGATTCAGGTTATCAGGGCATCTAAGAGGTGAAGTAGGATCCAGATGGCTGTTTATTAGTTGGCAATTCTTGCGAAAAATGTGTTAAGCAACGTAAGCTTGTTGCCTTTACAATTGAGCCTGATTGCCATTCACCTCGTGTGGGTTGGATTTGAGGTTCTTCTGCGATCGGATGGTACCTGCAGATTTTACCTTTTGCACCTCACCGCTATCTGCTAGCACCACAATTTCAGTGCTACAGTTCCAGCCATCGCCAGCACTGCCATCCCCTGCACTGTACCACCGAGTGCTGCACCACTACCCCATCACTAAACGATCCCAGGTACTGCGCCATACCCAGCATTGCACGTCTATCAGGGTTGCACCGCCCTTCAGAATCGCTGCAACACCACTAGCTAGTACTGCCCCTCCACCCTCCCTCCTCTAATGTTTTTAATGCTAAGCCCATTGGCACGATTCTGTTGAGAAAGGTGGTTTTCGAATGGGGTGAAAGCTAGGTGACTTTACTGGGTGGAATATACGTTTAATTATGATATATTGCGTTTCCTAATACTTTCTACATCATCAAGCTATGCCTCTGTGAAAGAAGGCAGCCATAACCATGGGAATGATGTATCTAACATGGTCTGCAAGTTCTGAAAATAATTGGAATATATGCTGCAAATATAGAGAATCATTGATTTTTCCTGTGGCCATTTAAATATTTTCTTAAACAAATGAAATTGCAGGATGTTTGAAACTATCTTAAGAAATAGAGAGCTAAAAATACTTATTACAAAGTTGCATAGAAAACCCCGCACATTCTTCTGTTTCGTACTGTTTTGCTTGCCATATTATCATTATCAAATGATTCAGAAGACCTTTTAAATGTGACGCTTTCAAATATTTCCAGGGCAAAGTTTTTCCAAAGTTGAGAAAAAGAAGTCCACAAGGATCCTCTGAGTCAGCTTCTGATAAAGAAGACGACGAAGCAACGGACTACGTTTTTAGAATTTTGTATCCAGGCACTCAGTCTGAGTTTGGTAAGTAAGTGTCCCCTGTGCAATATTAACTAAGGTGTCTTCTGCAGAGATAATAATAAATAGTTGTTCATGACGAAGTGTCTGTATGTTAATAATACAAATTAAAATACTCCAGTAATTGTAATGCCAAGCATCCATTTATTACATACCGCAACCTTAATTTTCTTGCTTTTACCAAACTCATTAACATTCCTTTTTTTTGCTTTTTATTTTTTAGTTTCCATAACAAATATATATTACAAAAAGAACATAATACAGTGTTTTTTAGGCTCAGTGAATTACATAGTCAGACATTTAGACACAATGTTGCGGAATAGTTGGCCATGCATGTAGCCCGCATGCTCAGCGTGGTATTGTTGGCATTCTGGATTTATCTCCAAACCCATCGCTTCAGCAGTGTCGATGTATAACGTAAACCACGAAGGAAAATAAAGTGTATAATTCTGTGCTTACTGTTGAATGATACCTTCTCTTTTTGGGTGAATCACTAAAGCCACACTTCATCAGAAAGTCAGGCTCTGGCTCTGATGCTAGGGGACGGTCTATCATCTGCAATTGCCTTGTATATGATACCCTGTGTCTGTGATAGTGATAAGTTGTGACAAGGCTATAAGTGCAAGGAGCTTGGAAGGTACAGTTTCTTACTGGAGTGATTTAGATATTGGCAGACAGGTTACTGCCTCACAACAGTGATGGATATCACATCCCCTGAAACCTAAATCCCATTGGAAATAATGGGATTTAGACTTCGGCGGACAGGATATCCGTCACTGTTGTGACGGAGTAATCTGTCCGCCAATATCTAAATAAGGCACAAAGTCTAAATGATAATAAAATTCCTAAGTTCAAGCATCCTCTATCTCTTTTAAGCGATGTAGTGTCATGAATTCTTCATCTTATAAAGGTCTCCTAGTTTTGTTATATTCAATTGCAACGCAAATATAGACAATATATGTGAAGCTAATAAATCCAAATAATCATTGTAAAACTCGGATGTCAATCCAACAGCCCCGGAAGCTTTACCTCAAGGCAGAGATTTTATTACAGCTGTGGTCTCTTCCTCCGTGAGTGGTGCTTCAAGGGCTGTTTTTTGTGGAATTCCAGTCAAGCTAACGTGGCTGTCAAAAGACATTCCTCTTTATTTTCATGCTTTATTTTCAACTCTGCTATTTAAAGATGTGTATACTATTTGGTGAATGCCTCAAAGATAATTTCTGTTTTCCTGCATCTTGCACCTTTATTACCAAGTGTTTACATATTCCTTCTCCAGCATTCTGAGTTCCACCTCCAGTGCCCCCAGCCGAAGACTGATCACTTTAAGTACCCCTGCCTGTTTGGAAATGCATAGGCCTCTTGTGTGTGCATCTAAGGCATCCTTCTACGTGAAGACCCCACAAACAGAGTCCACTTTTAACTCAAAGTAGTCTTCGATACCCTTCCTAGTGTCATTCATGAACTATAGTTTCACATGAGCACTGGTGAGAAATGTCCTGGGGCGGCCCTCCCTCCCCAGCTTCAGAAACGTCAGTACCAGGGTCACAGGAAAGTGATAAGAGAATGTGCGAGGGAGTATCTTCACCTCTGCAGTTCACATGCAAGCATCCCTCATGAGCAGCCCATAATCTATGCAGCATGCTGCTTCATGGATGGATGGAAGAGTAAAAGCAGTAGTTCCTTACTTGTGAGTGTCGAGCACGCCAGACATCAATCAAAGTGTGACTTTTACCTGGTGCTTGAAGAGCACACTCTACTAAAGGTGGGCATCTACACGTGTGTGTGTGGACCTGTCTTTGGATGCATCAAGTGCTATGTTGAAATCACGCCCCAAAAAAGGTTGCAAACATCAAGGTTATCACAGAATATATGAGACTATTGAAACAGTAAGGGGAGTTCACATTCAGTCCCTATGAGTTTGAGTAGTGGTGCATGTTGAATAGTTATCAACCCTTGTAGAATTAGGTATCTACCCTCTTTGATGACAACTGTTTTCAAATCTTCTTAATGCATTGTACATTTATCAATATCCCTACCCCTCTAGAATGGGAATTGTAAGATATAAAATGTCAATTACGAGTGAATGCTTTTTAAAATGCAGTTGTCATCAGTGGCGTAACATAAGCCCCCGCAGCCCCTGCGGTGTGTGGGGGTGCGGGAGGGGTTGCTCTGAGCTCCCAGGGGCCCTCTCAGCACAGTACCCTGTTTTTCCAATTAACCATCTGTGATTAGATCAACACTAGGGTCCATTTCCTAAATGGTTTACTTTACCCATTTCCTTCTACTCTGTTTATTGTTACTAAGGAGTATGTTAATTTGCTGACTTCCTTAATGGTATCTTTATTCAAACCAATGCAAGACTCATCATCTCACCTTGAAGACTGTATTGCTGATAACTTTACCTTCAGCTTACAGGATCTGAGAACTTCGCACCTTGCCAGTTCATGCACCTTTCACAGTTTTCTACCCAGATTAGTTAGTCTTCCGCAACTGCCCAGCCTACTTTCCAAAGATGGTTTCTGACTTTCTCGTCAGCCAATCTACCAACCTTCCATATTTCTTCCTTCCTCCTCATCCCACCAAGAAGGAAGAGCAGATGCATAAATTCGACCATAGGCATTTGGTACCCTAGTAGATCCACCACACTTGACAAGACAAAGTAGACGAACAGCTCTTTGCTAAAAGAGGTAATGCAGTAAACAAATGCTTCTTTTTGTATTGAGTCATATTTTGCCTCAAGGCTGGCTGTTCCATAATCAAGAAAGGACCACTAAATGGCATTCACGTCTACTCCATGAGTATACTTACATAATTCTCACCAGAGAATTTCCAGGACTTGCATTTTGTCAGGTAACTTTGCGTGCTGTTGCCAAACTTTATTACCTCACAGTCCAAGCATATAGTTTCATGATCATGTCCAGTGCTGTGTTGTATTAGTTCCCTTCACTTACCTTTGGTAACATTTTTTGGTGGGCACATACATAATCTTCCTGCAGATTCCTCACTGCCCTACCTTTCTATATGATATCCCATATATGTAAAGAGTCCAAGTTATAAACATGTTCTGTGCTGTATTTGTTATTGATGTTTTCTACGTTCCTCTTCACATGTGTTTTGTGTGCAGAAAAATATCAGGAACTGATGTTAGTGCGCCAGAAGTCATCATTTCCGATGTGCAGAGTTATAGATGAAAGTGTATGGTTCCTCCTGGCAGTACTGGAGAAGTGTTCTAAGGGGGGGCAAGTTTTCTGGATGTGTATGAGGCCTGGAAAGATAATTCTAAGGTGAGGATTCTGCGGGGAGATGATGTTGCCACCAGAGCTGTTGTTATCAAAGGAGATTAACTTTTTACTCAGTGGTCCACAGATTGAATGAGAGGTCAACTGAACACTCACAGAAGCTTTTAGATGAGTATTTTGGATTAAACCTCAAGTGATTTCTTGAGATTTTGTGAATTATTTCTTTAGGCATCACAATAAGACAACTCCCAAGACAGTTGGAAGCCTTGTTAAAAAAACTTTTTTACACTGGAAATCTGCCCTATCTAGAAGGCTGCTAATGTGGGCCATTAACTGGTTCTGTGCCTTGGACGAGGTGATCTCGTCCAAGGCACCGGTTCCCAGGTGCCTTGGACGAGATCACCTCGTCCTGCACCCGGGAACCGGGGGGAGCGCTAGCACTCCCCCCATAGTCCCCCCACCCACACCCCCCGGTCGTGGATGGAAGGTGAATCCCTTCCCCTTCCACCCCCCACCCCGCCCGTGATGTCAGCGTGCATCGCTCGCTGATTATCACACCAGCGCTTTGGAAGAGAAATGCAAAGCATTTCTCTTCCGATCACGTGGAGGAGGCCGGAGAGGCTTCAAAGGGAAGGACATCAATTTCCTTCCCTTTGAAGTCTCTGTGAAGCAATCCAGCTTTTGAAACGCCCACTAGACACCAGGGTTTTCTTTTGAAAACGGAAATTGGTATAACGGAGCGACCCCTTGGGCAAGGGTCGATTCCCAAGGGGGACATTTTTTGTTTGAAGGCCTTTTCTGCTCACCCTGGGGGCAGATCGGCCTATTATTAGGCCGATCTGCCCCCAGGGTGGGCAGAAACCTCTAGGCACCAGGGATTATTTTCTTTTTTTTTTGTTCTTTTTTTTTTTTTTTTAGAGTTGGGGAGCGACCCTTGCCTAAGGGGGCAAATTACATTGGATTGGCCTATTTTTATGAAGCCAATCTGCCCCCAAGGGGGACAGAAACCACTAGACACCATGAATTTTGTTGTTGTTGTTATACAGATGGTGAGCGACCCCTTAGGCAAGGGTCGTTCCCCTGGGGGGCAAATTTATTTTAGGCCATTTCTGCCCCACTGGGGGGCAGATCAGCCTATTTTAATTAAGCCGATCTGCCCCGAAGGGGGGCAGAAACCACTAGGCACCGTGGATTTTTTTGTTGTTGTTGTTATACAGATGGTGAGCGACCCCTTAGGCAAGGGTCGCTCCCCTGGAGGAGCAAATTGTATTTAGGCCATTTCTGCCGCCTTTGGAGGCAGATCGGCCGATTTTAGGTCAATCTGCCCCCAAAGGGGGCAGAAACCTCTAGGCGCCAGGAGCTAAAAAAAAATTTGTTGTTGTTTTTTTTGTTTGTTTTGTTAGAGATGGGGAGCGACCCATTAGGCAAGGGTCGCTCCCCTGGGGGGCAAATTGTATTTAGACCATTTCGGCCCCCCTTGGGTGCAAAAAGAAACAATTAGGCACCGGGGAAAGTTTTTTTTTGTTTGCGCCAATGTCACGCAGGGGGGTGGGGGGGTGACCCCGTAGGCAAGGGTCGCTCCCCGGGGAGGGGTTGGGGGGCATATTTATTTTAGGCCATTTCTGCCCCCTTCCTGGGGCCGGCTGAGCTAGAGGCCAAAATCCACAGGTAGGCACTTTGTAAAAAAATACCTCTGTTTTCTGTGAAAAAATGTGATGTGTCCACGTTGTGTTTTGGGCCATTTCCTTTCGTGGGCGCTAGGCCTACCCACACAAGTGAGGTATCATTTTTATTGGGAGACTTGGGGGAATGCTGGGTGGAAGGAAATTTGTGGCTCCTCTCAGATTCCAGAACTTTCTGTCACCGAAATGTGAGGAAAACGTGTTTTTTTAGCCAAATCTTGAGGTTTGCAAAGGATTCTGTGTAACAGAACCTTGTCAGAGCCCCACAAGTCACCCCATCTTGGATTCCCCTAGGTCTCTAGTTTTAAAAAATGCACTGCTTTGGTAGGTTTCCCTAGGTGCCGGCTGAGCTAAAGGGCCAAAAACTACAGGTAGGCACTTTGCAAAAAACACCTCTGTTTTCTGTAAAGAAATGTGATGTGTCCACGTTGTGTTTTGGAGCATTTCCTGTCGCGGGCGCTAGGCCTACCCACACAAGTGAGGTATCATTTTTATCGGGAGACTTGGGGGAACACAGAATAGCAAAACAAGTGTTATTGCCCCTTGTCTTTCTCTACATTTGTTCCTTCCAAATATAAGAGAGTGTGTAAAAAAGACGTCTATTTGAGAAATGCCCTGTAATTCACATGCTAGTATGGGCACCCCGGAATTCAGAGATGTGCAAATAACCACTGCTCCTCAACACCTTATCTTGTGCCCATTTTGGAAATACAAAGGTTTTCTTGATAGCTATTTTTCACTCTTTATATTTCAGCAAATTAATTGCTGTATACCCGGTATAGAATGAAAACCCACTGCAGGGTGCAGCTCATTTATTGGCTCTGGGTACCTAGGGTTCTTGATGAACCTACAAGCCCTATATATCGCCGCAAAAAGAAGAGTCCAGCAGACATAACGGTATATTGCTTTAAAAAATCTGACATTGCAGGAAAAAGTTACTGAGTAAAACGTAGAGAAAAATTGCTGTTTTTTTCACCTCAATTTCAATATTTTGTTTTTTGAGTTGTTATTTTCTGTAGGAAACCCTTGTAGGATCTACACAAATTACCCCTTGCTGAATTAAGAATTTGGTCTACTTTTCAGAAAGGTTTAGGTTTCTGGGATCCAGCATTGATTTCACGCCCATTTCTGTAACTGACTGGAAGGAGGCTGAAAGCACAAAAAATCGTAAAAATGGGGTATGTCCCAGTAAAATGCCAAAATTGTGTTTAAAAATTGGGTTTTCTGATGCAAGTCTGCCTGTTCCTGAAAGCTGGGAAACTGGTGATTTTAGCACCGCAAACCCTTTGTTGATGCCATTTTCAGGGAAAAGACCGCAAGCCTTCTTCTGCAGCCCTTTTTCCCATTTTTTTTTTTTAAAAAACGAAATTTTCAATGTATTTTGGCTAATTTCTTGGCCTCCTTCAGGGGAACCCACAAAGTCTGGGTACCTCTAGAATCCCTAGGATGTTGCAAAAAAAGGACGCAAACTTGGCTAGCTAGCTTATGTGGACAAAACGTTATGAGGGCCTAAGCGTGAACTGCCCCAAGTAGCCAAAAAAAGGCCTGGCACAGGAGGGGGAAAAGGCCTGGCAGCGAAGGGGTTAATGTAGGCTCCAAGATGTATGATTTTGTTTCTCATGTCCAAGTGAGGTTGAGGTCAGATTCAACTTAATGTCATTTTCTTCGGTTGCATGTGACATTTCGCCAGACTAATGTGTGCTGATTAATTAAGAAGCCATAAACGGAGTTAAAATGTTATTGTAAGAAATTGGGTTGTTGGTTGACTGTTGTGTGATCGTTGGTCAAGCAACAACCACAATCTTTGTCAGGGTGTAGCACAAGCTTACCCTAAATTAACCTGTGCTCCTCCCTCTGGTAGCTTGGTTCAGAGCAGTCAGGCAAGCCTTCGGGTGCATGGTCCGACACTCGGAGCACGGCTTCGGGTCGTGCTCGAGGCACCACAAACGCAATGAGGATCCGTCACCGACATCGTCCGATGGCAGTCCTCACAAGGCTGAAGTCTTCGGCCTTGAGCTGCCTACTGTAGAGGTCAGGTCTAATCTCCTGACGGAGGTGCTTCAGCCTGGGGCTTCTACTTCAGAACCCCTTTTACCATTCAATGAAGCCCTCACCAATGTCCTTGTGGGTACATGGTCCAAACCCAACACAGGGGCTCCTGTGAACAGGACTATCGCACGCCGCCATCGACCCGCGCCGAACGACCCAAAACGCCTGTCCCAACACCCCACGCCTGAGAGTCTTGTTATCCAGGCTTCCTCTTCTTCAGGCACATTCCCTTCCGCACCCCCGGATAGGAAATCCAAAAGGCTGGAACAGTTTGGCAAAAAGTTGTTTTTTTCCTCCAGTCTAGCCCTGCTGTCTGTGAACATTGCATGCCTTTTAGGCCGTTATTCCCACTCCCTGTGGAATACGGTTGTGCAAGTCCTGCCGCAGATACCGGGGGAGGACCGTGCTATCGTCTCTCAAGCAGTGAACGATGGGTGAGGCGCGGCGAAGTTCACTATCCGTTGTGGGCTGGATACGACCGACTGTCTGGGCAGATCGGTTGCAACGACAGTGGCCTTATGGCGCCACACCTGGTTACGCACTTCTGGTTTCTCAGGGGATGTCCAACAGTCACTCGTGGACATGCCCTTTGATGGCACCCGTCTCTTTGGAGACAAAGCGGACTCGGCCTTGGAGAGATTCAAGAATTCCCGGGCTACGGCTCGGTCCCTCGGTCTTTCCTCAGCCTCTCGCCCACCACAGTCCGCTTTTCGCCCCTTTCGTGGACACGGAAGGGGCGCCCTGCAGCGTCCTTCACACAGCCACCTTGCCACGCACGCTGGCCAGCCTATGCGTGGCCGAGGACGCGGAATCCCACGTGGCCGTGGGACAGGGAACCAGAGGTCTGTTCAGTCCACCTCTGCCCCCGCTGGAGCCTCCAAACCTTCCTAGTCCATCCCCTCACTCCTGCCCAGTTGGTGGCAGGATGCACCATCACCTGCCCCACTGGGAACATAATCACCACGTCCAGGTGGGTTTTGCAGATCATTCGGAAGAGCTACTCACTCCCTTTCGAATCTGCTCCACCACACATGCCACCATCCTTCCATCACCTTCCGGAGCATCATTTGGCGCTTCTCCGCCAGGAAGTCGCGGCTCTCTTGGCCAAGGGAGCTATACAAAAGGTCCATGTGCCAGAAGTAGGTTGTGGTTGTTATTCCCGCTACTTTATGATACCAAAGAAGGACAAGGGCTTACGTCCTATCCTAGACCATCAGGACCTGAACTACTTCCTCAAGAAGGAGAAATTCAAAATGCTCACCCTGGCTCAGGTTCCGTCTGCCTTAGACACGAGCACTTTCAGTTTACCAGCGCTCCTCGGGTGTTCACGAAAGTGATGGCGGTGGTTGCTTTTCATCTGCGCAGGTCAGGGGTCTCAGTCTTCCCCTACCTCGACGACTGGCTGTTGAAGGCAGACTCGCCCCAGACAGTCGTCTCCCACCTTCAGACTATGGCGAATCTCCTGCACACGCTGGGGTTCACTATAACTGTGCCAAAGTTACACCTGACTCCCTCTCAGACGCTCCCTTTCAGCGGGGCAGTTCTGGACACAGTGCAGTTTCGGGCTTATCCTCCCTGAAAGCGAGTCCAAGACATTCAGGCTATGATTCCAATCTTTCAGCCTCAGGCTTGGGTTTCGGTGAGACTGACTCTGAGGCTGCTGGGCCTCATCGCCTCCTGCATCCTGCTAGTAAAACATGCCAGATGACATATGCAGGCTCTGCAGTGGGATCTGAAGTTCCAGTGGGCGCAGCATCAGGGAAATCTCTCCAGCATGGTCCAGTTCTTTGAGGGGACTGCAAAAGACCTGCAGTGGTGGATTTCAAATCCGAATTGGGTCCATGGCAGATCCCTCTCCCTTCCTCAGCCAGATCTCTCTATAGTGACAGATGCATCTCTTCAGGGTTGGGATGACCACATGGGAGAGGCGGGGATCAGAGGCCTCTGGTCTCTGGCGGAATCGGGGCTCCATATAAATCTGCTGGAGCTCTGGGCGATCAGGCTTGCATTGAAAGCATTCCTTCCCTCTCTCAAAGGGAAAGTGTGGTGCAGGTGTTCACGGACAATGCTACCGCCATGTGGTCCTCCAACAAACAAAGCGGTGTACGCCTCTGGACATGGCTATGGCTGGAACATCAGGGCATAACCCTGATGGTTCAACATCTGGTGGGTTCCTTCAACGCCAAAGCATACTAACTCAGCCGTCGACGCACAGTCGATCCCGAATGGCGTCTCCATCCGCAGGTGGCACAAGGTCTCTTTCAGCAGTGGGGAGAGCCTTGGTTAGTTCTGTTCGCCTCTGCAGAGAACGCGCAATGTCAGCTGTTTTGCGCGTTGGAGTTTCCAAGGCGGCACTCGCTCGGAGACGCTTTTCGTCTCGAGTGACATTCCAGCCTCCTTTATGCCTTCCCGCCTATCCCTCTTCTTCCCGGAGTTCTCAAGAAAATCAAGAACGACCGGGCCCAAGTCATCTTGGTGGCTCCGGACTGGGCTCGAAGAGCATGGTATCCAGAGTTATTGAGCATGTCCATTGATCCTCCACTCAGACTGCCTCTTCGGGTGGATCTTCTGTTGCAGCAACAGGGGACGGTTCTCCACCCGAACCTGTTCAACCTCCACCTTCATGCGTGGAGATTGAGTGGCAACAGTTGACTGCTTTTGCCCTTCCTCCTGAAGTCTGCAATGTTATCTTGGCAGCCAGGCGTCCATCGACTAAAATTGTGTACGACTGTCGTTGGAATAAATTTGTGGCATGGTGTACCAACAAATCTGTTGATCCCCTTTCTGCCCCTCTGTCAGAGGTTCTTCTGTTCATTCTTTCTTTAGCCCAGCAGGGCTCTGCTTTGGGCACCCTTAAAGGGTATTTATCTGCCATTTCTGCCTTTCTTAGGCTACCTGATCAGCCCTCTCTCTTTAAATCTCCTATTGTGAGTAGGTTCCTAAAAGGGCTCACCCACTTATTTCCTCCCACTCCATTTATCATGCCTCAGTGGGACATTAATCTTGTACTTACTTATTTGATGTGTACCCCCTTTGAGCCAATGCATAATTGTCCCTTGCGGCTCCTCACCTTCAAAACTGTCTTTCTGGTCGCTATCACCTCTGCTCGCAGGGTGAGTGAACTTCAGGCCCTTTCCTCTAAACCTCCTACTTGTCGTACATCCTGACAAGGTAGTGCTACGCACTAGAGCTTCCTTCCTTCCTAAGGTGGTTACACCATTTCATGCAGGCAAGTCCATCATTTTGCTTACCTTCTACGCACCCCCACATCCTTCCCATGAGAAGGAGAGACTTCACTGTCTGGACCCAAAAAGAGCGTTGGCGTTCTATCTCAGTCGCACTAAATATTTCCGGGTGGACGATGAACTCTTCGTTGGTGATGTGGGTGCGAAAAAAGGGAAGGCGGTGCAAAAGCGTACCATCTCTCGATGGGTGCTTCTTTGCATCAAAATGTGCTACGCCTTGGCTAAGAAGCAACCTTCTGAAGGCTTGCATGCTCATTCCACCAGAGCAACTGCTGCTTCCACTGCGTTAGCATGCGGACTTCCTGTCCTGGATATCTGTCAGGCAGCTACGTGGGCATCCCTGCACACATTTGCTAAGCTTTACTGCCTGGATAGTCAGGTCCGTCAAGACGGCTACTTTGGTCGTTCGGTCCTGCGGGACTTTCTAGTATGATCTTGGTTGGCAGCTCACCACCGAGGATGGCATTGCTTGGGTATCTATTATAAGGTAAGGAATCTGCAACTAGAAGTATCTATCAGATGTACAAGTTACTTACCTTTGGTAACAAAATATCTGGTAGAGACATATTCTAGTTGCAGATTCCTTACTGCCCACCCATCCTCCCCCCTTGCGAACTGATTTCTAGGGACAGGGATTCCCATTTCAGTTCCTTAGCTCTGGTGCTCCGATCTCAGTGTTCTTAGCGGCTCTGGCGTGGAAAGTCGTTAAAAGAAACTGGCGTCACTGCGCGAGGTCGGTGTCTATGTACTACTCCCGACATCATCACGGCGACCACGACGCCTGCGGAGTCGACCGACACCACCTACCGACGCGCAAGGGTATTGCTCAAACAAAAATCTCCGATCCGGTCTGACGCCTGGGGGCAAAATCTAAGGTAAGGAATCTGCAACTGGAATATGTCTCTACCAGATATTTTGTTACCGAAGGTAAGTAACTTGTACTTCAGGAGCACAGTAGTCCTTCATCCTGGCAGAGTGTCCACAGATCCAGAAGTGTACTTAAAGGTTTGGGTCTGAGGGTCAATATTTATACCCAGTGCCTACTTTGAAGTTGGAGAAGCTTCTACAGGTTTCCACCTCCCTGAGGTGTCAGGCATCCCCTTCCTCCCTGCCTTGGACCCAGCTTGCTTGGGGTCATAATAGATTAGTGACAGCCCTTTTGTGAGAGTGCTCAGGCAGAGCCTTTATCATGTGCAAGTGTGGTAGGTGACAGCACCTCCCTGTTGTTAACTAAGAGTAGACCTTCATTTGACCCAAGGTCAGACTACAGGCACCAAAGGGCAAATGCAGGAAAATGCAAACTTTCTATAAGTGGACTTTTCAGAATTGTAATTTAAAATCCGACTTCACCATAAGTTAGGATTGTTCATTACAATTCCAAAGACACCAATCATGAATGAGTTACCTGTTCCCATTTGGAAGTACAGCCTATTAAATGAAATAAGGGAACCGCAATGTTATCCGATGGGAGAGGTAGGCCTTGCAATAGTGAAAAATGAATTTGAGAGTTCTAACCTACCAGGACATGTACAACTTAAAAATACGTGTCCAACTTTATAAATACACTACACCCTGCTGTATGGGCTATCAAGGGCCTACACTATCGGTGACTTATATGTATTAAAAAGGAAGCGTGGCTTGTCAAAAGGTTTATTTTGCAGGGTCGACATAGCAATTTAAAACTGAACACACAGGCTGCAATGGCAGCCCTGAGACATGTTTAAACTGCTATTAAAGTGGGTTTCATAATTGGTGCTGCAAGACTACTACTAGCATTTAATTTACAGGCCCTTGGCAGAGGAAGTTCCACTTTATTAGGGACCTACAAGTAAATTAAATATGCCAGTTGCGTGTAAGCCAATTCTTCCATGTTTGAAGGTGAGAGCATAAGCACCTTAGCACTTCTTAGCAGTGCTAAAGTATGTAGAGTTCTTAAAGCCAACAAAAACGGGTTGAGAAAACAGAAGGGCGAAAGCAAAACGTTTGGGGATGACACTGCAGAGAGGGTCAAGTCCAACATATACATCTGACATTATTGCTGGCGAGTACTGCAGTATTTCACAGATGCAGCAAGTGATTTGGGGGTATGGGGAAACCTTATGCTCCTTAACATATATGGTTTCTTTCTCAAGCGCTGAGGCAAATATTAAAGGAGATGCAGTACACATTTCTTTTTTATCATTATCATGTCCCTCTGTGGATTTAAAGTTTGGTTGTCAGCACATTATTATTGTTAAGTTTTGATTTAAGGGACACAAAGTTAGCAAGAAATAGTATTTTGAATGAAGTTTGAAATGCAGATTTATCCAATATCAGTTTAGTTAAGCTCAAGTTCGGTTCTGATGGTTACAAAAAAAAGCACAAAAGGAATTTGTACTAAATATATTCATCAATTATGTCTAAGGATCATTGAACATTACCTGAAGGCTACTGAGCTCATCTAGATATGGATATCTGAGTGCATAACCTTCTTATGATAGGTCTCTGTGATTTGCAAGTAAATTGTTATGTTCCAGGTCAGTAAAGCAATGTGTCCTTCGCAGACTTACTGAGTTAATAAATGAAATGACTGTTGTTGTATGCATTGCATGGTCATGCCTTTGTGTTTCAATTAATTATACAATTAGGTGAGTGTGATTTTTAACATACTTGAAAGTGATTTATAAAAACGAGACTTAAAGTTGTTTTGTACCAATACCTTGTTTGTTAGAGCTATAGCAGCATTAGATACTTTGCCTTCAGAGAGTTTTGCCTCAAATCACTTCATAAGATGCTTTCTAAGGGTAGCAAGTGTCACTGAGTCCGAGAAGACCTGCTGTTGTGACTGGTCAGCTGACTGGGCTGTATATAGTGAGCTGCAGCGCTTGGTGAATAAGTTCAATATGTTGGATTTGTTGTAAGTCATAGACTATTTGGACATTCAGAGCTTTGTGATGCAATTCACAATGAACATCTGTAGTAGTAGGGTTTCGGATGTAATAGCCTTTTTCTGTAGTTTAAGCAAGAATGGTCATTGTCCATGTTAGACCTGACAGCCTTAGAGTGGTCATCCCCCAACTTTTTGCCTGCCTCCCTCCACTTTTCTGATACTGTTTTTGCTGGTTTTAGGACTCTACGCACTTTACCACTGCGAACCAGTGCTAAAGTGCATCTGCTCTTTCCCTTATGCATGGTAACATTGGTTCATACCCAATTTGCACATTTGATTTACTTGTAAGTCCCTAGTAAAGTGCGCTACATGTGACCAGAGATACTAATTGGCATGCAGCACTGATTATGCCACCCACAAAAGTAGCCCCTTAACCAGGTCTCAGGCCTGAAATTGCAAGGCCTGTGTGTGCATTTTCACTGCCACTTCGATTTGGCATTTTAAATTGCTTGCCAAACCTTAAACTCCCCTTTTGCTACACAAGTCACCCCTAAGGTAGGCCTTAGGTAACCCATAGAGCAGGGTGCAACGTAGGTAAAAGGCAGGACATGTACTTATGTGTGTTATATGTCCTGGTAGTGAAAAACTCAAAAAGGTGTTTTCCACTACTGTGAGGCCTGCTCATTTCATAGACTAGCATTGGGACTGCCTTCATATACTTTTGAGTGGTAGATTCTGATCTGGAAGGAGTGACCAGGTCATACTTAGTATGGCCAGAATGGTAATAGAAAATCTTGCTTATTGGTGAGTTTGGATTTAAAAATACTATTTTAGAAATGCCACTTTAAGAAAGTGGGCATTTCTCTGCACTTACTACCATTTGTGCCTTACAGCCTGTCTCCAATCCACGTCTGGTCTAAGCTGGTTGACAGCTCCCTTCTGCATTTCACCCAGACAACCACAAACACAGGACACTCAGTCACATATGTATTCATCTGCATACTGAATGGTTCTTCCTGGGCTGGAGGAGTGGGGGGCCTCACACTTACATTTCAAAGGCCAGTGGCCTGCCCTCACACAAAGGACTGAAGCCCCCCCCCCCCACACACACACACAGGGACCCTGACAGACAGGACTGAGCTGAAAGGGGAACTTGTGCACTTCAAAACCACTCTTTGAAGTCTCCCCACTTCAAAGGCATTTTTGGGTATATAAACTGGGTCTCTGACCCCACCAACTCAGACACTTCTGGAGTTACACCTGCACCCTGTCAGAAGAGCTGTTTGGCTGCCCAAATGAGTCATCTGGACTGCTTTGCTGAGAAGGACTGCTGCCCTGCTTGTTGCCCTGTTGGCCTCTTACTCTGCTGAAAGGACTCTGCCTTCCTCCAGAAGTGCTCTCCAGGATCTTGGATTGAGCTTTCCTCCTGTTTCTGGAGTCTCTGGGCCAACAAAGACTTCACCTCTTCAAGAAACTCTTTCTATGTTGAAAATCGACGCAATGCCTGCAGAAACCGATGCAAAGCCTGCATTGCGGCTGAGAAATCGCTGCACACCTGACTGGAATGATGCAGCACCAACTTCCTGACTGGAAATTCGATGCAGCACCTGCCTTATGACAGAAAATTTGCTGCATCATCTACCGGATCAACGCAGCACCTGCTCCTTCTTCCAGCGCGTCGAGGATTTTCAATGCATCGTCCCTGGGTGTCAAAATATCCCCGCATCGCAGTGAGGAACCAAGACTGCGTGCGGAAAAACTACGCAAACCCTGGCAGCGTGGAAAGAAATAACGCATCGTCTGTGCCGTTCCGGAAAATCCGACACAATACCTTATTTTTCCACGCATCTCCTCCTCATTATTTTTTACGCATCCCAGGTACTGTGTGTAACAAAGAAACAACTGTTAATTTCTAAGAATTGAGACTCTTTTAAAACTTTTAAAAGTGATATTTCAAGTTGTGCTTATTGGACCTTTGTTGTTTTGATCTTATTTTATTCAGATAAATAGTACCTATTTTTCTAAACCTGAGTGGTGTATTTTGTAGTGTTTCACTGTGTTACTGTATGATTTATTGCACAAATACTTTACACATTGCCTTCTAAATTAAGCTTGACTGCTCAGTGCCAAGCTACCATAAGGTGGGCACAGGATAATTTGGATTGTGTTGTGATTTACCCTGACTAGGATTGCGGTCCCTAATTGGACAAGGGTGCATACCTCTGCCAACTAGAGACCCCATTTCTAACAGTCCATATTGAGATCCGTGTAAGTCACTTAGATCATAATAGTGGACAATCTTATCTAAAGGGCCAGTTATGGGGAAAACGGTGTTCATTACGTAAGTAATCCCTTTTTGGGAATTAATGGTCTCCTGCTGAAGTGCGTTTTCTGCAAAGTAGTCATTGAGATTTCATTCTGTTGCCCATAGTATTCTTGGCATTTGGAGATAGGCACTAAAACTTAAGAGCTCCTCAAGGTGCTCACTTCAAGAAGAAAATCCCCAGTCAGTAGATTGATTTATTCTTTCGGGAGTAAGCCCACCCCAAGTTATGCAACCTGCTAAATGTTCATATTAAACATATTATTATTCAAATTAACTGTATCCCAGCTAAAAAAGGTGGGAACATTCAAGCTGTAATATCTGAAAATTTAGTTTGCCACATTTAAATATAAAAAACAGAGTCATGTCCCTGGAGCCTTTTAGTGTATTGTGAGTGCTTGCTCCCTGCTCATATTTAGAGCTTAGCAATTGTGTGCCTGTTTGGCAGCTTTATGCTATAATTCTACTGGGTATAAGAGGATACGCAATCCAATAAAGGACAGGTATCCAATATCGCTTTGCCTTAACTGGTCCTACCAGAGCGTATTTATTGTTAATTTGGAAATTTAGTAGAGTTTCAGATTATTTTGTTTCAGTAGATTTATTTTGGAAGTGGGTGAAACTATTTGTGTGAGTAAAATCAAAAGGAGAATTAATATTTGTTGTTGAAGGTCTGTTTGTGACATTTGAAGAAACGCATGTTTGTATTTGTATTAGTTTCCATAGGAATGATGCATAAGGGTTATGTTCTGAGTACCCCTTTGCTAAGAATGTTAATAGTGTTAACTGAGGTTTCCTTAAGTGGAAGTTTTAATATAATTTTTATACACTGACAGCTTACAAAGTACAATGCGTGCACTTCAAAAGATGTATTGGTCAACTAATATATATTTGGTGATTTCAGGCCTTTTATAGCCTCCTCAGACGAGGATTGTGGCCCTTTTCACTCAACCCCTCGGTGAAGATAACATTGTTACAGTAAATAAGACTGAGGCCTAAAAATCAACGTCTCAAAGTGCTCTGAAGTTACATGAACAATTACCTTGAATCCCACGCCCCAGTGGTTTGTGCACAGTTTAACAATAAGGCATGATACAATTCAAACAGAACAGAGATGGATTGTAAAAGGTTTAATTAAAAGGAGGCAGATTAGTGATTGAAATATTTAAACTGAAGTATGTTGCGCAGAACAAGAGATCCAAGTTGATAAAACATTACCAGGTTAATCTTTGCCAGTGCCTGGAGTGCTCACTTTATATGTCTGGTCGAAAAATAACTAATTTCCCCCTTTTTTCCTTTTGGTTCAAATTATTATTAATAATATAATTCATTTAACTGACAAAGTGATTCGGTCAGGTCACTGACTACTAGATGCAAAAATATCTCCATAAGAAATGTTTATATTTATTGCTCTATTAAACGCAGATGTCCAACCCACTGTGGTTTCTTGGTGCTAAAACTATACGCACACAAATAACAAAATGCTTAGATTGACAGACCATTAGTTAGATATGTGAAAATAGTCAAGTTATGAGTCGTTTTCTGAATCTGAGAAGACCTTATTCATTCTTAGGTGCCTCAGGAAGTGAGTTCCGCTTCTGAGTGCCAACTGCAGAGAGGCCTGTCCGCCTGCGGTTTTCCGGCGGAACTTTGGTATTGTCAAATTATAGAGAGAATCTAATCTTGGCGAACAAGTGGGAAAATACTACATAAAGTGGAGCCTGAAGTGGAAAACTGCTAGTGGAGTAGACCGTCTCGATCAAATGAGGAGATTAAAAGCATAGAGGTAAACTAACCTATTCAGGGCGTCAGGGCATTAGTAATTGTCGTCCATTAATGCCTTGTCAAAACTGTGGATGACAAATGGAAACATTTTTTCCTTATTGTACACCTAAAGATCATTTTTGTCATAACCTTCGATGAGGGAGGGGGCAAACTCAGTGCTACAATACCATGTCCAATTGGACAGTGAGTTTGTTCAGAGTCAGTATAGATGGTCAAGAGTCATTCCATAAAACAGAACAATAAACTGTCTAGGCACAGGAACTTTTCACCTTCTTTATTTAAATTGTTTCAGTCAATGTTGCCTGGACATTATATTGATCTGTTTTATGGAATGACTTCACCATCCATACGGATTCTCTGAACAAACTCCCTGTTCAATTGGACATGATATTGTAGCACTGAGATTGCCCTTCCTTATCGAAGTTTATGATGTTATGAAGTTTGAGGTTTGAGGGCAGGCAGGCCTTGTGGAGTGTCCATGATTTGGGCCATAATTTATGGTACTGGCCAGTGCGGTGCAATAGGGCTACAACAGTCTTTAATCTTGAAGCATCCAAAGATCATTTTTGGCCTGGTTTCTAGACATTTGTAGTGATGAGCAAACAATGCATGTGCAATCTGGATCGTAGGAAGTTCTGAGTATGTAAGGGATGTGGGTAGAATGTTAACTTCATTATGTACTGGTGCTGGGCGGTGGTAATCTAGTGCTGCATATATCCTTGAATTTAATAAAGCAAGTTATCAAGAGACGTATCCGTGTGTGAAAGTTACTGCACTGTTTGGCAACGAGCTACAGAGAACCTAAAGCATGGACATCTGATGAACTGTGAAAGTCAGGTCGGGTAAGAGCAACATTACTTTAAGTCTTTTGGGACTTCAGCGCTGTTGCTCATTTACTCGTAGTTCAAAGGGAAATGTATTTAAACAAAGAAGTATATATTTATACTGGCATCCTCTATTTACGTCAAATTGTGCAAACCAGTATTCGCATGAGACATTCTCAGCACGTACTTTGAATACAACCGTTGTGCTCGTGTGCTGCTGGTCTCGAGGACTTTTATCAATTTCAGCACGAACCATTATCAATGCATATTTGTCTCGAGGACCGGCAGTTTTGAGGAAGTGCAAATGAAGTTACACGGATTTTAGAAAGAAAAAAGGGAGACAACACTGAACAAGTTTAAAATTTTAATGGCACGTGTTATCAGTGTGGTAGCACATTACATTCAGCAAGGTTTGAAAGGTGTCCAGCTAAAGCTGATAAATGTTTAGAGTGTGGTACAGTAGGGCATTATGCTAGAGTGTGTAAAAAGAAATTAAAGAAGAAAAGTAGCTAGAAAGTTGCGTGTCTGAGACAGAGTTATGAGGTGGAGTTCTCAGGAGACAGTGAGGAATTAGAGGAAAAGGATAATTACAAAATATATGATAAAGTGGTATTGAACATAGCAGGTGAAGGAGGTAGTAACAAACCATTATGTTGGGTATCCTTTGGACGTGTGTCTTTACAAATAGCGGCTGGCTGACCCTGGATCTCCATACACCATTATTTCTGAAAATATCTGGCACAAGTTGTTTGCAAAAATTTTGGGAAACATTTAGAACCTCCAGACATTAATCCCGAGAGTCACACAGGAGATAGGATAAACATGATAGGATTCAGGCAATTCATTTTCAGGTTTAAGAATAGGCAGGCAATAGGTAAACTATATGTAACCAAAGATGGACCTTCGGTTTTAGGCTGGAAAGACCAAAATAAGTTAGACATAATATTAGACCTCAATAGCATGGAACAGGTTTTAGTTTCATGTGAGGAAGAAGATACTAAAAGATGGGTGTTACAAGAATTTCCAAAAGTGTTAGAAGAGAACATTGGTAGACTTAGAGGATTTAGGCCCTCATTACAACCTTGGCGGGTGGCAAAGGCTGCTCGCCAAGGTTTTACCGCCGAGCGGCCGCCTATGCAGCCGCAATCCCACCAACCGCACTATGACATCCCCGCTGGGCCGGCGGGCGGAAACATAGTTTGCAACATTTGTCTGCTGTGCAGACAGTAAAAAGCAGGGTAGGGCTGTGCCTGGGGCCCCCTGCACTGCGCATGCCCAGTGCATCGGCAGTGCAGGGGCCCCCAGGGGCCCCGCGACTCCCCTTCCCGCCAGCCTTTCCATGGCGGTCTCTACCGCCAGTGCTGCCCTGGTGGATTAAAACCGCCGGGACAACCATGGCGGGAAACCTCCGGTCCCGGCGGTGCGACCGCGTGCGTAATATGCCAGATTGTACCGCCAGCCTGTTGGCGGTACAGTTGCCGAAAGAAAGACCGCCAGGGTTGTAATGAGGCCCTAAGTCATTGTATCCGATTGAAGGAGGGTGCCACACCTAAAGTTCATAAAGCAAGGAATATACCTTTCATAGTGAGAGAGGAGGTAAAAAATGAATTTGAGAAATTGCTTAAGTCACAAATAATTGAAACGGAAGAGGCGTCAGAATGGGTTTCACCTATAATTGTGGCACGGAAATCAAATGGGAAAATTAAATTGTGTGTGGACTTAAGGTGGGTAACAACAACATTATAGTAGAGCAGTTTCCATTACCTAGAATAGATTAAATGTTCTCTTTGACTAGGCAAGCTAAGTGGTTTTCCATATTAGACTTGCCCGCAGCATATCGCCAGGTGGTACTAGAGTGTAGTAGTAGGCACCTTACCACATTTTGTACAACATTCAGACGTTACCAATTCAAGCACATGCTGTTTGGATTGGCATCAGCGGCAGCTGTATTTCAAAGATTAATGACACCACTTTTTGGACATATACCTGAAGTTGCTTTCTTTCAGGATGGCATTTTAGTGATGGGTAAGAACAAAAAACATGATGCACTATTAAGGAAAGTGTTAAGCGTTTTGGAAGAAAAGGGTTTAACATCAGAGAGTAGTAAATGTAGATTTTCTCAGAAAAGTGTGATGTATTTGGTTCATTAAATCAACAAGAAGGAATACAACCTAAAAGAAAATTAGTAGAAGCTGTTGTAAACACGACTTTACCTAAGTCTAAGGATGAATTAAGATCTTTTTTAGGTTTAGCCGAATTTTATTCTAAATTTTTAGAACATTTTTCACACAAAACCCATGACATGAGGTTATTATTAAAGAATAAAACGAAGTTTGTGTGGGATAAGAATTGTCACAAAGCATTTCTAGACATAAAGAAAACAATTGTGGACGCTCCAATATTAAAAGGTTTTGATTCAGAAGCACAATCAATTGTCACTACCGATGCAAATAGCAAAGGGTGTTGTATGGCTATTTTAGCCATATTTTAGAAACGTTATTTTAGCAAGCTAGGCCTGACATTATGCACTTTAGCCCAGTTACATTTTATTCAGCCTTGCTGTATTTTTCTAGCAATAGCCACATTTGTGTTGTTGTTTTATTTCTCTCTAATTCTTCTTTCACCTAGGAAAGCATTACTTTCTCAGTAGGGCATTCATTTCACTTTGTGCTTTCTTCAAGGCTATAGTCAGGTAGGGTTGTGGTACGCTGTGTCTCCAACATTCAGAGAAACACATACACTCATACATGGGGACCATTTCTTAGAATGTCAACTGTTTTATTATAAAAACACTCCTTTGTCCCATACACGTTAGAGGGAGATTCCAGCCAGATGATCATCACTGCATGCTGATTGCTCTACTACAGCTGCTTGCTTAGACGGCTGAACCCCTGGCGTACATGGAGACGGTGTCTTTCTAGAATACAGGCTTCCTTTTTCAGGTATGATGGATAATGTTTTCCCAGGGGGAAACCTGAAAGGCTGATTAGGCTTATTATGCTGTGCTCGAACATAGCGTAGGTAGGAGAATTATATCTCACTCCTAGTGACAGTATGGTGGGGCTGTTTTTGTGTTTCACTCTCCTTGTTGCACTCTTCCTTTTATTGTGTTTTATCATCCTAGTTATTGCCATACATGTAATTTTATCTAAGATGCAGTTACTTCAGTAAACCCTTATTGAACTATATTCTGCCTCTGTTGTCTTTGCCTGTGTGAGACTAGTGTAACTGTGAGAAAGAGACAAGATCTGATCGACCACAATTCCCCTTAGGAGTCTTTCTTGTCATGCGCCCAGTTTCCACAATCATCCTTGCTCTTGGGTGGAGATGAGGCGCTGCTGGTTAGCCAGAAACCTCGGATTAGGCTGACAGGCGTCACATGGTGTGGACTTGTACTTAGTACCCCACAATCTATGCGATTCTGCAACCCAAATCCAGTAGCCTCATTAGGATAATGAGAACCTACGCGACAAGGGCGTGGAAGTGTATTAACTCAAAGGAGCAAGGAAGGAAAAGAGTATATTATTGCATTTGCTTCTTGGTCATTATCACCTACAGAGAAGAAATGCTCTGTAATAGAAATACAAACACTAGTGTGTGTGTGTGGGCATTGGATCATTTCCGTGAGCTTCTTTGGGTTATGAAATGCACTTTGAAATCTGATCATAAACCACTTACAAAACTACTCACAACCAATGGATTTCAGGAGTATCTGCTAGAATAGCAAGATTGTCAATGACATTACAGGACCTCTTATATGAGGTGTAGTGTGTACCAGGGATTAAAAATGTTACCACAGATTTCTTAAGTAGAATGTCTGTACCTCTGAAAGATTTGGATCAGATCTGTGGATTGCATGGTGTGTGGCTGGAATTTTCACAGAAGGAATTGGAAAAATCATACAAAAAGACGAGTGGATGAATGAGTACGAAAAAGATGAAGTTCTGGAGGAAGTCAGAAATAAGATAGTAAATGTATGGGAGGAGCATAAAAAACAAAAATAAAAGAAGAATTGAAAGCATTTTGGGAAGTGAGAGACGAGTTGAGTGTAGAAAAGGTTTTTGTGTGTAGTGGTGGAAAAAATATTTCTCCATATGGTATTAGACAAAGATTGATAGCCATTGGACAGGAGGGACTCTCAGGCATCACCCATACAAAACAAAGGAATAGAAATACTGTATTGGTGGCCTTGAATAGATTTAGACATTGAAAGCTATGTGCATAATTGCGTCAATTGTGAAACTAGTGACAAAGCTGAAAAAAACATTGATCTACCCATATCCTCTTTGGGATGTCCAAAAATGCCACGGAATGAAATAGCTTTGGATATCATGGGTCCCGTTCCATGGAGAGATAGTGTATGCAAATATATAATAGTTTTAGTCAACATGTTTTCTAGTTGGATAGAAATGAAAGTAGTTCAAAAGATTAACACTAAGGATTTAATTGAGTTTCTAGAGGAGGTGGTTATTAGGAAAGGTTTTCCTGCAACCATATTAACGGACAATGTAGTATAGTTCATCAGAAGAAATTAGAACATTTGAAAAGTTAGCTAGAATAGAACATAAATTCACAGCATTATATCATCCTAGAAGTAATGCTGTAATGGAAAGAGTAAACAGAGCAATTAAAGGAATACTCCAAATAGCGAATAAAGGGCAGAAAAAGTGTGATTATGAGCTCAAAATAATGCTATGGGCATATGGAATCACACCTCATGAAACTATTGGAGAAAGTCCTTTTGGTTTAATGAGAGGTCATTTGCCTTTTTCCAGAATAAATCGGGGATGGATGTGCAGGAGCAAACTATTGAATTGGAACACAGAAGATGTAAGGGAAAATATTTTAGAGTCTCAGGATAGAAATAAGAAATATTTTATCAGAAAATACAGTACTAAAGAAGCACATATAAAGGTTGGTCAATGGGTAAGAATGAAGTCTGTCAAGAAAGTGGCCAAAGGTGAAAGTAAATTCACTGAACCAAAAAGGATTAGACAAATTAGGAGAAATACTGTAGAACTAGAAGATGGTATTATCTGTCATATGAGCCAAATTGCCATTGATAGAAATATGTGCGATAATAAAGAAGTTATGGAAGATGAAATGCAAAGTAGTAAAAATGACAAATACTGGTGAGTAAATTTTGAACAAAGAAGAGAAGAAAACAGTAGAACTTATGAGGAAAGTAGAAGGTCACAGATTATGGAAGGAAGAATTGTGATATCAGAGAATGCTGAAAATATTGGAGGTGTAGGAAATAAAGAGATGAGAGACAATGGGAAAGCTGTGGATGAGAGAGTAAGTTTGGGAGAATACTTAAAAAACCTAGAAATTTGGAGAATGTTGTATGCGAATGAATTGTAATAGTGTGTTTGTAATGAAATAATATATAAATACATTTTTTTTTAAACACTTTTTAAAAAGGGGAGGTGATTTAGGTTTTAGTTTTATATCTTCATAGTTTATATTTGTTGTTTTAAGAAAAGGGGATATGTATTAAATTTGTTGTTTTAAGAAAAGGGGATATGTAGTGATGAGCAACAATGCATATGCAATCTGGAACATAGGAAGTTCTGAGTATGTAAGGGTGGTGGGTAGAATGTTGAGGTACTAGTGCTGGGCTGCAGTAATCTGGTGCGGCATATATCCTTGGATTGAATAAAAGAAGTTATCAAGTAACGTATCCTTGTTTGAAGGTTGCTACAACATGCTAGCGGGAAGTGATGAGGTCAGCATTGAGTGTTGGTGTCACAAGATGCCTAAGAATCTTGTTTATCTTGATACTAAAAGTCGTGATTGAGGTCAGTTTTGAACTTTATTTTACCATTGGAAAAGGGACATTTTTAATCTCTTATATTGTTAATCACAAAGGAGACAAAGGTTTTTAATTGATGCAAGTTTGTACTTGAATGGAATGTAACCTTGGAAGGTATAACATGAATTTGCTAGAGCAGAAGACTGATCTGAACTCATGTGAATAAGTAATTAGTTGAAATCATTGTGAGTGTGTTAGGAAGAAAATTCATCTTGATGTGATTGATGCAGCTCAGTTCTGCATTTTATGGTACTTTGAGACTATAAAATTTTGGTAAGCAATGCTTAGCAACATGCCACTCCACAATAATAAATCTTAAATTAATGGCCTTGTTGGTTGTAAGAAACTGGGATAGTAGTTGAGGCAGGTGGTTACCGACATCAAATAGTAACCCCAACTGTTTCAGGAAGGACCCGTAAAGTCACTAAATTAGCCCAAGCTCAGCACTTTGGTACCCGTGGAACAGTCGGAGAAGCTTAACTTGGATGCAATGTGTAACATATTTATGCTGTACTAAAATAGTAATAAAGTCAAAATGCAAAACACTAAAATTCCCATTAGAAAAACCTTAATATCAAAATGACACCAAAATTCTATAAATCCAAAATGGGTTTCAGAGATATGAATTTTTCAATTAGTAAGTAGAAATTGCGCGAACACACACAAAGTCTTAACGTTAGTTAATGGTTGTGGTGGAGCAAAACATTAGTGCAATGTTATACTGACTGTGATGGAGCACAGCTTTAATATGCTAACCTGGTTCTTCCTGGTCAAGGACTTTAAGTTCTGGTTTTAGTCCTTAAATCCCAATGTGCCACAAGAGTACACTTCTAAAGCCCACAGGACCTCAGGAGAGGCATTTAGAGACTCACAAGGTGGCAAGTAGAGCCCTACAGGAGGGTCCAGTCTAGATCCATTTGCCACTGATCAGCTGACCAGTTGCATGAAATGGCCTCTTGTAGCTTTTGTATAGCTTTAGCAGTAGGTCAGCTTTTTGACCCTTGGAGACCACGTTTTTGTCTCTGGTACATGAGGGAAAGCAGGTCCAGTCTTCTAGGCTCTTCTCGGGTCTTAGACAGCAGGCTCAATCCTCTTCTGATCTTCCATAGGTCCAGGGTGTTCTAAATTGAATGCTGTAGATACCAGATTTATGCTTGGCACAAGGTAGGAATGACCTTTCAGGATGGAGAAAGTATTCGGCCACACTAAATATGGGCTTTGAGGGGTGTGAGTGTGTGTAGGGAGTATACTATGATAACACTCTCACATTTAACACTAAAATCCAGTTTGAAGCTGCCATGAGACCCCCAATAAATCAAGAGAAAGAAATGTGGTAGAAAGAAAGCTGTATTTTCAGCAAGCAGACCATCGATATACAAGAATTATTTTGGCCTCCTGATATCCTCCTTTTAAGTGCACCACAGTTTTTTTTATGTAAACCCAGCAGAGGTGTGAGACACGCTTTGACACTGTAATGACAAAAGGAGGCCCACTATGATAGTCTGTCTGTCTAAGGGGCAACAGAAGGGCCCCATCCAGGTTTCGGTTAAAATTTGCAAAGCCTCTTTTAAGTGTGCCCCAAGTGTCAAATAAAATTACCCAGCAGGGTTTGACATTCAAGCATGACTTTATACTTTAATGTCAAGAAGGATACTCACAGCCCCACCCTGCATATTCTGTCACTTTCAGAAGGATCATCTGTGCCTATTCAGGTCAGCCTATTGTTTTCTCCAGGGAGGCATGTTACACTCATTCACACCTACTACTGGATTGCTGGAGTGGGAGAACAAATGCAAAGTAGCCTTCAGAGGCTTTAAACAGGCAAAATGTAACTTTCTATACATGTTTGTTCCATAATAGCTATTACCATTTCACCATTAAATTGGACTTGAAATAAATTTTAAACAGAATCATTGAATTTTATCTGTAGTTGCTTTCAATCAAAAATATTAGCATTATTAAAGGTAATAATATAAACCAATGTTTCCTATTAAATAATTAGCCTTGCTACAGTGAAAATAGCATGTATGTCTTTTCCACTGTAAAGACGTGTATTATTAACATCTTTCATATTCTCATTTTAAATTCAGTGAATCCTGCTTTATAAGCAAAAAGACATACTTAGAGTTGACATTTACATATTTAAAAGAAAGGTTTAAGTCTGTCAAAAGGGTTTTTCGACAGGTCAAATTTGAAGTTTCTGAAAGGAGGGAGTAGGAACACACTGCCTCATATCCATGCACCATTACCCTTTGGCATGCTGGTTATCGTAGTGCATTATTGCAAGGCAATTTCAAAGTACGCAAAGTTGTAAACAAATATTCAGCAGTTATTACTATATCTTTTAAGCACACTGGTTTCAAAGTTCATCAAAATATTCACCTCATTTGGTGCAGTCATTGCTGTATCTCTAGACACATGTGTTTCTAGATTATTCTATCATCAGTAGAGATATTTCTGGGGTTGCTTGGACATGCTGCCATTAATTTCTCGGGTTTCAGTACACTACCGGCGTGCAGGTGCTCCCAAGCTTGTCAGCTTATTGGCTCCCGGAAGCCTTTTAACAGTGAAAGGAGGTGGTAGGAGCACACTGCCGCATATCCATGCACCATTGCCCTTTGGCATGCTGGTTATCGTAGTGCATTATTGCAAGAAAATTTCATAGGTCCTGGGTACACTTTTGTACCATTTACTAGGATCTTATAGGTAAGTTAGATATGCCACTCAGGCGTATGCCAATGTCATTATGTCAAGCGGGGAGCACAGGCAAGTTATCACTGGTTAGAAGGGGTAAAGTGCACAGTCCAACAGCCAGCAAAAACAGTTGAGGCAAACATCTGGGGCTACGCTACACAAATGATCATTTCCAACACTGATCAGTTATGACCCTTGAATAGTTTGGGAGGGTGAAAGGTGTGTTTTACTTCTAAGGGATCAGACTATCAGTGTTTGAAGACTGATGGCAAGTGTCTGGTGTTGATTATTCATAGTGGCAGAATACCTTGAGACTATCAATAATTGTGCTAATGATTTAATATCTGGGAAATGGATCCTGCTTGAGATTCTTTATAACGAAAATGGTAAAGGATGACATCTTATAGGTTTATATTGAAGATAGTCTCAAACAATTTTTTTATCCTTCCAAGCCCTGGCTGACATTCACATATTCTGTGTAAAAAATGTTTGCCTGGATGTAGAATACATAAGTGTAAATGATTTTAGACTAGACAATGGAGAATTCTTAGGTGGTGTCAAGATTGGAAATTTGAAAGGTGAGCAGTCTAATTATTAATGCTAGTCAGTAAATGGGATGAATGGAGGATCACCTTAATATTAGACTGAAACACTTTGAGTGTAAAGCGATGCCTTTAAGTTTAATGTGGGCTCAATGCACTTTTTAACTTTTATGGGAATGAGATGTTTTTAAAGATTTTTTGATGTCTTCATTGTGATTTATTTATATGGCGAAGTGATGTATTTGTAAGTTCTTTCTAAATGTCAGCAACATGTAAAATCACATTTACGGCAATTAACAGAGTTCAATTTATATCCCAAATTAACAGAGTTCAATTTATATCCCAAAGTGGACGACTCAATGTTCCATTTTAAACAGGTGGAGTGTGTAGGGTATGTTTTCTCACTTGGAAAGATATGGATCAGTTTAGAGTACAAACTACTTCATTGCAGGCACACCCCAGCATTGTGAAAGAACGCTGTATTATTTGTTTCTTTACTTCTACAGGAATGAGACCACATTATTCCCCAATTAGTTTAACATGAAAAAACATGGCATGCAGATGCGAGATCAAGAGGAATAAGTGTTTCAGCAATTGAAGAAAGTGTTCTGTTCAGATTCTAGTTTATTATTTTGTATCTCCTTTTGAAGGGGTGTACAGGGACTAGTTTGACATGATTTGTTTGTATTCTTAATAAAAACAAAGGAACCAATAAAGGGAGATCAGCCATAATGAATAAAAGATACAATTAAATTGCAATGTAAATGCAAAAATGATCACGTTATTTGCATTGCCTAATATGTTTCTCAAAAAGAATAGTAGACTTTCATGAAAGGGAGCTTAATATAAATAGTCTTCAATGTGGCAGAGTCTAAATCAAATAGGAATAGAAATGGCATTGTGAGTAGTCATAACAGAAAGGGGATTGAAAACCTTCCACCTGTTTGAAAGAGAAGGAACAATTAATTTCAAAGCAGGTTCTTTAAAGTCTAAAACAAATTTAGATGCATGGGGCGTGACTCTGCTATTTCAGAGAATTCACAAATATTTTATAGGTGTGTCCAGTTCTCTATTCTTTCTCATCTGTTGCTGCTTGAATGGTACAGTCCGAGGGCAATTACATCAGTCTGATTGCTTAGTAACATGCGTGAAAACCCTTCATTTGTTAACTTTCTTAGGTAAACGTTATTGCTATCTACCTCTTTTCTGCTTTACCCTGAATTTTTCTATTTGGTTTGATTGTAATCTTATAATTATTCTCATTATGCTGCTGAAGTCACCCACAGGTTTATTCTGCCTTATATTCTCTGGTTTTGGTCACCTTGGATTGACACTTTGTACAGGTTATACACCAGACCATCTGATGACTCCTTGGGTGTCATTAGGATTCATCGGGAAGCTACAGCGGGTACTGTGCTAGCATTGTAAACTGGCATCAAAGCCAGTCTCATCCGTGTCTGGTAAGATCCAACTAGGCCCAGGGGCCCCATATTCTGGTCTGCCTATCAAGCCCCAGTCAGAGTTTACTTCCCTAGAAGCATATAGCAATCCCTCTATCTTTATTTATGCTAAATATAGGGTAACATATATAACTGTGTTCGTATTTATTTATTTGAGGTGTTTTGTACTAGACTGAACATGTTTAATTTTAGTTGCATTCCATTTCCCTCAACACTCCTAGTCATGCACCTACATTCAAGTTGCAGTATGTACATTTTGCATCGATTAGTATGTTGGATTAAGTATGATTTTGATGTTTTTCATTTATTGGGCCCAAATGACATTTTGCTGTGCTTTCCTTTGAGGTGCCTGTACAGACCCCTTTCTAAAGGAATGTATCTGAGTACTGTTTTTACCCACTAGAATACTTTCATGCCCAATTGCACCTTATTTATCAGCCAAACGTCTTTGACTGTCTACATATCAAAGGAACTACCCATATTCTAGTCAATAGCATAAATTTGATTTTTTTCCTCACCTTCTTAGAGATCTTTTGGTGTTTTTATACCCCTTGCTCTTATCTAGTTAGACCATTAACTTTTTATATTCAGACTTGCACGTCCTTTTCCCGTGCAACCCTTAAAAGAAAGTTTGTATGGCGATTATTCATCATTGTTCGCACACTCTCCAACTCGAAATAGATCTGACACTATCAATTGTAGATAAAATTAATTTAACTTGTCTTTTTTGTGGTTGGACATATATGCCTCTCGCTAATTGTTTTCTTGCCGGAAGGCTGAATCACTTCATGGTGTTAAAAAAAAATCTCATGGTTCCTGAAACCAAGGGCCCGATTCAGAAACTGCACTGCAGTGTAGTAAGGTTTGTATTAGTACAGTACAAAAGGTACTACAAGGTGCAATTCAGAATCTGCCCTTTGTAGTAGCTTACACATTTGAGTACGTTTCCTACTTTAAAGTATTCACAAACTGTATTTTTGTAGTAAGTCCCTAACTCCATTATTTTCTACAGGATGGTGTTGCTGTACTAGTGGTTGGTGTAGGGCTGAACTTACTTAATGTAAGTTACTACAAACAGTTTGTGAATACAAAAAAGTTGTATTCTTACTCAAGCGTGTAAACTTTCTCAAAAGTGAAAGTCACTTTAGTTAATCATGCCCTAATTTTTGGAACCAAACGTGAAAATGTTAACTTGAAGGGAAACAAAAAGGGCAACTATGAACCTCTATGAAAGACCATTTATTGAAGATATGTATTTACATATAGAACACTAATACAGAAAGAAAAACAACTATTTGACTAAACAAGAAATTAGGAATCCACTTCCCACTAAGTGGGTTTTGTCCTATTCTGAAAGAACTTTGCTTCTTTGACTGCACTCTGTACTCAAATTCAGTAGCGCAGTGCCATCTATTCATATTTCCAGGCATATTTAGATGCTCTCTAGCATAGTACACCAATTCAACATCTAACATTAAATCCGCGGGCATTCCACATGATGCTTGGCCACTATGTTTTCTAAAATATTTATCACTTGTCTCTTCGGTGGTCTTCCACTTAAGAGATTGCATTAATGTATCCTTAGCCCCAGGAATGTTGTTACAATAGTGCACTGTATATCATTTTCTCACCTTCTGCATGTTTGCCTGGCCTTGCTTTTTGTGCATTACTGTTTGGCATTCTAACAAAAGAACGTGAATACAAAGAGATAGCCTTATGTAAAATAAAATATAACATGTTACTTATCCAGCATCTTTAAACATATTTATGGGAAATCATTTGATCAACTTTAGCATGTCACTGTAGTTTGATAAAGAGGCATGTGAAAGAAGCACATATATTACTGGTTTGCACTTAGTAATTTCAAGGTTTATGTAGTCTTGTGTTTGAAGCAGCAACTACCATGTAAACCTATGATGAAGAGAGCAAACTTTGCATGGTAGGGTTTTTGTTTTGGTTAGAAAATGTATTGAGTCATCTGTGTAGTGATTCTGTAAATGAAAGTTTTAATAATCATCGTCTTCAGTATAGCTGCAGATAGAGGTCGAGGATGGGCAACATTTGTTGTGATTGAAAAACATTATGGTTCTTTGGTTGTGTATAAATTAATAATGTGTTTGGTAAAATAGTATCTTCCTGACCACTTTTTGTTTTACACCTTCATCTTAGTGATTTTTCTGTCATCTTTTCGTGTTTTAGTTACTGTTCAGCACCATTCTCATCATCCCTTCGCCTTCCTTTTCCACATCACCTCCAGCGGCAACAACGCAAACAAGATTTCTCCAGGAAGGAAAATTGTGGTGATCCCTAAATGTATTACAGGCTCACCGTGGCATCAACGTAATGTTGTTGTCATTCGTGTTAGGTTCTTTGCTTTGCAAGGCTGTTTAGTCATGTTGTCTTTTGTGCCAATCTCGAAATGAACAATAGTGATATCACAATTGTACTACCTCTAGTAATGGTAGATGTTACCTTTGAGCTGTATACCACCTTTTCAGACAAGTTTAGTGCTGCTAGTGTGGCGTGAAATGGAAAGCAACTAACATGTGATTATTTGATTATAAATGAAAGCATCCAGTCTGTGTGAAAAAGCACAACACCATAAAAGCAGTCCACTATTCATTGGAGTAGTTCACCAACCCCGATTACAATTAAACGTCACAATATAGGAATCCCTGATGCATAAAGCTGACTTTACAGTTTACTATTTTGGGTATAAGCCATGCGTATAACAAAAAATATGTCTTATTGTGTAAGGAGGTAAGCAGGAGCTAAACACTAGTGATTTTAAAAATGAGTCCCCATTTGTCATTGTGCTGTGGGTTTTAGCTTAAGCGATTTTCCGTGTGTCATTTTAGGAACTTATGAGTGCTTGCCTCTGCCTGCCCAGAGAAGGAGCAACAGACACAAGTGTCCCTTCTGTGAGTTGTTAATTGCTATGCAAGTTTATTGAAAGAGATTGTTCTAGGTAGTTAGGCTATTTTTTTACCAGTATAAAACAAATACAAACATACATAAATGCACATAACATAAATAAAATCAATATAAATAAATACAATATAAATGTACTAAATAAACAAGATAAACTACAGTCTCATTGTCTTCTGCCTGTAGAGATTCCCCCTGTGGACTTTGTATTTTTTGATGACTGTAAAAAAAGGCTAAATTATCGGCAAATAGGTGCAACTTGAACATGGTGCTGGCTGGCCATTCTGCCACTTTGGCATTTTCCCAGTAGTTTGTAAGCGAGGAGCTGCTTTCAGAAGTGGGTGAACTGTTGTGCCCAAACATGAAAGCTCCCAAACCCATTGTGTACTTACTGTTGGGACCGTATGGGGAGCCCACTGCTGCGTGTCCCAGCCTGCTTCCGCTGCTGACACATCTGTTGTGTGCCAGCATGGAGCACGCATCACTCCCTCCCACACCTAAGCTCTCTATCTTACCAGTGGAGAGGACACGTTCTCAGCTCTAGAGTCCAAGATCAGTGCGGCTAGGAGGATCATATGCTGGCTGGCTCCTCATCCCACAAAACACAGGCACAGGGATTAGGGCTGGAGCCCCGGCGATGCAACTGTGGGTTTGGCGCCCCAGGAGCTTTCCATTGAGAGAGTACACTGGTGCTTGTTTGGGGTCCCTTGGTCTTATATCTCTGAGGAATGGGTTCGCCCAGGACCAGTGGAGTTGTACCAGGCCCCACAGGATGACTTCCCTTCGGCTGTAGATGATCTCAGGGAGGAGGCTAAATGCATGCTTCCTCCGGCAAACAAATGTGCCAGCCCCGGACCCTGGTGGGAATTTTTAGCACATCGGGCAGAGCATTTTGTGCCTGGTTTACAACCCAATTTCTATTGGGAAAAATTGTCCTACACAGTCCTTCAACTTATGTCACAGTTTATCAATATGCATGGAAGTAGATCAGAAACTGCAGATCTGAAGAACAGCAGGGAGGAGTCAAATGGACATATCTGTGGCTGAAACTCCTCTATATGATAACATCTACCTGCATCTTCTCCAAAGATACCACCAGCATTAGTATTGCCCTATACCTTTCAAGATATTTAGGGCCTGATTACAACTTCGGAGGAGGTGTTAATCCGTCCCAAAAGTGACGGTAAAGTGACGGATATACCACCAGCCGTATTACGAGTCCATTATATCCTATGGAACTCGTAATACGGCTGGTGGTATATCCGTCACATTTGGGACGGATTAACACCTCCTCCAAAGTTGTAATCAGGCCCTTAGTGTCAAAACTTCACCTCAGTAATGTTGATGCATTCAATACTGTTCTATAAAGAACGAAACTCTTACAACAAATAGCAGTTTTTCAAACGCAGTAGATGGCACAGACAAAAGGGTTAAGAGACTAAGGTGAATTGTTATTTAGACTTAAGTCCTATATTTATGTAGGGCTTGTTAGTTGAAAATAGCTCTAACCAAAGCCAGTTTTAAGAACCAGACACAGCTATGTCCATGTCATGAGGAGCCAGAGAAAGAAACAAGCTGCTAGTCCTTGCTAACACCCCCGAAGGATTGAACAAAAAAAGCTCCATTACTGACACCAGTGCTGCATTATTACATTTGTTGACAAACAGGCACATGAGGGCTGCAGCTATCTTCATGCTAGTGTACTTTAAAAAGTAGTAAATATGGTTTACATTAGGCTATTGCAATGTGTGATCAAAACTTTATTTCCGCCACCATGACCATAAAAGTACAAACAACAAAATAAAATGAATAAATATTGACATTAACCCATTTCAGTCAATAAAATATGAACATTAAAAATCATGAATAATACCTATACACAAATTGCCCTTCGTAGAATCAAAACTTAAAAATAATAAAAAGTACAACAATAAATTACCCAACATCTTCAGGCTTCTCCAGTTGACGTAGCATTTTCATTCTAAGGAGCCACATTGTGTCAAGAATCTTGGCAACAGAAATTACCAAGGCTGGTCGGATGTCCATCCTAAAGATGCGTAGAGCAAATAAGTAGTTACGGACACCTATAAGTCTACATGCTGGAGCTAACCACTTCCTGCGAGGCAATGCATGAGCTGAACAGACAAATAGGACGTGGGGTAGATCCTCGCTATAAATGTTACAAGCTGGACACACTATTTCTCGCCCACGCAACCATTTGCAAGTGAATCATCTTAACTGCGAGGCACATACTCGAAACTGGAATTAAAGTTTCCTGTCCCTTGGTACCAAAATCTGGTCCCAAAACGACTCACATCAGCTCTCACTTTTAGAATCAATGAAATCACAAGATAACTTAGTGCCAGCAGCAATTCACACTTCATCAACAGCTACTATTGCTTAGTAGCGCTTTTCCAAATCGGTCTTAGATGGAAATATGACAGCCTTGGGGCGATCCCACAACAGCTCCAACAACCTAAGTCACTGCAGCATGTTTTTGCCACTCCTGAGCTATGGTTCTCTGGTAAAACAATCAGCCTTAAGAGCTCCCAAATAGTGGACTAGTTCAGGAGTAGGCCAGAGATGCCTCCAATACAAAATAAGATGCAATCCAGCTTTACGTGCCAGCCCTCTAATACCAAAGTTCATAAAAAGAGGGATCAACGGGGTACTCTGTGGAAGAGAAACCAAGTTTCTCACAAAGTTGTTTTCTACTGTAGATAATTTTTGGATGCTAGAAATCCCCCACAGTTCTGCACCATATAGGGCTGAACTCGAGGCCTTAGCCTCATAAATCTGCAATGCCCTTCCTTGAAGGAGGGAAGAGAATGTTGTCTTCCGTACAAGACAATTTTCTGAGATGCGTCATTTGTACTGGTGAGGTAAAAAGCGCACCGGACAATGACCACATTCAACATGACCAGTATTTCCTTTATCAGTTAGCCCCCCAACTACTCAGGGGTTGAAATGTGCCAGTTAGAGAAAATCTCTCTTTTCGTGGCCACTTTTGTGGTACCTAGTGCGTCCGAAGGAGGCCTCCTCTCATGAGACTAGAGCAGTACATGCAAAAACTCTACAGAGACAATGGAGGAGTATTCCCAGTGATGCTGTGTTCTGTAGTCTCTCTTTCCACAAAAATACACTCATTTTCACTAGTAAGTGCGTCACGTTAGGTCTTTGAAGTAGTTATTTGCTTTCCATTTCTGTTTTGTCACCATCTTAGTTCACCTTTCATTGTATTAGTAAGCTATTGCTGTTAGTTTGCAAAGGACAACTAGCTGAATAGCATTGCTTCCGGCATAACTGTCAGCCTTTTCTGTTTTTCCTAAAAGTATACGAATTTTGCTCCTTACAAACATACTCTTGGCAAAATTATATTCCATTGTTTCCTTTGCTTTTGTCTGCTTTAGGGTACCTGCTTAACCTAATGCCATATTAGGAATGCTCATGATTGGGTACGTTTTAACATTTCCATTACTACAGTGCTAGATTTAAATTAAATGATGTCGGCCCACGTTCTTGACATCTTAATTTGGGTGACGGCTTTGAAACTGACTACAATATTGTTTTCTAATCTTAGCACAACCATGCAGTATGTGAACAATTTGAATATCTTCTATGCAGGCTGTGTCACTAGTGAGATTCTACGCCCTACTTCAATAATTGTGACTTTTTTTGCGCATTTAATAGCGTCAGCAAAAAGGGAGTAATTTTACATTTTGCAAAGGTCTCTAGCAAAGAAAACAATTCTTAATATCCGGCACGTAGCACCACTTTCATCAGTGTGTAGGATAAACCAATGACATACTTACAAGTATGATGACAGAGGAACCAATGCCCACATGGTATGCATATATTTTAAAAAGTAGATGCACCCACTTGTAAGCATCATTGCATGAATTTTTTTTATCAATTTTTATTTCTTTAGTAATTACAAAACAACGATCAAATCACCACCAGACATCAGCACAACAATGTTATCATAAAAAAAGAAAGAGTGGGTAGGTTTCCCGATAGTCACATTACGTTTGTACAAGTATGCGTAAGAGCATCTTGTTTTATACCCTGACTCTGAGTGCTTGCTAAAGGGAGAAGAACTAGTCAAAGTTGTCCGCGAACCCCTCTGCTGTACGTTATCCTATATGAGCTGATATGACTTTAAACCATTTTGTCCTTAATATTTAATAAAGCACCCACTGGTTTTATTTAAGACATTGACTTCTCTTATGTTTCCCAGTATGGAGAGAAATTTTGGTTGGGTCTAATTCTTATATTCTTATATGATCTATGTAAATTGACAGGGTTCTTAACAAAGGAATCCACATTTGGCAAGAAATGTAAATAAATGTGTATGACAACAGCTCTTACAACTCGCTATCTCTAAAGTCTAAGGTAGGATGCTTTGCTTTAGGGATAACATGGGGACTTCCCCAAATTGAAACCCAAAAGAGTAAAAGTCCAAGAACAATCAAATCTCAAGGTACAACTTGACCAATTTTCTTTTTTGGGCCCTGAGATATTTAAATCAGTGGCTCTGTTACGTTGTGCTTAATATAATAATCAGGTATGTACATTCTTGTTTCACATTAAATCCTCCTCAATTAGGCCCTCCCTATGAATTGGTCGGATATTGCCCCAGAGTAAATCCAGATGCTGATGCTGCACTTTGCTGTTATACTCTGGAGTGAATTTGCCAGTCCGAGTTTGGGGTCAGAATTGGGAATAACGTGTTGGATTCGGAATTTGTGCACCAGTTAAATACAGATTTTTCCTGTATTGCAATATTAAGGCATCTTGTAAAGTCACATTAGGTGTAATGATCAGTTTGTGCTGATTCGACATAAATGTCCCATTTGTAATGAGTGGCCTAATATAAAGTACCTTTAAATAGATCTATTTTGTTCTTTCCCTGATTAAAACATAAATTGTCAAAGAACAGTAAAGAAGGAACCGAGTTCTTTCTGTACACCCAGTTTGTCAGGACTCAATTATAGTGTGTACATCTTCCCTACGTGCCCCCTATAATTTGAGAAGTTTAAAGCAATATTGTCTTCATTGTCAGAGTAGTGAATAAATCCTGTTGGTGGAATGTCTGCATAGGAAAAATCATGCTGGTTAACCCTGTGATCTAAAATTGGAAATAGTGATGATTTTCATGGTGAAACGTTTTGATGCTGATGGTTTTGTCAGTTGCTAAATGACTACTATATGATTTCGAACTATCACTGTCTGTCTGAATCATGCTACCTCATGATTGAGTGATTAATTGGCGAACAAATATGGGTAATACGCAATGCCTGTTTTAACGTTTTTGCTGGAAGTAATAATTATTTTCTGTTGGGATTAAAATTGTAATAAGTTTAAGCCACTTCATCGAGGCATGTCAATTAAGTACTCCAATTCAGTCTTTTCTATTTACAAGTGCTTTAGAATGAAATTATTCAACATTACTTACTGGGGATATTAAGATTAGAACTGCCCTCAGAAATATACAAATATGCCTTTGTGATAGAGGGCCCTTTCTACATTGCGAAACATGCATGGACAGTCCCCAAACACATTATTAAAAGGGTGATAGAGCCTATTAGATTAAACTCTGTCAATTATTTACCATTACCATATGGAAAATGCTGACAGTTAACACAGTTCTTCCAGAGAACAACATTGGCTTACTTAAACTGGAGACATTAATGAAGGTCTGTTCCTGGCATGCCACAGTGAAGGTGGTGTGGTGCTGCTATTTATACTGAAAAATCAATTCTATTTTCTTTATTTAGCTGATTTAGTGTGATTACGTTTTACAGTCTATTATACGTGAATTGGCTAATTTTAAGCCGTGTATTTTTCTGTAGCTGCCCAAGACTTGATGGATCCTCAGGGGAGTGGGATACCCTTGACATGGCAGCCCAGCACTCGTAAATCCTCCTGCTCTTCATGTTCCCAAAGTGGATCTTCCGATGGTGGTCATACCAATGGATGTAATCATGAAAGGTAAGTACTGTAAGAGCTACCTACAAATGGCAAATTGTTAAATTGAACACCCAACTGTTTTGGAACCATGGATAGCACATTATTTTGCCCTCTTTATTTTTCAAGCCAGTTGTATAACAGACTATTAAAATACATTGGGTTGTTTGCATAAATCTACAACTTAAATGAATAGACTAAAAAGGAAGGCCCCAGTGATGAATAGGTAAATGTTTTTAAGTCCATAGGTAGTGAGTAGATGTTGGAGGTTACTACGGTGTCATATAAAATGCATTCACATATTGTTATATGTCAAAGCCAATTCTATGCTATTTGATAGAGCAATACTGTCCTTAATGTAGCAATGTGCCACCTGCAACTACACCAGTTATAAAAAAAAAAAGAGAAACTGCAAGCAATTTCCTTAAGTGTTGCTCCCAACGTGGCTGTTTTTGTTTTATCTGTTCACCAGTCTGTTTATGATTTTGGAAATGAAAATATCTATGATGAGTATTTGCATTTTTCAGTTGTGAGCATGTTATATATACACCATGGGGTGTGTGAATGGAAAAGGAAGCAGTATCCAGCATTTATACGTCACAGATCTTTTGATAGATTCATAATTTTACACAGTAGCATATAATTCTCGTATCATGTTAGTAACAGCCTTATCATGGAATAATGAAAAAGCAGTGGTTACTCTATTGAACTACTGTGGTTGAGATATTGAGCTGTTAACCACAGCTCACTCTTTTAAAAGCTGCTATTGCTGTGTAACTGTGCCCTTATTGTTTAACCTTCTTGTTTCTAATCCTAATGTTGAGGATTACCAGAAGAGTTAAAAACACCAACACAGATCACTAAATGTGGATGATATCCCCAAGGAAGATAGCACTGCAGCTATCATGAAGATACATATTTGAAGCTTTATCTCAGAAGGCCACCAGAGATACTACATAGAGTAGTACTTGACCCTGTGTAGTATGTATCCCCATCTACACACTAGGCCAATGTAAATGTGATAGAACTATAGTGTAGGTAATAGCAGTAATCAAGATTGTCACTGGAATAGAAGATCCTTACATAAAGAAGCAGTTTTTAACTGTCCATCTGGGAAGAAGGACCACACAACTGCAGCAGCAAATTATTTTTCCATCCAGTTTGGGGTTTCATAAGAATTAATATAGGACTTCCTTATTTGCAACAGAGCCTCATAACACCTTTTTCACTCAGATCTTCCCACCATATTGTTTACGTACTGAGTACAGGAACTACATGCAGGAATTGTGTTTGCCTGGGCCAGTGTTGAGAAGGAAACAAGGCACTGTGAATGGCCAAATAGTATGCCCTCTCCAGGTGTCTGACACTTATTGCTGTTTTGTTTGCCCTGTCAGTGACGCATTTCTTCTGGTGGCTTGAAGGCTTACCATATCCCAATGTTTGGAGCTTTGTGGTATGTATGTGGCTGCACATTGCAGTTAAGGGTCACTGTGAGAAAGTAATCATTTTACCCTGATCACCCCCCACAGTTTGACTGATACTGGTAGTTACTAACGCTGACTTTTTCCTGGGCTCTGTGCAGTTAAATGGGATATGCAAATTAGGCATACTTATAATTGGCTATGACAGCCTGCCTGTAAGTCCCTAGTGTATAATACGGAATGGAGGATTAGAGACCCAGTGAATTTGATGCACTTTAGTGTGCACTGCTGCAGTGCCTGCTGTCATTTTAAAGGTAGCCCTGCATTGCAGGCTGCTAAAAGTAAATTATGTGCAAATTCAACTTTGGAATTAAAGGTACTTCCAAAGTCTCAAACTACTTTTTAAGTCACCCCTAGCGTCTCCCCTAGGTGCCCCCTGAGTAGAGTGCCGTTTAACTATAAGCAGGGCCCATATAAAAGATGTTTTATGTGCACTGTTGGGGGGAAAACTGCCAATTTCGTTTTTCCCCATTGTAGTATAGTAGCTTCATAGGGTAACATTGGGAAACATTATAAAAGTATAACTTTCACTAAAACTGGGCTACAGTTTCCATTCTTGGACTCGAAATGGTAGTTAGAATAATTCCAAACTTTTTTGCCACTGTTGGATTTATTATACCGGTCACCGAAAATAAATTATAGAACTTGCTTGTTGGAGGATGGGTCATTAGTTGTGTGGCCTGCATAAGTAATGGGTTTGTACTCAACCACCACTGGGAACCAAACACCCCATTGTAGCCCTTGACTGTCATAAGGTAGTGTTGCAAAGCAGTCCAAGGCTTACTCAAGGGAGGTGGTGTGAGCTAATAATCACCATTCTCAAGCACACAAGAATAACACTCAATAAATGATTGTCTAGTCTGTGCTTTTTCTTTCGATAAAGTAAAAGTACATTTATTACACACACACACACTACTACGCAACAATTTACAAATTTATACCAGCTCTCTGGGGTCACCGCCATACTAAAACAAGTGTTGTCAGAAGGCAGGACCTCAGCTCATTTTGCTCCTGGTGGCGAGCCCTTGCCACCTGGTGCACTTTCTGGAGGCCTTCTGACCTAGAAGGTTCCCAACTCGGTAAGGAGCCCATCCCACTGACTCCCTGCACCAGCCTTTCATTTGGGAACCTTCTTTTCTTCTGGGCAGCAGGCTCTCCTTGTGCCAGAGCCCAGTCATTCTCCAAACTGGTCCTCAGGGGAAATAAGGGGACCAGCTTACCTGGTTCTGGAGAGTGCCCCACTGGGTCATTCAGGGGAAGAGTCATTGCCCCAGTCGGCAGTCAGGGGGGTTCTTCTTTCCAGTTGTCCATGACACCCGTCATCAGTCCCAGTGTTCTGCAGAGAAGCACATCCGAGAGAGAGAGCGCTCCCCTGTGGAAGACCTTTTAAGTGGGGGTGGAAGTGTCTAGCAGGGCTGTGCTTCTGGCCTGTCCAGATGTGCCACATCACTTCTCCACCCCTGTCCCAACCTTCCTGCACAGTCTTCTGGAATAGCTCAAAATGGCGTCATCCACAAGCCAGTTACCACATGTGCCCTGAGAGACTCAGCCCCTCCTCCCTGACATTCCTGCCAGGGCCTCTCTCAGCAATTCCTCTTAGGAGCCCCTCCTTGCTGAAGGGCCTAAACAGCCCCGGTTCCTGGCACTGAATGACAGCTGACTGATTGGTGCAAGGAACTGCTCCTGCAGATGGATAGTGTAGTAATTTGTCCTAATCCTGAGATGAGTCACAGAACAATGATATTCCTGGTTGACCCATAAGATGTACAATTATGTTTTTGTAAGACTGCATTATTCTTTTAATATGGGTTTCAGTGTATATTGGTGTGACTTTGGAGTCTGTGGAACCTAGGGAACTGGAGTTGCTCCCTAGGCCATCCTTTCCTGTTGACATATAATGGAGTGTCACTCAATCAAGACTGTAAGTACTCTGACTATCCCTCACGTGTACGCCCATCTCATAAGACCTACTCCAGGTCACCACCCACTCCGCATAGTCCCTTCTGCGCCAGGCTACCAAGGCGCAGTTCTTGGGCTGCACACAACAGGAATCCTTCATGTGCAGCCCTCGCAAGGGTGCACACGCATATTAACACAGGATCACGTGTAACCAGCCCTGGGCCTCCTATCCGTGCTGTGTCACCTTAGCCTTTGCTTAACAAGGCAGCACCAGCGGTAAACACACACAGTACATTTTACTATGAATTTACTGTGAGTGAGTTCTAAAGTATGAGGGTCCCTCACAGTAAAAGGTCAAAAACTACTGAGCTCAGTTACAGTTGGCTTCAAATTATGACTCGGTCCTGGTCAAGGGTGACTGTATATCCCCGGTTGGCGCTATTGGTTTTTAGGCACTAGAAAGCGCATTCAAAATTCTATTTCGGATTTTTATAAATTGGTTTTGGATTTTTTCGTGTTTTGTCATACTTATTTATTGTATAGGTGCTTTTAAATGCTTTACACACCTGTCTCCTAAGTTAAGCCTGCTGGCTCATTGCCATGTACCAGGCGTTGAGCAAGGGATTCATTTATGGATACACTGACTGAACCTTGGACCTACCATATTACTAGTGGTAGGTCCCTACTTATCACTGCTAATAACCCCCTTTCCAACAGTCACCCTGCAATGGGTGTCTGACATCTACTTAAATTGCTCGGAAAAACAAATATGGCCAGATCGTTCTCAGTCAAAGGCTAGCTTAACTATATGAAAGGAAGGACTGATGACAGTGAAGAAAATTGTGTAAGTGCGAAATCATAACTAAGCAATGGCTGAGATTGGGTTAGTAACTTAGGAAAGTGGAACCCATATCCAATGTAAACAACATAGTCTTGTTAGATTGTAGCACATATGTAAAAGAATACCTGCTCAAATCCCTAGTAGCTTGGGCACAAGCAACAGGTGATTCCCAGAGACGTGTGTGTTAGGTTCAAGTAGGAAATGAATAAAGTCAAGAAAACAACACAATTACAAAACCAATTTAAAAAAACAATAAAAATTAAATGAAACATCAAAACTATTACTGTCGGCTAAGATAACAGAAGAAAAGACTTGTTTCATTTTTAAGGCAAAGCACCTAAGAAAACTCAAATGCCATTTGAAAGTCAAAGATTGCAGTTGACCTAGACCTCAGCAAGCTATCAGTCTGACCACATGGAAGTAGAGGGCCACGTAAGCCTTGTGGGTCACACATTGGTCAAAGTTTTTACCCTAGAAGTTGCATCAGTTTTCAAGTTCTCCAGAGGGAAAGGCAGGACGCTGAAGCTTGCGACAATATCTCAAAGTCAGATATGTTGATGTTGTGCTCCAGCTGAAGTTAAAACCTTCAAGTGTGGCAAAGCAGAATATTGAAACCTCTGATGACACTATGCCACTTACTAAAGTGTGTTGTGTTGCCCTAGTACAGTGTTATTCCCTTTGGTCTTAGTCACGTTTTGGCTCTCAAATGCAGTCAGGGCTTCACATGCTGGATACATTGTAGTAAGGTTCAGCTGAAGACTTTTTCCTTTACAGCCAAAAGCTCTGATGGGGCAGACTTGGCTATCTTGTCTATTAAGGGAGTGCCATCCCTGAGGAATCCTCATAACCCTGTCCAGGTCCCCCAAAGGTGAAAGAAACATAGCAAGTCCAAAATATTGAAAATGAGGAAAGTTGTCACCTTCTTGATTCCTGAGCGAAGGGACTCAGATTCAACTTAAACAGCCAGAGGGGGTGTGGGGAGTAAAGCACCCATGAATGGTTTAGAGAAAGACACACTTAGCTTAGTCATCTGGTGTTGGTTAAAGAGAAATGACTTAATCAACTCTAGGAACTGGCCAAAATTTGGTGCTAGGCTTTGAAGGAGGCTATGAAGGTAGACATGGTGAATGCTTCTCGTGGTACTGTTAACATCATGGGAGAGCTGCATCCTCCTTTCCAAAGCTCATCCATCATAAATATAGCCCTTCCCTACTGTCAGTCCACAGCCCCAGCTCTTGCATGGCTGGGTTGCAAAAGAGAGCTTAATTTCCACAAAATTATGCAGTTGTTTAGTTACTGGCAACTCAAGGAATTTGAAGGGGCAGGTTAAATGAGAAATAGGGCAGAAATTTTCCAGCACCTCTTGATTGTATCAGCATTTTTCAGAAGAGGGCAGATGAAGGCACAGTAGGTTAGTTGTTCCTTTTTATAAATGCTTGTTGCTGTGGAGTTCCTTCAAGTGCAACCCTGCCATCTTTTATTCTCATATACATTATTCAAGTCTGCGATGACTTGCCTCACTTCTTTGCCAGACTTGAACAACCTATGCACTGCATTGAACAACCACTTTCTACTCCACAATATTCCCTACAGGCACCATATAACGACAGATCCCTCCATGTATTTGATTCCCTTCACAGCAATTGTGCTTCCAACTATAGAGAAGGAAAGTCTCCTGGCCTCAGAAACATTGAGAAATGCATGCATTTGTGTCGCACCCTTCACAGCCTCTGGCCCTGCTCTCCCTCCTTCTCAACTAATTCGGAATTGACTGTGACTAATCGTGATCTTCTCATAGTGAATGTTATCAATGTAAAAAAAAGTGGAGCTCCATGCACAAGTGACTTTTGGCCCGATTAAACTCCAGCTCCCTTCAAGTGTATCAAAAGCTGTCACAGTTGCTACTGTGTATGCCTACAAACAGGATGCAGATATCTAGCCTCTTTTGCTTCCAGTCACTGTCTACAGTCCCTGAAGATTTTTGATCTTCATTGCATATTCCTGTCTCACTCTGCCTTGCATTCCGTTTACAATAGGCTTTAAAAAGTGCAGTGCTTGCATTTAGCAGTTCTCCATGGCTTAAGGTCTTGTTGGCAGGAAACCCAATATCTTTTGACTTCCTTTGTTTTCGTAGCTGCAGTTCAAATGCACCTGAATCAGAGACCTGTACATCACGGGAAGATCACGGTTTACTGGTCGAGAGCAATTGGCAAGTTTCAGATTCTTAAACCGGTATCTATTAAAGCTTCTTGAAGACGTCAGGGAGGTTCTCCACTATCTGTTTTGAATTTGTCTGCCTTCCCTTTGATGCTGGCATGTAAAATGCGTATCTTTTCAATGCAGAAGGCAGCCAATCTATTAGACATCTCTTGGGAGGAAGAAACAGTCAGTCATAATAGATTGGCTGGCAAGCTTTCAAACTTCTTTAAACAATGAGATGGTTGGATTGGATCTGCTGTTTGTAATAGCTAGTTTTGACCTGTTGCCGCAGTGCATTTTTATAGTGTATCCACTATGATTTGTGGGCCAGAATCATGTTCAGATCATAGGACAGGTGCCATCTTCCCTCCCAGTCACAAGTCTCTCTGCACTAATTCTGTAGCATGCCACTGATTAGCTAACCTGGGTAAGGGCCTACTGTTGTGGAAATTAGGTAATGCTTGTTTAAATACAGTACTTGGGCAGTTATACAGTGTCATTGATGGCTCTTCTTGATTGTTGGTTGGCAGAATCAAAGACCTAAATTGTGTCAGGTTAGGAATAGCTTCACCAAATCGAGATTGGGAGCAGAGAATCTGTGTGGCTGGGACTTTAATATATGTATGAGTTATAATGTAGAAATGGATCACAAAATGATCATCCAAACCATGGGATTATTGGAAATGATGAGACTAGGGGGTCCAAAATAAGATAACTAATGTTCCCCTTTGCATGTGTGGCTTTCCTGATCTCCTGTTTTATTCTCGGAACAGACATAAAATTGAAAATAGTCTGGTTGCTACAGTCAGTAGATGCCTCGACCATAGTTGATGTCACCTAGTAAAATTACTTTTTTGAATTTAAATGCTGTACAACCAATACCTTCTGCCAACTTTTCCAAAAAAGAGGCTGGAGCAAAAGGAGGGTGGTATGTGAGTAATACGCATATGACATGTGGCTGACAATGTGACACTACCTCCTCCAAAACGCAGCTAGGGTGTGTGTCACTGCAAGTGTTCAAGCCCGATTTGAAAGCTACTGCAACTCCACCTCCAACGCGCGGTTTCTATCTGAAAAGCTTTCTGTAGCTCTTGCAACCAGGTCTGAGTCATGCACAGCATATCATGCTCATTATCTTTTGTTTTTAGGTGATCTTACATTTAATAAGGTTGCTTAACAATGTGCTTTCTTCCTGTCTGCGTCTTGGTTATCTCTAGGGGGTGCAGAATAATATTCAGCAATACCCATCTCTTTAATCCTATCCCACACAGCCAATGTGAGGTACGAGTGAATCTACCTTAAATTGTGGCATTGCTGTAGGCAAATGTGGACTTAGCACAGGCGGGCTCAGCAGTGTCGTCACGAAACATGAGGAAGCCCCCCTGCAAAGTCCCTGGAGGGGGGCTCCTCCCCTTTGGACCGAGTCAGTGTACTGTGCCGAGGGGGCTGCAGGGGCCTTTGTTGCGCCACTGGGGCTCAGACAGTCTTGGATTGGTGCACTGCTGGCGCCTTTGCCACTGGATTCAAGCTAGCCTGGCTGATGAGGGGTGAAACCCCGAAACCGGTCCTAGGATGCTTGTTTCCAGTCCAGGGAAGACCTGGCCTAGCAGTTCGGGCTGGACTGTTCCCATGGGGAACAGGGTCAAGACTGATTTGCATATGGCTGGATCCAAACTGGAATGGCATGGGCAGCAAAAAAACGATGGATTAAACCCAGATCTGTGACTGGGGGTGAATGTTTGACAATGTTCAGCATTCCGTCCATCACTTGTTGTTTTTGCATTTGTCGCCCTAAGTGGGAAGGGTATGCCCAGACGTGGGTCCCGTGCTTCCCATGCCACTGGATTCAAGCTAGCCTGGCTGATGAGGGGTGAAACCCCGAAACCGGTCCTAGGATGCTTGTTTCCAGTCCAGGGAAGACCTGGCCTAGCAGTTCAGGCTGGACTGTTCCCATGGGGAACAGGGTCAAGACTGATTTGCATATGGCTGGATCCAAACTGGAATGGCATGGGCAGCAAAAAAACGATGGATTAAACCCAGATCTGTGACTGGGGGTGAATGTTTGACAATGTTCAGCATTCCGTCCATCACTTTGATTTATTACACTAGGCCTCGTTGCAAACCTCCCTCCAACATAGCGCCGTATAGATCATTACAATTTCAGACACGGCTAGGCTGGTTTCTGATTAAAGAAAAAAGGTGTACTAAGCAACTGTTTGAAACCCACCGCAAAACAATCAAGTTACTCCCAATAATGAATAAAAAAGCAGTGCAATCGAAAAGAGATTATTTTCAGAGTTCTAGTATCTGTAGCAATCTATTATACAAACACACAGGAGTAGCAACTTTTTAAGAGTATTTTAAAGTTATAGTAGCCGATCGGTATCTGGTTCAAATCAGAAACTTCTAACACATGATAAAATTCACTTGATTAGTCCTAAATCCTGAAAGGTTGAAAAATGCCTTCATAAAAATGAGTGCCTGTTTGAAAGGGTGTATGCCAATCCTCCATAAGAACCGACCATGAATGGGTATGAAATAAAAAATGAACCGAATACTATGACGAGGACAATACGAGGCCACCTTAGCTGTGGTTGTCATAACGTCACCAACGAAAATACATGTGCTTTGTATCCTTCCTATCCTGGTAAAGAGTAAGTCCAATGCACTTAATCAATTTGTAATACCTAATAAACTAGAATATACTTTGTAATGAAAAAAAAAACAAATTGAGATGTATACATCAAAAAAGTATACAATTAAGTGATGGGTGGAATGCTTGAATTAAGCTCAACCACAGGTAATTACTCTGGCCACAACCCAGTCCACCGTTAATTTCTACACCATACCACCTCAGTTTGGACCCAGCCATATGCAAATCAGTCTTGACCCTGTTCCAGTAGGAACAGTCCAGCACAAACTGCCAAGCCAGGTCCTCCATGAACAGGACCACAAGCACCCCAGGATTGGTTACACCCTTTAAGGACTCACCAGTCCGGTATGGCTTGTCTCAGGGGCACAGTGTGCACAGAACCCACCTCTGGGAATACCCGCCCCGCTTATGGCCACACACTGGAGTATACAAAAAGTGATGGATATAATACTTGAATTCATCTCAGCCACTGGTAATTACTTGTGGCCACATCCCAGTCTATAGTTATGTCCCAAGATGTGTGCAGCAGCATACAGCTCCTGGTGAGATGGTAGCATATTTGTATCTGGGTCAGGAGAAGGTGCAAGCACATTCAAATGTGCATTTCTCCTGGATGCTTATACACTAACGGTCTTTAATCACAGGGACCTTTAAGTGTAGATGAAAAATGAACTTGTGTTATCATGTTAGTATCCGTTGTTAGCTATATACAAGCTTCTTTTTAAGCCTATCAATAAACCTACATAGGTTTTAGATTTTATCACTCTGTATTATTTTTTTGGTGAATAAACCATGCTGTAGAAGACGCTAACAATTCTGTAAAAGTCTAATATAGTTTTTTTTCCAACATATATTTATTGGGTTTTCACATAGAGAAACATCAACACATTACAGTAATGGTGGTTGCATTGGTCTTGTGAGTGTATGGCCAATTTGTGCAAACAGTTTAATACAACATCTTTTTAAATTACAGTGCTATTCATTGTACCGCTTTTTGTATTGCTGAAGCTCCAACATACCCTCAAATATTGCAATTTACAACTATGATACCCCACCCCCGACCCCCGGTCCCAGTCTGTCTAATGTGAGGTAGTTTGTTACAGCAAGGCCATTACCTATTGTCTAATATAAGCAAATCATTACTGAGTTATAATCCTACACAACAGCGGAGCACCCCAGTCTGCCTCCTCTATAGTTGTACCCCATGGTATGCCTGAGAACTCATTGAAAATGTTTTTGCTGTTAAGCCCGAATCTGCCTTGTCCTATAGTTATCGTTATCCTGGTGGAGGGGAACTGTCCATTGAGGAGAAATCTGATTCTTTTATGCTGCCCAACAAGTGTTCCAGTGGTCACACTGTTTCCATTGATCCTCTCTCCCTCTTTGCTTTGTTCAAAATAATGCCACTCTGCCCACCTAATGACCTCCTGACGTTTCTGTCCAGGGCCCACTGGAGGCTTTTCAGTTAATTGTTATCTGTCACTTAGCTACAATCAGAGCCAAGTCTGTGAATCTGGTCATACCTCTTGGCTGGGCACGAGTACAGGCCCAGTAAACATGTTATCTGTGAAAGTGCTAAATTCCGGTGGGTAGCATCATTAATGAAGTCGACAACCTCTATCCAATACTCTGAGAGGAAGATGCAGTCCCACATCATATGGAACATTTCTGCCCCTTCCTCCCCGCACCTGAAACACATTGCTTGGGCATTGTGGTAAAATCTATTAATCCTGCCCGGTATAAGGTATGCTCTGTGGAGAAGGTGGAAGTTGATCAGCTTGGATCTAGCATTTCTAGATACCTTTTGGCAGCTAGTCTATTATTTTTAGCCAGTCTCTATCAGTAATTGGTATTCCAATGTCTTCTGTCCATTTATCCTGTAGTGCTGTCAGAGGGGAGATGATATCTGTTTGAGTGCCCTGTAAACGTCTGTTATTGCCTTGTGTGCTTGTGGTGGTGCATGTAATATGGCAGCCATGGTGTTTGGGTGGTTCATTCTGTCCAGTTCCCCAGTGCTTTTTAACCATTGCTACTATTATTCCGTACAGTAAGATCTGTCCAGCTGGTAAGTCAAAATCTATCTGCAGTTCTTCAAACGTTAACAATTCCCCTGCCCTGAAGTAGTCCCTCTGATGCTCAGTTCTAAGGGTCTCCCAGTCTGTAAGCCCTCTCCAGTTCCCTTTGTGGGTAGCACCGACAGGCGTTGTAACGGAATAGGGGGATTGCTCCCTGGTCTTTTGTAAGCAGTGAAGCCTGTAGTGCTTTGCAACTGCCAGTGTTCCTCGGCCTGCCATCTTAGTCTTTTTGGGGTCCAGTAATAATTGGAATAGTCCCAGATTTGTTGGTAGATATGTGGAGTAGTCCCAGATGTGTGGGAAAAGATACATCTTCTATGGCCCTGTTAGTTTTCCTGGTGTACATCTATCTGGTGAACCATTGCATCTCGGTCGCCAAATAATATGTCTCAAGTTCTGGGGCACAAGGTCACACTCTGTGTCAGGGCACTGAAGCTTGGACAATGCCACCCGGTGTCTGCCCTTATCCATTATCAAATTAATTAGTAAATTATCAATTTCCCAGAACGTACTTCTAGAAATAATTATTGGTAGTGCAGGAAGGTAGTATGCCTGGGCAGACCACCATTTTTGCCATTGTAATGCGTCCTGCCACCATTATTGATAGATTTTCCAAAACTCTATTCCTGACCTCAGCCACCACTGTACCAACGTTACCTGCTATTAGATCGTGGTCATCACAATATATTTTCACCCCCAGATATTTCAAACACGTCAGTTCCCATAGCAACCCCAATATGGCTGTCACTATCTCTGGTACTGCGCGGATGGGAATTAGGTTAGTTTTTAACCAGTAAATCAGCAGCCCCAATAGGTCTCCAAAGTCAAAAAGCAGCCTGATAGCCCTTTCAGTTCTGACTACCTATTCTTTAGAACTAGCAGCATATCCTCTGCATATAGGGTGATATGGTGATTCATGTCTCATACCACCAGATCTTCATAATAGACACCGGACCACACACTACAAGCCAGCGGCCCACTGCTAATGCAAATAATAATGGTGACAATGGATAATCTTGCCTTGTTCCTTGCCCCACCTCATATGCATATGAGATCACACCTCCTGTCTTGACATGTGCTGTGGGATTCGAGAACAGGAGTTTAGTTCAGTTCGCACATCCAGTTTCCAGTTTCATTTTATCCATCACCTTATAGGAGTACAGCCAAATATGGCTGTCAAAGGACATTTCAGAGTCAGCTGCCATCACTACAGCATCCCAACTATATCCTATGATTCATTCATTAAAATATTTAGCATCCACCATATATTGTTTGCTGTACTGTGACCAGCTATAAAGCCTCCTGGGTCCTAAATTTTCAGTTGTGGCATATACAGTAATATCCATGTAGCCAGTATATGACATTCAGCATCGACAAAGGTCTATAAGCCTTCATGTCATACTGGGAGCGCCCTGGTTTAAATCATGGTATTACCTCTGCCTCTCTTGTCGATGTGGGTAGAGAGCCAAGTTCCTTTGCTGCTTTACAAACCCCCACCAGTCTGAGGGCTAATTGATCAAAATATTTAGCATACATTTCTACAGGGAGTTGGTCAGACCCTGGCACCCTTCCCCGGCCCACACCCTTCACCGCAGCTGTAATTTTGTTTAATCTTATATCATCACTAAATACCCCCCTCCTCCAAGGTTATAGTCTAATATAGTTAGAATAAAAATCACCTCATAGCTAATTCCACAAACATAGGATGTACATTTAATCATGTATTTAATTCTGGTAGAGACAACTTTATCTGGCTCACAAAACTTATGTAATATATACAAAAAGGGGTTTTGAGTTTAGCGTTTTCTGACATTGGTTGCTGGAATCATTGTTCACCCCATTCATCAGTGTTTGTCTCATTGTAATTTACATTCATGGTGTTTGTTGTCTTGGCATTGCTCAATTAAGATCAGTCATGTTGCCATTTAATTGGGGGGCTATGAGATGTGTCCACCTAGGGAGAAGTGTTCTTTTTTCTTTGTTTTATTGATGCTGGTATACAGTACTTAGCTGTAATGAGATCCAACTGGGCGTCAAGTGGCTGCAGAACTTGCACACAGGGCAGGGAGTACCCACATCTACTTCACTAACTGACTAGATGTTGATTGCTCTGCATTAGCATGAATGAAAGCTAGTTGCTCCTGAGCTTTGATTTTCTTGCATGTTATACAAGCTGTCCTCTGCCAGTTTAGGGCTCAGTTTCTGCTGTGGAGCATGCTTTATGAAAATGTTGTTGTCCAGGCCAGAATAGAAGTGAGAAGTAATTATCTGATACTGGAGAAGGTGTTGGTGAGCCTCCTTTGTATGGTGGCCTGGTTTCCCCTGCCTCTTCGACTACCTTGTTGTCCATGATCGGCTCTTTTCCCATCTAAAGCTGCATGTTCTGCTACATGCTCAGCAGGATCTTGTAATTCTCACCTAGAAGTGGTATATAGTTACATAAGTGACCCACTCCTCTTCCTCGCATCAAGTGGTGCCAAAGTAGCTACATGCAGTGCTCAGCTTAAGACACTTCATTCTTCCTTGGGTGACACTCTACATATTGTGTGCTTTCAGCATTCATATACACACTAACAGTCCCTTGGAATTAGGGTTGACATCTTTTTTACTGGCCTCCATAGAAAAACACTGGCCAGGTTGGCAAAAACTGGCTGAGGTAGAAACCCTACTTGGAAAGTACTCAGCTGTCAGGCTTCCCACATTATCACAATATTTTGTCATCGCTACTGCAGCTGTAAAGGTCATGTATGTATGTATGTATGTGGTATTTTTAAAGCGCATTCCGACTCACATAGAGCATCGAAGCGCTAAAAGTAGAAGGTGAGAGAAAAAACAGAAAACAAACCAAGCCCCCTTCCCGCCCCAATCCGTTCTACCGAAATACTGCTAAGGAAAAAGTAGGCCAAATAAAAAGCAGGCTATTGATGAAGGAGCCAAGTTTTGGCCAATTTCCTGAACCTTAAATAGGCTGGTTCTTGCCTAATATTCAACGGTAATGAATTCCAGCCTTTAGCAGCAGCCACCGTAAAAGCTTTATCCCCCCATCTTGCTCTGTATGTACGAGGGACCTGAATTCTATATGCTTTGGCGGACCTCAGGTTTCTCTTGGGAACGTACCAACAGAGCCTAGTGGTAAGATAGCTAGGACCAATTCCATGAATTGCTTTCTAGGTTAGGCAAAGTGCTTTAAAAGTAATACGCTGGGACACTGGAAGCCAATGTAGTTTCTTAAGACGCCCACTGACTGAATTCCACCGTGGAAGATTAAAAATTGCTCTAGCTGCTGCATTTTGGACCATTTGCAGCTTATTAATCAATGTCTTATCCATATTAAGTAGTAAGGCATTGCAGTAATCAACTTTCGACATTACTAGGGCTAAGACAGCAGAGACTCTCCATTCCTGCTTAAGGTAGGGAACGATTTTACGGAGCATTTTAATCAGCCAAAGGCATGTCTTCAGATGTGGAGCACTAACCACTAACCCATTTGCTTAATTAGATTTGGGATAGAAGCAGCCACACTTGATGTTGATAACCCTCAGTGTACCAATGAGTTTGAAACATTTGTGACAATCACAAGCTTATAATAATGAATGAAGGGGCTATTGTTCTTCTATGGAAGATAGAAAAAGTAACGTACATCTAAAAAAGTTATTTATATTTCCAGCTTAACCTTTAATGTTCTACTGTACTTTAACTAGGTGCACTGTCTATTAACAGCATTACCTACCTACATACATACCCTGTTATTCTTTAATTTCTCACAGTTTTCAATCGTTAGAGGTGGCCTCCTTGTTGTGATTCTCTCCTAACTTTTTGCCTTCAATCCCCCTGTTTTGCTGACTTCATTTTTGCTGGCTTCAAGCCCCAACATACTTTACCACTGCTAACCAGTGCTAACATGGAATTGTTGGTGGAATTGGCTTACACCCAATCAATGTACTAAATTTACTTGTAAGACCCTAGTAAAGTGGTATTTTCATGTGGCCAGGGACTGCTACTAGTGGTCCTTCAGCACTGATTGTGCCACCCACTTAAGTAGCCCTTTAAACATGCCTCATGCCTGCCACTGCAACCTGTGGAAGCATTTTTAAACTACCATTTCAGCTTGGCAAAATAAACCTTTTGCCACAACTTCCTTTTGAATACATATGTCACCTATAGGGTAGGCCCCGAAGAGTCAAGAGGACAGGGAGGGCAATGTATTGAAAAAGTTGGACATGTATGTCTGTTGCGTTTTACATGCATTGGTAGTGAAAAAAAAAAACTCCTACATATTTTTTCACTACTTCAAGGCAGACCTCTCCCATAGGATAACATTGGAGTTACCTTATTATACTTAATAAGCGATAGCTTCCAGTTGGGAGTAGTTCTTCTGTTCTTCTGTTCTTCTGTTCTTCTGTTCTTCTGTCCTTCTGTCCTTCTGTCCTTCTGTTCTTCTGTTCTTCTGTTCTTCCGGTCTTCTGTCTTCTATCTTCTGCCTTCGGCTCTTCTGCCTCCTCCGTCTTCTTCTCCCCGCGCCTGCCCTCCTGCTCCTGCCTCATCCCCCTCCCTCACTCGCATCCCCCTCTCTATCTCCCCTATCTAACCCGTTCACTATCTACCTCCCTCACTCCTCCTATCTACCTATCTCTCTATCTCTCTATCCCACTATCTAACTCCCTCACTCTCCACCTCCTCCTATCTTCCTATCTCTCTATCTATTTCTCTATCTATCGATTTCTCTATCTATCTATTTTCTCTATCTATTTTTCTCTCTCCCCCCTCACACCACCCCCTCTATTACCTATCTTCCTATCCTCTCACTCTACCTTTCACCCTCACCCACCTCTACAACCCCCCCTCCCCTATCTTCACAACCCTACTCCTATCTTTCTCCCTAATCTCCTAAACCTCCTAACACTCACCCCCCTCCACCCTTAAACCCCCTTCCCCCAGCTCTTCTCACTCTACCTGTCCCCCCCTCCCTCGCGCTTTCCCGCCGCGACCTCCTGCACGCCCCCGCTCCCTAGCTCCCATTCGCCCCCAGCTGACCCCTCCCCCCCCTCCTACCTCATATGGCGGCCGCTGCGCGACTGCACCGCTGGCGCGCCAGGGGCGCGCCAAAGGCAAGCCCGTCTGCGCCCGTCTGCGCCTGGCCCGCACCCAGCGCCACGACCCCTGGTCCCCAGCTCTCCCAAGCCCCGCTGATCCGCTACGACCCCACCACCCTCCACGCCCTCAACCCAGGACGCTCCAACACCTGCTTCCAAGCTCACCCCAAACGCACCCATGGACCCTTCGCCTGCAACTCCTGCAAACGCATCTTCCACCACGCAACTACCACGACCACAAGCCCACGCGCCATCAACCACCTCAAGTGCGTCCTAGTCAACGCTCGCTCCGTCCACAAACACGCCGTTGAACTCTGGGACCTCCTGGACTCCACTGCACCGGACGTCGCCTTCATCACGGAGACCTGGATGAACGCCTCCTCTGCTCCAGACATCGCCACCGCCATCCCCGAAGGCTACAAGATCTCCAGGAAAGACCGCACCAACCAAGCAGGAGGAGGTATCGCCATCGTCTTCAAAGACTCCATCAGCGTCACCACCTCCACCGAAGACACCCCTCTCGCCGCTGAACACCTGCATTTTCAGATTCGCACCGACCCGAGGACCACCCTCAGAGGATCCCTCGTCTACCGTCCTCCCGGACCACGCGCCCCCTTCAGCGACGCCATCGCCGACTTCATCTCCCCGCACGCCCTCGCCTCACCGGACTACATCCTCCTAGGCGACCTCAACTTCCATCTGGAACAAAACAACGACCCCAACACCACCACCCTGCTCGACAACCTCGCCAACCTCGGCCTCAAACAACTGGTGAACACCTCCACCCACATCGCCGGACACACGCTCGACCCTATCTTCTCCGCCAGCAAACACGTCTTCTTCAGCCACACCTCCGCCCTACACTGGACCGACCACAGCTGCGTCCACTTCACATTCCGACGCGAGACCCGCCACCTCCGCACTCAACCCATCCCTCGTCGACAGTGGAACAAGATCCCTGAAGAGCAACTCCTCTCCGCACTCGCCGCCAACCAACCCACCCTCACCACCGACCCCAACGATGCAGCCCTCAACCTCACAAACTGGATCTCCAACTGCGCAGACAACCTTGCTCCCCTCAAACGCACGCATCGACAGACCAACACCAAAAAACCTCTCTGGTTCTCTGACACCCTCAAAGAATCTAAGAAAACTTGTCACGCCCTTGAGAAAGCCTGGCGCAAGGACCACACCGCTGACAACATGATCGCCCTCAAGAACGCTACCCGCGAACACCACCACCTGATCCGCGCTGCCAAAAGGAACTTTTTCACCGACAGACTGGACAAAAACAGCCACAACAGCAGAGAACTCTTCAGCATCGTCAAGGAGTTCTCCAACCCCAGCGCCAACGCCAACGCCGTCACGCCCTCACAGGATTTGTGCGAATCCCTCGCCACTTTCTTCCATCGCAAGATCAGCGACCTCCACGACAGCTTCGGACACCAGACCCAACCAAACACCACCGAACCCGCATCCCCGGCCATCACCCTCAACAACTGGACCCACATCAACACGGAAGAAACCAAATCCATCATGAACTCTATCCACTCCGGCGCCCCTTCGGACCCCTGCCCGCACTTCATCTTTAACAAAGCCGACGACATCATCGCCCCGCACCTCCAGACCGTCATCAACTCTTCTTTTTCTTCTGCTACCTTCCCCGAATGCTGGAAACACGCCGAAGTCAACGCTCTACTAAAGAAACCTACGGCTGACCCGAGCGACATGAAAAACTTCCGCCCCATCTCTCTTCTGCCTTTCCCAGCCAAAGTAATAGAGAAGAGCGTCAACAAACAGCTGACCACCTTCCTGGAAGACAACAACCTGCTCGACCCCTCACAAACCGGATTCCGAACCAACCACAGCACTGAAACCGCCCTCATCTCAGTCACAGACGACATCAGAACCCTGATGGACAACGGTGAAACAGTCGCCCTCATTCTTCTCGACCTCTCGGCTGCCTTTGACACCGTCTGTCACCGCACCCTAATCACCCGCCTCCGCTCCACCGGGATCCAAGGCCAGGCCCTGGACTGGATCGCCTCCTTCCTCGCAAACCGTTCCCAAAGAGTTTACCTCCCTCCGTTTCGCTCAGAACCCACCGAGATCATCTGCGGCGTACCTCAAGGCTCATCGCTCAGCCCGACACTCTTCAATGTCTACATGACCCCCCTCGCCAACATCGTACGCAAGCACAACATCAACATCACCTCTTACGCCGACGACACCCAACTTATACTTTCCCTCACCAAGGACCCCGCCAGCGCCAAGACCAACCTACAAGAGGGTATGAAGGACGTCGCAGATTGGATGAGGCTCAGCCGCCTAAAGCTGAACTCTGAAAAAACAGAAGTCCTCATCCTTGGCAACACCCCGTCCGCCTGGGACGACTCCTGGTGGCCCACGGCCCTCAGCACCGCACCGACCCCCACAGACCACGCCCGCAACCTCGGCTTCATCTTGGACCCTCTTCTCACCATGACCAAGCAAGTCAACGCTGTGTCCTCCGCCTGCTTCCTCACCCTCCGCATGCTCCGTAAGATCTTCCGCTGGATCCCCGCCGACACCAGAAAAACCGTGACCCACGCCCTCATCACGAGCCGCCTGGACTACGGCAACACCCTCTATGCCGGGACCACAGCCAAACTCCAAAATCGCCTGCAACGCATTCAGAACGCCTCGGCCCGCCTCATCCTCGACGTACCCCGCAGCAGCCACGTCTCTGCACACCTGAGACACCTGCATTGGCTCCCAGTCAGCAAAAGGATCACCTTCCGACTTCTCACCCACGCACACAAAGCCCTCCACGACAAGGGACTGGAATACCTCAACAGACGCCTCAGCTTCTACGTCCCCACCCGCCTCCTCCGCTCCTCTGGCCTCGCACTCGCTGCTGTCCCTCGCATCCGCCGCTCCACGGCGGGTGGGAGATCTTTCTCCTTCCTGGCGGCCAAGACCTGGAACTCCCTCCCCACCAGCCTCAGGACCACCCAGGACCACTCCGCTTTCCGGAGACTCCTAAAGACCTGGCTGTTCGAGCAGCGATAACCCCCCTTTTTCCCCTAGCGCCTTGAGACCCGCACGGGTGAGTAGCGCGCTTTATAAATGTTAATGATTTGATTTGATTTAGTTTCGTATCTAAAGAATTGTACTGAAAAGCCCTCTTCAAATGTAAAGTTGGATTTTGAATTACAATCCCGAAAATGCTCTTATTCTTGTCCTAACCATTTGGTGCATGCAGCCTGATCCGAGGTCACATGACAAGGTATAGTTGGCAGTTGGTCTTTGTGTGTTGCTCCCAGACACTGAGACAAAGGGGTGTTAGGTGTTGGCAGGATGGGCCACTATGAGTTAAAGAGGGGAGAGAAGCTGTAACCTACCACACTTGCACATCACGAAGGCTCTGCCTGAGCACTCTCGCAAAGGTTTAGTAAAGGGTCTTTTGTGACCCCAGACAGGCTGTGGCCAGGACAGGGAGGAAGGGGTGCATGCCACCTCACAGTTTGTAATCTTCTAGAAGCTTCCTTCCTTTATTTCAAAGTGGGCACCATGTATGAATACTGGACCCTTAGACAAACTCTTACATACACTTCAGGACCTGTGAGTTCTGCCAGGAAGAAGGAGGGATATGCTGCTGAAAGGGTCTGCCAATCTGGTGGACTGCTGCCCTGAAGGACTGCTGCCCTACTGTGCTGACATGTTGCCCTCTTGCCCGTGTGAGACCTGCATCTCTAAGCCCAGGATTCCTGAATGAATTGTTGGCTACCTCCTGATTAGAAACCTCAGGAACATAGCAGACCTCCAGCAATCTTGAACCCAGCACCTGCGCTCTGTCATCTGTGAGTCCTGCCATCCCAGGGGTGGCATCCCAGTCCTGGATCCTTGGAAGTGAGCCTGAAGGTGCTCTGCCAGGATATTTGTGGATCCCGTAGAACAAATGCAGCTCCTCTGAGGCGCAGCGCATTTCCTGCAGAACCAGTCCATTGCCTCTGCAGCACGGACTACCCTGACGCAAAGACTTTGCACCGTCCATCTCAGTCTGTCTGAGCTTACAGATCTCCATGCAAGGACATTGCCTTGCCTAGCGCAATCCATCAGAATCTCCGCTGCCTGGTGCATTTCCACAAAAGACATCACCTCATACTTTACAGCTCCCCAAAACTGCTGCTGTGCAACGCATCTCCTCGCCTGGACCTTGCATCGCCTCTGCTGCACGACACACGCGGGACTCCGCATCTCTTCACAACCATGATTTAAGGTACTTTTGCTCAACAGGCGTAACTGAGTCCCCGTAGTTGGCCCACGCTCCTTCGCGGTTGCCCTAAACTTGAGACTTGGCCCTTTGTGCTTTTTGGTGGTATTTTCAAAAGTACATATGCTTGATTCTGCTGATTAGATTTTTGTCATCTTGGTCTTGATTTAGTTATAGAAATATACTTTTCTAACTTGGTGTTGGATTTTACCTGTGTTGGGTTTTAACTTTATTGCTATTTGAAATGCCACATAAATAATGTACACATTGCCTCTAATTTAAGCATGAATGCTTTGTGCCAAACTACCAGAGAGTTGAGCACAGGTTAATTTGGGGTTTGCTTGTGACATCACCCTTACAAGGATTGTGGTTGCTGTTTTAGTAGGGTTCCCTCCACCCCTCAACCAGTAACCAAGTTTCTTAATTGATCCTTAGATTTATAACAACCAAATCACCTATATGGTTTCAAGACATTAACGAAAAAGAGCCTAAGTACACATTCATTAAAGTTAATGCAAAAGATATCAGAATTGTTCGCGAGAAGAGACCAGATTATATTGTTCCTCATTTTCAAAGGGAGCAAGCTCCATTACCCATTCATCCTTTTCCTCTTTTTAGTCATCATGGTTTGGAACATGTCCACCTCCACATACTGGTATTTCCTCTATCAAAAATAACAGTCCAAAAAGAAAATACTTTGCAGCCTAAAGCCAACAGGCCCTAAATAAGGCTACCTAAATAGCATACACAGCATATGTCTTCCCTTTCCTATCTGTCTTCATCCGATAGCTGGATTACATTCCCTGTAAAGAAAGATGTTGGCTGAGTGTTGTGCACTGACTGCACCATTACCTACTTGCTCCCTCTGGCAATGTAAAGCTTGGATTGACATGTTCTGGTTCATCCTATGGTACAGAAGGGTGGTGGTGTAGGTTGGCGTTGTCAAAAGGCTGCCTTCTCATAGAGGACGTTTGAGTTGGCCTCCGCATTCAAGTTCCTTGGTTCTTTGAATGTTGGAACATGAGGGGAAAGTGGAAGTCTCACACCTGCCTTAATGTCATGAGCATTTGTGCAGTGTTCACGTCACAATGAGTATGAGGGCGATATTGAGGTTGGGGCAGTATTTGTGTGTTTCTTTATAATTTTTAGGACTTTGTCTGATAGGTTTAAAGCAAGAAGAGAAATAGATGACCGAAATCATAAGGGGAAGTTTAATCCTTATTCTGACCTGTAAATATTTCTAAACTGGTTTTGGGATTGGTGAGTTTTTAAGTTGTGACTATGGAGGGTGTAGGAAGTTGGCTCTCTATATACTATCTCTAAGTGAGAGACAGTGTGCACATAGTCCATGGGTTCCCCTTAGAGGTTGATAGCAGCAAAATTAGATAATTCTAATGCTCTATTTTGTGGCAGTGTGGTCGAGCAGTAGGCTTATCAGAGTGTAGTGTTAATCATTTGTTATACACACACAGGCAATAAATGAGGAACATGCACTCCGACTTATCTCCAGGCCAATAGTTTTTATATAGAAAAATATATTTTCTTAATTTATTTTAGAATCACAAGATACAAGATTTGAGGTAAGTATATAAAATGCAAGGTACTTCAAACAGGTAAGTATAGAACTTTGATTTAAAACAGTAGTACACACAGTTTAGGTTAAAATGGCAATAAGCTATTTTAAAAGTGGCTACAGTGCAAAAATCAACAGTTCCTGGGGGAGGTAAGTTTGGTTAAATTTTTCAGGTAAGTAAAGCACTTACACAGTCAGTCTCCTGGGCGTAGGCAGCCCACTGTTGGGGGTTCAAGGCAACCCCAAAGCCACAGCACCAGCAACACAGGGCCGGTCAGGTGCAGAGGTCAAAGGAGGGCCCAAAACACATAGGTGCCTATGAAGAACAGGGGTGCTCCAGTCCTAGTCTGCTTACAGGTAAGTACCTGCGTTCTCGGGGAGCAGACCAGGGGGGTTTTGCAGAGCACTTGGGGGGGGACACTGAAGCCCACAAAACACACCCTCAGCGCCACAGGTGCGGGCGGTTGCAGTAGGCAAAGCAGGTGTCGGGTTTGCTATTGAAAGCAGTGGAGGGACCTGGGGGTCACTTAGGTGATGCACACAGGGCACAGGAAGGCTTCTCGGGCCAGCCACCGACTGGGCTAGGATAAGGGCCGCCTGCTGGTCATTCCTGCACTGGTAGGTGGTTCCTCTCGGTCCTGGGGGCTTCGGGTGCTGTGCTTAGTCCAGGCGTCGGGTTCCTTTGTTACCAGGCAGTCGCGGTTGGGGGGGGGACACTGGATCCTCTCTGCAGGCGTTGCTGTGGTGGTGCAGGGGGGTCGATTCAGGGTGTCCACGTCGTTGGAGTCTCCTGGGAGTTCTCTCTGCAGTGTTGCTTCTCCTGAACTCGAGCCGGGGGAGTCAGTGCAGAGTGTGAAGTCTCACGCTTCCGGCAGGAAGAGAGAGTTCTTTGAAAGTTGTTTCTTTGTTGCAAAGTTGTTGCAGGTTTTGAACAGTGCCAGTGTTCTCTGGAGTTTCTTGGTCCTTCGGGTTCAGGGCAGTCCTCAGAGGTCGCTGGTCCCTGTTGGATGCGTCGCTGTGCATGTTCTTTGAGTCTGGAGACAGGCCGGTAGTGCTGGGGCTAAGTCAGTTGTCGTCTCCGTCGTCTCTGCGGGGCTTTCAGGTCAGCAGTCTTTCTTCTTGTTGTAGGTTGCAGGAATCTGATTTCCTGGGTTCGGGGTTGCCCCTAAATATTATATTAGGGTGTGTTTAGATCTGGGGGGCAGTAGCCAATGGCTACTGTCCTTGATGGTGGCTACACCCTATTTGTGCCTCCTCCCTAAGGGGAGGGGGCACATTCCTAATCCTATTGGGGGAATCAAGACTTAAGATGGAGGATATCTAAAGGCAGGGGTCACCTCAGCTCAGGACACCTTAGGGGCTGTCCTGACTGGTGGGTGACTCCTCCTTGTTTTCCTCATTATCTCCTCCAGCCTTGCCGCCAAAAGTGGGCGCAGTGGCCAGAGGGGCGGGCATCTCCACTAGCTGGGATGCCCTGGGGTGCTGTAAGAAAAGGCATGAGCCTTTGAGGCTCACCGCCAGGTGTTACAGTTCCTGCAGGGGGAGGTGAGAAGCACCTCCACCCAGCACAGGATTTGTTTCTGGCCACAGAGTGACAAAGGCACTCATCCCATGTGGCCAGAAACTCGTCTGGTTGTGGCAGGCTTGCGGCAACTGGTCAGTCTAGCACTAGGAGTCGGACTGGTATTCAGGGGCATCTCTAAGATGCCCTCTGGGTGTATTTTACAATAAATCCCACACTGGCATCAATGTGCATTTATTGTGCTTAGAGGTTTGATACCAAACTTCCCAGATTTCAGTGTAGCCATTATGGAACTGTGGAGTTTGTAATTGACACACTCCCGGACCATATACTCTTTATGGCTACCCTGCACTTACAATGTCTGAGGTTTTGCTTAGACACTGTAGGGGCATAAGTGCTCATGCACTTATGCCCTCACCTGTGGTATAGTGCACCCTGCCTTAGTGCTGAAAGGCCTGCTAGAGGGGTGACTTACCTATGCCACAGGCAGGGAGAGGTGGGCATGGCACCCTGAGTGGAGTGCCATGTCGACTTAGTCATTTTCTCCCCACCAGCACACACAAGCTGTGAGGCAGTGTGCATGTGCTGAGTGACGGGTGTCCAGGGTGGCAAAAGACATGCTGCAGCCCTTAGAGACCTTCCCTGGCCACAGGGCCCTTGGTACCAGGGGTATAATTTACAAGGGACTTCTCTGTGTGCCAGGGCTGTGCCAGTTGTGGGAACAAAGGTACAGTTTAGGGAAAGAACACTGGTGCTGGGGGCTGGTTAGCGGGGTCCCAGCACACTTTCAATTATAACTGGCATCAACAAAAGGCAAAAAGTCAGGGGGTAACCATGCCAAGGAAGGCATATCCTTACTGAGGGGAACAGGTCATTCAAGAGGAACCACATTTCTCCTGAGCCACTTTCTGAAAGTAGGGCCAAAATGGTTGTCTGTAGGCACTCTTCATCTGTTTAAAGACAGGATAGCTCTCAGACTAAGTCTACCAGTGTCATCCAGAAAATGATTGAAGAGTCAGTTTTGAAACCATTACCTACTGAAGAGGCTAATAAAAAGCACAATCATAGCAAGGAGCAAGGAGATCTGAGTGACTCATCTTCCTCTACATCTGGTCACATGGAACCTATTACCTCTTCCTCTGGTAAATATGTCAGTAGATTGCTTAGGTATTGGGTGACATTAGAGAGGACCTGGGCTTTCCACAACTGGCAAATGAATTGGACTCTGGATATCTAGTTCTTGGTGTGATAGACCAACTCACTTAGCTGTACCCAAGTAGAACAAGATTAAAGCTCTGATTTTAAGAGAATAGTGAGGCCTGGATTCTTTTAATGTGCCACATTTTTTTCAGTGGATGTACATGGTGGAGGATGCAGTTTTTCCTTGTTCCATCAACATTGCTACAGTTTTGGCTACTCTGATTAGCGATACATCAATTAATCCAGAGGACTGTTCTCCATTAGGCCAGTTACTAAGAAGATAAATAATGCATTAACATTAACAAATTCCTATGCAGTTAATATTCTGGGATGAGAGCAGGTACCTACGCAATATACACTGATCAATCCTTACTGAAGGATTTTGAACTCCTGGCTGAAGTTATGCAGGAAGAGGATTTTTCATTTCTAATACTTCAGATGGAGCAGCAAGCAAGTTTCTTATGAGACAGCGAAGCAGTAAGAGCTTCTGCATTTGCTTTAGTATTGACAAGCCATCAGGTGTGAATGAGACCATCTCTTCAATTAAGTTATCTATTTGCCATTTTAAGAGGCCTTATTCCATTTCATTGAGGCCTTCATGTCATAGGTGTTTCTGGCCTTGAAATTGAAAACCTCATAAGCTAGAAGTAACTTCACAATTACCAGACCAAAAGCAGAGATCCTGACTAAAGTAGAACAATATTTTATTCCAGTTGGAGGTCTTATTCAAGGGTTTCAGAAAGTTTGCAAAGATGATGTTTCAGAAAAGTAGGTTTTGAGTATCAGATGACTTAGCTATGCTATTGACTTAATTTCTTTACCCTCAAAGTCAGGGCTCATCTGTACGTTTATCCCAAGAAACAAGGCCAAAGCAAAGCCTTTGTGCAAAGTTGTTTCTGCATTGCTGAAATCAAATGCTATTGTTCCTTTTCCTTGGAAGAAATAGGATAGTATATATTTAATTATTTTTCTGGTTGAAAATACTTCAGTTGGTTTCGGTTAAGTTTTGGATTTGAAAAGCATGACCTCTTGGGTCAGAGTGGTCCATTTCTCATTGGACTGCATGCAAACAGTAATCCAGATGGTTCTGCAAGGCAAGTTCCTATTTGCTATGGTTCACCAGGCTGCTTATCTTCAGGTACCCATTCTCCTCATCAAGCTACCCTCATTTTGCAGTGGAAAATCAACATTTTAAGTTTGCACATCTAGCTACCAAGTTTTGTTTAATTACAAATAGAATGCATCATGTTTTATCCGTAGCTAGACAACTGGTTGATCAATTTTCCATCCAAAGTCCAAGCACCTCAAGACAGATACATAGGGTTACAAGTCTTTCTGGATCATGTTTTTATGATAAATTCGGAGAAGTGCCACCTCATCCTCGCACAAGACATGGAATTTAAAGGGGTTCGATTTCGTACAGACCTGATAGTGGCAGTTCTTCTAGAGCGAATGATTCAGATTAGATATCACATCTTTCCAATCTTTAAGCAGAATGCTCTAACCATAAGAGCCTGGACGCAGCTACAGAGAGATGTAGCAGCAACTTTTGTGGTGGTTCCTTGGTTGTGATTTCACCTGTGGATTATCGGATGGCACATCTTGTCTTATGGACTCTGATGTCCACAGTTTTAACTTGGAAGGTAATAATGCTGCCAGTTCTCATGAAGAAACTGAATTGGTGGCTGGAATATGTGCCCTGATAAAGGGAAATCTTCTTTCTCCTCCTCCTTGGATAGTATTTATCACTGATGTCAGCAGACTGTGCTGGTCACCTCAAGAAATGGGGCATTCTTCCACTTAGTTGGAGTTGGATGTGATCCCTCATTTCTAGCATGGCAATCAGCCCTCATACGTTGGGACAGATTGGCTACAGTTTTTGGGCCTGGGGTTCCCTGATAACACCACAACCCTATGCATGTTTCGCTAGTTTTACATGCCAAGAATTCCATGAAAATCACAATAAAATTGAATACTCACATTTAGGCATTTCCTTAATGGGAAATTCTCACATTCTAAGTCGTAGATTTAGAATGCAGAATTTTCTAATTTATTTTTTTTTTTTTACAGATATTGCTGTAGTACGTTTGGTAAATGGGTTTTAACAAAAGGAGTCGCCTGTTGGAATTTTGAGAAGGCGTGGAAACTCATATTTTTACTGTTTTTTTCACAGACGTGTGCAATGACGTTAGTCATGAAGAGGGTTGCAGTAAATGTGCACACGAGGAATGTAAAGTACCTCAACGCCATATATTTTCAGGAGTCACATCGGAAGACTTTTTTCGACATGAAAAATGCTGGTCATACAGGACAAAATGAGAAAATCAAAATATGCATATTTCTGCATTATTGAGGAGATTTGTTCAAGCGGTTGATTTGGTGCCTTCCTTCGCAGAGGTCGGGATTCGAATCTCAGCTCGTCCACTTGCCCAAAAATTGTTTTGATTCTTGGAACGTTATTTATTATCTTCATGTTCCTCATGTTGGAAACGTATAGATAATCTAATGTAACTATGTTTTGTAAAAGGGAAAAAAATGACGGTATTGTAGTTGGAAACGGTCTAGAAAAAAACGTGAAGACCTAAAATCTTCTGTCATTCATCACCAACTTTACAGGTGAAACCTCCATACATGCCCATTTGCTCTCATGGAAATTCCACCTTACTGGTGGAATTTCCGTGTGAGCAAGTCCGAATTACGGGAGACAGGAACATTGTGTGTGTCCGAAGCACAAATTAATGCTTGTATTCAGAAAATACATATTGGTTGTGTCAAAAGCTACAGAGACGTCATTAATCCCAAATCAGAATGTGCTGCACTGGATCAGAGATTGAAACGTGGCCTGCAGCCCACAAATTAACTGTCCTTCAGAAAGCAATAACCTGCCAGGAAGCATGCAAGCAGGTTATATTAATCAGCTGACATTAGCTCATGCTGAAGATTAATGAAAATGTTGCTAAATGGATTTGGAGGCTTTATTTAGACTTTAGCTGAAGATGTGCTGCATTTCAATGCATTCTGCCTTTTTCCAAGAATACAATTTGATGAATTCTGCTTTGGGAAAAACTGACAATCGGTATTGCAAGCATTTCTTTTTTGACTGAGTCTTAACGTCACAATTTTCTTTTCAGCGGTGACATGTGAAGCGAAACATAATTATTGGGTATATAACAATGTAGGCCTTGTCCAGATTTGAGGTACATAAAAACTTCAATTTAAAGTGTGCACCTATGTTTGCGTCGTTGTCCCCTCAAATTGCACCTTAAGATGATTCTTTTTAGTGTTTACTTGGAAACACTACTTACCTCACTATCTGCCCTTGAAAATTAAAGTTGGAACCGGCGGGAATGCTTGCAGCGAGGAGCAGAAAGTGGCTGTGCTCGCCTTGTAACTAGTACAAAGCCAATCTTAAACATGCATCATCAAACCCCATCTCTTGGGACCCAGAAAAATCAGTACTACGCTGCTAAATAATACCAGTGGTAGAGGATCTAGACTTCTAGGGTCTCTATACAGGTAGCTCCAAAATACCAGGCTTGTGCGCAACCCGTGTTTGTGGCCAACCCTGATATTCCTACTTTTATGGTAGCTCAGCACTTCCACTTTGCCAAGTAATACCTAATTAAATTTTCTTAGGTGAAAGATGTCCCATAAACAGAACATTTGTGGTAATTGGGTGCACAAACTACATTTTTAACCCACATTCTAACTTTGGGGACTCTTAATTTGGAGGTAGTGCCACTGAGGACAGATTCCACAATGTGTGGTATTGATAGTTCTCTAGGTAGATTTACCTGCACCTTGGAATGAGGTCCCCAGAAATCTTAACAGAGACCGACAAAAGTCTATTTGGCGATCCAGCAAATGAACTAAAGCATATCATCTTGAAAACCATCATTTCCAAAGGCAGACATCGTAAGGATTTAGGAATGGAGTTTACATAGACCCTGAGAACTTTGTAAAAAGTCAGTATTTTGGATTTAATTCAGCTGTTTCATAACTATGAAAATAAATGATATTTTCATTTATCTTAGAGAAGTATGTTATCCAGGGTAAAGATGTAAGTGTGTTTATTTTTAGGACCCCAAAATGTTTTGCATAACTAATGTTTTCCAAAGGTGATTCCAACAAAGCAAGAATATTGCTATTTCCAAAGGTGTCAAGAAGTACCTTTGGGGCAGTCCATGGCCATCAGCTCAAACTTCATGGGGGAGCACGATCTGGGGTGACAACCCTTAAAGTGTGCCTAGACTACAGATGCACAACCTCGTAGTTTTCTGTGCATATTAAAGTTCTGAGTCCAAAAAAGCATTGCCCATGTGGAGGACTAAAGATGGACATCCTGGACAATAATAATTTAAGTAGATGTGGTCCTCCCATAAAGTGTCCACTGCTTGGCATATTTACACTGAATGTGCTGATAAACCCCTTTGAATCATGGTGCTTGTCTAAATAGCATCTGTGTCACTGCGGTATGATGATCTAGGGGAAGGAAGTTCTGCCAGCAGGATTTGCAGTTGAAATACAGAGTAGAGCCAACTCTGAGATTATAATACCTTGGGAGTGGTCATGCTTATGTGTTTCTTCATGTAATCATTTAAGTGTTTAAGCACATTGTCTCATGACAGCTTTAGTCTTGGGACACAGGGTGGGCACATCTGGTGTGCAAAACTTCAAATCGAATACTTAGTTTTTTGTGGATAGTTGTCTACGTTAGCAGATACCTGTTTTGTGAATGGGCAGTTAGAAGGATTGATCTATGATGCAGATGAAAACAGTGCTTAGGAATTCTGTTATGGTGTTCTTGTTCCTGTTAGGATGAGTGTTAGAAATTGAGTCTCTAGTTGGCAGAGGTATACACCCTTGTCTAAGTAGGATCCGCAATCCTAGTGAGGGTAAGTTACTACATTACCTAAATTATCCTGTAGTCACCCTCCGGTAGATTGGCACAGAGCAGGGAGGCTCAACTTACATGGCAATGTCTAAAGTATTTGTGCAATAAGTCATACCGTAACACAGTGAAAAACACCACAAAAAGTACTCCACACCAGTTTTGAGAAATAGATCATATTTATGTGAGTCAAATAAGGCCAAAAAGACAAAAATCAAATATGCGCAAGTCAAAATATTACTTTTTAAAGGTTTAAATGATTTTCAAACCTTGGGAATCAGTGGTTGTATTCTTGTAACACATAGTACCCATGGTGCGTCAAAAATAACGACGCACTGGGGCCGCAGAGGAGGAGATATGTTGAAAATTTAGTGCTCCATCAGATTTTCCAATGTGGCACATATGATGCGTAGTTTCTTTCCATGATGCAAGGTGATGCATCGAATTCCAGGAGCACAGCCTTGGTTCCTCACTGTGATGCGGGATATTTTGATGCCCAGATTACGATGTGTTGAAAATCCTGGAGGCACTGGTAAGAAGGAGCAGGTGCTGTGTCGATCTAGTAGGTGATGCAAAGATTTTTCAGCCTGGAGACAGGCACTGCATCGATTTCTGCAGGCGTTGCATTGATTTTCTGACGCACAGGGATTTTCTTCTCTTCGGTGAAGTCTTTGTGGCCCTGAGACTTCAGAACAGGAGGCAAGCTCAATCCAAGCCCATGGAGAGCACTTGTGGGGAAGGCAGAGTCCTTCCAGCAGAGTCAGGGGCCAGCAAGCAACAGGGCAACAAGCAGGGCAGCAGTCCTTCCTGCAAACCATCCATGTCTGCCAGGAGACCCGTGGCGGGTTATCAGTCCCTTGTGTGAGGGCAGGCCACTGGCCTTTGAAGTGTAAGAGAGAGCCCCTGCGCCCTTCCTCCCCAGGGAAACCCATCTGTATGCATATGCAGCTGAGTGTCCTGTGTTTTGGCTGTCTAGGTGGAATGCACAAGGGGAACTGTCAACCAGTACAGGCCAGACATGATTGGAGACAGGCTGAAAGGCACAGATGGCAGTGAGGGCAGAGAAATGCCTACTTTCTAAAAGTGGCATTTCTAAAATAGTAATGTAAAATCCAACTTCGCCAGTAAGTGTCTACTCTACTTAGATCAGGATAACCCCTTAAAAGTATTTAAGGGAATTTCCAATGCTGGTCTGTGGGGAGCAGACTTCACAGTAGTGTAAATCAACGTTTTTTTTTTTTAACTACCTGGCTATGTAAAACGTATAAGTTCAGGTCCTGCCTTTTACCTACACAGCATCCTGCCCAATGGGTTACCTAAGACCTACCTTAGGCGTGACATGCAAGAAAAGAGGAATTTAAGGCTTGGCAAGTAGTTTTAACTGCCAAGTCGAAGTGGCAGTAAACCTGCACACACACGCCTTGCAATGGCAGGCCTGAGACATGGTGAAGGGGGTACTTATGTGGGTGGCACAACCATTGCTACGGGCCCACTAGTAGCAGTTAATTTACAGGCCCTGGGCACATCTAGCACACTTTACTAGGGACTCATAGGTAACATAAATATGCCAAGTGGGTATGAGCCAATGTTAACATGTTTAGGGGAGAGAGCACAAGCACTTTGGCACTGGTCAGCAGTGATAAAGTGTGCAGAGTCCTAAAACCAGCAAAAATTAGATCAGAAAAATGGAGGAGTAAAGCAAAAGGTTTGGGTGACCCTTCAGAGAGGGCCATTTTCCAACAATGAGACAGTTGGCAATTGAGATCTGCCCTTAGATTCTAATGGATAATGCAATGGCCAGGGAAGTGGTTGTCATATGCTTTTGGATGAACGGATCAGACTTGATGCACTTGATGAGAGACTCCCATTGAAAGGTGCCTTTGAGCTAAGGACTTGCCTGAAATGTACTGCTGTTAGTTGAAAAAAAGTAAAGGTTTTGTTGAAATACTAGAATGAGGTCCAGTGTATTCCAGAAAATGAAACTTTGAGCTTTGATGGATTTTGATCTGTGTTTCACATGTTTTAGTTTGGAACGTGTGATGATGTTCTCGTGTAAGATTTTGGAGCTGGCCTATGTGTGTGTTTCCCAGTACATTTAGAGCATGATGCACAACAGTTTGGTGTTGATCACGTTTCCTACTGCAAACCAGTGTACACACTCAAGTGCTAGTGTGACCTTGTTATTTTTATTTATCCCCAACTACGATCTAGCTATTTGTTTCTGAATTCTTCATAGTTCATTTATCATGGCGGTCCATGTACAAAGTATGCCTACTTTAATGTTATCTGTGATTCTTTACATTCCATGTTACCGGATACCAAAGGGTCCAGGCAAAGGTTTTCCTGTAACAAATCATAGTTAATACTAAGACTACAACTTCCAGAATGTATTAATTCCTTTGAAGATAAAAATCCAAATATTGCATACACTGTTTCTCAGTCATGTAGCGCCACGTTGTACCCAGAACATGCATGGATGTGCAATAAAGTATTGTTTGATGGTGCTTAGAATCTTCCTAATAGTTGTAAAAGTAAGTGACAAAAGATACAAATTCTTCAGTGTGAAGTGTGTGACTTTAACACATTTGCGTGCTATTTTCACTCTGTTAAATATAAAAGATATCATAATCGCCGGCTGTAGGAATTAGATTGGGCTAGCAGTGTTAAACATAAATTCCCATACCTTTTTTCAAAGCCACTTAGCCCAACAATGCTCATCTGAAATTATATTTTTTAGTTAACCAAGTCATATATTTCTACAGCTGCTTAATTTAATATATTCAGCCTTAATCTGAATTCCCGTTTTCTTAAATGGAACACCTCGCTCCTTTCACAACCTGGCCATGGCTTATAAGCATTGTAAACTATCGTCTCTATCTCTTCCTTATTACTTGATGACCTGCCCGTTGTTCACCTTTCTCTTAAAAAGACCTCATGTCTTAAATACAGTTGTAGTATTTCCTTTTCTCAAAAGCAAACGCGTTACTTTCCATCAATTTTAGTCTTGTTTCTTTTTCTGATTGTCATATTTTTAATAATTGTCATCCAGCTAGCTTCGAGGTATTTCTTTCAATGTTCTTGTGCGCCCCCTTCTCAATGTTCTTGGACGTTTTTTTCAAGGGTGTCCCATTTTACATTTCTAAGGTTATTTCTGTATTTATCAGTTTTGTTTGATTCAGCGACATAGTTTAAATCTTTAGAATGTCTTCCATTTGATTTGCTTCATTTCAAAGCATCGTTTCTACGTATTCAGTAATAGGATCATCCAGTGTCTCGAACATGTATAGAAGATGGAATATTTTTAACTTGAAAAGGCTTAAAGTATGTGATAACGAGAGGTCCTTCTTTGAAAGCCCTCTGTTATACCTAGCCGCCGGCTGTATTCTGTCCTGACTACTGCATGAAGTTCCATGTCTGGTCTGTGTTGTGCTTTGTTCATAAATCAGCTAAATACACTGCCGAGCTGGAAGGGCCAGTGGTGAGTGACATCGTGGACAGAAAGGACATTAGAAAGGAAAGCTAAGTGCCCACTCACAAAACCCTACGTCCGATTCAGAGGAGAATTTATGAAGGAACTATAACAATGTGCCTCGGAGAACAGCTCTACACTAAAACGGATTAGGAAAACAGGAACCAAGTGTTTGATACTGAAACTGTCTTGATTGTGAAAAGCATTTTAGCAAAGATTGTTTTGTGATATCTTTAGTTATAACTTGAATTTATTTAACCCTTAAAGCGTGTGATTAGCATATAATTCAGACTAGTAAAACGTGCTCAGTGCTACAAAGGCATGTCATAAGGTGGTTCAACATATTAGCTGTAACATTGTGAGGTGTCGCTGTGATAATGCAGGCAGTGAAAGGCCCTCATTCCACAGGCTACAGAAATCCTTGGTGGTTAGCGTCTGAATTGGGACTGGAAGACATGTGGGTATTACCGCAGGCTGCAGGTTTTTACCCCCGATGATTGTTGCCATGTAATATCGGGTAGTACTTGTGGGGACAAAAATCCGCAACGTTCCGAGTTCCCCATTACAAAACTGTGGGAAACGTGATATGAGTGCGGTCTATCGTTCTTATGTGCAGAACACGGAATGGCGGTGGAATACCACTGCCAATAGATACATCACCCATTGATATTTATATTTCCTGTGTGTAGTATCACTGCACCAAAATAGCAGGGCAAAAAGAGTGAGGCCGTAATATTATTGTTTGAGATTTTTAGTAAGAGGACAGAGAGAATGGCTATATCCTCTAATGGCAGTCCCACCAAATCAGGGAAATATTAAATTTAAAAATATGATTTTGGTTTCCTTAAAGTTAGGAAGAAAGATCGGTGGTAGTGGGCAGAGCACAAGCTCCCTAGGGAAAGGATGCAGGGTCAGTTAACAAAACACAGTTCAAACAGTAGAAAGATCATATTTTGGAAACCCAGTTTAGTTTTTTAGACACACAATGAGGTCTTCCACTTTTGTGTATAGAACATGTGCTCACAAACTAGCGCACAGTAAATTGGTATTAGGAATACACACATGTATCTGATAGATACTTCTAGCTGCAGTTTCCTTACCTTTAGAATTTCCTGGCGTCAGCTTGGAATCCAGAACTTTTTGCAGAGCAATACCCTTGTGTGCGCCATCAGGTGGCGTCGTTCGAATCCACTTGGCATTGTCTGCGTCATTGGAGCCATCTGTGATGTCACAGTCGCCTATAAAGGCACCATCCAGGCATGCGTACGTCAGTTCTTTTCCTTCCGCGCCGGTTAAATCGCTGATCTGGAAGCGAGCTATCCCTATCTTTTTTGACAGACCATTTTGTTGAGACTTTTTTGCGTCTGTGCAGGATGACATATAGGAAGACAGGATTCAAGCCGTGTGGCATCTGCCACCGCGCCATGTCGGTGACAGACCCCCACCTGGTATCTCTCTGGTGCCTAGACCGAGACCATGACTCAGTCATGTTCTGACTGCCGGGTCATGGCTCTGAGAGCTTTGAGGGAGTGGTCCCTGAAGCTCATGGCGACCAGGCAGTTGACGTCGGCTGGAGAGACTCCTCGTAGGTCACGATTTCTGAGGAGGAGGTCGCGGGACCGCTCCAGGAGCTCTTAAGTCCTCTTCATCCCATTCGAGGCCCTCCGGGCACTCGGGAAAGAGGCACAAAAAGAAGCAGTCCAAGAGGACTTCGACTACACCTCGTCCATCGACTGATGAAACGAATCAGGAATGTCGACGTACCAGGCCAGGTTCTGCGGAACAATTGCCAAGGCCAACCCTGAGCCTCCCCCTCTTTCTGGGAGGCTGAGCGGGGGTCGCTCAGCTCAAAGAGTTTTACGAGGACATGCGTCTGGTAATTGAGTGGGCTGGCCCCACCGGAGCGCCTTCCTACCCCGCTGGGTCAGCAGAGGCCCCATCAGGTTCTATGCCGGTGGCTTCGACCTCGGCACCGATGGGGACTCTTGGATCCGATATCGGATCCGGAATGACACCAGGTCCACACGGTCAACCTCCTCTGGCATCACTCCCGACGTCAACACTCCCGGCCACCACTGGCGCACACCGGTGGCATGAGCCCCATTCTAATAATCGATGATCCAGAGCCGGAACAGCGCCCACAGGTGCCCTGATGATTGCCAGAGCAATTTTACGAACAGCCAGGCACTGGTGAGGAATGGGAGGGGTATCAGTACCCTCTAGAGTCCCAGCTAGAGCCTATGGACTGGTATGAAGAGCTAGTAGAGGTCAGTGGACTGGACACCTCTCCAGATACTGGCATGCTCTCAGCTCCTACTGTGGCTATGCAGGAGGGTGCATTGTATGCAATTGTGGTAAGCAGGGCGGTAAGTGAGCTTCCCTCACTGCAGGTCAAGACTAACATCTTGACGGAGTTACTTCTGCTGGGGGCTTCGTCATCGGAACCAATGTTGCCCTTTAATGAGGCCCTCACCGATGTCCTGCTGGGGATGTGGGCCAAACCCAGCACAGGGGTGCCTGTAAACAAGACAGTTGGCCACCACCTTCACCGGGCTCCGGGTGACCCTAGCTTCCTCAGGCTACTCCCCACCCCAGAGAGCTTGGTGGTCCAGGCCTCCACTTCTCATGGTGGCTTCCCGTCCGCTCCCCAGATAGGAAATTGGGAAAGAAGGTGTTTTCTTCCTCTAGCCTGGCATTGCGGTCGGTAAACATCTCATGCCTATTGGGCCGTTTTTCCCATACACTATGGGATACAGTGGTGCAGGTGCTGCCTTTGGTCCCGAAGAATGTGCGGGCCACTCTCTCACAGGCAGTTAAGGATGGGCGAGATGCAGCCAAGCTTACCATCAGTTGTGGTTTGGACACAACAGACGTGCTGGGCAGGGCGATTTCTTCAACAGTGGCTCTTCGACATCATGCCTGGCTACGTACCTCTGGCTTTTTGGGGGATGTCCAGGCAAATCTTATGGACATGCCCTTCGATGGGACCTGCCTTTTTGGGGAAAAGGCAGACTCAGCACTGGAGCACTTCATGGACTCCCAGGCTATGGCCAAGTCCTTGGGCTTCTCAGTGACCCCTCGCCAACAGTCTGTCTATCACCCCTTTTGAGGCTCTAGAAGGGGCAGAGTATGACGCCATCCACAGACCAGCCACCGCCCTCCCCCAGGTTAGGATCCTGAGCAGGGATGAGGTTGGAATTCCTTCAGACCCAGAGGGTCTGGCCAGAAGTCATCCACCACCCAGCCCCCACCTCCACAGCGTCCAAGCCCTCCTAGTGTGATTTTGCAAGATCATGTATGTCCAGTTGTAGGGAGGATTCAATTTCATCTCCCTCACTGGCGGTGCTTAAAAACTGACAAATGGGTCTTGCAGATCATGCAGAAGGGCTGTTCCCTCCCCTTCAAGTCATTTCCTCCCCCAATGCCTCCCTCAAAAGAACGGCTGATGGAGGATCACTTGGTTTTGTCCGCGCATCACACCTGACTCCCTCACAGATACTCCCTTTTATCGGAGCTGTTCTGGACACAGTGTAGTATCGGCCCTATCCTCCCAAGCAGTGAGTCCAGGATATTCAGGTTATGATTCTGATGTTTTAGCCTCTTTCTTGGATTTCGGTGAGACAGACTCTGAGGCTGTTGGGCCTCATTGCCTCCTGCATCCTGTTACTAAAACATGCCAGATGGCATATGATATGAGGGCTCTGCAGTGGGACCTGAAGTTCCAGTGGGCATAGCATCGGGGAATCCTCACCAACATGGTTCAAATCTCGGAGGGAACTGCAAAAGATCTGCAGTGGTGTTTAGTAAACTGCAATTGGGTCAGAGGCAGACTCCTCTCCCTTCCCCAGCCGGAGTTTACAGGAGTGACAGATGCATCACTTCTAGGACGGGGTGACCATCTGGAAGAGGTGGAGATCAGAGGCCTCTTGTCTCCGGCGGAATCCGGACTCCAAATCAACTTACTGGAGCTCCGGGCGATCCGACTAGCATTGAAGGTATTTCTTCCTGTTGTCTAAGGGAAGATAGTGCAGGTGTTCACGGACAACACCACCGCAATGTGGTACTACAACAAGCAGGGCGGTGTGGGGTCCTGGACCCTTTGTCAAGAGGCCCTGCATCTCTGGAAACGGCTCGACCAGCAGGGCATAACCCTGGTGGTTCAACACCTGGCAGGTTCTCTGAATGCCAGGGTGGATGAACTCATCTGTTGATGCCTAGCGGATTACGGTGGCATCTCCATCTGGAGGTGACGTGGCACAAGGACTCTTTCAGCAGTGGGGAGAGCCTTGGGTAGGTCTGCTCGCCTCTGAAGAGAACGTGCAATTTCAGCATTGTTGCACGTTGGAGTTTCCAAGGCGACAATCGCTCAGCAATGCTTTTCATCACAAGTGGGGTTCAGGCCTCCTTTATGCCTTTGTGCCCATACCACTTCTGCCCAGAGTTCCCAAGAAGATCAGGAACGCCCGGTCCCAGGTAATCCTTGTAGCTCCAAACTGGCCATGGAGAGTTTGGTATCCCGAGCTTTTAAAAATGAGCATCGATCTGACGATCAGGCTGCCCCTTGTGGAAGATCTTCTATCGCAGCAACATGAGAAGGTTCTCCACCTGAACCTGTCAATTCTGCGCCTTCATGTGTGGAAATGGAGCAGCGGCAGTTGACAGCCTTTGACCTTCCTCCCAAAGTCTGTAAGGTTATTCTGGCAGCCAGGCGTCCCTCCACCAAGATGGTACATGCCTGCTCATGGAAACGCTTTGTATTTTATTGCACAGAAAGATCTATTGATCCTCTTTGTGCTTCTCTCGCTGACATTCTTTTCTTTGTCTTATCCCTTACCCAGCAGGGCTCTGCATTGGGCATTCTCAAAGGGTATCTTTTTGCCTTACTGGCATTCCTTCGGTTGCCTGATCAGCCTTCATTATTCAAATCTCTTATTGTACATAGATTTCTCAAAGGGCTTGTACATGTGTACCCTCCTACGCCCTTTGTTATGCCTCAGTGGGCCATAAATATGGTCCTCCTATTTCTCATGTGTGTTCCCTTTGAGCCCTTACACAACTGGCCCCTCCGACTGCTCACCAACAAGACAGCCTTCTTATTTGACCTCATTTCACCTGGGTCAGAACATCACTCTGCCCACCTTCTTTGTTCCACTGCATCCCTCTAAAGAAGAGGACCGACTCCACCGGCTGGACCCGAAAAGAGCGTTATCATTCTACCTTGACCGCACAAAAGTGGCCCGGGTGGATGACCAACTCTATGTGGGGGTACGTGGGAGCAAAAAAAGGTTGAGCAGTGCAGAAGCAGTTCCAGTCAGGAGCTCTTGAAGTTTTTATTCAGCCCGAAGTTTGAAACGGATATATGTTTCCACAACTCAAATGATTACAGTTCTAATGAGTTGACGTTGGTTTGCAAATGTTGGCACTTTTAAGTTCAGCCATGGCAAAAAGCATATCAAGTCAAATGTTTTTAACCGATAAAAAGTTAATAAAGGTCTATAAGGAATATCGAAAATGATTGCTGAACTGCATAAATGATTGAGAATTTTTTGTTTTATTGTCAACGTAAGGCTGTAGGAAAAAGCAAAAAAACTGACTGAGGTCAAACGTTTGACAGTGTGTTACAAACAGGACATTTCACCTGCTGAACTTTTTAATTGAAGTGTGAATTTTTCTTAGGATGGGTATATAATGGGGTCACCAAGTCTCTCACTCTGATTTGAGAAGAAAGACTGAAACTGATTACGATTGGGCATACCTGTTTCTGGCAATAGTTTTCCAGCAAGGACATAGTAAAACGTCCACTCCTGAACATTTGTTTCTTACTCCAAGGAGGGGAAATGAACTTTGACTCCAGGGGGCATATTACACAAAGTGCCCAGGGATGCAACATGTGTTTGCACCAACTTTGCGTGCCCCTGGGGCACTTTAGTACTACATAAGGGGTTGCAGACGCTTGTGTGTCCCCTTCTGTAATACAGATAGCGCTGGTGCACATATAGCACCAGCGCTATCATTAGAGGGCATTCCCTCATTCGCATGGGGCATGTCACCTTGCAAATGAGGGAATCTCTTTGCCTCTGCGCCCATGCCGTATTACCGACATGGGCTCAAATGCAAACATGCTTTTAGAACACGCGTTCAATGTGCACCCCAAAAAGGCGGTGCACTTTCAGTGCACCTTTTAAAGGCAGCTCTCTGGAGTGATGAAAATGGGTCCAATGGATTACCCCCCAGACATCCCCTTGTGAGTGCGTGCAGTGACTCACTGCACCCACCTGCAAGGGGATCTCTAATCCCTCAGAAAGGTGCAGGCGGGTTGCCACCTGCACAGAGAAACACGGAGCAGCTTTTAAAAAGCTTCTTCGAATTTCGCTTGAATGCGCAGCCCTGGGGTCAACATAAGTTTCTGGCTGCCCTAAGGGTGGCACATTCTGCCTAATACGGCACATTTTCCCTTTTGCACCCGGCACACCTAATTTAAGGTGCGCCATGGCACAAACAGGGAAAGTGCGCCCTGTCGGTAATCCGGGCCCGGTAGCCCAGCCTGGAGAGAATGAAACTCCCACTGCTCCAAATAACCTATTCCCACCTATTCATTACACCTCCCTACTCTCACACCAGCACAGCTTAGAGCCATAAACACAAGGAAGGAGAACAACTGAAAATGCACTGCTGGTGAGGAATAATGGCTAAACTAATGTGCACAAGGCCTTATTACAAGTGGCCACTTAATAATGGCAAAACTCATGTACACAAGGCCCTGATTTCAAGTGGCCACTTAAAGCCATTCAGGCCTGTAACACCAGTTATTGGCAACTTGGAATTTTGAGATATCCAGGAACACTACCAATCTGTTTATTCACATACAGTTAACATCAGAACCAGTATAGGAATTGACATGGAAATTTGATCTGAAATCCACTGATTTGCTGTATTCGTTCACTTTTTTTGAGGACTGTCAGGGACCGCTCATAATGGTCCAACTTCTCTCCACCCAAAGTTACCAGTACCTTCTGTAACTTTAGGGGTGGACAGTGTTATTTCATTTCCAGGGCACCTCGTAATGAGGGCCTGTGGGGGCTTTTCACCAATTCAGCAACCCTGTTGATGCCCCAGCGAAGCCATTGCACAAAGCTTCTGAGTGTCTGTATCTCTTTATCCTGTCTGTATTTCTTCACTAATGATGCCCTCACATGGGTTAAGAGCTGATCAAACATACAGCAAATCAGGATTATTACAAAGTCAAAGGGGCTTTTTTGGAGGCTGCCTATTAGTAGAGGTAAATACACACCTACCACTAACAATAATGCCTCCAAGACAATGTTAGGTCCAGTCAAGGTCTCATACCAACAGCCCCTGGTTCAACACCTGGTGGCTTGGCATCCACAGGCAGGATTAACTTAGGAGACAGTTTTGTAAAGCATTTAAATACACCAATACAGTAAATAGGTGAGACACAATACTAATCCCACACAATTTTTAAGAAATAGTAAATATTTGTATCTTTAAAATCACACCATAGTGCCACAAATCCAATATAGGGAACTGGAGTTATGCATTTTTAAAGATGAAATTAAAAAAATGTGCATTCTAGTGCTTACAAATCAATAGCACCAACTAGGGACATCTGGTCACGCTTGACAGGGACAAAGTCAAAATTTGAGGCCGGCCGTGATGGAGCCCTGCTTGGATAAACTGAGCAGGAGGCCTCAGTCAAAATTTTAAGTTCACACTTAGAAACTCTTCTGGAGCCTTTCTCTCTCGAAGTCGTGCAGTTCTTATCAGCAAACTGATTTTGATGCAACGTCATTGGATGCTTTACACAAGACCACGGTTATATCCTGGAAGTCTGGCACCTTGGACCTTTCAGCGGGATGAACCTGAAATTCAGGCAGAGTTGCGGTTGAAGGTAGTCGACTTTACTCACGACGTCAAGTCGGTCCACTTATGAAGCTTTTTCCAAAAGTTGCTTCAAAATTCTCTAAACTTCTGGAACTTCTTCCTGAAGTTCCGCTTGAGGGTGCCAAGTGTCCAAAACACACACCAGAGGGTCTAGGAGCTCTGAGATGGTCCTTGGAAGTTTAGGACTACAATTCCCACAATCCACTTGACCAAATCCTTAAAAGTCTACCGGATGCACTCCAGGGCGGGGATGTTTGTGTTAGTTGGTGCAGGCAAGCTCTGCTAACCTGTTGCTTTCATGGAGTCCACTCCTCAGTCCTTTTTGAAGCAAGTCAAAGCCCTTAGGGCTGTTGTTCCAGTGTGACCAGGTGCAGTCCTTCAGAGTGCAGTCCTTTGGCTTGCAGACTACCAGCAGGCAGTCCTTCTTCTTGTGGTTTTAGGCAGCAGATCTAAGTTGCAGTGCAGCTCAGCCACATGTATTCATTCATCTTGGAGGACAAAAATGGGGGCTCCCCTGTCCAATGAGATGCAGGTTGCCACTCAAAAGCATGACTACTTCCTCCAAAGGGTGTCATTTTCTTGTCCCATAAAGCAATGCACTTTAAAATCCAAGATGTACGTTTTCCCTCCAGAGGAATAAAACCTGGTTTAACCAACCTACTGGTGTGGCTCATTTCCATTACCACTCCCCCTCCAGACCATCTCAAATTCCTTCTGTGGGCCTGCTATCTGCAGGGTACAGGGTGAGAGGGCAGGCCTGGCTGGCATTCCTTTCTGTCCTGCTTCCTTTGAAGCCCAGTTTGATTTACCCAGCTCCCTTCCTGGCCTGTTCTCTGCAGCTGCAGAACTCCCCCCCCCCCCCCATCAGATAACCTCCGCTCAGTGCAGGCCACTTATCACTGCATCAAACCAGCCTGGTTAAACCTGTTATGGCTGACCAATCAGGAGAAGCCACTAACAGGCTGGATTTTGGCTTACAGAAAAAAGTCTGTATTAGTTATGATAAATTCAACAGTGGCAAGTTGTTGGATTTATCTTTGCCAATCTTATGAGTCCTTTCATGACACATTTAGCTCCTTCCTAGATATATTTAAGCTTACATGAAACATCCCCATGTTATCCTGTGGAGCTAAGTTTCTACAATGGGGGAAACATAAATTGGGTAGTTTTTCCCTCACCGGGGCATATACAACATCTTTTATAATGTCCCTGCTTATAGTTACATGGCACCCCACCCATGGGACACCCAGGGGAGACCTTAATGGTGACTTGTAGGTAAAAAATTTGATAGATTGTAACTTTGGAAGAAACTTTTTAATTCCAAAGTTTAATCTGTACACATTTTACTTTTTAAAGACAGTCTACAAGGTAGGACTGCCTTTAAAAATGACAGCAGGCAACACAGCAGTGCACACTCCAGTACAGGAAATCTTCTGGGCCTCTAAACTTCCCTTCCCTATTACAATTCTAGGGACCTATAGGTAGTGTTAATCCCCCTTGCCATATTATATACTAGGGACTTACAGAAGTCTGTCATTGCCAATTGTAATCATACCACATTACCATATATCTTTTGATCTGGGCACTGGCCTGGGCCTGGTTAGCACAGCCCGGGGCACAGTCAGAGTCAGGTACTACTAGTATCAGTCAGAAAGAAATGGGGGTGAACATGCTTAAAGGATGACTTTCTCACACATTAAAACAACTGGTGTGGTTCACATCAAATGGGAGATTGAACAAGTGTAAGCTGTATTGTGTGTTGGGAAACTAATTTATAGGTTACAAACCACCCAATAATAGTGTACATTTGCTGAATGCAGATTTTACATTCTGTATAACAATGATTTCCTGGGTAAAATTTGAGTGTTTCCAGGAATGCTATGTCTTCAATGTTCACTCATCAGATGCTGAGTCTATTTGAGAAACACATGTCTATTTTTATAGAAAACTATTCTATTGATATCTTTGTGATCTTATTATTTTGTAGGGGAGTTCCCCAGGGATAGTTCTAAAACCACAGCTTCAGCTTGTGTTTTGAGTCTGTGCTGTCACTGATATGCTACCACTGAAATGAAATGAAACAAATATTTGTTAAGCACACTAATACCCAAGGGCGACTTGGAGCTCTACTTTTAGTATTGTGACAGAGCTCAAGGTTTTACAATGCAAGAGGTAGTGGAGAGGGACAGTGGCTAAGAATCAAAAAGGGCAGGGAGTTAGGAAATTTAGGCCCCAATTTAGAGTGGCAGAGAGCATTATCTGTCATAATGGACCATTTTTGGGAGTTTGTTTTTGAAAAATATAAAAGTCTAGCAATAGTCTAGCAATGCGTGCCATTCACTTGTTTATACAGAGATATACAAACTTAGATACACACAAACACATATAGAGGCAACACTTACTGTCATTACAGACTACCTCTTTACTTACTTTACAGTGTGTATGTAGTGGTATTTTTATAGTGCAAATCTTGTTAGGAAGCAGCGGAGCACTGTACACTGCATGGGGATTTGGGAGATGATCTACAATATTGTGTACATTTAGTGGATATTACACAAATACATTTTATTTCACATTTTCTAAGTACATGGAGATTAAGGGCCTGATTTAGATATTGTCAAAGGGGTTACTCCATCACAATGGTGATGGATAACCTGTCCGCCAAAATCTAAATCCCATTATATCCAGTGGGATTTAGATTTCAGCGGATGGGATGTCCGTCTCAATTGTGACAGAATCACCCCTCTCCCAGTAGCTAAATCAGGCCCTAAGCAATTGGCACAATCACACTGTGTTGAGCCAAGGGCAGAGGCAGAGATTCGAGCCTGCCTCCCCATCTGTTCCAAAGTTAGCTGCTAAGCCACATCTAGATGCTCATCTTCACAGTTCCGTTCAATGTGAGAGAAGGAGGTGACACTTCGTGATAGGCCTACTTCAAGGTGGCTCAGGGGAGCCAGAGACTTGTGCTAAGTGGGTCATTTTTTTTTTGCCTCCAACAAGACATGTCACTGCCCCTTCCTAGAAGTTCCATGAGACTTAGAGCTGTAGCGTTTTTTTCCTGGAAAAACAACGAAGGTGAAGGCTTCAGTCCATAAGGAGCAGCAGGGACCAAGGGGATTGCCATTGCTAGAGTCAGGTGAGACAGGAACAGGGTGGGAGGAGAATCAGGTGGAATCCGATTCACAGGTGTCTGTTTTCATTCTTCATTGGCTGAGTCTGACTACCAGACTCAGCCATTGAGGGAAGGAATTAGGGACTTTGAGAGGCATTTGCCTATGCCACCTGTGGCTTCTTTTAAGAATTTTGCGATGGAAAACATAATTTTCCTCTATTGAAATGCACATCTTGCAAGGAAGTAAGATAACTGCACGGAGCACCCGCGTGTCAGAGCGAGTCCACAAATAAGCAAATATGGTCATCATCGTAGTTAATGCCACACTGCTGCCTGAAATAATCCATGCGGTTCTAGCCACCACGCTCGCCTGTGTCAACAACCACTAACATTATCTACACTATTTAGATTGACTTTCGTTGCTTCTTACCATAATCTTGTTACCTACCTCTCTTAAATATCAGTTGTCGGTATACTTTCTCTTCAGTTTACTATTTGATTGTGGTGGTGTAGCTGTAGATCAGACCTTAGCCGTTCACAGAAAGGACTTTTGCCCCCCTGGTTTTATGTGATATTAATAAGTACATGTATTTTGAGGAAGGTGTCTAATTTTTATGAACTGAAAATGAACTAGCATAAGCTGGTTTAGAGCATATTGTATAGCGTATTTTATGCAGTGCAAACAGCTATATTCTTATGTTTTTTTAGAGCACCACTAAAGATGCTATGTGACAACATGAAGTATCAGATTGTGTCTAGAGCCTTTTATGGATGTAAGTATTTTGTGTTATTAACTTCAAATGTAGTTTTGTTCAGCTTTTATATGCACAGGACGTATTTGTTATCTGCTTAACAAAGATGTAGGTGTTTGTGCAAAATTCATGTTTTTACAGTTTCATTCATGTTTGTAGGAACATAAAAATGGGTTTCTAAAGCCAACCAGGTTCTATATTCCAATAGCTGATTAAACACAAGGATTTCCTTAAGAGTTAATGCAAGGTTGGTTAAGAAAGAATAAAATGGAAGCCATATTAATACATTTGTGTAATATCAGAATTACCTGAATTGATATTAAAGACGTAACATCAGGCCTCTGCAGTACAGGGGGTTGGGGGTCCATTAAAGATCCCCAAAACCACAGGAGGACCCCATTTAGACCAAGGTCAGTGGATATCTTTGAGATATGGGAGACTCAGGGGCCCCTCATCACATTCTGCTGGGGACCCATCGTTTTGCATTACGACATTGATTGCTATGAGTACTTAAGAGTAACATTAAACTAATTGGGCCCATGAGGACCATAAATGTTTTGACATAAAATAAGTACAACAAAATACAAGGTGCACGCAGGCATAATCTAATGTTTATTTTATTTATATTGAGTAACAGATGTCAGCAATAAACCTAACTTCACGGGCCTTCTGGTAAAATAATACACGTGGAGTACGGAATGTAATTAAACCTAGCATTCAGCTGGTGGGTGTATTTGAAAAATGGTTTTGCTGTTGTCTCTTGAAGCTGCTAAGCATCACAGAGGTCCGGGTGGAACTAGGTAGATCAGTCCAGAGAGCTGGTCCTGCTCCTTTAGGGGTCTTTCCATACAGACTGTTACATTGCCACTTGATGTTCAGTGTGTATGTCTTTCTATCTATCTTTACACATATATATATATATATATATATATATATATATATATATATATATATATATATAAAACCTAGTGGTTGTCGCCACTAGGTAGTTATAGTTAGGACCACATTTCCATAGATAAATCATTGTTTTTGTTTCTCCAATAACTTTGGCGGCTTTTGATGAATATTCACAAAAGTTTCCAAACTTATGCATTGGTCAGTTCAGATGCTGTCTTGGAAGTTGTTCTGTCAAACGGGGGTTGAGAAAAAAAGGGAGTCCTAAAATACTTTTTCCACTTTCAATGTTAGTGGGATTTTTCAAATTTTTGAACGCAACTACAGCATGAACAGCTGGACAAAATTACACCAAATGTAGCAGAAAGCTAGCTGTTGGTCCAGAAACTGTGCTTTTTGTTATTTGGTCTAAATCTATTCAGTAGTTTCTGAGATATTCGAGTTTAAAAAAAATAGATATATAGGGACGCGGATCCGTATTTGCGGATCTGAACTCGGATCCGCAAATCCAGACAGAAAGCAAGGCCCAGATTGACTGGCCGCAACCTGACAGAAAAGTTGCGGCCACCATTTTGTTTGAGACATCGTCTGGGGGGTGAGAAAAGAAGAGTGCAAGAACACATAAAGAGTCAGGATACAGGTTTCTATAGAGGGACCCGTCATGAGCAAAAAAATTGCCTAATTTCTCATTTCTGCGGATCCGTGCATGGTGGTGGCACGCATTATAGTTACCTTAGGGCACAAGTTATAGGTACTTGAGTTAACCATAACTATAACTGCTCAATTTTTATGGTTTTGTGTGACTAAATTCAGAACCTAACTGTAACACTTCTGTATCCTTTGTTTTTTCAGTGAATGTATGTATATATAAGTTTCCAGGTGATCCGTCAAGTGGGGGTCGAGAAAAAGAGGGCGTCCCAAAACGAGTTCTCCAAGTGCAATTTCCCACAGCCCCAATCACTGAACATAAATACACCAAATTGGGCAAAAAGCTAGATCTTGGTCCAGAAATAGTGCTTTTTATTATTTGGTGTGAATTTGCTTTGCGTTAATAAAGAAAAGAGATTTATACATATCTGGGATAGCAGTGGGTCCCAGGATTAGAGGGATCTCAAAATGAGATCTAATTGACTGCCACCACTTCAACCAGGAGGTGGTGGCAGTTATCTTGAAACTCTGACTCATCTGAGTCCCAAGAAAAAAGGTGAAAAAATAGGGGCAGTGTAAGAATACCCTGACCCCCTAGGCCTGGTGGTGGGATCCCACAGCATTTGTTTTTAATCATTTTTGGTGGGAAACAGCAGAGGATCTGAAGATCCTGGTAAAATTGGGAAAAAAGTAAGATTTTGGCCCAGGGAGGAGGCTGCATGCCCAACTTCCAGTTCGTAATGTGGCCAGGCCCCAGGAAACGGGGTCCCTGGGGCCAAAATCGGCCCAGGTGGCGTGCAGCCCCCCTCCCTAATTATTAATTGAATAGGCACCGGGATTGGGTCCCTGGAGCCAATTTCACCCATAGGAAAATCTTGATAACTTAGTTTTGATGTGTGACATCCAGAAAAGTATAGCTGTTCATTTCATTTTATCAAATCTTGACCATTGTAAACTCTAAACAATTTAATGAAGACTCCCAAGAGCCTCGTATTATTCAGGAAAATGGAAACTTTCCGTAACTACATCAAGTACTTGTAAATCAGTAGGAGGAAGCGGGATCGGGAGGCAGTGTTTCAATTTCCTGGGACAGATATCGAGATGCTTTTTCAGTAGGTCAAACAGGAATGGGTGACATGTAATTCATAATAACAGCTTCATATCCCCGGATGCTTAGGGTTTTGCTAATTTAGTGTATCACAGTGCATTGTCTTGTTCTTGTTTAATGCCCTCCTGTCATAAATTTCGCTCATACTCTGCTATGGAAGTTTATCCATATCGTGTGAAGTCAAAAGCAGAAATTTAAAAATTCAGATGGAAGGAGTGTGTTGGCGTCATTACATGACAGATGTATTTGTTTTGATAAACATACCAAACTACCCTCGCCCTCCTCTTTCCAACCTTTCGAGCCTCTTAGTCACCGCTGATCAGTTGTGTATTTTTTTTAAACATAACTTCTCTTTTTCCAAACTGTTTTTGAACTCTCCACCGTTTTGGAATTTGACAAGCACAACACGTGAAATACACGGACGTCCTGTCAGTGAACTCACAGAAGAGGTTTTTTAAATTGACACATTTTGACTTTTTACGGATGTGAACTTGAATGTTACCAGATTCAATGGTTGAACGATTTTTAATTCTCGTTTATCGCGTTAATCTCCCAAAACTGCCCCATTAAATGCCGTTCACCTTTTTCGCATTGCTATATTTTTGGGGAACTTTCTTCTAGCTCAGAGAGGACCAAAATTATCTGCGCGTCTGAGGAACTCTTGAGGACTGTTCATAAGCAAACCTTGCCACTGGTCTTACTTCATCTCTTTTTCCCATTGACCAGTGAAGTTTGGATACCAGGTCATGGTTTTAATTTGAACTCTTCTTCTTAGATAGTCATTAGTGTGTACGTTAACTATTTGGCCAGTGATATAAAATATATATATTTCTTTCTATATAGCTGTGGTTGGTTAGTCGGTTGCATATGCTCAACTTAAACAAGTGTATGGAAAGTTGTTCCATTCATTTCTCTGAGATGGCTTGGTGCTTTCATTTCCAGCAGATAAAAGCTTGAGATCCGGATCCAGAGAACGTTGTTGACATCCTAACGTGCAAAAATAAACCCCTTTTTAAAGTAAACTCAGTGCTGGATTTTCTGCCAATAGCTACATATGGTGCTGATGCTGAAGAAAAGATTTTCAGCCCTCCGTCAGTCCTTAATTTCCACTGCGTAGGGTAATATTTGTGCTTAACATCTGTGACAATAATTTATCTGTGGTGGAAACTATAAACATTGGTAGCTTCTTACTGGGTCTGTTCGATTACTTGAGCTGAGTCCATGTTCTGACAGGTGAAGCACTGGAGAGTGTGGTGGAACCTTAATAAACATGCTGTACCATCAGATCAATCACGCAATTCTCAAACATCTGCAAAATGTGTAATCAGACTTAAGCCAAATAACTAATTCAGTTGCCAATTTTCTGATGATTTAGTGATGATTAGTCCTAAGTTTTATATGTTTGTCTAAAAACACTAAAAACAGTTTTTGTTTTTTAGTGCTTATGCTGCTTCTCCAGGTAGTTTAGGCTCTATGTGGAATGTTTTCCTATCCTGTTGAGAATACATAAAAAAGTAGAAAGCTGTAAAATGTTTAGCCTTGGTAAGAATCTGTCTACTGGGCCATGCTTATTTTGTAAATGAAAACGTGCCGGTGCCCAAATCTCTCTTCTGAAACATGCGGCTACTGCAATTAAATGTGCGAGCACAGAATATTGAGGCGACGTAATCCTAAATTCATCTCGGGCCTCTTTAATCCATTACAGCCGTTCAGCTCACTCCTGCTGCTTTCTCCCTTTAAGACGCTTTTTCGTTTTTCTCTTCTTTCGTCTTTCCCATACTGGGCATCCTTTAAGCCTTTGATTGCTTGTGCAGCCTGGAGTAGTCCGTGAGATGAAATCAGTGTACATTCTCAGTATAGGTATGTTCTGTGCAAAAAGAACAAGTGATGGACGGGATGCTGAATAATGTCAAACGTTCAGCCCCCACTCACAGATCTAGGCCTAAATCCGTCATTTTTTTTACATGCTATGCCATTCCAGTTTGGACCCAGGCATATGCAATTAGGTCGTGATCCTGCTCCCCATGGGAACAATCCAACCGGAACTGCCAGGCCAGGTACTCCCTGGACCAGAAACAAGCATTCTGGGATCTTTTTCAGGGTATCACCCCACATCAGCCAGGCTTGCTTGAATTCGTTGGCATGGTGGGCACAGGGCCCACGCCTGTGCGTACCCTTCCCACTTAGGGCAGCAAATGTAAAAAGAACAGATGATTGAAGGCTGAACAGTGTCAAACATTGACACCCAGTGACATCTGTGCCTAAATCCATTGTTTTTTTGCTCGCCACTCCATTTCAGTCTGGACCCAGCCATATACAAATCAGTCTTGACCCTGCTCCCCATGGAACAGTGCACCCGAACTGTCCGTGGGGTGGACCATTCTAAGGCCTCTGCCTCATTAGCTGTGAAATCTTTCTCCCTTGTACAGTTACGTTTGATGTGCAGCAGTTCTTCGTAGGGAATACTGTTTTAAACTACGAGGATGAGAACTGCTAGCATGTAGCAAAGAATTGCTTGCTGTAGATTTTCTATGTAGCGATGTCTGTAGCTGACCATCCTTTACAAAGACCATGTGGTCCATAAAAGAGACCTCTATGTCACTGATATGGCTGGTATGGTGCAAATTCAAAGTGTTATTGTTCAAAGTTGCTGCGTAGTCCATTGCTGCTTATTTCCAACCTTTCCACACTAAAAATAAATCATCTGTGTAACAACCCCATAGGACATGATTTACTGTCCATGTGTCATTCTCATCTGACCAGGCCACCTGCTTCTCCCTCCAACCCACGAACACGTTTGCATAGCTGGAGGTAAAGCAGATGCCCATGGCCGTACCCTGTTTTTGCCTGTACAATTGCCCCCCAAAGATACAAATATTGTTATTCATACAAAAATATTGTTATTCAGTTAACTGCAGGATCAGTATTATGCTCATTAAATTTCAGTGCCTTCTCAAAAAATACTGCACTGCTTTGAGCCCTTCTTCATGCGCTATGCATGTGTACAGACTTGTTACATCAAGTGTGATCATTAGGAAATTCTCCTCCAAATGTATGCCATTTATCAGCCATAAAAAGTTTTTAGTATCTTTGACATATGTGCTGAGACTTCGCACAAATGGAGACAGATAAAAGTCTACATAGGATGCTGTGTTCTCCAACAAGACGGTCTGTGGCACCCACTCCAGAGTGATTGGCAGCTTTGAGAAGAATACCAAAATGAAAAAAAAAAAAAAAACATATATATATATATATATATATATACACAAACACAAACAGTTGCAAACAACTTCACTACCGCACTCCAGGAGGAAGTTTTTTCTTCTTTTCCTTTTTAATTGCAGTAAAAAATAAATCACCATCCTTCACCACCGACGCGTTTCGACCTACTGGTCTTGATCACAGTAAATTAGTCCTACCTCCATTTCCCCTATTTATAGTGTCTCTCCTATTACCGCTATTAGTGCATTATGGGACATGTAGTCTATTAAAAATAAATTAAATGTTATACATTAAAAACCAAGCTCCCATCCACCACAAAACCTGCCCAACGTTACACAAATTACATAAATTAATGTGTGCAAAGAATGTCTCTGTTAACAATAACAATTTAGTCCTTTCTTCAACCTATCCTGGTGGGACTGTTAACCTCATTTCATGAAATTAATTCTATAGTTCCAATATACCTAATGATAGATTTGTGCACTTACCCACTCTGTTTTTATAAATTCTCACATACATCCTGAATCTACCTCATTATCTCACTGATGTTTTTCTGTGAATGCACTCTATCTCTACATACTCAACTAGTCTTATCTGGTGGCTGTTAACAAGACGTTATTTGTCCTCCACTTACAGATGATAATGCAATTCTTCCTCCCCATTCAGGCCCCTTGGACTCTTGGTTTTAAGCTTTATTATAAACCGTGACTCCAACCGTCTTAGTTGTAACTCTATGTCTCCACCCCTCTAATTGCTATCTACACTTGCAATACCAAAAAATCTCATGTCTGTCCATTTGGCTCCATCATGAGTCATTAAGTGTTTTGCAATAGCATAGGTTGTGTCCTTATTTTGCACGGCTCTGATGTGTTCTAAAATACGTTTCTTTAGAGGACAGATTGTACTGCCCACATAACGGAGACCACATGTACATTGAATTACATATACCACATAATTGGAATTACACGTAATCCTTTTGTTGATGATCATCTTATTACCACCATAGTCCTCAAACTCCTTCACATTCACCCCAATGCGACATGCTTTGCACTTCTTCCAACAAACAAAGCCAACTGTTTGGCTCGAGAGCCAGTTCTACTGTTCCTTGATCTGGAAGTGGCTATTAACCAAAAGGTCCTGTAGAGATGGTACTTTCTTATAGGTGACCATAGGTTTTTCACCCATCAGCTTTCCCACCTCAGGGTCCTCCCTTATGACGTACCAATATTTTCTCAAGATTTTCAAAATCAGATGGCTCTCCTTTGTATATGTCATTACAAATCTGATAGTTGAATCTTCCTGAGATTTTGGCATCATAGATTTATTCAATATATTTTCTCTGGTTCGAGCTCTTGCTTTCAGTTCCCCAGCTCTGATATCTTGGTATTTATATTTTCTTTGGAGAAATCTCTGTCTTGTCTCAGTGAATTTTTGTTCCATTTCACTCTCTGTGGAGCAATTCCGTTTTATTCTGACAAATTCTCCATAAGGTATACTTCTTTTCAGTGACATTGGGTGAAAGCTACACACACACACACTCCGTCCAGTTCGAATTTGATTACTTCCATCAGACGGGGTCGGTGCTGAGTAACAGTCGCAGGACACCATTACAAATCAGCCCAGGACTATGCTACTGCCACTGATAACAAAGAAGCTTGCACTCCGGAATGCGTTTCAAGAAAAAAAGGTTATTCATCAACTCATTTTGACCTGGCGGTCTTAGTCACAGCCAATCAACAAATAGTAAAAAGGTTCTATCACCCTTAAAAACTAATTTGAGGCATACACATAGAAATGGAAGGGCTTTAAACCAAAATCTAGATGCAGTTAAAATGCCCCACATGATAATATAGACAGCTTTCATGAGGTAGTAGTCTATGAACTCATGAAAATATGGCATAATTCTACTAACAGATTAGCTAGCAATTCAACAGAGGAAAGCCTTGGACTCCTTAAATAAAGATCCATCATTTGTGATGAAGCAAGCAGGCAAGGGTGGAAATGTAGTGTGGGATGCAGGGAAATATCAAGAGAAAGCAAGGTGGCATTTGGAACTATCAGGGAGTTATGAGAAGTCTGTTGTGAGTGCTTCTAGACAGACCGTCAGCAGATACCATGCACTCATATCAGATTGGCAGGAGAAGGGTCTATTCAGCATGGATGAATGCCGATTTTTATACCTGGAGAAGGCTATGTCACCATGTTTTTATACGCTGCCAAAAATCCGTAAGAATAGGGAGGAACCCCCAGGAGGCCCATCATTTTTTATAATAATGGTCTCCCGGAAACTACTTCTATATATTTAGACTATTCCTTGCTTCCTTATGTACTCCATTTTCCTGCATATTGTAGGGATAGTGCAGATTTTATTACAAAAATTCAAGACCTTCCATGGAAACCTATCTACATTATGGTCACCATTGATCTGGTATCATTAAATACATGTATCGAACATGACTTGGAGTTGTAGGCCTGCAAGCACCTTTTTACAGATAAACCCCTGTGTATGTTTGTCCACTCTAGGATGTTGTTGGACATGTTGCATTTTTGCTTAGAGAATAACTTCTTTCTATTTGGGGACCAGTTGTACAGGCAAATAAAAGCAACAGCAATATGAAGTTGCTTTGCGCCCAGTTATGCAGGAATTTTCATGGGATGGTGGAAGGCACAGCACACCTGGATAGAGGCCAATGAGATCTGGACTAAGCATTTCATATTTTGGATGAGATATATACATGCTCTTTTCATTATTTGGGACGGGTGACAGAAAATCCTACATGAATTTCTGACCCACATTGCTAGCAATGACTTGAATTAGAGAGGCACAAATAAGATACATAGATCTGAAATGGAGTTTGTGGATGTCTTGGTCAAGGTGGAAAGTGATACTGTACAGACTAGTTTGTTTAGGAAAAGCACCACAGGGAATAGCATCTTGTGTACACACAGTCTTCATCCCTTTAACCTTAAATCCTTAAATGGAATATCTCTTGAGGGGAATTGTTACAGGCAAAGCAGAACTGTAGCACTCCCGAGTCATTTGAGTCAGAGTAGACAAAGATGATTGGAAAATTCCTAGCTAGGAGTTACCCTAAGAAGGTTTTAAGATTAGCCTGTGAGAAGATGAACAGACTAACAGCCAAGGAAGGAGTTGCTACAGCCTAAGAGAAAGGAGAAGGAATCCAGGGCAGTCAGACTTCAACTGCTTGTCAGTCAGTCCTCCAGGATCAAGCACACGCTAGAAAGACATTGGCACTTAGTAAGCTTTGATCCGGTAGTTGAAAACCTGGTCAGTCCCCTTCCTATGGTGACTTACAGAAAGAGTAGGTCTGTAAGGGACATGCTGGTGCATAGATATCCAAGTGGGCAGAGCAACAAGGGATCTTGGTTGAGAGAAAAGCAGTGTTTCTATAGGTGTGGGAGATGCAAAACATGTGTCAATGGTACTAATAAAAAGACATACACCCTGCCTACTGGGAGAACTGCCAAGATAAAACGATATATCATATGCAACAGTGACTTTGTGGTTTATGTTTTAAATTGATCTTGTGGATGTCAATATGTGGGTAGTACCATCTTCCCTGTGAAGAAAACAATTTTAGAACACTATTGTGCATTTAAAAACAGTGACCCAAGCTACCCTATAGTGCGACATTGGCACCAAGTACATGAGCCCAGTAATGAGAAAATGTCATTTTTTAGCATTGACAGGATCCCTGTGGTACAGAGAGAGGAGTTTGAGGAGAATGGAGTCACAATACATTGTCATGCTTAACAGCAAGTCCCCTGGAGATCTCAATCGAGATGAGGATTGAACTGTATATATTTGAAGATTAGATACAATTGACATTCTTTCAATGTGTGTCTCACTCTGCTAGAATATTGGAATATTCCACTTATAATTTCAATTTGGGATTCTGAGAACTTTTGAGTTAGTAAGTGTTGGCTTTCTTTAAAAAAAAAAATGTTTTTGCTCAATATTTCTTTATCATGTTTGGGTGTTTTCGTTTTGTTTGGTGATACATCATTTGATATTAGGTTTGCCCAATCATAAACTCTTAAACACTGGGTTTTATGACAAATTGCTAAACTAATGGTGTTTATTTTCCTGATGGATAAATGTCCACTGTGATTGAATACTTAATCATGTTTCCAAAATGTATGAACTATTATGATTTGAAACAGAACGATTAGTGAAGGTTGCAGTATTTCACTCCCCATAACCATTTTTGTCACTAGAATATGGCTTGCAAACATTTTGATCATTAGTATTTATGATTAAGGGACTGCTGCTACCTGGAGAAGTTTGGGGCGTGGCCGAGCTTAATGTGCCACTTGGCTATTGCCATTTTATCAAGCCGGGAATGTTGTTAATATTGTGTTATTTATTTATTTACAACACCATATCTATTTTGGACTTTGTCAAAACATTATATAATTTACCCCTGTCACAAGGATTTTCTGTAATAGGACAAAGTCGGACGAGTCTGTCTTCTAAGTTTATTAGGGAGCGACCTTTGACCCTGTCACCAGGCAGGTCGATCCCCCCATCTGCTACGCAGCCACCTGTGGGTTGAACCTCCGTTGCCGCTTTTGCCGCCTGACTACTCGCTCCCTTTTTTCTGTACCCCTGCGCTTGGCTTCTGTGCCACTTCGTTTTTTCATTCTGTGCCCCTGTGTTTTGCTTTCTTTACCCCTGTGCTCTGTTGTCCCTCTCCCGCCGTCTTTTCCCGCCGTTTTTTCCCTGGGTTTTCCCCCGGGTTTTTCCCTTGCTGCTGAACCCCTGCTGCCCCACCCCCTTCACTCCCATTGGCCGCCCCGCTTCCACCTCCCAGCTGCTCCTCCCTCCCTCTGCCCTCATATGGAGGCCGCGAAGCGGTGGTAGAGAGCGACCTTTGACCCTGTCACCAGGCAGGTCACTCCCCCCCATCTGCCACGCAGCCCCCTGTGGGTTGAACCTCCGTTGCCGCTTTTGCCGCCTGACTACTCGCTCCCTTTTTTCTGTACCCCTGCGCTTGGCTTCTGTGCCACTTCGTTTTTTCATTCTGTGCCCCTGTGTTTTGCTTTCTGTACCCCTGTGCTCTGCTGTCCCTCTCCCGCCGTCTTTTCCCGCCGTTTTTCCCCCGGGTTTTTCCCCGGGTTTTTCCCTTGCTGCTGAGCCCCTGCTGCCCCGCCCCCTTCCGCCCATTGGCTGCCCCGCTTCCACCTCCCAGCTGCTCCTCCCTCCCTCTGCCCTCATATGGAGGCCGCGCAGCGGGCGCGCAGCGGGCACGCCGCTGGCGCGCCAAAGGTGCGCCCGTCTGCACCTGGACCGCACCCAGCACCAGAACCCCTGGAACCCTCACCCCCTCAACTCCAGACTGCACTACGACGCAAGCACCCTCCACGCACTCAACACCAGACGAGACCACCCCTGGTACCGGGCCACCCCGAAACGCACCCAGGGGCCTTTCACCTGCCGGAACTGCAGATTCACCAGCATCCAACCCTCCACACCACCAGCCAGAGAACCCAACCACCTCTGCTGCATCCTCCTCAACACCCGCTCCGCTCGCAAGCATGCCATCGAACTTTGGGACCTCCTAGACTCCACTGCCCCCGACGTCGCCTTCCTGACGGAGACCTGGCTGAACGCCACCTCAGCACCAGACATCGCCATAGCCATCAAAGGGCTACAAGATCTCCCGCAGAGACCGCACCAACGGAGTGGGAGGAGGAATCGCCATCATCCACAAAGACTCCATCAAAATCTCAACGAACACCGATGACACCCTCATCACCGCCGAGCACATGCACTTCCAGATCCACACCGACCCCAACACCACCCTCAGAGGAACTCTCATCTACAGACCTCCCGGACCCCGCCCACAGTTCAGTGACACCATCGCCGACCTCATCAGCACCCACGCCCTCGCTTCCACGGACTACATCCTCCTCAGGGACCTGAACTTCCACCTCGAGAACAACAACAACGCCAACTCCACCGCCCTGATCGACAACTTCGCCAACCTCGGACTCAAACAGCTCGTAACGACACCCACTCACGCCGCTGGACACACGCTCGACTCCATCTTCTCCGCAAGCCCCCACGTCTCCTTCAACCACACCACTGAACCACACTGGACCGACCACAGATGCGTCCACTTCACCTTCACAAAACCCACCACACACCACCGCACCCAACAGCTACCACACCGCTGCTGGGGCAAGGTCACCGAGGACCAACTGACTACCGCCCTCGCCCTGAGATCACCCACCGACCCCACTGACCCAGACACCGCCGCGACCAACCTCACACAGTGGATCAACGACTGCGCCAACACCCTTGCCCCTCTCAAGACCTTTACAACCAACCACACCAACAAGAAAGCCACCTGGTTCACCGAGGACCTCCGGATCTCCAAGCACACCTGTCGGAAGCTGGAGAAGAAATGGCTCCATGACCGAAGACCAGACAACCACACAGCCCTCAAGAGCGCTACCCACAGACATCACCAACTCATCAGGACCGCCAAGAAGACCGCCTTCAAGGACCGCCTAGACAACAACGCACACAAAACCAAAGAGCTCTTCAGCATTGTAAAAGAACTCTCCAACCCCAGCTCTATCACCAACGACATCCCGCCATCTCAAGACCTGTGCGACTCCCTGGCCACCTTCTTCCACCGCAAGATCACCAACATCCACAACAGCTTCAACCCTGACCCCCCCCGCACCCACCACCGAGTCCACCACCCCTGCGACTACCACTCACACCAGTCGCCTGACCGTCTGGTCCAGCGTCAGCGACGAAGACACCATCAAAACCATGAACTCCATCCACTCCGGATCCCCATCGGACCCCTGCCCTCACCACGTCTTCAACAAAGCCAGCGCAGCCATCGCGCCCCACCTCCGGAAAACAATCAACTGTTCCTTCGAGACAGCAACCTTCCCAGAAAGCTGGAAGCACGCCGAGATCAACGCCCTTCTGAAGAAGCCCAAGGCGGACCCCAAGGACCTCAAGAACTTCCGGCCCATCTCCCTGCTCCCTTTCCCGGCAAAAGTGACCGAGAAGATTGTCAACAAACAGCTGACCCGCTACCTCGAAGTCAACAACATCCTGGACCCTTCCCAATCCGGTTTTTGCAGTAACCACAGCACCGAGACCGCCCTCATCGCCGCCACTGACGACATCCGGACCCTGATGGACAAAGGAGAAACAGCCGCCCTCATCCTCCTGGACCTATCAGCAGCCTTTGGCACGGTCTGCCACCGCACCCTATCAGCACGCCTCAATGACGCCGGTATCCAAGAGAAGGCCCTGGCCTGGACCACATCCTTCCTCTCCGGCAGAACCCAGAGCGTCCACCTCCCACCCTTCCGCTCCATAACCACTGAGATCATCTGCGGCGTCCCACAGGGATCCTCCCTCAGCCCGACACTTCAATATCTACATGGCGCCCACGTCGCACGACAACACAACCTCAACATCATCTCCTATGCCGACGACACCCAGCTGATCATATCCCTCACCGAAGATCCCCACACCGCCAAAGCTAACCTCCACCGAGGAATGAAGGCCGTAGCCGACTGGAGGAAGGACAGCAGACTGAAGCTGAAATCAGACAAGACGGAGGTCCTCATTCTCGGACCCACCCCATCAGCCTGGGACGACTCTTGGTTGCCCACGTCACTAGGCACAGCCCCGGAACCCACGGTCCACGCACGCAACCTGGGGGTCATCCTCGACTCCACTCTCTCCATGACCAGGCAAGTCAATGCCGTCTCCGCGTCCTGCCTCAACAACCTCCGTATGCTCTGCAGGATCTTCAAATGGATCCCCCTCGACACGAGAAAAAACTTTACCCAGGCCCTCATCACCAACAGACTCGACTACGGGAACGCCCTCTACTCAGAAATTACAAACAAGCTCCTGAGACGACTCCAACGCATCCAGAACGCCTCGGCCCGACTCATCCTCGATGTCCCCCGCCGCAGCCACATCACACTCCACCTGAGAGGCCTGCACTGGCTCCCCGTCAACAAAAGGATCACCTTCAAGGTCCTGATCCACGCACACAAAGCACTGCACAACACCGGACCCACCTACCTCAACAACCGACTCAGCTTCCACACCCCCACCCGAAGCCTCCGCTCAGCCAACCTCGCCCTCGCCACAGTCCCCCGCATCCGAAAAACCACCGCCGGCGGCAGATCCTTCTCCTACCTCGCCGCCAAGACCTGGAACACTCTCCCAACCATCCTACAACAGACCCAGGACCTGCTGGCCTTCAGAAGACTCCTCAAGACCTGGCTCTTCGACCAGTAGCACCCCCCCTCCTCAGCGCCTTGAGACCCTTTCGGGTATGTAGCGCGCTTTACAAATGCAGTGATTGATTGATTAAGTTTATTGCTCAAATTTGTTTTTAATGGTGGTATAGCTCTTTTACTGTTTGTTGATTGGCTGTGACCACCACGTCAAAACGCGTTGCTGAATAAACTTTTCTTCTTGAAACACTTACCGGAGTGCAAACTTCTGCGTTATCGACTGCAGTAGCATACTCCTTTTCTGCTATCTATCTATCTATCTATCTATCTATCTATCTATCTATCTATCTATCTATCTATCTATCCTTAAAAAGCCAAAGGGACGTTATAGTTAGGCTCACATTTTGAACATATCAAACCATAGAAATTCACCAGTTATGGCTAGTTATCCTATAACTCGTGCCCTGAGGTAACAATATCTTGCACCCTTGCCATGCACAGTTTTTTCTTCAAATTTTTTGAGTAATTTGGGGTAATTAGCAGTGCATGGGGAGGGCATGAGTTTTTTACCTCAGAGCACATACCAACAGGTTCTGTGAAAACTAGATTGATAGACTACCAGCACTGCAAAACAATCGAGCTAGATTATGCCTACATGTACAGGAAAACAACTTTGACACATCATTTTTAAAAGCTTTCAAGTGTTTCAGAGTGGAGGCGCAGATCAAGTTAAAAAGTGTCATTTCCGTACACAAGACATTCTGTAGCAAAGGCCTGGAATACACGCAGAAGCATGCACCACGTTTCATGCCATCAAGGAGCCTATGGGTCCGTGGGGAATGCACATCTTGTGGCATTCTAGTAATTTCAGACAGCATCCACTTACTTCCTGTACAAGAGTTGTGTAACCACCAGCTTTAATTTCCAAGCAGTGCTCTGAAGTGTTGGCAAGGCTGCAGCAGGCACTACCCTCATAAACCCACCACTCATACATAATAAATGGGAGAACTAGCACATCACATATAACAATCACAGTAGTTCTGAAAACTACTGTCCAATGCTTTAGCATAAATAAACATGTCATTAAAAGGCTCAAAGTTCAGAGCTAATCACCTGTCAGGAGAACTGATGATCATCAAGATTACATGCTGGACACAAACAAAAAAATAAATACTTTCTGACAACATTTTGGCTTTAGAGAGGGCGGGGTTCAGGGCTGAAAGTGAGGCGTGGACAACTGTGTTCCAATCCTCGTGTAATAATAAATACATGTTATTCAAGATTTCATGTTGGACACTAAAAAAATATGTTCTGACAACATTCTAACTTTAGGGAGGGTGGGACTCAGAGCTGAAAGCGAGTCTTGAACAACTGTACTCCAATCCTCATGTAATAATAAATAAATGTTATTCAATTTTTATGAGGCCATGTGCCTCGTTTTTGGGCAGGCTTACCCTGATACGGTGCCTTCGGGCCCAAGGGGTTTGGTCGGGGGGCCTTTGGGTTCCGGGCCGGCAGCTTCGGCTCTGGCCGCCGAGGTTTCCTCCGGATCCTCTCTAGGATCCACACCAACCCCAGTCATACCATTGAGACCTTCCCCGACGCTGGTTCGATTGTCAACGCTCCAGACGTCAGTGGTTCCTACTGTTGACGTCAACCCAATCCTCATCTCCGACAACTCAAAGTTGGACCGGTCCTCCCCTGCTGCAGCCTCCAAACCCTCCTAGTCCGTCCCCTCACTCCGATCCAGTTGGCGGCAGGATTTGGCATCACCTGCCCCACTGGGAATCCATCACTAGAGACAGGTGGGTTTTGCAGATCGTTCGAAGGGGCTACTCCCTCCCCTTTGAATCTGCCCCACCAGCCATGCCTCCATCAATCAGCCGTATTCCAGAAGATCATTTGGCACATCTCCACCAGGAAGTTGTGTCTCTCTTGGCCAAGGGAGCCATAGAGAGGGTCCCTGCGCCAGAAGTAGGTTGTGGTTGTTATTCCCGCTACTTTCTGGTGCCCAAAAAAGACAAGGGCTTGCGTCCTATCCTAGACCTACAGGACCTCAATCTCTTCCTCAAGAAGGAGAAATTTAAAATGCCTTGGACCCAGGAGGCTGGATGGTAGCGTTGAACTTGCAGGGTGCTTATTTCCACATTCCCATCCTGCCTGCCCACAGGCGTTACCTACGATTCGTGGTAGGCCACAAGCACTTTCAATTTACTGTGCTCCCCTTCGGCCTTACCAGCGCCCCTCGGGTGTTCACAAAAGTGATGGCGGTGGCTGCAGCTCATCTGCGCAGGTTGGGGGTTTCAGTCTTCCCCTACCTCAACAACTGGCTGTTGAAGGCAAATTCGCCCTAGAAAGTCATCTCTCACCTTCAGACTACGGCAAACCTCCTGTAAACGCTGGGGTTCACTATAAAGGTGCCAAAGTCACACCTGACTCCCTCTGAGACACTCCCTTTCATCTGAGCTGTTCTGTACACAGTGCAGTTTCGGGCCTATCCTCCCGAAAAGCGAGTCCAAGATATTCAGGCTACGATTCTGATCTTTCAGCCTCTGTCTTGGGTTTCAGTAAGACTGACTGAGGCTGCTGGACCTCATGGCCTCCTGCATCCTGCTAGTGACACATGACAGATTACATATGCGGGCTCTGCAGTGGGACTTGAAGTTCCAGTGGGCGCAGCATCAGAGAAATCTCTCTGATATGATCCAACTCTCGAAGGGGACTGCGAAAGACCTGCAGTGGTGGCTTTCAAATCGGCATTTGGTCCACGGCAGATCCCGCTCCCTTCCCCAGCCAGATCTATCCATAGTGACAGATGCGTCACTTCTGGGATAGGGCGGCCACATGGGAGAGCTGGAGATCAGAGGCCTCTGGTCTCTGGTGGAGTCTGGGCTCCACATCAGTCTTTTGAAGCTCCGGGTGATCATGCTTGCATTGAAAGCATTTCTTCCTTCTCTCAAAGGGAAAGTAGTGCAAGTGTTCAGACTACACTATCGCCATGTGGTACTGCAACAAACAGGATGGAGTGGGGTCCTGGATCCTTTGTCAGGAGACACTACGTCTCTGGACATGACTGGAACATCATGACATTACCCTGGTGGTTCAGCATCTGGCAGACTCTCTGAAAGCCAGAGCAGACGAACTCAGCCATCGATGCATAGCTGATCACGAATGGTGTCTCCATACGGAGGTGGCGCAAGGTCTCTTTCAGCAGTGGGGAGAGCCTTGGTTAGATCTGTTCGCCTCCTCAGAGAACGCGCAATGTCAGCTGTTTTGCGCTTTGGAGTTTCCAAGGCGGCAGTCGCTTGGAAACGCTTTTCGTCTTGAGTGGAACTCCGGCCTCCTTTCCGCCTATGCTACTTCTGCCCAGAGTTTTCAAGAAGATCAGGAATGTCCGGGCCCAAGTTATCTTGGTGGCTCTGGACTGGGCATGGAGAGTATGGTATCCCGAGCTATTGAGCATGGCCACGGATCCTTTACTCAGACTGCCTCTTCTGGAGGATCTTCTGTTGCAGCAGCAGGGGATGGTTCTCCACCCGAACCTGTCCAATCTCGTCCTTATTGCGTGGAGATTGAGTAGCGGCAGTTGACGGCTCTTGACCTTCCACCCGACGTCTGTGATGTTATCTCGGCAGCCAGGCAGCCCTCCACCAAAACGGTATACGCCTGTCGTTGGCATAAATTTGTGGCATGATGTACAAACAAATCTGTTGTTCCCTCTGTGCTCCTCTTTATGAGGTTCTTTTGTTCATTCTTTCTTTGCTTTGGGCACCCTTAAAGGTTATTTATCGGCTATTTCGGCCTTTCTTAAGTTACCTGATCAGCCTTTACTCTTTAAGTCTCCTATTGTCAATCGATTCCTTAAGGATCTCACCCATTTGTTTCCTCCCACTCCATTTATCATGCCTCAGTGGGACCTCAATCTTGTACTTACTTTCTTAATGTGTATTCCCTTTGAGTCGATGCACAGTTGTCCATTACGGCTCCTTACTTTCAAGACTGTTTTTCTTGTTGCCAGCACTTCGCAGAGTGAGTGAGCTTCAAGCTCTTTCTTCAAAGCCCCCATACTTGTCTGTGCACCCTGACAAAGTGGTTTTGCGCAATAAGGCTTCCTTCCTTTCCAAGGGAGTTACACCTTTTCATGTATGCAAGTTCATCACCTTGCCCACTTTTTACGCACCTCCACATCCTTCTCATAAGGAAGAGAGACTCCACCGTCTGGACCCAAAAAGTGCATTGGCGTTCTGTCTCAATCGTACTAAAGATTTTCGGGAGGACGATCAAGTCTTTGTTGGATATGTGGGTGCGTAGAAAGGGAAGGCGTGCAAAAACTTACTATCTCTCAATGGGTACTTCTTGCATCAAGAAGTGCTATGCTTTGGCCAAGAAGCAACCCCCTGAGGGCGTGCATGCTCATTCCACCAGAGCGACTGCTGCTTTCACTGTGTTAGCATGCGGAGTTACTGTCCTGGATATCTGCCAGGCAGCTACGTGGGAATCCTTGCACACGTTTGCCAAACATTACTGCCTGGACAGTCAGGTCCTTCGGAACAGCTACTTTGGTCGTTCGGTCCTGCAGGACTTTCTAGTATGATCTTGGTTGGCAGCCTACCTCTGAGAATGGCATTGCTTGGATATCTATTCTAAGGTAAGGAATCTGCAACTAGAAGTCTCTAATAGATGTACAAGTGACTTACCTTCGGTAACAATATATCTGGTAGAGACATTTTCTAGTTGCAGATTCCTTACTGCCCACCCATCCTCCCTGCTTGCACACTGATTTCTAGGGACAGGGCTTCCCCATTCAGGGCGTTAGCTCTGGCACACCAATCTCAGTGTTCTTTGCAGCTCTGCACTTTGGCGTGGAAAGTCATGAAAATAAACTGACGTCACTGCTCTGCAACTAGAATATGTCTCTAGCAGATATATAGCTACCGAAGGCAAATAACTTGTACTTCACAAGCACAGCCCAAGCGCTCTGCAGGCAAAACCTAAGAAGGGATCTGTTGTAATTCTGTCTAGTGGTTTGGGCGATTGCTGTTCAGATTCCCTATGGTAATTAACATGGGAAACGCTCCCACCTCCACCTCCTGCCCTTTTCCTGTCCCCGCTTGACGAATCACCCCAAAACTTTCCAGACAGCAGCTGATGTGATTGTCAATTTTTGGGGGAGAAATTTTGTGAAGATTCGTCATTGGGCGCCAAAGATATAGGCAACTAAAAAACTGCTGTTTCTATAGAAACTAGGTCCTAACTATAACAACCTAGGTAGTGGCTACGTAATATTTAAATAATTATATATATATATATATATATAAACACAACCTGCTGCCCGTCGCCATCTCGTTTTGTAGTTTGGTGTAAATCCGTTCAGTAGTTTTGGAGTTATTAAAGATAAAATATTTATGTATATCTAGGGACGTGGAGGATCTGTGGATCCGACAGATTTAATGCTAAGATCTGATTGGCTGCCACCACTTAAAGCCAGAAGTGGTGACAGCCATCTTGGGACTCGAGCTCAAGAAAAACACAAAAATAAGCTCAAGGGGGCAGGGTAGGAATACATTTTGTTGCAAATTCACAGAGGATGTTTGTTTTTTTAACATGTCCCTTTGCGGGTGGGCCAGGTCTTGGGGGAGGGAGGGTTGTTTATATTAATGTAGGGGGATGCCGATTGCGCCATGGGGAACCCACCCCTCTGGGCCTGCCGTTACTAAGAAGGGGGAGGGGTGCCATGTGGTCCCCACACCTGATGCCAATTTTGGCTCCGAGGATCCCAGCCACTGAGCAGGCCTTAAGAAAAAGTGAAAGGGCGGCACCCCACTCCCTCCCACAACAGATTTTGGCCCCATTGACTGCATCCCCGAGGCCCAGGTGTAAATTAAGAAGGGGAGTGGGACGGCACAGCCCCCCTTTCTGGGCTGTTTTCGGCCTCAGGGACCCTATCCCCCAGGGCTGGTCTTATGAAAAAGTGGAGAGGGGGCATACCACCCCCTCCCCTTCCTGGGCCAATTTAGACCCTAGGGACCCCTTCTCCGGGGGCCTGACCTTATCCCAAAGTGGGAGGGGGCAAGCGATGCCCCTCTTTCTTGGGCTGATTTTGTCCCTGAGGACACTTAGGGGCATGCAGCACCCCCTCCCTGGGCCAGTTTCAGCCCCAGAGACCCCATTCTCCTGATGCCTGTCTGTAATTAAAAAGGGTAGGGGCCTAGCTATAGCACGCACCCCCCCCCCCCTTCCCGGGCCGATTTCGACCTCGGGGATCCCATCCTCCGGGGCTGGCCTTAATAAAAATTGGAAGTGGGGCATGCCACCTGGCCTTAATTAAGAAGAGGACAGGGCCTCATCAAAAAATTGGGAGGGTGCATGCGACACCCCTTCTGACAAATCAGCCCAGGGGACCCCATTCCCCAGGGCTGCCTTCTGAAAAAGTGGAAGGGGGCATGTCACTGCCCTCCCTGGGCCGATTTCGGACCCAAGGACCCCATCCCCATACTTACCTCAAAGTAGGAGGGGGCAGACTGCCCCCCCCCCCCCACCCCCCCCTGGGCAATTTTGGCCCTGGGACCCCATCCCCAGGGGCCCGGCCATACGTAGAGAAGGGGGCATGCAGACTCCCTCCCTGGGCCGAATTTAGCCCCAGGGACCCTGCCTACTGGGGCCCTGCAGCAATTAGAAAGGGGAGCCCATACTTGTAGAAGGGTGTAGGAAAGTACCATCTTGCCTGACATGTTACCCCCATATTTCACTGTATGTATGTTGTTTTAGCCCTTGTGTCACCAGGATCCTGCCAGGCAGGACCCCAGTGCTCATAGTATGTGCCCTGTATGTGTTCCCTGTGTGGTGCCTAACTGTATCACTGAGGCTCTGTTAACCAGAACCTCAGTGTTTATGCTCTCTCTGCTTTCTGAATGTGTCACTGCAGGCTAGTGACTAAATTTACAAATTCACATTGGCATACTGGTACACCCATATAATTCCCTTGTATATGGTACTGAGGTACCCAGGGTATTGGGGTTCCAGGAGATCCCTATGGGCTGCAGCATTTCTTTTGCCACCCATAGGGAGCTCTGACAATTCTTACACAGGCCTGCCACTGCAGCCTGAGTGAAATAACATCCACGTTATTTCACAGCCATTTTTCACTGCACATAAGTAACTTATAAGTCACCTATATGTCTAGCCTTCACTTAGTGAAGGTTGGGTGGCAAGTTACTTAGTGTGTGGGCACCCTGGCACTAGCCAAGGTGCCCCCACATCGTTCAGGACAAATTCCCTGGACTTTGTGAGTGCAGGGACACCATTACACACGTGCACTATACA